>NC_055705.1:21463668-22122002 GCF_017639745.1 Melanotaenia boesemani
GTTGCAATTACAATAAAGTTCTACTCTATTCTATTCCAGTGAAGTGGCTTCATCATGATTTCCAGGTGTAAATAGAGGTCTCTAAAGCCTGGTACACACAATGACTTTTGGGCTGTTTTTGTCCCGATTTTGCCTCTTCCCGACCTCGGATGGCAAACGCCCGATCATGAGATTTCTCTGTCCAAGTATCATTTGGTCTGAGGTGTGTTACGAGCCAATTTGTCCCGATAATCATAGCCGACAATCAGGAATATTGAACATGTTCAATATTTCAGAGCTGATTTCTGAGCAGTCCGGTCCCTGTAAGACTGAAGTATTCAATATTATGAAGTATATTTTGCGCATAACAATGTGATTAATAACAACATTTCATTTGATTAATCACAATTAAAATTTGTAATTGTTGCCCAGCAGTTATATTTAGTTATATATATATATATATATATATATAAATCAATGCTACAATGCCTGTTTGAATTACATTACGACCTTATTTGCCAAAAGATTAATAAAATTACAGTTTCATACACTTCATCTAAGTTTTTAAGTGCAGTTCCCTTCAAGTTTAGTCACACAAGAGGTGCATTTGAGCAATGTGCAGTTAATATGCAATAGACTAAACTAACTTCACGCAATTTCTGAGCAGCCGGTGGTGCTGAATTGATGGGTCATTTGCAATTTTCTGTGCTAAGCATGTAAAATAACCAAAGGTAGATATTCTGACAAACCGACAGAACACCTGCTGCTGCTCCTAATTATTGCTAACACATCTTTCCTTTATATTCCTTGGAAAAATATGTTGGATATGTGTTGGATTAAATTATGGTTTGACATAAATAAAAGAGAGTGGAGATCATTTTGTTTGGTTACTTGAATTAATGGATGTTGAATGGATTTAACAGTATAAAGCAGCCATGAGGTGAGGCAAAAAAAAAAAGCACAGAAAATCCTGATAATCACTTAATAAGCTAATCAAAGTACACTGAATCGTTATCGAATCATGATGGACCCAAGATGGAAATATATATCTAGTATTCTAGTTTCACCATATGTGGTGAGTAAAACAACAAAGACACAAGAAACAACAGGAAACAGGTTAGAAAACACAAGTAGACACAAGTAAAAGTAAAAAAATTATAAACTGAAATCAACTATAAGAAAGTAATGTAGTAGTAGGACACAACAGTATAATGTTAAAGGTAATCTAAAATATATATTGAATGGTACTAGAGTATATTATTATTATCATATATGTTGATACAGTACAGTATTGGATGAGCAGTATTACGTCTTTGTCATGTTACCAGATTAGACCCTCTAGCGGGCTGGTTGTGGCCCCGGCTCCATATGTTTCACACCCTGACTGAGAAACAAATATTATTTCCCAAACATCACCAACCCTGGAAAACACCAACAATTTATTCTTACTTTCTTTAACTTTAGAAAAATATTATTAAGATGGAAAAGTGACGCTGAGCTGCATTTTGAGTCAAAGCCTGGAATATCTGAACGGATTATCATTACAGAACACGAATGAATGAACCTTTATCGTCATATTCCTCCTGTTACAAGCTACAGCATATTTTTAACCTCATTATGGAGGAGCTGCAAAATCTGGATTCCCTATAACTTTAAGTTGACTATGAAAAACACCTTGTTCTGTTAACCAGAGTAAAAGCTGATTTAATCACGAAGGGAACAGAGAGTTTGTTTTTTAAACATCTAGTTATACATGAACAAATGGTGTAAATTATTCCTTCGACTGCTTCATATTAATGCTTTTGTTAGTGAAAAGCTCTTTTGAAAACCCAGTACACCCTGTTGGTTATTTTTACCAGCACATGATTAAAAGGGTGAGTCTCAGAGGTCTCAGTCTTACACAAAGCTGTGTTGCTGTTGCTTAACCTGAATGTACACAAAGAAAACAATCACACAGCTGTCAATAAATTAATATGTTGATTAATCTGATTCCCTTTCTGTACCCAGCACCATCTAAAAACCTGCAATATTGCCAGCCTGAAACATTAAACTCAGTGAACTTAGTGGAAATCTCAGGATCAGAGGGGACCCTGCATAATCCCCTTTAAAGAAAAAGCACTATTAATTATCAGCTCCGCTCCCTGCCCTTTTCTGCCTCATGTAACTCTACAAAACTAACAGCAAAGACTTGGTAAGAGCATTTATGATGAACGCAGTCACAAAGGAAATGTCAGAGTAAAATATCCACGTCTGACATAGACACACAGAGACGGTGTCAATCAGTTTAAGGCCAGTTTGAAAAACCAAAACCTTCAACCTGAGCAGCATGTCAGCAGCTGTTATGCAACTCAAAGGGTGTTTGGCCCTGGTTAGTCCAGCTGGGGCCAAAACCTTGTACCTGGACAGGAAGATGGATCACTTAAACCTTGTAGGACATGATATGTTAGCTGTTATAATGATATAAGAAGCTACAAAAAAAAATAAAAAATATTAAAAAAAACAGAATCAAATAAATATAATTTAGAACATGTAACATGTATCTCTATAACCATTTTCATTGGAGGGGATATATTATGCTCTTACTTAATTTAAACTGTTTGATTTTCCAATTATTAGTCACCTTCAGGGTAAATATCTTTACAAATTTGAAGTCATTTCAAATCAATCCTCCACTTCTAGATATAAAACGTCCAAATGCAGATTAACTTAAATATATGGCAAGAAATACGCGACTGAAAAGCAAAGGAAGGAAGGAAGGAGAGATGAGGGACATTTCCATCTCTTCTGTTCTACCTGGCGTGTTGATAACAAAGGTCACATTAAGTTCCTCGTTCACATTATGGAGTTAGACTAGTTTGACTCTCGTTTTAATCATTTCCCCATAAAAACACCTACCTGAGGGTCTGTGTTCCGGTTGTAAAACTTCTGTGACCTGTCAGCCAGGCTCCAGAAGATACAGCCGCGGTCTTCCGCGAATACTCTCGTAAACTAACTAGACCCACTCGTCTTAACGCTGTTACCAAAGCCATTTCAAGTACGGACCAGTTTTTGAAAAAAAAATGAGATGAGAATCTAAAACGAGCTGCTAGACTGGCGGTCGTTTTCTTTGGATTCTCACAGCTCTCCTGCGTCCCTCAACCGAATGACACCCCGAAGTTAGTTTGACTTAGCAAGCCGAGCAGGCTAGCAAGGCTAGCTTGTTTTAGCTGCTAGAAGTCACTCTGTCACTGTCGCCTTCATTGCGTAACGTCCAACAAACGGCAGTTTCTTGTTGCTTTGGATTCCAAATCAATTAGCTGATTGAGTAGTGGAGCAGTACGCTGTAGTTAGCAGCACAAAAGTAAGCGTGTACTAGCAACAGCATCACACTACTCAGATTATGTGGACAATCGTAGAGTTCCTTTTAATGAAAATAAAGCAGGAGTCATGACTTCCGCTTATAATGTCAAAATATGTTTTGATAACCTATATGTCAAATTATTATAGGGATTATAATTATAAATGTGTTAAACTTTTAACACATTTTAAATAATATATATAAAGTCAATGTCAAAATTAATATTATTTTTATTTGAATAAAGTGAGTTTGTTTCAATTTATTTTGAAAGCAGAATTGCTAAACTTCCTGTAGCATATTAGCTCATTTTTGCTAACTCGACGCCACTCAGTGCCTGTCCACGTGCGTGCGTAAATGTACCAGTCAGTGACTGAACGAGTTCGAACACTCCATTTAAATTAGCGCGTCAGCCGCCGGGGCGGAGTTTGAGAATTTTTTAGCTTCAAGTCAATATTTTGTATCTGTTTGTATGTTGTCAATGTTATTCTAAAAATTAATAAATTAATTTTAAAAACTGCCATATCTTTTTTCTTTTCTTTTCTTTTCTTTTCTTTTCTTTTCTTTTCTTTTGGCAACGCGACAGCCTCGCTGCGTTGGAGTAAAAACGGGAATGTTGTGGAAGTGTTGCTCAATGATAGTCACAATTTACATTTTGGACCCTCACGTCAGAGTCACACTCAACCTTGAACTATTTGACGGTTTAAAATGAGGACACAGCTTGTTTAGAGACACGAATTAATTCATGCTAGCTTTGTTTTGAATGTGTGTTAAACTAAACCTGGTTACAGTACATGAATCCTTAGCTAAATGACTTTTCCCTCAGTATATGTCTCTGTGTATAAGACTGAATATTCACTAGGTGGAGCCAGTCACATAAACTCATTCATCAAACTTAGACTAACTCTTGTCATATTGAACTACTGAGCTAAACTGGGTGTTTAAAACTATGTCAGTGAGAAGATTTTATTCTTTTAAAAAGAATAAATGTCAAGATTTTTACATCTTTAAGACTAAGAGATTGGCAGAACAACCTTTAGTGGCCTCCAGTCATGTTCACATCTGTTGTTATCTCTACTCTCTGAGCACATTCACAAATATTGATTAACATTTAAATTAAACCAAGTGCCATTCACCTTCTCCATATTTCTGAACCCTAGAAAAAAGGACGTATAAAGGGTGCAATGGAAAACAGGAAAGCTCTCCATTTGTTCTGATTATTTTATGTCAGAGGTCAACAGTTCATAGTCAACACTTTATTTGTTGTAGTTACTCTACACATTGTGTTCAAACCTTTATCAGGTAAGACCTGAAGGCAAAGTTCATTAAATATCTGTAATCTTTATGCTGTTTGAAGTGTGGATTAACCAATAGTCTCACTCAAGATAATTACACTGAGGTTTATGACCGTGGCAGGGAGATATTAAACGGCAGCCTTTTCTTTCTGAGCCGCTGATCATTCACCATTGCAGCCTCAGGTAAGCAACATGCAAACTCAGTAATAATATACGCTAAAACATCATCAACAAGGTGGTTGATGTGTATTTTATGTTTGCAGGATGTTCAAATACGTGCTGTTGTTCCTGACACTGTCAGGTAAGATCTCACTGCCTACATCTATAACTGCAATTCTTCTCATTTCATGCATTAAATGCAATAATAGATGTGGACAGCTCATTTCAGTGCGAGTATTTGCATTGTTATCATGCTTAATGAATGATTATGTGCTTGTAATGTGATTCACCACTCAAAGATAATATCAGTAATCATTGCTCATGTATTCATTATTTAAGTTCAGACTATGACGGCTTTAACTACTAATTATTTAGAGATAATGAAATAACTGACAAATACAAGACAGCTTTTGCTCGTATTCACGATATATCGCGGGCGATGCAGTTTTTAATGCACCAGCCGAGTCCCAGGAGCAGCGTTTTCCAAATACATAAAAAAAAGAAAAAAAAAACATAGGATCTGTAACAGAATAAAGCAATCTAAATTGTTTTAAACTAATCAGGCACTATATCCCAGACCAAGCCATCTTATACATGCATGCTATTATATTTCCACATATATCATACTGCATGACAGCATGGCGCCAGGCCCCTCCTTCAGCCACAATAAAACTTATGGACAAAAAGCCAATCTGCTACCACCCCTGCAAAATTCCTGAGAAGTATAAATTACTGAGCTATGCAAGTTTTAGTGACTTGTACTTTCTCACATTAACATTCAAATGTACCACTATTTTAGCAGCAGAGCCACTTAGTTCATTTGTTCAGCGACAGAACAGCAGTGGAGTCACCAGAGGTTCCACCAGCCAGAACTGGAAGCTTCGTTTGGTCCTTTTCAAAGCTGTGAACCATATCTGAGTGGAAAACCTTCACCTCTGGGCTTAAGTCTTAGCTAAAAGCAAACGGAAATTGTACCCATTTATAAATAGCACTATGTGTGTGTGTGTGAATGATTTATACATTTTGTGTTGTGTGTATAAGTAAGTGTTAAATATGTTTTATAATGTATCATATTTTAATATAATGTACAAAGGGTTAGCTAACCCCATATATATTTATATATATTTATATTTATATATGGTATGCAAAGCAACTCACTATTAATCTATATGTTATACTTACAATTCAACATCAAATTCAAAAGTAATGTATTAGCCACTTTTTTTATATATATAAAAAATGCTGCTATATATAGCCAAAAGTTTAGTAAGAAAAAAAAAAACCAAACAAAACAAAACAAAACAAACAAAAAAAAACCAATACTCTACTTTTGGATTAATATTGAATTGAATGTGCAACAATGCGATTAATCACGATTAAAAATTGTAATCATGATTAAATATATTATTCATGATTTACAGTTATGTCATTAGATCGTAATCACATATATTTGTGTGTATACATGTATAAACTTGTGACTTGTACTGTGTACATATCCATGTCCTAATTCACATTTCCTGTGGGGTTTGTTGCCATGGCAGCAAAACTGTTGAATGCGTGAACGTGGCAAAATGACCTTCGACCATTATTGATTTATTACAGTTGGAGAAACAGTGTGGACTCAATATGAATCTGAGCTTGTTAATAATTGATATAAAATGTTGACTGGCAGGACGGGTGTCCCCGATGGTTCAGAGCACGACAACAAACCCAACAACAGCAGCAACGGCACAGAAACCACATTTTAAAACATATCTTAAGAAACACATTTTTCATAAAATACACAACAAAAGCACTTTTAAAAGATTATATTTCACAAAAAAGACAAAAAAAACAATTAGCTGTTTCATAAAATCATGTAAATTTAGCTTTGTTACCATTGTGTTTAGCACCATGTCACATTTCTGAAGGATGCAACTGTAACTCACCTGCATTTGCATGACTGCAACCCACCACAGGCCTCCAAGCCCTTCCAATCTCAGATCTTCGTCGGAAGTCGCCTTCAACATACCATCTTCCAGATGGCTTTAGAGAGAACAACATTCCTGACAACTTCAGAGAAGATGCTGAGTTCTCCAGGAGACTCCTGGGTGACCTCAACACCAACCTAGTGAAGGATTACATCAATGAGATCGACAGGAGAGTGGGTAAGTGGACTCTATGTTTAATGGCTCAAGAGATGGTTAAATCCATCTAAAACTACAGGATGGACTGCTCTGAGGTTTGGAAAAGACCTTTTCATCCTCAATCCACTACAGTGGAATCCTTTGTTTTCTTCAAACTTGTGGCTTCTAAGTCGTATCTGGCCTTTTATAAACGCATGAGGGTATCCAGATGCTTTAATGAACCTTTTTAATCAAAATGTCTTTTGTCTTCCAGTTCCTGTTGATGTTCCAGCCCAGAGAAATGGTGGTGGTTGGGTTCGTGCGGAGGATCACTCTGCTTCTCATCTCCCGGATGGTTTTAGTCAGGGAACCGAACCAAGAATGTCCATCATGGATGGTTTTAGTCAGGGAACCGAACCAAGAATGTCCATCCTGGATGGATTCAGACAGGGAACTGAACCGTTAAACCCTATCCCAGATGACTTTAAACAGGGCACTGAACCCAGTCTTAGAGTCCCGGATGACTTTAGACAGGGCACTGAACCTAGTCTCAGAGTCCCGGTTGACTTTAGACAGGGCACTGAACCCAGTCTTAGAGTCCCGGATGGCTTTAAACAGGGCACTGAACCCAGTCTTAGAGTCCCGGATGGCTTTAAACAGGGCACTGAACCTAGTCTTAGAGTCCCAGATGGTTTCAGACAGGGAACTGAACCGTTAAACCCTATCCCAGATGGCTTTAAACAGGGCACTGAACCCAGTCTTAGAGTCCCAGATGGCTTTAAACAGGGCACTGAACCCAGTCTTAGAGTCCCTGATGACTTTAGACAGGGCACTGAACCCAGTCTTAGAGTCCCGGATGGCTTTAAACAGGGCACTGAACCCAGCTTTAGAATACCTGACACTTTCAGACAGGGGACTGAACCCAGTCTTAGAATCCCAGATGACTTTAGACAGGGAACTGAACCCAGCTTTAGAATACCTGACACTTTCAGACAGGGGACTGAACCCAGTCTTGGAATCCCAAATGGCTTTGTACAGGGAACTGAACCCAGCCTTACAGTCCCATTAGGTTTTAGACAGAAACCTGAACCCTCTGCTGCCAGAATCCCTCCACAGTTCGTGGTCTGTAAAGGAGAAACCATCAATGGAAAGTGCTTTGAGTTTAACCCCACACCGCTATCCTTCCGTGAGGCTCAGGTAAGACCATCAGCACCACATGAGATCACTATTGATTCATTCTGTAGACTGAATTTCATCATTTGGAATTTAATTTTGTTTTCTTTTATTATCCCACAGACCTCGTGTAGAAGTCTTGCCCCAAAAGCTGAGCTTGCATCTGTAACCAGTGGAGATCTGCATTCCCGGCTGGTTTTCCTGGTCACCCAAGGAGGCAAGAAGACTCCTGCACTGACCTGGTTGGGAGCCATGGTAAAGGTAAGTTCTTTTCATGATCAACTACTTATAACCTAAAGGAGAAGGAGGTCTTTCTGGAAAAATAAAAGACTGAAGAATCATGTAAAACCTCCCATCAGGATTTAAAAAAAGTGAATACAGGACAATATATGAGAAAAATGTTTAAGGAAATGATCTACTGTGACTATTTTTAATGGAGGGTTTACTGACTATAATGAACGTGTACTGGCCCTGTACTGTGGCACCAAAAGGAGGCCAATGAGAGTTTCATCTGATATGTTATCAGCAGGACAGACAGTGTTATTCTTGCCTTGGTGAAACATTGATCTCTGAACTTTCACTTGAAAATGTTGCCTAGTTTCTCTCACTAAGAGGCCAGAGGATAAATGATGTTTGGGATTTTAGAGCTAGCACATTGAGCTGTTTGTTACAAATCTGCAGTTAACACGTCCTCCACCACCGTCCATGTTTATGTACATCATCTGTGGGCTCTTTAAACTCTCATGTGACACATTATATGTATGCTGCACATCTCAGAACCAGCAGGCCTCGTGGGTCGATGGATCAGAGTGGAGTTACAGCGACTGGATGCCAGGTCACCCCAACATTCACACTGACAAACCCGCCTGTGTGGAGATGTTCAGGATAGGTATGAAGTCAAACAACTCATTTCTTTGTATTTTCTGAAAGTACGTCTTCCCCAGCACAGATACACAGGTTTATGTTTAACTTTATTTACTGCTTGAATCTCATCAGCCTTACGTAAGTGTGCTTCTTAAAAGGCGTATCATATATTAATAAGTTTATCAGTCATGGAAATGAGATAAGATAAAAGATGAACCTGCAGGTCATCTCTTTTACAACATGTCTTGAATAAATCCGTCCCTCCTATGTTTTTTTTTCTAGATGAGAGCTGGTGGACCGTTGCCGACTGCGAACTGAAGCGAGCGTCAATCTGCTCGTACCCCATCGCTGCATGAGAGCCAGAAAACACGACATGAACGTGGCCTTCCAACCACGCTGTTTTCCTAAGTTTAGGCTGCTTGCCTCATCATCTGCTTTAATAAATATCAGCATACCATAGTGTTGGTCTTCTTCCTCCTAAATGTGATCCATGATTTATTCATATGTGACCTTAACCTTTGATATTGTTGAGAACCCGGAGAGAATCACACCATCATCACCACCCTGCAACAAAAAACACTAAAACCTGCTGAGGGCTAAAATGAGATGTTCTAAAAATTTAATTATAAAATAATTATAAAAATTATAATTCAAATCTGGTCAAATATAAAAATATGGAAATATATTTATAAATAAATAAAAAATGGAACAAATATTTTAAAGTGTATTTCAAATATTCGATATATCAAAAATATATTTAAGATACTGAAAATGCTTAAAAAACTAAATAAAAATGTATTCCAAAATTTTAAAAATTACTTTAAAAATATATTAAAAATGTAAAAGATTTAAAATTATGCTTAAAACTCGATTCTAAAACATTTTTAAAATGTATTTAAAATATTCAATATTATATTTGAAATATTTTTAAAACTTTTAAAAAAACCATTTCAACTATACTTAGAATTACACATAAAATAAAAATTTAGTCCTCAAATATGTTTAAAACACATTTTAAATCGCCACTTTTTTCCCCGTCGATGCATTTTAATGAGATTGTTATACTTTCTTTTTTAGGTGCTTCAATTCTTTCAGACGTTTTCTCCAACTTCGACTTAATGGTGAGAAAACTGAGGTTCTTGTCTGCAGCCCAGTAGATCTATACCTAAGAAAAGTGAGACTACCGGTCCTCTCGCCTCATTTGTAAAACCCTCAGGGAAACTTGACTCTGGATGCTCATTTTAAATCACCGTTTTGCTCATTTTTAACATGTAAAAACTTGTTTAAATTCAGGTTTTAACGTGGAGCTGTTGTCAAGCACAATCTTGAAAGGTGCTGTATAAATACAACTTTACATACATAATAACACAACTTCATAAAAAACAACAGATGAAGGACAAATTCTCTAATTTAGACAAGACTTTAATGATCATTTTCCACTTGTGTATACAAAGCAGTTTGTACAGTTTAGGGGGCTAAAGATAAAACAATTAGTTACAATTTAGTACCTGGAAAGTGCAAAAAGTACATTTCAAAGACGCTGAAATAAAAATCATGCTGTACATTATATACTGTATTCATAAATAATCACAGATATACACACATCCATTTTGGTGACAGTCACAGAAAATGCAGCTAAGACACAAAATAGTACTTTTAGAGTTTCTTTGTTCCCACTGATGGTGGAGGTTTGACGTGGAATGCTGCTTTCGCTTGATTTCGGGGACGATGAGGTTCGGTAACAAGAGAAATCTACATCTATGCTAACACCACGCGGGATTCAAGGCACTCCGTTTGTTGCAGTCGTGGAGCAACTCAAACAGTGGTCGTTTGTCCTAACGACAAAGATGGATGAATGGAAGAAAAATAAAACTTTTTATGCACCTTTTGATGAAATTATTTCATAAAGGACACAGACTGGTCCCTCCCTCCACTCTGCTGTGACTTCTAAATAAAATCTAAACACCACTTCACCACCATCAGAGGAAAAACCAGTAAAACTAGCAGCAAACTGCTGTAGTTCACACAACTCCTGACATCCATATATATGTTTGGCAACACAAATTGTCCTTAAAAACACACATAAATCTCCTTAGCAACCTTAAAAAAAGGTGTGAACCATTCTTGATGCCCCATAAAAAGAAGAGAACTCATGAAATCAATCACAACATGGAGAAAGAAGGACATTTAAATAAAGAAGGATGATTTTGGGCAAAGATGAGTGCTGGAGACATCAGAAGGGGACATAGGAAGTTAGATTATACTAAATGTCTCCATCAGGCTGCAGGAAGACGTCTGAGAGGTCGATGTGGGGCAGAGAGGAAGCTGTATTGCTGTTAACACTGATCAAAGAGCCCTTGAGGATTTTTTCTTTCTCCTTCTTTTACCGGTGTGTAATCTAATATGTCGTATTAGTCTTCAAGAGACAATATGTGATTAAAACAAACAAAAAAAATGCTACGTTTAATCATAAATAAACAGATTCAAGTAACTCAAAAACATTCAGTGAAGCATGAAGATATTTAACCTCAAAGGTGCTTTCTTTCTTTCTGCTGTGATAAATCTTTAAGAATGTAGTGTTTTCATAATAGTTTAGTGACTTCTTTGAATTTTTTTTTACAAAACAAAATACAGATATTAAAACACGAAGGACAAGTCAGCCATGTGTAAAAACTTACAAAACTTCTCCATCACTGCCGGATCGGTTAAATTAAATGAGTAGACGCCACGTTGTCCAGGACAAGCATTCATTCATTCATTCAATAAAAAACACACACAAAGAAAAAAAAAGAAAGTAAGATATAAAACGCATAAAAAGGCAGCGAGTTTGGTCTTGTGAGTGGCGCTGTCTTACTGCATAAGGCTGCTGGGAGAAATCTGCATCCGGGTCAAACCAAGAGGGGACAAAAAAAACCAAAAGGCCACTTGAAGCTATGTTTTCAGACGCATGGCGATTCGCTTCACCCACACAGAGGAAGGGCTGTTCTGTTTAAATCAGACTGACTGATGCGGAAGTGATGAAGGATGAGGAGGGAAGCAGCGGTGTGTTTTACCTGAGGCGCCAGCGCTAATCCAAAGCAGGAAAACACACATGCAGATTTCCAGCCTCCACCTGATAAAACTAAAGGGAAGTAATGGAGGAATTAAAGGGAGTCAAACAAAAAGAGGAAAACTGTGGAAGCATGAAAGGAATGTGGGAACGCTTCAGGGCTCAGGGACTGGGAAGGGGTCGGCTGTTGTCGTGCTGGGGGTTGTACACCGTCTCGCCCGAGGAGATCTGAGTCAGTCTCTTGCTGGAGCCCCACAGCTTCCGAGTGATCTGGCTGGAACGCATCTGGGAAAATTTGGAGGGAGAGGAGGAGGAAGGAGGGGGGGAGGATGGGGAAAGAAAAGTGTGAAGTCAAAGAAAACAAAAGAAGGAGGAGGGATATGATTCATGAGTGATTGCTAAGTTAATCAGAGCTTGACTGACTTGTCAAAGCTGAAAAAAAAATAAAGCTTGATTCACTTTAGAGTCAATTTGAGCAGAAAAGATGAAAAGCAATAAAGTGCAAAAGGTTCAGATCTAAATACTCAGACAGCGACTGCCTCAAACATCGATTCTAACACTATTTACATTATTTAAACGTCTTGGCACAAGATTATTAGTAGTCTGTTAATATGGCTTGAGTCTGCAGAAACGCTAATTCGTGTTAGGTTTGTTTCACAGCATACCGTCAGGGTCTGAAGAGCAAGCACAGATCGTAATAACACTTAAGGTTTACAGCATCAGATGAAGTCTGTTTCAGGTCAACTCAAGTAAACCATAACAGATGTCAAATATTTCAAATAAAAGGATGAGGTAAATCACAGTTGTGGCTCGAACGGCTGCTGCCTCTGCTCAGCTGTGTGTTTGCAGCGACTGGCTGTGGATGACAACCATCCCTGAGACGGAGAGGTGACTGCGGGCTGAAAAGGTTTCCGAAGACGCTGAGACGAGCTTCGAGCATGGAAGATACGAGCAGGACGTTTCATGTGTGAGTGAATGTGTAAAGGGAGTGAAGGGGGCTATGGATGCTAGGGTTTCTGAGAGCTGGAAGTGGGGCTGAACACCAGCTGATCACGCTGGTGGATCAGGCGGGTTGGAGATCGAGCCCGGAGGGGGGCCAGCAGGGGGGAAGCCATGAGTGGGGACCCCTCAAGGCTCTGAGCGATGTAGTTCCGCAGCGAGTTCTTTACCTCCGCCGGCTTGCCCACGCCCACGATGATCAGCTTGCCGTCCTCCAGGCCCACCAGCACGTGGCTCTGCTCTTTGGTGACGGAGACACAGCGCACCGGCACCCGCATGGCCATGGGCTCAGCACACAGAGACAGACTGGACGGGGGAGACAAAGTCAGCTTTGATGTCTGCAGGTTTCTGGGAATGCAGACAGGAAAATGGGAAAACAGTGGAAGTTTTACCTGTAAAGATCACGGATGGACAGATACCCCTGCTCACTGCCGATGATCACATACTCGCCCGAAACGCACATATCCGTCACCTGCTCCTTCAGAGGCTCACTGCAGAGGTGTTTTCCATTTACAGAGTAAAGATGGAGGGTGTTTTTATCCTGCAAAGAAAGATAAAAAACATTAAAACATCTGTTTCACCTTGAACGGCTCATGTATGAGTTTTGGTCTTCACCAACTTAATCTTTAAACCAGCGATTCTCCACCTTTTTTAACCTGGGGCCCACCGCCATGCCCCTCTCAGCACGCTGTGTTTAAAGAAGTAAAGATGAATGCTACACTTGTCAGCGCATGTACCAAATCTGAAACTGTTGTGCAATCCGAGTCCATTGTTTACATTTTTGCTGCGTCCCGCCTCCTCTGGTGCAGATTGTGATGTCTTGTCTCACTTCAGTGACGTAAAAATCAGATGAAACGTGATATGACTGTTCAGACTGAGGTCTCCTTGAAAAACATCAGATATGTATCTGATTTATGACCACATAAGAAAGTGGACTGGGTCTATATCATATGGAATCAGATATGGGTCACATATGGACAAAAGTCAGATTTACCTGCAGAGCCAGTTAAAAACCCTGCAGTCAATCCTCAAAATCGACCAATGGATTGCCAACGCCTCGTTTCTTCCACTGCCCCCCGGATGTTATCTGTACGCTCCGGTTGAGAAATGCTACTTTAAAGCATCCAGTGGGAATGAATAATGATTAAACTGTGTGTTTACTTTAAGCGTTGCTTTGCCCTCCAGACACGTATGAACCAGCAGGTGTCCCTCCCAGGACACGGCCAGGTGGAGGATGGACAGCGGCAGGGAGCTGTCACAAGGTGGTCGCAGACAGCGCATGTACTGACCTCGACGCACCGTGTGGATGATCACCGTCCCGTCCTGAAACACAGGGATAAAACACACCGCTGTCAGCTGGATTCATTCATAAAGTTAAGAAGCTTAATCTGGAACTTTGTTTGGATCCAACAACAGATTTATTTAATCTCTAATCCCCTCTTTACATGCTTCACTTAAAGAAAAAGTAGAGCAAACTTTCGGTAAACATTCATGTTCAGTCTGGACTGAATTTAAATCCCAAAAATGACAACTTCTGAAAACCTCTTCGCCACCATGAAACCTTCCTGCTTTAAGACTATAATTTTTATATTGCAAGTTTTCTGAAATTTTATGTTTAAATATGTAAATTAGATATAAAACAAAAAAAAAAAATCTGAATACTGGATTAAGTCAGGTTTCAACGTCTTGGTGCTTTGAATTGCCATATTGGATTTTGGATCATTTCACACACAAATACGGTCAACAACCAGGAAAAGCTTTATTTTTGTCATGCTTTTTCTTTGGCTGAAATATTCAGGGTGTGTATGAGAAATGAGAAAAGTTTTTGTTTTATTTATAAACATCAGATCCAATCAAATTCATGGAAACAACAAAAGCAGAACATCTATAACACATCAAAACTGACAAGATGGAGAAATTTATTTTGTATTCGGGTTTGGATGAGGTCATATTGCTGAAACGATACCAATCATAACAGGATGCAGATAAACGCTGTGACTCTGTGTAAAAATGTAAACTTTAGGGGAATTTTAAAGTGATCAGGATGTTCAAACTGACAAAGTGTTGCGAAATAAACACATAAAATGTGTATTTTTGACACTTTCTTTCCAGAGGTCTGAGAAAAGAGATATTGAGGAAGAAAAAAAAACTAAAAACTCCAAAAATTGAGATTAAACTCTTACTCGTGAACCAGATACAGCCATATCCAGCTCTGTGCTGATACCGACGCTGACCACCTCATCTGTGTGTCCATACAACACCTGGATCGGTTTGGGGTAGAGACCTACAGGAGCTCCACCCTGCAACACAAAACACATGACAGGGCGGCTTCCTCATTTGACATCTGCAAGTTACCAGTGCATGAGACGATGATGAATGCCGACATGTTTATCAGGTCCATCCCTAGTTGTCCTCACCTGCTGCAGAACCTGCCACACCATGCAGGTGGTGTCTCTGGACCCAGAGATCAGGTGAATGCTGCAGTGGTCTGTAGCCAAGCAGGTTACAATGTCTGAGGAGGAGGAAAAAAATCCGATTACAGGAGAAATCTGGATGTAGAGCTTTTGGAAGTGGCACAAATCAAGTTGCAGATTTTCTTTACCCATGTGTCGGATGTGCTGTCCCACCGTCTTTCCTTTGACCAGTGAAGTGACGCGAAGGCTGTTGTCCCAGTGTCCGCCACTGAAAAGCAGCTTTCCATCATGGGACACGACAAACAACCCTGCTGCTACCTCCACACCGGGAGCAAAGGGTCCCGAAAGGAAACGCTGGGTTCTACAGAAAGACGGCAGAAAGGTTTGCATGAATTTTACGGTAAACAGACGGTGCCACGATGTATTTTAACAAATATGCAGAATGATGTTCTCACTTGGTGTTGGACACGGTGGGGTCCTTGATGAAGGTGAAGTAGTTGGAAATGTTCTTGTTGTAAGGTAGCCACCCATGAGTCCCAACCAGACAGTTCTGACTCATTGTAACCTGGAAACAATGAAAACACAGAAAGCCTTCGCTGTCTGAACAACCTGGTATATCACTGGGGTCAAAAGAAATATTAGCAATATACAGATCAGGGGCCTTATTTATAAAACTGTGTGTAGCAAAGCAAACTACAGGTGGTGTCTGTGGGGCAAAAAGGAAATGCAGCGCACTTCAACTTTCAAATTTATCAAAGTGTGCGCAGATCTAAGCGGGAGGGAGCACCTTCCTACGCCCACATGGTGGCTATAAAAGGTCAGGCCTATAATAAATATTCATCACATAATTTCCATGATGACTCGGGAGGGAAAAAGAGGGAAGAAGCGAGAGTACTCGGGGTGTGAGGCTGAAATCCTGATGGACCACGATGACAAACGTAAAAATGTTTACTTGGTGGGCATAACTTATGTAAGAAAGGCAGAATGGTGGCAGCAGGTGGCAGATGCTGTCAACTCAGAGTCAGAAGGGAAGAAACTAGACTGTTTTACAAGCCCTGCTCAACCTCTAATTGGTTAGTAATGTGTTGAATTGAGAGCAAAGCTGTGTTCTTCTCATAGCTTTGGCAGATGAACTTAACATGACAATAGCTGACATTAGCACACACATCTAGTAATTAAAAGGGCCCACCAGAATACTTTAAGCCCTGGACCTGTTAGGACTCACCATTGTGTCGGGGCTCCCCTGAGTGATGAAGGAATGTGACTGATTCTTTGGCACCACAGCTTTGACCAGCGGGACGTTATCACTGATGCCCTTTAACAACAAGCACAAGCAGTAAATTCATTATCCTCATTTTGGTCGACTTATTTAGTTTCTGGTTTATTTAGGGGCAGAGAGATCAAACCTCAACAAAGAAGGACTTGAGATCACCGAGGTGTTCGAACATGTTGAGAGGACAAGAATCCAGCTGAGCCTTTCTCTTCTCCACTTCCTCCTGGGACAGACGTACTGGGTGGGGCTCCTGAATGCAGAAGCAAATGCAAAGTCAAAATGAGGATCATCAAAGATACAGAACTTCATAATATAATCAGAGACTTTAGTGTTTGTTTTCAGAGTGTCTGCACCTTCAGTAACTGGCAGGGAGTCTGACCAAAGTTGCTGATCATGCCCTCGACAGCTTTTCGCTCCTTTTCGTCAGTGATGGCATCCAAGTCCACGGCCCCTAAACAACACCAATCTTCAGTGTCTTGAACTATGCGCCTGACATAAATAACACAAACATCCCAGCATGTTGGTTTTTAGGTATGTTTTACCCTCGTATGTGCAGTAGTAGAACACGTTGAGCGCTTCCACTGCTGCAGGGCCCCTCTGTTTGTAACCGAAGATGAGATCGATCCACTCATGAAGGTGAGCTGAGACGTACTCCGACTCCTGTTACATGAAACAAAGATTTAAAAAATGAATGTGGAGCTACTTAACTTATTAAAGAAGAAAGAGAAAAGTTTTCTTTGCATTTTTTCCCCTTTGGACAATAATATGAATCAATGTTTTCTGACAAAAGGTTGAGATGAAAGTTAATGATATTCTAACAGTAATGGGATAACAAACACCACCAGGTGTGTGTGCGCCACGTTACAGCTGCGCCTCTGCAGCTATTTGTGACCGTTTAAGTCATTGGTTTGGTTCACATTTGGAGGGTTTACAGCGCGTGTCAGAAGCGTCACAGAAGCGGATTGTTGTGGCTCTATTCTATTCTATTTTTTTCTATTCTATAGTCACTGAGCAGACGCTTTTCTTTCTGAAGGTGGATAGGCAGTAGCATTAAGGGTCTTATCCAACTGAGCTATCCAGCCACTGCTGCTCTCCGCTCAATATTCACCCCAAGTCTAGTTTTGATGGAGAACGTGTCAAACTCAGCAGTTCAGATAGGGGCAGACAGGAAATCAGACATGGGATCAGTGTAAAAGCTTCCAGTAATTTTCAAAATAAAAGCCCAAGCGCAGATTTGTACTGCTGAACCATGTAAACATTACTTTACTAATTGGTCAGGGGGTCTCAAGTGTTTTTCTTTCATTTCATTGTGGACGATGAGACATTTATCCTGGATGTGGAGAATCACAAGATTCTCCACTGTGATTTCATGATCTTGCTGATCCAGCTAGGTGGACTGCACTCGTGGGCCCTCCACACCTGACACAAAACCCAGTGTGGATTGACCCGCCACGGAGGTTGAAATGAAACCATGCACATGCACCCGGTGGAAACTGGGGGTTACTTTTGGCATTACATACCTGAACCCAGGGTTAGAGATGGCTGAGACAGGTTTATTTCCACAAATTTTCAGTAAAAATCCTTAAAGTGACTAAATAATTTACACTAGCAACTGTCAGAGCTGGCTGTTAAAGGGTTAAAGCAAAAATCTCTGTTTACTTGTCCTTAAAGTTTAGATTTCCTTTTGTATTTGGGGCTTTTGGGAGTGATCTCCATTGAGTTTCATCCTGGTAAAGTGGCAGAACTTAACGCATAGAGGTTTATGATCGTGCTGGTGCGATCAGATCAGGTCACCTGCAGCGCTGCTGTGAAACACTTTTTGTTTGACGTTGATAAGCCATGAAAACCAGAGATAGGATCGTTAGATTTGACTGTATTACAGCGGAATGTGATGGGATGGTTCAACGCTGCATTTCCTACGATATATTAGTCATTTTTGGGAACTTTACAAAACAAAAAAAGTGGTAGAACCAGTGGATGCTACTGTACGTAATAAATATTTTAAGATGGTCTGCTTTATATGGATATAATGTTCTTTATTTAGGTTTATGTGTAAAAGATCTGGGATGAAACAAATCCAGAAATCCAACCTTTTGTTTCCCACTTCATCTGAACATAGATGAGAAAACCAGCCTGCTCATTTCTAACAGATGGATACACAGATTTCCCTGCTGTTTATTTTGGGCTAAAATTCACAATTTCCTTTCTATACATTTCATATTGCTTACTGTAATATTACTTTTTAACTTTTCTTTTGTAAACCGAGTATCCACCTTGTTGTAGAGCCAGAATGAGAAATTTAATTCACATTTTCTTCCGTTCATTACGTTCATATTACCTGAACAATCTCTACTTTTTCTATATTTTTGTCATGCAGACGTGCAGTGATGAGGACAACAGACCCTGGAAAATGGAAATACTTATAGTGTAGTTACATCTACATGTTGCATTTGCAGTATTCTGGATTCTGCAGCAGGTCTCTGTACAAATTTGTAAATAGTTTTGAATAGTTGCAGTTTAAAAGATAAAAACACTTATGGTTTAGTAGGAAATACTTATGTTTACTTTTTCAAATTTAATAACAGCTTGTTGAGCAAGTTTGTGGTTTTATTGTAATAATTAGGTTTTTTGGGGGCCTAATATGTCAATAAAATTGGTTAAAGTGAAAAATAATTAAAAAAAAAAGAGATCAGATTATAAAGGTGAGACGTGTGACAAATAAATCAAAATGATTTGAAAACAGTCAAAACCAGGTTCAGACCTCTGAGGGGTTAATGGGGTCTCACCAGAGCTTTGCGGTGTTTGTAGATGAAGTCCTCGGGGGATTTGGCCCACTTGGGCAGAACAACATCATTCACCCTTTCCTTAGAAATCTGCAGGCGACCCAGATCAAAACCTGAAGACGTCAAGAGCAAAGAACAAGAAAATTTATTCTGAGAGACTTTCACAGAAAGACAAGGCCTCTAGTCTTCGAAGGAACCTCACCATTCTGGTTTTCAAGAAATTCTGGGAAGTAGAAAAACTCGGGAATGAGCTCCTTGACGTCGTTGGGGTTGTCCATGAGGGTCTGCCACGTTGCTGGGATGGAGTGGAACTGGCGGTCAGCGCAGTCAAACCTGAGTTAAGGCAGGAGAGCTCGGTTAAAACTCGATCATTTCAGAGGTGAGCTGTGAAGAAGCAGACCTTCCTTACCGCCCACTCTGCAGCTGGATGTGGAGGGAGGTGAAGGGCTCGGCTCTGATCATGTAGTGCATCACTCCGGCGGCGTTGGAGTAGTGAGTGCCGTAATGAAACCTGTCAATGGTTCCTGTCGGGTCTTCAAAACTTTCATACCTGATAGATGCATAAACAACTTTTAATTTTATTTACTGGTTTGTAGAACAGTAACTCAGCAGAGGAATGACGTACTTCTCTCTCACTGCCTTGGCATTACGCTCGGTTTGCACTGCAACCGGCTTTGACAGGTCCCTGAAAACCCGAGGATCACAGAGGTCCAGCTCCTCTGATATATAGTCAGCTAGAATCCACGGGAACTGGACACAAACACAACAAACCAGCTCAAATGTTAATGTTCAGTCAGAAAATGTGGTCTGGACTGGTATCTGAAACGATCTCAGGGATGAACGCACCACTGGGTACTGAGCGAGGTCGTTGTATGTTCTGCCTGCAATTGTGTTGAGCTGCATCAAGTAGTTGAAGTTGGAAATCTCCCGGTTCACCCATTTCTGTAAAAATGACCAGTAAAATCTCATGTTTTACAATTAGACACTTTAAAAGGCAGAAAAAAAGAGGAAAAATGACTAACTAATATTAAAAATATTCCTTTTTTGGTCTTTGGGTCACTCCAACTCAAAAAACAACCCTGGCAATTATTTTGCCAGTGAGAGGAGAATAATCTATCCTCCTCATCTTCATCCACAACTTTGCATTGTGCTGCATTTGCTGAACCTCAGGAGTGGAAGGAAATCCGACTATTTCTTTCCTTCTCCATTCCACTGATTTATGTTATTCTGTCCACAGCTAAGCATCTCCGTGTCTGCTGGTCCTGATCTTAAGCAGCAATCTGTGGACCAGATCAGACCTGATTACATTAGCTTGTCACACTATGGTTAATTTCGGCTGTCGCCGTGACAACCAGACACAACAGTGGTGAGGTGACTAGGCTTTTAATCAGCTGTTAAGAGGAATCCAACAAGAAATAAAACACAACTGTTCAAACTTTTTCACAGTTTTACCTGTGATAATTAGCTCCAGCTCTATACTCAACAGAGGCAAATGAATCAGAGCTAAAGCTTCGGACCAAATATCATAACTTTCAACTAACTCCTTCACTTCTATTTACTACTCTGCCTGCGTGTTAGCTTCGTATAAATCTTTAAGAGTACTTCGTCATGATGATGTGAGAAAACTGTGACTCCACGAACAAATATCAAATGCACAGAGTGACTCTTTTCATCGCTCAGACGTTCCGCCACGTCTGAATGAAGGACGAGGACTATTAACAGATCGATGACCAAGGTCTCGTCAGTCTGTTAAAACCTGAAATGCATCTCATGTGAGAAGGAATACTGAAGTAGAACCACACAAAACAAGATTAACTTCAACTAAAAAACACTGAAAAACACAGAAGAACGATACAAATATCTTTATGTTAGTTAGCTCTCAGGCCATTTACTGCTGGCTCTTTATAAAAGGCTTCTTGCTATTTTTGAGGACTTTCAGTCTCAAAAATGGCTGAATCTTGTACGTAGGGCTGAGCAATATGAACCAAATTTTATATCTCGATATTTTTTACCTGAATCACAATATACGATATACATCTTAATATCTCTCTCTCTCTATAAATATAGATTTATATTTGTCAAGTAACCAAAGAGACTGTTCTAATTTACAGCCTTCAGTGCTAAATACACTTTTATTAAGGATCAGCAGCACATGTGTGATTAAACAGTTGACTGAAATTAAAGTACTTGTATATTAAATTAAATGCTCCTAAAACAAAATAAATTAAAAATACTTTTCAATGAAAATAACAAAAGTACAGCTGTGAAAACGCAAAAGAAAAGATGGTTTTATCTCAAAACAAGCTATCTCAATATAAACAATATTCCCCCAATCTACACTGCGTCTGATAAAGTCTCGATAAAGCCCTACTTTTACGACCAAAGCACGTCAGAGTTTCATCAAGAATTCAGGAGACTGAAAGTACATGAAAAATTTGGCAGAATGTCTTCCTGAAATTACAAATTCAGTGATATCCTGGTATCCTTCCCGGTAACGCATCCTCCCAAGCATTGTTTTCATATCACTCTCCTACAGAAGAATGATACGATGGATGTTGTGCATCGTTTGTAATGCGGAGCAATCATTAACAAGCTACACACACACGGCAATTTCTAAATTCTGAAACATGTCAGGAATGTGGATTTGGAGATAAGAAAACAATGACTTGTTAAAGGCAATGACTGATTTCTATTTTCCAAATGAATTAATAAACAAAATCATTTTTTAAAAGATGAGCAATTAAAGAAAAAAGGTTTAAAGACAATTTTTTCTTTTTGATAAAAATGAAAAAATTAAATGATAAGGACTGTGAGTTTCCTTTTTTAAAAAAAATTAATTAAAGAAAAAAAAAAAAGAAAAGGACAGTGGCTGTAACTGTTAAGGACACTTTCTGAGCTGACCTGTGTGAGGCCAGAGGCTCGGAGGAGCTCCTGTGGTGAGCGGGTTCCATAGAGGCTGAGAGATCGCAGCATCAGCATGCGGCTGTAGACCTTGTTCCTCACCTGTTAAGAAAAACACAGATCTGTTAACATTTATCATATTATAGAGCCTTGCAGTCACGTTTAAGTACTGGTTTATCACCTCTTTTTTGAAGTTGAGAAAGTAATTGGTCTGATCGATGAGGAAAATCTCCAGAGCTGAGCGACGCAGGTTATATCGTCTGAGGTGGACCTCTCGAATCTGCGACAGGGGCCATTTAAAGTCGTGGCCGACTCCTTTGGGGGGAAAACATTTAGTTATTTGAGTGTAACATGGTAATATTGTGTGTTTTCCCCGTCTTCTTCTCCTCACCCTCCTCTTTCTCCTGGCTGCTGTCGTAGAAGTAGATGTGTTGAGTGGTAAGCTCCAGACGGCCGGGGACCACGTCCACCACTGTCACCAGCTCACAGTCCTCCAACAGGACCAGTTTTTCCTTCTGACCTGCCTCCTCTGCTTCAGCCCTGCAGGACAGTGAACAACCAGGATGCTGTTAGGAGAAAGAAGCAACAATCCATCAAGTTTATTATGTAAACATGTGGCTGTTTTGCTTTACTGACTGGTTGTTGGCAGCAGCCGGGTCATCCTCCGGCAGCTCTAAGATGTCGTCTTCCAGGTCACTGACTTTGACTTGCTTCACAGCCTCCAGCAGCAGAGACTCAGGGTTCACGCGCTGCTGATGGACGCCTGAGCAAACGCAGAAAGACAAGTAGGGATTAAAACTGAGAGCGTGCACTTCAGAGATGTAAATATTACATGACAGTACTGGAGAAGATAGTCTTGGCATGCTTGTCAAAGGCTGACGAGCTATAAAAACACACCTAGAAAGAGCAGCACTCCAGTGTTTTCACTTCCCAACCAGAAGCTTTTCACAGAATTAGCCATGCTAGTGGTCAGTAGTTAAGCTTTATCTCAGTGTGGAAGTGATTGATATATATATATATATATATTTAGACAACACTAAGGTTATTTTTCCAATTTAACTCCAGAGTAGGGGGATTGATGCTCAGAATAAACATAATTGGATTTAAAACTACTGAAGTCTGGTCCCTGCACACAGAAATCTAAGATGTTGTAGTAACTTTTGGTCCACTCTAGAGGGAGCCATTTGCATTTCTATTCTAAAAAAACATTGCATTTTATGTGTGATGAAGCATGTGCTGAGCATCATGAGATGAACTCATGTGAAACAGATTAATAAATAAATACACAATTTATAACAAGTTTCTAAGGCCCTCACTCCAACACTGTTGAAGATGCAACGCAAAAGTTCAACTTACAGAGAATTATGAAGGTGAGTCCTTTTTAATCTCTTTATCAAGACTCGGTAGATAAATTATATGCACATTATATTTAAGCTCTAAATACCTATACTTGGGGAAGCTCCTTTCTAGATTTCTGTATTTCTTGAAAAGAAAGGACAGTCAGGAGGAAACTCATATCAGGACATTTTAGAAGAGGATCCAGCATGAGACTTGCAGGGCTCCTGGTTTCCTACCTAGGTTGTCTCTCAGTGCACTGGCCTCTCTGTGCATATCGAAGATGTAATTGCGGACCAGCTTCAGCCTCATCCGGGAGAAGTTCTCAGCACTGGACACCCTCCAGTGCATCTCATCCTGTTTTCTGTTGGAAATGGTGAAAAATTACACTTCTACCACTGATGGAACGCGTCATATCTACGTTTAATACTTACAGTGGTGTGAAAAGGTTTGAGCAACGCTGGTAAAAATTCTGTTCCAGTTCATATTTCAGCAAGTGGAAGATTAAAAGACATTCAAAAGGCATAAAGATGAGACTTTTCCCCAACATTTTAAGCAACATCAGTGTATTTATTTTTGTACATTTTTAGAGGGAAAAAAGAAGCATTGGTACAACCAGGATATTTGAGCTCTTAGATAACTTTGACTGAGGTTTTAAACAAGAATTAGCCTGTGAGGGTTACAATCATTGTTAGGAAAGGCCAGATGATGCAAACTTCAAAGCTTTATAAATACTCTGACTCCTCTAACCTTGCTCCAACAATCAGCAGCCATGAGTTCCTCTAAGCCAGGGATCATCAACTCCAGTCCTCGAGGGATAGCTTCCTGCAGGTTTTAGATGCTTCCTGCAACACACCTGATTCTCCAACAGCTTGTTGTCAAGTTCTGCACAAGCCTGTTAATACACCACTGGTTTGAGTCAGGCATGTTTCAGCAGAGAAACATCTAAAATCTGCAGGATGGTAGCCTTCAAGGACCGGACTTGGACTTTAGCATACTGAAAAGAAAGATGTGAGGCCCAAAAATTAGATGAAGGCCACAAGAAGATAGCAAAGCATTTTCAGGTAGCCATTTCCACACGCGGAGCATTTCACGGGTAGAGAAAAGAATGGATTCAATGAAATTTCAGCATATTATGGACACAAACATGACACAAACATCTGGATAGAAGCTGAATATGAAAAGAGGACAATGATCCTAAACACCTGAAAATCCACAATGGAATACCTCAAGCAGCAGAAGCAGAGGGTTTTTACCATGGCCCTAACATTTCCTGACCTCAGCGTCATTGGAAATGTGTGGATAGATAGATCTCTATGCATCTCACAGACCTGGAAGACTTTTCCAAGGAAGAATGGAGAAAAATCCCTCCAAGAAAAATAGACTGGTTGAGTACAAAAGGTGTCTAGAACAGGGGTGGCCAACGTCGGTTTTTGAGAGCAAAAATCCTGCAGGTTTTCCAAATTTCCCTGCTCCAGCACACCTGACTTAAATTAAATGGATCCAACAGCCTATAAGGATCTGCACAATGCCTCATTAGTTTAAGTCAGGTGTGTTGGAGCAGGGAAATTTGGAAAACCTGCAGGATTGTGGCTGTCGAGGACCGATGTTGGCCACCCCTGGTCTACAAGCTGTGATACTTGCCAAAGGGGGTTCCCAAACTTTTCCTTTGGGCCTTTTTCCTTTTTATTATATTGAAAATACAAAGATGAAAATAAATATTATATATATTTTGCTTAAAATCTAAAGGGAATGTGTCATCTTTAACTTTGTGCCTTTTAGAGGTAATTTCATCTTCTATTTCCTGTTAACAGGAACAGAAATTTTAACTAGAGGTGCCCAAACCTTTGCATTCTACTGTACATTTAACACATGAATGTAAGTAACCTGTCAGCCCACGGTCCTCTCTCACACACCAGCCCCCGCCTCGCTGCCTTCCACTGCCTGAGGGTGGCGCTATTCTGGCTGTGCTGCTGCTTCAACATGCTGTTGTAGCGTAGGTTCTCCTGGCGACCACGGCGTGAGAAAGGCTCCACAAATTGTTCCTGAAAGACAACAAGAGATGATGTGGTGAGTTTCTAAAACAAAGACTTGAAGTTATTATCAAATCACTGATTGATGAACTGACCTGAAAGCAGATCTTGCTCTCACCCCTCTCTCTTTCTCGTTTATGTAAGCTAACCATGAAGGCCTCGTAGCACTCTTTCCAGTACAGAGCCATGGTCTCATGACCCTGACTGAACGTCTCAATTTCATACTGCTTCATATAAGGAATAATCTGAAGACAAAGAAAATTAGAGACATTCTTAATTTTTTACAACACAACTTCTAATAATAACAAAACCAGCTGAAACGTTGGTGTCGTACATATTTGTCGAGGTATACGCGCCACTCAGGTGAATTACAGTACAGCTTGAAGTCCTCAAAGAAGGATGGACTTCCATTGGTGTCGGGGAGCAAAGGCAGGTGCAGCTCCATGTAGAGGAGGCGGTGGACTTTGGAAAGCAGCGTTCGCAGCAGTGGAACCAGGAAGGAGTACATCTCCTCGGTCTGCTCCTGAATGGAGCGCCGCAGGATTCCCTCCACCTTTCCCAACAGGTAGCAGGCTTCGTCCTGGCTCGACACCTCCTTGGTCTGCAGGATACCGTTGAGCTTGGCGGTGGCCATAGAGCACACCTGAGACAGTGGTAAATCATTGCTATGTGCACATGGGTTTGCTTTTCATAAAAATACACAGAAACAAAAAGTTTACCTCAGGGTCTTCCTGGGCCATGAAGCCTAGAAGCAGTCTTAGTCCAACTTGGGAGAGGTGGAACCACTGAGTGCCAGAAGAGTACCACACCATGAGGCAATCCATCAGCGTCATGGTCTCCTCCAACACCTTCTCTGTCCACAGCGCTGGATTGACCAAACCCTCAGCCTGTAGGAAGTCTTGGACAATATGGAGCAACCGAACTGCGTTCTCCGTGTGCTGCGGCAACGTAGCGGTGGATGCTTCACGGTTATCACTCACCGCCCACTCCAACATGCGCTCCATTAAACTAAACAAATGACACATACAGAGAACATTAGCAAATCTCTGGACATCTACCTTTGTTCTCCCCAGAGCTGAACAAATTGTTGAATATTTGGACTCCAAGGTGCACCATCAGCATTGACATATTTGATAGCCTCTAGCCAGTTAGTAGTAGTTCGAAGAATGAACTACTAACTGCACTCCCCCCACTTTGAAGGCATCACATTCAGCAGCTTCACATCTGGCTTAAAGGTTTCTGCAGCTCCATCAACAGCCATACATTGACAACTTCACACCCTTTTACAACAGTGCTCTTTAAATCAGATGGCATTCATCCAAATCAAACAGGATCACAACTCTTTTCCATGAATACTGAACTCACTCTCCTCTCCTGCAAATTATTCTTGAATTGACACCACAGCCAGAACATATCCCCAGTCCCACCCGTCTTTTCTCTCCATCATATACCAGTACTTCTCACCAACAGGCATAATACATACCATCAGTCACATATCCCTGTCATTCGATATCTTTCTCCCATACACATAGCCCCTATAAATTCTAAATCAGTTCATTCAAAAACAAACAAAAAAAACTCGCCGACAACTTTTAACATGGAGCTTTTGCGTGTCCATTCTTCTTTTAAACAAATCTTTTATAATCATTTATCTCATTTTAGATAATAAAATGGACTCTTTTTAACTTCTTTTCTCCAACTGATCAATTTTAGGCCCAATACTTTTTAATCTGTACATGTTGCCTCTTGGGGATGTCATCAGGAGACATGGCATTGATTTCCACAGCTATGCTGATGATGCACAGCTTTACATCGCCGTGTCCTCTGATGACCTGGAGCCAGTTAATATCCTTTTAAACTGTATCTTAGACATATTTTAGACATGGATGGCAAAGAACTTCTTACAGCTTAACCAGGACAAAACTGGAGTTTTAATTATTGGTCCTGAAGACAAGAGAGAGATCATTTTACCAAAATGACATAATTTCAATACTTTTAAGTGTGTGATAAATCTGGGTGTCCTTATTGACTCTGAGCTGGATTTTACTCCACACTTGAGAAATGTCACAAAGACAGGATTTTATCATCTTAACAACATCGCCAGAGTCCTCCCATTTCTCTCTTGTCAGCTGGAGATGCCGATGCTTTTATTTCTAGTAGAGTAACTTACTGTAATGCCTCTCTCTGGTATTCCAAAAAGTGTGTTTAAAACCTACAACTGCTCAGTTTTATGCATGTGCATGGATGTCTGTGTGACTGCGAGTGAGAGAGATAATAATGAATGTGTTTTTTAAATTGTTATGTTGCTTACTTTGGTGTGTGAAGACTTGTTTTACCTTAATATGCATAAATTGCTTTTACCATGTAAAGCACTTTGTGTTGCCTCTTGCAGAAAAATCACTTTATAAATAAAATAAATAAATAATAAAATAAAATAATAAATAATAAAAAATCTTGGTTTTTGTGGAACAACTATGTTTATAACAGCCAACCACAACACAGCATTTCTGCATATTTAAAGGAAAATCTACAAAAATCAAAGAAAAATTGTAACCTCTGCCTTGGAGGAGGTAATACGGAGGAAAAAAAAAGGCAAATAGAAACAGACTGTAATAACATAAATAATTAACCACTGAATAAATTAATGACAATAAATTGATAAAAATATATAATAAATGATAGAAAAATTAATAAATATATAAATAAAAGTAATAAAAATAAACAAATTGGTTAAATCAATAAAAATAAATCAATAGACTGGAAGTGATTTTTCACAAACTTGCAATACTTAGCGTCAAGGGGTTAAATAATAATAAAAAAAAAAAAATAGATATCCAGCCTGGACAGGACGCTGACCTGAGCTTGATTTGGTCGACAGGAAGCAGCAGCTCGTTGGCAGTTCCAAGTTTAGTAAGAGCTGAGAAGACCTGACCACGTTCCAGCCACGCCGAATCATCGGATCCCTCGACGCCTCGCCACATCACACCCAGGACGATCTCCAGCAGCATGTTGCACAGCTCCTCTTCCGCCCTCTAGGGGGCAACAACAGACATAAGAGAGTCGTTAGACTAATAAGCACACATTTGTGGTTTTTATGTTCTAGTTTGACAATCTGAGTTTTGGCGTTAATTCTTAAAAACAGGTTTTTTTTTTCTCTTTTATTTTACAAAACAAAAAATTCAGTGGAGTTTTCTATTATACACATATACATACAAAAGCATTAGTGTTAAAGCACATATGTAAACATACTGTACCAAAGAGTTATGAGACATAAAGGTATTGAAAATTTAAGCAAAAACTTGAAAGATGAAATAAGGAAACATATCTGCTCCACCTATCCCAGAGTTTTTCTAATTTGCTGTCTTGTAATCTAAAAAAGAAGGTGAGTTTTCCAATTATAAAAACACTGTTGTAAAAAAATATGTTTGGGGTAAAATGCTGCTGCTGTCTTCCAGCGTCTCAATATGCAAAAGATTTAAAGAGTCACTGCGTAATATTTACATTGCAACATCCGTTTATAGTAAATAAAAAACAGGAATTTCACCAAGCTGTCCTAAATGTAAAACTCAAATTGGTACGAGGCGCCATTATCTGTGGGAACGCAACATCACTCAGACTTTCTAGAAGGCAGCACGTGCAAACATAAGTGAAGCAACAGGTAAACAAGTTTCAGTACATCCAATAATACGTTTGCTGGGAAAGGTTCCTGACACAAGATGAAGAAGTTATTCAAACTCTTAATGTTGGCAAGGAAAACTACTGCGGCAAAGTGGGTTTAATTCCATGTGGAAATCAATGATTTTTGAAGTTTTCTCTTTAAAAAAGCTCATTTTATTTTGATGGAAGGACGTTTTTCTGCAGAAATGGGTGAAACCACTAGAAGCTCTGGGACTAAAATGACTGAATACGTGGTTGGTTCCATGTGAGAATGAACCGTCTTCATTTGGATTCTGTGTGTTATCTTGCAATACAAAAAAAGAAAGAAGTGGAGACTTAAAAAGAAACAATTAAATAAATTTTATTGTTCCTAATTTAACCAAGTCAAAAAGAAGTTTTTCCTTTCCATGTAACTTTACTAATTCTACATAAATTTACATTAAAAAGTTGATATTTTGGACAAGCCAAGAACAGGTGGAAACAATCTGCTTTTTGGACGGGTGTCGATATCTAACAATCCTCCTGCAGCCAAATGTCCACCGTGAATTCAAGCACATCTTCCTCTGAAATTTGCAAAAGTCTGACCAGGTTTCTTTTCACATTTACGTGTGATATATGTCATACTAATTGATTTAATTTCCTGTTTTCCCTTATAAAATCTTTAACTTAGTTTAAGCCCAGGATCTGCATTGCATGTACTAATCAATATTTTAAGTTATATATTTAAGGAACTGAAGAACACTTAAAAACATATAAATAAATAAATCATTGTTTGTAGTTTGAGTCCAATTTGTTTGGAAAAAACCTGAAAGTCATGGAAGCACCATCCCAGAAACGTAGTCATTTGAATACTGGAATTAGATTTCCTCTATTGATGTCCGTCACTACATTTTTTATTTACATATAAATCACTTTCTGCTTTCTAATTTGTCTAATTTGTCTTGAATCATAGTTCTTAAACTAAATTATTGCTGTCTGAAATATTTGTTCTAAAATTCCTGGATCAGACGCTGTAAATGGCAGCATCCTGCAGAGGGAAGAGGTAGGCAGCTTCTTCTCCACCTCCGATCTCCAGTGAGCTATAAAAATTACAAATAGAGCTCAGATAAAAGGAAGCTGTGAGGCTCCCTACGGTGGGGATGACATTTTATCCGCTGTGTCGGAACGTCGTGCTGTTTGATCACATAAAAGCAAACGCAGAATACAGACCAACTAAAAGGCTGACTTGGTTGTGGTCAATTAACTTTAGTTATTGGTGTTTTCATGTTTTTTTTAGCCTGAGCCTTCATATCTCCACTCTTACCTCAGTATTGTTGATGGACTCCCCCAATGAGATGTTATCACTAAACAGGAAGCTGTCTTCAGTCAGAGATGAAGTTGCATCTCGATCACCAGAGCACCCAGGGAAAGGCTTTGAGGTCTCCAGTGGTGAAGGTGTACTGGGCATGCTTCCAGGGGTCTGGCTGCCGCTCTCCCCGCCCTCGTATGCCTGCAGGTGTGACAGATCTAGCATCAAGCCCCCAGACTTTCCCAACACCCAGGGTTTGGCGTTAGGCTGAGGCTCAGTGGAGGCGGAGGAAGACGGCGTGTCCAGCAGAGAGATGACATCGCCGTTTTCCAGGCTGTCGACAGAGCGGGTGTCGCCGATGCTGAGCCGGTCGTCGTCCAGCCGGTCCAGGCGCCCGTGGCTGCCTGCCCGTGCCCTCCTGTCCAGCGGGAGCTCCAGGCGGTTGGCGCTCCGGTTCAGGTCCAGGCTGCAAGCGCTGACGGTGTCAGAGCTGCGAAGAGGCAGAGAGCCTTCACCTCGTAGATACAGACGCATCAGGGTGTCCTGCCAACACTGTTGCTTTGAGATCTGGATAGCAGCATCCTGATTGGACTGAAGCAGCTGGTACACCTGAAGACAAGAAAAAAATCCCCTTTACTGGTAACTGAAGACAAAGATGTGAAAGAAGTTAGTCTTAGTACCAACGTTCAAAAACATGGTTAGCCTTTTTTAAAACACATATGTTTGTGTGTATGTTTATGGGTGAGAAGAGGCAGGAGCGTCATAAACGAAAGAACAGGACTTTAACAAGGAGGGAAATAGAAAGTAGAAAATCTATTAATTGTCTGGGGGACATGGAGTCATTCCCTGTGTCAGCTGCTATTTAATATAGATAATCAGTATAGTGACTGGTAGTCCGCTTCCTCACCCTCTTGCAGACAATGAGGCGTACGCTGGCTCCGGCCCGGTGGGTCAGCTGGACCAGAGCCATCAGGTCCTTATAGTTCACAACTTGATCTGCAAAGTTAAGAAACACAAGGAGGTCTTTACATTTCTGTGTCTAGCAGAGAAATACTGATTATTATGCTGGGTTTTCTAATGACAGACATGGGAGCCATTCTGCCCACTGCATTAAACCTGGAGCTACACAAATCTGGATTTTCCAGACATTTTTTGAGTCTGTTTACAAACAGATTCAGCCCCCAACACCAGTCTGTTGCAATGACCATATGGTTAAAAAAGATTAATGAGTACTGGCATAGAAAGATTAAAGGAGTGGTACAATAGTTTGGGAGTCTAGTGGTTACAGAGGTGGGCTGTGGACCTGGTTCAAGGCCCCAGGCTGGTGACTGAGGGCAAGCAAGGTCCTTAACCCTAAACTGCTCATCGGTAACTGGCCTGGCAGCCCACTGCTTCCAGTGTAACTACGATGGGTTAAATACAGAGAAGTAATTTCCCACCTGTGATTATTAAAGTATAATACAAAAAAATCCAATAATTCAGGAAGTAATTATGTAATAACAGCAGCCTTAAACAGATAGAACATAAACACATGTAGAAGCTGAACCCATTTAATCCCACTCAGACATTTGTTTGTTCAAGGCAGCATCAGCTGTCAGATTATGAGGCTAAAATGATGCTAAATGAATTTATCACTCCATATAGCAGCATAAAGGAATTTATTACTGACATTGTAGAAATAACACACAGATCAACAGTGACCAAGCCTTTTCTCATCTCATCATTCTCTCAAGTCTTGGCTTTAAGGAGGAAAAAAATTGTTATTGAAACAAACACACAACAGAAACTATTTCCATGTTTCCACTTTTCCTCATTTCCAGTTATTCCTGCTACTATTTACCTGCTATCCTCACTAAATCAACTCCAGCTCAGCTGCTTTGTGGCGCCACCGTGCATCAGAAACGTCTTCTTGGCTTTATTCCAGCCATAGAGGAGCATTATTTTTCTTCTTTTCACACACACATAGAACTTTCTGCTCACTGGTTGATCTTTGGCTGCTCCTGATTGGACGTTACCGTCAATCTAAGCTCTCTGATTGGTGGAAAGTCTGACAGGAAGTGGCTTCATCATCATTTCTTTGTCAAACTAGAGGTCTCTTTGGAACATAGAAATTTTTTTTATAAATCTAATGTGATAAACAAAGGTGTTATCATGGATCACTCATTGTGAATTTACCATTCAGTCTCAGAATAAACACTACATTTTGTGGCTGGATTTTAAACCTCCTAGATGGGACATAAATACCTGAAAAACGTCTGTTGACCACCTGTCCATCACAATGTACCCCACAGAGTTTTACACAACCATTTCTGAGATGTGGTTGACAATAGGAGAGTTTTTTTCTGACAAAACATATCTTTTTCAAAACATCTGGTTATAAAAAGAATAATGGTAAAAACTTCATGACGAAAGTAAAAAACAAAACAATTTACCTGTGTGGAGGATTTGATTGAGGAGGCAGCGGATAAGGGTGGGAGTGATCTGAAGCTCTGAGAAAAGCAGCGACAGACCGGCGTAACCAGCCTCCCTGAGGCGCAGCCGCTGTTTGTTCTTCTCATAAACCCGATCGCAGCGTAACATGCGTTCAAACAGCTGCAGAGAGGTGAAGAAAAATCATGTATTAATCCACCTATACTACCCACACATATCCATTTGTTTTAGCTTGAATGTAAATGAGTATTTCTCAGAAATTACATCATTAATGGCCACTTTAATCAGAGGAATATGAGCCAGTCGGCTGCGACCAACCTTGAAGACGAGCTCTCTGAGTCGATCTGAGTATTTGTTATTGAGAAGAAGAGTGTAGCAGGAGTCGGCAGCTGCAGGCTCGAAGAGGAGCAAGAAGAGCTGGTCTTTGGCCGGACTGCTCTGAAGCAGGCTGAGTAACAACTCCAGGAGACCACACAGCTGCAACACACACACAAATTAATACAACTACAGTATAACAACAATAACAGCCGGTAATTACGTCTTCAAGGCCGATCATTTTCATACTTCTTTTTTTTCCCTTTGCTGTGTACTGAATGACAGCACGATAAGCTTTTATTCCCTCTGCCATGGAAATCAGAATTAAAAGCATCGTGAGATAATTCATTATGGGGGCAACATTTCAAAAACTCAGTTTTCTGAGATGACGAGATAAATGTGCCAGCGGTGTTGCAGATGACCAACAATGAAGGATGATGATGATGGTGTGATTATGGTGACCATATGTTCATAGAAGGAATGTAAACTTCCACTGCAGTGCGAACAGATTTGACAGGAAGTCAAGGTAAAAAGAAAAACTGAAACAGAACTGAGAGGTGGTTCTGGGAAGTCTTCATCTTATGAGTGTTGGGATGGTAGAGACATTGCTTAGGTGGAGAAAAATGTTGAAAAGTAATGCAGAAAGGAGGAGAGAAGATGGCAAAGCTGCTGCCAGGTGGGAAATGAGCCAACAAGTTCAGGCTGCAGTATGGCCATTTGGGAAACTGAAGATCCTCTTTCTACGGTGGCAGGAGTTGTTGGGAAAAAACAGTTTTACAACAAGCGGGTCTTTGGCAAAAAAAATCTAATAACTTGACCTACTCCAAATATCTTATATGCTGACCTGACATTCTTTCTTTCATTTTGTTTTTAATCTGCTGGCTGACTCCCTGCAGTCCTGATAGGAATTCATGCATTGTCCCTGGTGAAAGGCGTTCTCCTCTGGTCTAATTGGAGTTTTGGGGCCAGCAGCACAAAGCAGTTTTACTTTTATTTTATTTGACGTGACACATACAGCTTAATTTGTCCACAGCTGGAAGACTCGGTTAAAAGTGTTGCTTTGCTTTAAAGGTGAACTTAGTTGAGAAAAATTAAGGAATTAAGTTCATAGTAAGTTTGTCCATGAATTTATGTATTTACTTGCACCCAACTTAGCATAACAATTATTATCCTAACTGGTGTCATCTATTCTATCTGTGATGTGCTTTTATGGCAAACTAGACTTTGATGGAATTGTGTCTCTTTCTGTGAATGACTTTCTCTTCTAGCTGTAGAGGCGTTTGATGCCTGACAGACCATTTCCTGCTCAGACAGATAAAGACAACGGACACTCAGTGAATAATGGGATAAATAGTAGACATGAAGTCAGTCTCTGATAGACAAGAAGAAAGATCTTGCAGTATAAAATTACAGAGCAGCTATAAACCATGAAGTGGCTGAAAGATAAGGAGGCAGAAATCAGACCTGATAGTTAACAGTCAGCAAAATAAATCTGAATGACCATCAAATCTATAGTACAAACATCCATTATTTTTGTCATTAAGTGTATCTAATACTCTGCAGTTTTCTTCCTTAAGCTGGTTGCTAAGATCTTTTGTTTAAGTATGAAGGTAAAAAGTAAAAATTCTTTGCCTTTGACTCGTCCTAATTTTGTTTTTTAATGATTTTCTCTCACTGCTGTTTCTATGTCGTCTATCGTTTGCCCAGCAGGGCTCCATATCACCACCAACTTCCTGAATCAATATGATTCACAACAGCCTGATTTAATTCAGTTTCAATGAAATCCATTTCAATTTGATGGTGATTCATTTACAGATATTTATGAAACAAAACTTAAATATTAAAGACATTCTCAGATAATTTTTTATAAAACACTGAGCCCGTTTACATGACCATCAAAATCCGATACCTGCGAGTAATCGGATTACTGTAATAATCTGGTCTGTAGTGTCTATATGCACTTGTGCAAAAGAATATTAAAAAGATTGTTGGATTAATTTCCAAGTACATACGTGACCTCACTTCTTGTTATTTTCTAAACAGTGTCGGTTGAACTGTCTTAGTGTTTGCTGCTTATGTGAGTAATAAGCTGCTAAATTGCTCGCAGGTGTATGTAATCCAATGCTGAATGAAAAAATCTGAATTTGGACTTATATCGGAGAGAAAAGCTGATTTTGGGCATATAGCTGCCTTGTCGTAGCTGTGAACATAATCCACCAAAAACCATTGATCCTCCTTATTCATGAAGTTTCCTCAACAGCTTCCAGTTTTAAAGGGTTAATCAGGACTTGTTGACATTTTTTTACATTTATTGTCATTTCAATTATGTTTTAAAAGTTTATTCCCACTTAAGTCTGGTTCAATGACTGGATTGTCTGCTTTGGATTGCTGGTGCTGACATAGACCATCGTTTCTTGTTCTGATAACTGACTGTTGGTATGTGATGTGGATGAGCTACAAATGAATTTCTCCTTCGAGAGGAATAAAGTTGTTCTGAAGCCTTGAATAATCTCTGAATCACCTGCTCTTCATCCCCGATGGCAGCCGTGTATCCCAGAATGCTGAGCATCTCCTCCTGGGACATGCCCTTGCTGATGTAGTACTTGATGAGGCCACACAGAGATGCCCGGATGGTACGAAGGTCGTCTTCGCTCAAGTCATTCTCTTTGCTACCGTTTTTCCTAAAGAACAGAGCAGATGATGCTGGTGACAAAAGTTTGGGTGAAAAGCAGAGAAGTTTTTAAACACTGGGAAGTGAAGTCTCACCCGTAATAGAGGCGCATGGTGTCCAACAAGAACTGAACTCCATATTTCTTCCTGAACTGCTTCCTGTTGTCTTTGATGATGGTGGACATGTACTGGATGTGACCTTGTTTATAAGTAAAAAACAATTCAGTGCAGCTGTCTCAATCAGGGCCACACACTCCCAACAGGACAATAAATAACTAACAGAGATATGGCTCTAACCTATGCGTAGAGGGAAGTCTCCTTTGTTCCAGATGTTGAAATTGAACAGCAGATGTGTGTGAAGCTGCTGCAGCAAAGACTGGTTCTTCTCAAAAGTCACCTGCTCTATTAACAGCTGCATCGCAACCAGCACGCTGACGTCCACGTGACCTGCTGGAAGCTGAACACAACCGAATAACATAGTTTAAATATATAAATGTTCACTGACTGGCACATTTGCAAACTGAGGACACAGGGAGGGGACAGAGTACAGTAGACTGCTCAGAGGATAAGAAAATGAGCCATTTAAGACACAAAGAAACCCATAGAAACTGAAGGGCTTCTTATCATTGATGTACAGTATGAAGCAGTGTAACACCCATAACTCCAGCTCTATAAACAAATAAGGAAATGCCGGAATACGCAAATAAATTTGTGCTTTACTGCGATATTTACCAGTTACAGGGTGTGGTTGCTTTGCTTAGAGCAACTTTTACCACATCTGAGACATTTTAATTTTAGCTGGGTCTCTGTGGAGGCTTTATTTTCTCCCATGGTGCAAATGTTTTCTATGAACCATTTCCAACCCTGAACTAAGCAAACAAATACAAAAGGCACTTTTACCAGACAAAAGATAGAAGAGGGGAGAGCTGAGAATTAAGGAGAAAGACAAACACAGACACAATGGACAGAAAACCAACAGATGGGGGGGAAAGTATCTGCGACCATCCGTATTCTGACGCCCTGTCATTCCCATTTGAAGGGATTTTCATATAATTCCAGCACAACAAGCCCTTCAAATGCAGATTAATCCAAATTTTAAAAAGGCCAAAAATAAGACAGCTTTAGTGTTATTAATGCCTTGACTGAATCACAGTCCATTGTGAAAAAAAATTAAACTCTTCCTGCACTTATGGTAAATGGTCTGTATTTATATAGCGCTTTACTGTACCTGGGATGATACCCAAAGCACTTTACATCATACATCACATTCACACACATTCACACTGATGGCGGAAGCTGCCATGCAAGGTGCTCAACCACGACCTAGAATTTGTATTATTGCCTAAAACTGTATTTTATATCATTTACTAGTCACAACCTGCAGAACATCATGTAGTTTTTTTTCCTAGTGCCCTAAAGTGCTGATATTCTGTATCTATTAATATCAAATTCATATAAATTTCAGTTTTCTTAACAGAGGAAAGTGATTAAAACAAGACAACAGGCAAATAAAAGTTTTGCAGAACTACAGAAATTAAAAAACTTCCACAGTCCTCATAATTTTAACACAGTAATATAACTTGTGCAAAGTAAAGGAGACCTTCTGCAGCAGAACTCCCAGTGTTCCCACACCATGTGAGTGGAGCAGATTCTCCTGGTTGATCAGGTGTCTCTGCAGGAAATGCTTCAGCACTAGAAGGAAAGTTGCCACCAGATTCTTCTCCAGACGTGCTTCTGAAGGAGGAAAATGAGTTTATTCTCACATCCTGCTTGACAATAAGGACAAAAAGTAACATTCTCTCTCTTTCTCTTTATATATCATCGTGATTTTGTGTGTGCCATGAGTGAATGGAGCAGACCTGAAGCCCTGTTAGATGGAAGAATGACCCAGTCTCCATCAGCTGGTGTCACAACATCAGGGGTGATGAAGTCTGATCCAGCTGCAGGATCACTGGTCTGCTGGTCAGGGGTTACCAAGGCCAACTGCTCCAGTATTGGGAATAGCACTGGGAGGCCACCAACGCAGTTGATCATATCCTGAAACACACACATTCAGTAGAGTTAAGGCCTGGTACACACAACAATTTTTTTAATCTTATGAGATTTTTTGATCTGGTCGAAACCTACAAATGTGAAGATAAAACAAATGTTGATCTTGCTGTTGACTAAACTTTACAAAAGAGAAAGACAACCCTGGGTTCATCCTATTTTACAAACTACAGCACGGTTAATATCATTTGACGGAGGACATCAAGGCTGATCCAGATAAATTCAGGAACTACGTTCGGAAAAAATTCACCCACGCGACTGCTTTTTATTTACAGCTCTATAATCTCTGCGTTAAGTAAAGTATGGGAACGTCAGACACAGCTAAAATGATCTGCTCCTCCATAGTCAAAGTGCTTCCATGCTGCACTGTCCTGCCTGCTCTCAGCTCATTGGTCAGTCAATGAAACCCTCGCTGATTGCTTGTAGTGTCATGCGACAGCGACAAACTTTGTGTTGCGTCTAAAGCCCCGTATGCAGGTCTACATGAACAAAAGCATTATTTCACATGCACGAATATTGTTGGCTGGAGGAGGGCAGCGATTTTCACCTCATCCGCAAGTTCCATTAGAAATGACGTTGCCTCCCGTGTGTCGAGCCCACGATACAGTAAAAAGACTAAAATGCACAATAACACAGACTAAAAAGGGAAATAACATTAAAAGAAATGAAGCCACAACTTACACTACAAGTAATTAAAACTATAATAAATATAATTAGAAGGCAAAAAAATGCTGCAACAAAAGTTAAAGAATAAAAATGTGTTTTAAGATGTGATTTTAAAGTCTCCAGAGTGGGGGCTACACTGATGTGAGTGGGGAGCTCAATCCACAAAGAGAGAGATAGAAAATTAAAAAAAGCCAGATCTTGGTCTCACCTTGATATCCCAGTTGATAACTTTTCTCCCTGTCAGGCGTCCATGCAGCATGTTTGGGGACAGATCCAGGCAGATTGGGTTTCTACATGCCTGTTAAAGAAAGGCCGAGGTTTATTTGACCTTAAACAAGTTTTTTAAATGAAAACTGTATTGGTGACTATACTGATAATCACCTTGGGAGAGTAGTGCAGCAGCAGTTTGGCTGAAAGATCACCAAGTTCTGATTCCTGGGCTTTAAAAGGAGAGATGCAGTTTGGACCTATGAAAGAAAATAAGAGTGACAGTTGAATACTAAACCTATTTCAGTCCACCTCACTTTATTTTGCAGGTCTCCATTCTGTCACTCTGCGTACCAGCACTACAGATGGCTTTTATGTGGTTTTGCTGCAGGGGTTCATGAAACACCATGACGCTTCCAAGCTGGCCCTGCAGGGACGTTGGGCTTCCCCATTCACTGTCCTGGGTCCCAGCTGAAATCAGCTTAGTCACAGACTCTGGCTTTCCCCCCAGTAGCCCTCCCCAGGTCTGCGGCGAGAGGATACCCCCCAGGGAGGAGCGGGTACTGGGCGTGGTGGCGGAGGAGAAGGGAGGGTCTGGGATTTGGGAGGGAGGAGGAGTGGTGGTGCGGTGGCCTGCTGAGCCGATGCAGCAGGAAGTGAACGGCTGCGGGGGGAGGGCAGAAGAACAAAATAGGGAGGTAAACAAAAAATTATTTTGAACAAAAGAAGCAGTAAAAGGAAGCTGGACTGTGTTATTACTTCTGTCATGGTGGGGTATTTGAGGGGGGCGGACAATTTCTGCTGACCATCCACATAAATGTAGACCTGACTCTGTCCAAACGGCCTCTTTCCAGGTACATGCACCACACCAACGCTGTGCTGTAGACACAAATTCAGCCACAATGTTAATGGAACAGTGACATTTAGTTAATCTCTTAGGGTCTCTTTTGAGGTTTACATACCCCGAAAGAATTGATCATTTCTCGGTACAACTATGTGTAAATTATCTTAATATAAAAATAATGCTAACACAGATGCCACTAACTGTAATTGAAGATGGAGCATAAAAAATGTTTGCTTTTTTGATATTACATGATAAAATACCTTTGAAAAGACAAAACAAAAACAAACAAAAAAAACTTAAGGAAACCACGAATCAACTTGTGGACATTATCTGCTGAAGTGAAACAGCAAAGTAACTGTGGTTTGTTAGAGCAATAGCTTACGCATACATATACATGGAAATATATACTTGGGAGTAAATCGTATCATGAGGGATAAAGCCCCTCAATCCAAAAGAATAATGCTGACGGCACCATGTTTACAACCATCTCACCAATTATCAACACAGACACACAGAATGACTGACACATGCTTTTGTCCAATAAAATCCATTTAACTGGGGAGAAAATAGTGATTTTCAACAGCAAACAGCTCTAAAAGAACACTGGGAAATTGAGTTTTTTAGTAAATGTGGTTTTAACCCAGTGGACGTTGTGGAGGCCAGACAGCAAAGTTAGGACAGAATTCATGATGTTTTTCAAATGTGAAGCTGAATTTGGGCTTCTTTTGCTTCTGGCTCAATAAATCTTGGTTACAGTTTTGTACTTTCAATAGAGAAGTGGTTTGTCTGTGCACATGGGGGGTGCACAGATGGATCCATAATTTGTGTTTACATCATTTAGTGTAATTGTTTCCTTATTGTTTTGTTTTTTGTCTTAACTGCGTTTGGTGGTCATAGAAATAGGATGTTAACCCCACTGTCCCCGTTGGGGGCTTTGAGTCACAGACTCACCCAGAGGGAGTCACAGAAGCAGTAATCAGGCAACATGACGGTGACGTACTCCTTCTTTGTGCACACAGCCACCACCAGGACACCTGCTGAGCTGATAAAGGCCTCAAACCCCGTCCCTCCAGGGGTAAAAAAGCTGCATGAAACAAAATGTAGAGTAAAGAACACATCTATCCCTCTGTTTGGCACATTTGTAATGAAGCTGAAATCTTTATCTTTTACCTGTAGAGTTGTTTCCTTTTGTCTTTGCTGATCGGTCCCAGCTGGTCCTGGTCCAGAGACAACCAGGCAAGAAAGCTGAAGGCAGACCCTGGCCAGCGCTGCACCACTGGGACCACAATGCCGGCCATGCTGGGTGACAGATCAAAGTACTGCATGGCACACTCTAATCCCTGCTTCCGAACCATAATTAGGAGCGCTCTCAGGGCTGGACCTACATAAGGATGTGCATGGTTGGACTCCGTAGGCCTGAGGAGACGCAGAAGTCCCAGCAGTTCCTTGCTGCTCAACGACTGAGAGCCCAGCGATCCCACTAATCCAAACAGGCTTTCAGCACAAGCTCTGTTTAGCCGTTCGTGACGCTCCAGAGCAGCTAAAGCGCGCATGACCATGGTAGCATTGACACAGGTGGCCCGGGTCTGACGGTTGAGGCAGCAGAGGCGGCGGAGCCAATCCGCCGTGAAGAGCTGCAGTTCAGGTGAGTCCAGCTCTGGAAGCCACTGGACCAAGAGCAGCAACGGTTCCACGTTACTGATGCCCAGCAGGCCTACTGAGGTGTGCTCACCCTCCACTGCCTGGAAAATGACAACGAGAAGGAGAGTAAGGACAGGTAAAACCTACAAGACCCTGAACAGAATCCAAGCTAAAGATGAAAACAAGATGAACAGGAAATAATCTGATCTCTCACCATGTTCATCAGCTCTTTGAGAAGGTGCCGGGACGGCTGGCCGAGTGTGATCATCACTTCGTATAAATGATTGTAACCAATCCTCTCTTTAAAAACCTCCTACAGGTGTTAAAAATTAAGGAATGCATCATTAAACATTGTCTAAAAAAAAACAAATTAATTTAATTTATTCTACTTTAATAATCCCAGCTGGGAAATTCTTTCTCTGCATTTAACCCATCCTAGTTGCTAAGAGCAGTGGGATGCCAGATGGTTGTTCACATTATGATTTAAATACAACCTCCATTACAGCAATGAAGTGACAGTTGGGTTATTTCCTTTATTTAGATTATTTGTTAGTATTCGTTTCCCCTTGTGTGTTTATATAACTGATCAGCCAGTATTTAAATCCCCTTTGTTTTCTTGTTTGTTAAGTCAGTTTTGGATTCTCTGAGCAGTTAGTTTGAAGCTACGACTTGAGTCTAGTTTTGTCCGGTTGACCTCTTTCAATGGCTCTGAATTTTATGTCTATTAACTCTTTTTTGGGGGGTAAATCAAACCCATTTTTTCTGAAACTACCACTGTGTCCTCATGCTTAACCAGCTCAGTCCCTCACAAACTGTAACATTTAAAATGCTAACTAAGGCCTGGAGAGTCTGAGATGTACCTTTTGGGTTTTAACAGTTCCTCTGGGCATTGTACAGTCTGAGCTTGGGACGAACTTGGTAGGACATCCCAGAACATTCCCAGCGCTCAGACCTGCAAGCTGCCAAACCATCTGCTTATACAGAGGTGCTCATTTTACTGATAATTTTATCAAGTGTATTTGATCAGCAACACATGGCCGCTACTTGCCCTCTTAACTAAGGATGTTCATTATTTTCACAGACTGATTTCTGCATCTTGGTTTAGTTTTCGTTCCATGTTTTTGTTAAACTGAGTTTATATTTACTTGACAAGGACCAGAATATCACTTTACTTTATCTCGTCCTGAAACAAAGACCTTTAAGTTAAAAACTTTCTTCACATCAATATAAGATACTTGTGTTGTACTAGTAAATGAAAAATTGATTAATAAAATTGATAAAACATGGTTTTGTTTTCTTGTAATCGAAGCGATCACCTTTGCAGCTGGTGACTTGTGCATCACTGTTGTCAGGGCTTTGATGGTTGCCACAGCAAGGGAGTCGAGTCGCCCCTGAATCACCTGGGAAAAATAAACAAAAAACACTTGTTAGTCATTTACTATCCATTATTATCTGTTTTAATAGCTGGTAATGTCAAATATCTTATTACAGATGAGTTATGTAAGGAAAAAAAGCATGCAGACAACTGAAGCCCCAAGTTTTGTAAAGTTATCAAATTATTTTAAGGCCATAAATTAATAAAAAAAAAAAATCACATGAAAGCCAATAAAAGGCAGACTCAAGTAGATGCATTTTAGTTTAATTCAGTTAAAGATATGAGTAAAATCATTGTTGAAAGTTAAAACCCTGTTTGTCACTGCAGCAGGGGCTGCCATCAAATGTTATACTGCAGACAAGCGTGTCTTTCTGCTCCAGGTCAAAAATAAAAATAAATGTAACAGTAGAGATGTGACTGGAGCAGGAAGTTCACCAACATCCACACACACACAACCAACAGTAACATACACACTCAGCATGCAACCCAAATAACACAAGACAAACCAAGATACAAACATCTCCGTCCAGCTCTGCCCTGATCATGCCCGACATGTTATCTACCAGACTGTTCATGTGATGGACTGGCTGGAAAGGGACTGCGGTCAAAATGAAAAATCACGGTAAACATCACGCAGTCCAGATCACCTCAAACCACCAAAACATTGGAAAAGCACACACAAGGCCATTGTGATAGCAATCCAGCTGAACCCATAGCGTACTGCAGAAAATCAGGACGATGTGATGGGGGAAGGGGGGCAGGAGGCAACAGTATTAAAGAAATGGAACTGACAAAAAAAAAAGCCACTCCAAAGTGAGACATCAGAGTTTAATGCTACTAACCCTCTGAGCCTTCATTATGTTTGTTTTTTTCCTTCTTCGTCTTCTTTTTATCTCAATTATATCTGCACGAAACCTCTAAATGAACCAAATGAATTTTTTAATGTAAGTTTAAAAGTTCACAGAATTTTTAATGGTGACTTTTGGAAATGAAAAACATGTTTTCCCTTAAGCCTGACAGGCGAGCTGCAGCGTCTGCTGTCGTATCAGGTTACAGCTACTACAACAACAAAGGTAATGAGCTTTGATAGGGATACAATTTTTATCTTCATATTTGTCAAATGTAACAAGTACAGGCACAAATCATCTACAGATAAGTACAGATTAATTCTAAAAGCTGAACAGAACAAAGTCAGAATGTACAAGTCAGAAATAATCAGTAAATATTACAAGTCAAAAAATATAGGTCTTAAAGTACAAGTAAATTTTACAAATCTTAAGCTACAAGCCAGTTTCAAGACAAAACATTTGTCTTACATTTTACACACCTACTTGAGAACAAATCAGATTTTTCTGATCTCTAACCAATCACAGGCAGCTGAACCAGCTGTCAGTGCCTCCTAAAGGTGAGTCGGTTTATTGATTAAAAAACAAAACACAAAGAGGTATTTTTTTCCATTTCAAGAAAGATATCTTGCAGTTTCCATAAACCGACTTAGCTTTGGTTGTGACAGTCGCCTTGGTCAGACGGCTGTGGCGGAACATTTCCATACCATGCAAAGTTTGCTTGTGGATACACATCTCAGCACCGGCTTTAGCCAGAAAATCTTGGAACAAATATTTTGTAATTGTAAAACTGACTAGTATTTTGAAACATGTAGAATTAATCCGTACTCGTAGATTTGATTTGTACCTGTACTTGTTGTTACACTTAGAAAACTAGAGACAAGATACAAAACTGGAGATAAAAACACTCCTTATCCTAGCTCCATAGAAAGCACATCAGTGTGTGTCTCCTCATGCAGGTTTCTCCACTTGTATTTACGTCATTCAGATCAATGGAGGGATTATACCTAATAAAGGGGGCTTTATAAGTTGGAAAGAATGAAAACTGGTAAAAGGAGCGTATTTTTTTATATTTATTTTATTGTTTTGCTTATTGTATTCTCACAAAGGTTTGACAGCTCTGACTGATAACTCTCACTACATCTTAAGAGAATGAGTGAGCAGATGATTTTTTTCTCTTATTAAAACATAATCTAATGAGTGAAATGTATCTGAGGGTCTGGCTGTGGAGTGGCCGTGTGGGGAAGACTTGGCAGCAGCAGATGAGGGTAAGTGCAGGGCAGGTAGGTGGATGATATGGGTGGGTTGGGACTTTCTCGGCGGTACCTGAGTGTCCCCCTCTCCTGTCTGTAACCTGTTGTTGGTTATATCTTTCTGGTCCTTGTCTGGCGCGGTGCACCTAGCATTAACCAGCTGACACACACAACAGGCAACATGTCAATACAGCGTGTGGAGGGGCCGGCATAGAAGAGGATACGGTGACAGGAGAGAGACAGAGGGGGGTGGACGGAGAGGAGGATAGATGCTGTGAGTCAGGGAAGAAGGTGAGAGGTTAGAGGCCGTAACCCTCCGGGGGGTCAATGCGTGGAGGCGTATTGGTGATCCAGGCTTGCTGTGAGGAGGAAAACATGCAAGGTGGGCAAAATGCTCCCTGTCAGGGTAAAACATTAACAGGACAAACTTTACCAGATAGAACAGAATCATCAAAACTACATGTTGACAAAGACTCAAGATAGGATCTCTGTAAAGATACCAATACTTTCAGAAATAAAAGTTCAAACCCCATTTCCAGAAAAGTTGGGAAATTTTCTAAAAATCCAGTTATCATCATTAGTTTGTTTGATCTTTTCTTTTAACAGATACAAGGCCAAATAAAAGACTTGGTGTCTTCACTGGATCTGTAAGGAATGGAGGTTCATCACCATCCATGCCCTGGAAAAATCACTGATTTTGAAGATGTACTGAGTTTCATGAGGAGGTGAATCAGACCAACCAAGATGTGCTGAGTAGCTAAAATCTTATTCAGCTAGAACAGGTGCAGATTTCTCAGAGAACCTCCAACAATAAGCATCCTCAGTCCCACCTTGTGTCTCGTAATTTAATAAAGGTCCTGCTGCATCAAAGTAGGGCTGCCAAGATTAGGCTATTAGTCATGATTACGTAGACTATCAAAATAGTTGGTGACTAATTTAATAATCAAATATTATTAAGAGTTTGGGAGCATTTTACAAAAATTCAAAAGAAGCATGTGCAATGCAAAATCTGCAAGGTTGAACTTGCCATCCACGGCTGGTGATTTACTAGCATCTTAAAAGGAAGCACGTTGTGGCTTATATTTCTCATGAAGTGGGACAGTCGTCTTTGTAAGCTAACATAAACGTCAACAGTGAGTTACTTACGTAGCTGTGATGTGCTACAAGCTGCAAAGTTCATTAAAAGTTGTTGAATGAGCTATCATCTTAATTGTCTTTATGTTTAGATAGCACATAAAACTTAGATAACACTTCAAGCTGGAAGCTAATGATGGTTGTATAAGAGCAGCTCCATGCTGGTGCAATAAGCTACAATTCACATATGATCCGATTAGCCGACTTGGTGAAAATTTTCGGTGACCAGCTCATTATCACAGTAATCGTTTGTGGCAGCCCCACATTAAAGCAGGACTTCAATCATAAAATCTTAAAATTGATGCACAGATGTAAACAACATTCAGTCTTGGCTCATAAACAAATGCAACAGCAGGTGTGTCTGGTCATTTAGTTCTCTTCTTCTGCGGAAGAGGACTAAATGGATTACAGGGTGAATGAGTGGACATGAAATCAGGATGGACATCTGCCACCATCCCATCGCAAACCTCCCCTCAATATGCACAGATACAGTGAACTGATTAGCATAGAGGCAAGGATTGTTAGGTTTCACTGTCTCCGCTTGAGCCTTTTAATATCTTCAGGGTTCCCCAACTGAGAGACTTTAAGAGCAGATGTGCCTAACTGTGTAAAAAGGGCCATTTTGGAATTCCTGATGTTGTGATTTTAACTATTAATGCAAACTCAGCACATCTTTGCAATTTTGTCCAATCACAGCAACTGTAATGCAACTTTGACAAATCTCAGCCGTCCTCCATGTTACCTCAACTCTGGCGTTTCTGATTTGAACGTACAGAAATGTGTCGTATCTGCCAGCTAAAGTTATCGTGAAGCACCACTGGTGACAGTTCCCCAGCACTGGAGGAGCTGTTAAACGCCACACATACAGAAGCACAGCTCCTCAAAGCAGCTGGCCCAGGTTAGAAACCCAGACTGGGGCATGTTGCTGCATGTCCCAAAACATTAAAGACCACATCAACTTTTACAAAAGCTGCTGCAAAATCCTTAAGGGACTGATCCGGGAACGGCCATTTTGAAAACCTCTCCTGAGCTGTCTGTACTAAAACTCTCTGATTTACTACTTCTCCACATTAGGGAGACAATGTTCACATATTGTACTATTATCTATTTATAGACACAGCTGCATCATTCGAAAGAGATGTTTATGTTTATCCTAAAACTTTTTTTGTATGTGTTCATTTAAAGTGGACCAAACAGTGCCAGTGTGAATGTATTGTATGACTCCAAAAGTCTTCAAACAGAGTCTAATCATTTTATTATGGGTGAGAGTCTAAAAATAGGCAGATAACTCAAAGGGTTAAAGAGCTTTATATGAAAAAATGAGATGTAATGTCAATATAACTAAATATATATGAATATAGCTTAAAAGTACGTCATTACACACGTACACACTGGCAGCATGAAGATTTTCTACGTTTCTGGAAACATGGTTTGTATATTTCACTGACAAAACCTTTTTAATTTTTTGTAAAATAAAAAAATTGAATGCAGAGCTTTTACTTGCAAATGATTTTTTTTTAGTTATAAACAGAAATTAGTCAGGTAAACCACATGATCAAGTACATTCCTGAGAAGGTAGCTGGGTTTATGTTAGTTTTGCTCATTTTTATCAAACGTTAGATCATAAATGAGCTGGTTCTTTACCTTGCTGTTCTGCAGCAGTCGTGTCAGATGCTCAAAACAGTTACTGTTGAGAAAGATGGCTTGTAGAACTGGCCTGTCTGAACACAGGAACATGTCCCTGATAGTGTCTGAAAGGTATACAAGCAAAGAGAGTAGAGGGAAGTGGTTATGCTCCTCAAAAGTCCCAGAACTTTTGTTTAAGAGCTCTACTGTGAGTTAAAACTCCTACCTAGCATGTGCACTTGTAGCGCCACAAATCGGCTTTCCCAGTGTCGGCCCAGTGTCGGAACCCGGCCTTTGGCTTGTTGCTGCTGCTGTTGTCGAGCAGCAACTACAGCCGCTGGGTCAGAGTTGAGCAGCTTGAAATAGTTTTCCAGCACCGAGGCGATTTCCACCTGTCGCTGGTCGGAGCTGGAGGCCAGGAGACGTTGCACCACCTCCCTCAGGCAGCCCAAAGTCAGCAGGGCTTTCCGGTCGGGGGCCTCGCTGTCCCAGTCCTCCGCCTCATCTGAAGAGCAGCTACCCATGGAGCAGTCGGCCAGCACCCGCATCAACACCTCCATGGTGGCTGGAGAGATAGCAAGCAGAGCATTCCTCTGCCAGGGATGGAGAGATAGAAGTAAAAAGGAGGCATTAGAAAAATAAAGTTAGCCGATAGTGAGGGTTTTATAGCTGGGATAAAGTTCTTTTCCTTCCGTGGCATCTAAATATTATCTTAGTGCAGCTTCTCTGGACACAGAAACCAGTGTTTTTCTTACTGGAGCTAACGAAGCTTGTCTACCTGCTGTTAAAGAGGCTGGATATTTACTTGAATATTTTATGGAGTAACAGATGGCAGAACTGTATGGAGATGGACAGTAGCTAGCAGTTCTATAAATGAAACAGCTTCTAATGTACACAGATTTTTCCCACTAATCTAGCTAGTATTCTGGTCTTTCTGTCGGCCATCAGGTTCAGAATAATGAAGCTGTGTTTAAGTGATTTGTCATTTTTCACATGCATTTACGTTTTTGATCTCATTAAGGTCCTTTGTGGATCCACATTTCCTAGCTTGGCTGCTCTCATATGTTAGATTATTGCCAACCTGTCAGTTTTTACAGTGTAAAAAAAAGGCTGTGAAATATTATTGTAGGCTAATATACTGTCATATCTTTTCAAAGACCTAGTTCTACATGTTGAGATTTAATCTAGACAAACACGGGAATAAAGGGGAATTAGTTTAACTTGGCTTTAAAAGCATTAATAACAAAAAGCAAGCAGCTTTGGAAATTGAGATGTTAGATTCCACAGATCTGCTCCAGCCTAATTTTAATTTTATGGGTGGCTGTGGAGCCATCTTGAACACATCCATTTGTTGATGGATCATGTTTGCAGTGCTCTCTGACCTCCAAGCCAAGCAGATGCTCACCTGATCCCCAGCTACTATGGCTCCGAACAGGTGTAGCAGGCAGCATTTCAGACTCTCCTTCAGGTGCTCGCTCTCCTGGAAGCACTCTAGAAAGATGGCACATGAGCAAGCCAGTTGGATCTGGATACGTGGTGCAAATATGCAAAGACATTACCACAGAACAGAACTACAACTTGTGGAAATCTGTAGTAGCTCCAAAGTTGTTGTCTCTAAACTCTGGCAACAAAAATTGAAGCAACACACATGCAGGATGTTCAATTAGTTTCTATTTAAATAATAATAATAAAAAGAGATGACATAAAACTTTGATTTTAACTCAATGATTTTTTTTGGCCAAAACTACATCTTAATTTTTTAAACTCATGAAGGGAAGGTCATTAAAATCTGCAACCCAGATAAGTCAGGACTCAGGCATGTGGCAGTCCAGCCAGCGACCTCCAGGTCATGGTGGTCCCAGTCAGCCATTAACTCATCTGTCAACACATCCAACTTGGGACAAGAAAGCTGACTATTTGGCTCCATAATGTCTACTTCCTTTGTTCTGAATGACATTCTGCTATCAGTATATATAATAGCAAAGGAACAATAAATGCTTTATGTAAAAATGTGTTAAATCTAAGGAAAAAAGGGGTCTCTATACTCTATACAGCTCTTGTTTGTAATCAAGAATGAAACAGATATACACATGCAGCCAATCTGGAGTGTTATCGTTAGGGCCAAACCACAGCAGCCACGCAGTTAACACAAGACAGAAGGTAGTATTTGTTCAAAATGGCCGCCAGCATTGCTAAAGTGGCTTGACAGGCACCATTCACTATCTGCTCATCTTAACGCCTGGCAAACAGACCGGCGACACAAAGAGTGAATTCAGAAAGACCACAAGAGGAAAGAGGAGGGATTGGTGGTAGTGGATGGTGGGGGAGTGACAGGATGGGAGCTTTTAGAAAAAAAGGATGGTGGAGAAGAAGAGGAGAGAGGAGCTTATGTTCTGTATTTGTTACAGGAGGTAGTTGAGCTAAGGATTGCTTCCTCGTTCACGTATGAAGAGCAGGAGGCTGAGACATAAACACCAAAAAGCCACATTAAAACCACTGACAGGCAAAGAGAATAACAGATCATCTCGTTACAATACAACCCCAATCTGTTTTTTTTTGTCAGTTGTTGCTCAAGTCCAACAACTTTTCAAAAGACAGACTAAAGGGTCATTTATGCTCAACACAGAAGATGGAAACGCAGGTAGACACAAAGTTTTCATCCATCTTCTGCATCGATTACGCATGTAATTTGGTCGGTTTTCAGGACGCTTAGCAATCCATCGCTTGATGCAGAAGACAAAGCAATACCACCAGAAATCATGAGGGCAGTGCTCAGGATAACAGCTGACATGAGACCAGCAAAAGAAACAAACCAGAGAAGAAGAATCATGAAGGCAGCAAAAAGGCAGAAGAAGAATGAAGACGAGGACAGCAACTGTAGAAATTGTGTGAGCTTTTGAAGAAATGATATGCAAGTGTTTAGGGCGTGTTGGACGCTTAGAAACAACTTTTTACGGGTGCATCACTGCTGCTAAACGGTGTCTGAAACTGACCTCAGGTCCCGGCAGCGAACTCTGAACTGAAGGAAGGAATTAACAACCACAGCAACACAAAAGATGCATGGAAGTATGAAGATGGTGACGTATGACAACGTTTGAAATGGACGTTGGTAATTATGTACGCAAGGGAGCATAAATGAGCCTTAACCGTAACTGGGCTTTTGAAAATAAAAGTTAGGATGAATACTTACGGTAAAAGAAAGGAACAAACTCAACCGTGAGCGGAGCTGCCTTGTACTTCTGCCTGCTCCTCTCTACTGTTCCCAGCTGCTCTCTGGAAAGCAAACACAGAGGCATGAGGTAAGGGACACTTGTTTCTTTGTGAAATGGTTCCTTTCATTCTGAGCTAGCAGACATCCAGCCCAAACACAGCCAAAACTGGCCTGCGGGATGACTTCGGTAAACATTAAAATTACACAGAAGTTATTAACTTAATTTTTTTAAATTAAAATAATTGTATTTTCTAAATACATGAAGTTGTTCTTTTTTTAATGTTTAAATGTAAAAAATTTCCAAGGCAGGAGGACAGCTTGTTCCATCTTGTCAATCTTTCCGACTTATAGATAATAGATGTGACTTCACTTTGTATGACGAGGTGAGTCAGTTCAGGCGGTCAAGATTACTACACACATGTGGAAATGTACATGGATGTACATTTAAAATAACTTCTAAATCTAAAAAAGTTACTCTGATCATCATGTGGAATACTGGATTTTTCTCTTCCAGATATCTGAGAATAAATCTTTTGTCATTTTGTAATGCATGTGTAAATGAGTCAATATGTAAAAGTGGAAAAAAAAGATCATTAAAAACAAAATAATAAATAAATAAAACAATAATAAAAGTACATGTGAATAAATAATGTAAATGATAAAATGAGGCACAATATTGTTGATGTCAGCCTTTTTTCAAGAAATTTCAGGTTGTTTATGATATTTTTTAAAAGGAATGGGTCATTAAATATAAACATCTTGATAATATTCTTGTACTTTGAACTGAAATAAAGGAGAAAATATTAAGTTTTTATGTATAGGTTAATATGCTGTTATTACACTGTCCAGCCTATTCAAATCAAAGTGACCTCTGAACTAAAATAAGTTTGACATTCCTGCTTTAATTCACAACTATGCCTGGTTCTTTACCATTTCTATACTATTTCATAGCTTTACTTGAAAGACAATATTTTAACTTGTTTCCTTAGTCTAAATAAGAACAATAAAAATTAAAAACCCACTTATAAGGTCACAACTTGTGCATCCAATGCACAAAAATGCACAAGTTAAATTTTTGTCCATGTACTGAGGTTTCATGAGGTCAGTAAGCAGGTGGAGCCACAGTAGTGGAGCACTTCATGTCTATCCTGGTAGCCTGGATTTTTCCTGCAGAATGTATGTGATAAAAGATTTGAGGATCAGGGTTGGGGACCACTGGCCTAGATGAAGTCTATAACAGGCAAATGGTTAATAAAATAAAGTCCATCAATATGGATGCCACTCATCCCCTAAAAAATATAAAAAAATAAAAAGGAGTTCAGGCTTCTTCCTTCTGCCTAATTACTGCTGCTGTGTTTGGGATCATCATCCTGTTGGATGAGCTTCCAAAGGACATTGTTCTAGAAGTCTCGTGTTAGTTCAGATCCAACGTTGCAAACCTAACCTGTGCTGCCATGTTCATTTCAGAGAGAAGAAGCTTTCTCGTGAACAAGCTGGAATATCCATTTCTAGGAAGATTGGCAGCTGTTTTGAATGAGTCCAAACTGTTTGGAAAAGCCTGTATGACCCTTCTCAGATTGATGGGCAGCAACAGTTTCTTCTCTTAAACTTTGTACAAAACTTCTGCGCTTTTGATTAGCAGCACCTGGCTGCCACTCACCATTGTACCTTCTATTAAGAATCAGAAAACTTAATAATTAACTCCTGGAGGGAAGTAAACGGTCTTGGCAGCAACACATTCGAGGTTGACCCAGTTGGGATTAACTCTGTTTACTCACTGCTTCAGCATTATAGCTCAGTTTTTCTTCAAATTATGTCTTTTACATTAAAAATTATAATTAAAACAAGGTATAATTTCTTGAGATGAGACTGCACTTTACTTGTTATTACAAAGAAATGCTCTGTTGTTACCCGCATGTCCGATGCCTCCAGTTGTGGTACGGGTCATAGAGGCTCTCACAGAATGCCAGCGCATGACGGACAAACTCTTCAGCCTGACTCTGGTCTACCATCTCCTTCTCCTTGGTCTTGCTCTTCAGCTGCAATATCACACAAAGACCAAAATTATTTAGGATAATTTAAAATAATTACCTTGATGACCAGAGAAAAAAATAATAGGGTCAAACCTGCTGAATGTAGAGTGTTGTCATGGTGATGATGTGATTGATGTATGAGCAAGTGCCAATCTCCTCAACATTGGACAGGTTCCTTTAGAAAACAACCATCAACACATAAACACAGACAACTGTTGACTTACTTGGAAAAACACAGTACTGTTCTTCTGTACAGCTGCTTCATAATGAAGCTGTTTACTACCCTGACCTGCAGATAATGATAAGGAACTTGAGGAGCAGAAGTGCCAGGTTTTGCTGCTCCGGCTCCAGGCCATCAGAGGCTTTCTGCACACACTGCAGCAGCTGATGGCGCAAAACCTGCAGGATGTTGTCTGGAAGGAGTGTCAACACTGGTGGGATCTCCTCTGGCCTGAAGACATGGGAACCATTAAGCAGAAAGGAGAGCTCCATTAGATACATGTAGGCTGCCAGAGTCTATCTCTGAAAGAGCAAAGCACCATCTGCAGTCACTCAGTCACACGCATGCCTGCTGCAATCAGGCATTCATTCCCAGGGAAAATTGCACATGAGAGTGTACAGACAGTGGCGACGGGGCATCAGGACAGATGTGGCTGCTGCAGAAGCAGATAGAGAAAGAATCAGGAGGAAAAAGTGACAGAATGATGTAAAACTGCACCACCCTTTCTCTTGGTCCTTCACTTGTTACAAAATGTGACAAACTTCAGTCTGATGCTCATGTGATCACAGCCTAAATGTCATTTGCATGCTCTAAAAATACTGCAAGCAGGATTTTAGATTAGCTCTGGGAATTTTTCACCCCAACCTAAATCCTGCGTGCATGACATAAAATTGAGCATCACCTGCGACAAAATCATTTGTTGTGTTTGAGATATTTGTGGCTGTGCTGCATCTGTGCTGTGACTGACGCATAAAATGAGAAGAGGCTGTTCTTAATTTCTTCACAATGAACAAGCTAATTTCACAGACAGACAGATTTCACTATCCTTACTAATCCAAGTGAGGTACGTGATTCATTCTGGTGTTGGCCCAGGTCTTTGAATCGCTCTGATCTACGGTTGACTGTGTTACTCCCCTGATCTGATGATCACCAGCTGTGGGTAGTGACCGAAAGATGATGATCATGGATATAAGCAGCCAAAATGAACTTTCTTCACAGGGTGCCCCTTAGAGATAGAAGTTTGGTCATCCAGGAGGAGCTCAGAGTAGAATAAAGAGGAGCCAGACGAAGTGACTTTGGTATCTAGTTACAGGGTTTCCCCACACATAGACCAATGTGTATAATTTCAAATGCTTCTAGTAGCTTTATAACTGTCTCAGCAGGTGACTGAAGAAGATAAGCATACAGGTATAAATTTAATATGGCAACTCAGAAAGTGTATCTATGAACGCCACCTGCTGCACACACTTAACATACACCCCGATGACCGACTCCACTGACCACCATGACACCGCACACTCCATTCCCTCACTGACGACCTGAGAGAACCACAAATTGCTACCTGGTCTGTAGGAAACACTGGGTTAGGATGCTCCTGGTGAGGTGTTCCAGACATGTTACACCAGGAAGAAGCCTCAGGACACACTGGAGGGACTATGTCTCTCAGCTGGCCTGGAAAATGCCTCAGGATAACTCGGAAGAGCTGCAATAAATGGCCGGGAAGAGGAAAGCCTCTGCTTCTCTGCTTATACACAACACGACTTCGGACAAGCGTGGAATACATATGCTTTTGTTCCTTTCTTTTCTATTACAATAATTTAAAAAAGTTATTCTACACCTTTTTTAGGTGATCAGTGATCTGAACCTGCTAATCAGGGCGTCTCCACTAACAGATGACACTGCCTGACCAATTTAAGACTTTCGTAGGCCAAATCTACTTTGTCTACTTCGTCGTGTTTTTTTTTTATTGGTCATTTTATGTTAATTATATCTAGACACTAAGTCTGAAAATCAAAGCTTTTGGAATGAAGTCAATTTCCTGCATTTTTTCACTTCAGTTTAATGCTTTTTTAGAGTCACTGGGCCACTTAAAGCCAGCATACATGCATTCATTACTATCTAAAGTCTGACATTGTCATAAAAAGCTTTCTGCTGGGAAACAAGGTGAAAACAAAGGGGGAAAAAAAAGACATCAATTAAAGACAGGCTTTGGCAGATTTTTACAGAACAGCCTGCAGTGGGAAAACACGTGTAAGCCACAGATCAGAAAAGAAAGGAAGCACAAAAGTTCTTACTGTAGTGATTTTCACATAAGAAGCAAACAAACGTCAATTTATTTGTCTTGTTTTGAATAACAATAAAATGTCGAAGAGGCACTAAACCGACATCACATCCCAAAGAACTCCAGCAGCCTTATCCTGGACTACTATGCCAACTTCAGCTGAGAGTCTCTTCCGGATCAACGACTTCTGACTGGCACAAACTTGAAAAAGGGATTATCACCAGATGTACGATTTTGATCATACTCTTTGCACTCGCCATGAACATGCTGGTGAAGTCTTCAGAAATCCAGTGCAGGGGGGCCCCTCACCAAGTCTGGAGTCCGACAGCCACCCATTCGAGCCTTCATGGACGACCTGACAGTGACAACCACATCTGTTCCGGGCTGCAGGTGGATCCTAAGTGGACACGAAGAGTTGATCTCCTGGGCTCGTATGAGGTTCAAACCAGGTAAATTGAGGTCTCTTGTGCTTAAGAAAGGGAAGGTGACAGGCAAGTTCTGCTTCTCACTCTGCACCACCAAGATACCATCACTCACAGAAGAACCGGTGAAGAGCCTGGGAAAGATGTTCAACTGCAGCCTGAGAGACGCAGCCTCCACACAAGCAACCAACCAAGAGCTGGAGACCTGGCTAGTTGTGTTGGACAAGTCTGGCCTCCCTGGCAAGAACAAAGCCTGGATTTACCAGCATGGTATCCTTCCTCGGATCCTTTGGCCCCTTGGTCAACGAAGTTCCCATTTCAACAGTGAACGGCTTTGAGATGAGGGTCAGCAGGTTTCTCTGCAGGTGGTTGGGGTTGCCACGAAGCCTGAGCAGTATCGCCCTGTACAGGCAGACCAACAAGCTGAAGCTCCCTATCAGCAGCCTGAGCAAGGAGTTCATGGTCACTCAGTCAAGGGAGCTGCTTCAATATCGGGAGTCCAGCGACCCAAAGGTCACCCAGGCTGGGATTGAGGCGGTTAGGACAGGATGTAAGTGGAGATCTTCCGAGGCTGTGGGTGTTGCAGAGTCGAGGCTACGGCAGAGAGTGCTGGTGGGAAGTGACACAGGGAAGAGCTGGTTTGGGTAGCGGTAGAACACCTCGCTATGGTAGGGCACAGGGGAAAGAGAGGAGGTTGCTGATCCTTGAGGAGGAGCGAGCTGGAGCAGAGAAGAAGCGGGTCAGCCAGATGGTGGGAATGAGGCAGCAGGGAGCCTGGACGAGATGGGAGCAAGCTGTGGAGCGCAAGGTCACATGGACCGAGCTGTGGAAAGCTGAACCCCATCGCATAAAATTCTTGATCCAGGCGGCCTACGACGAGCTGCCTAGCCCATCTAATCTCTTTACCTGGGGGAGGGTGGAGACACCAGCTTGCACCCGCTGCCAGAAAAGAGGAACCCTGGAGAACATCCTCAGCTGCTGTCCGAGAGCCCTGGGTGAAGGGCGCTACCACTGGAGACATGACCAAGTCCTGAAGGCCGTTGCAGATGCTCTCTGCAGTGGAATCAGCCACATCAAGAGCCTTCGCCCAGTTAGGAACACCATCACTTCTGTCAGAGCTGGGGAGAAGCCTGCAGTGGCTTCCCGAAATACCTCCCCCAGCCTGTTGGTGACGGCATGTGATTGGGAGCTTAAAGTTGACCTGGGGAAGCAGCTGAAGTTCCCAGAAATGGTCACCAAAACAACATCAAGGCCAGACATTGTCCTCACCTCAGCAGCAACCAAGCAGGTAATTCTCCTGGAGCTCACTGTGCCATGGGAGGACCGGGTGGAGGAGGCCCATGAGAGAAAGAGGACAAAGTACTTGGAGCTAGTGGAGGAGTGCTGGAACAATGGTTGGCGGGCACTATGCCAACCCATCGAAGTGGGATGCCGAGGATTTGTGGGCCATTCCCTCTGCAGGGCCTACAAGATGCTGGGCATCACCCAATGATGGGCTGGGAGCCAGTCAGCAAAGGGCTGTTAAGTTGGCCACTGATGCAGCAGAAGTGGCGTCAAGGTGGTTGTGGATCAAGGGAGGAGAGGCGTGGCAAGTAGGGTAGCGGTACCTGGACACAAGCTGAGGCTTGATCAGCCCTGGCTGGGGCTGGAGGAGGGGGTCTGATTGTTGAAAAGACCACGAAACCCCCTGTGATCCCAGGTTATATCACTGATGATGTGTCCAGGGGCACCATAAAGTGTATCTAACAGCTGGCTGGACAGAGTTGACCATAACAAGCAGGAGTCAGCAAGAAGAAATGAAAACACATGGATGCAAAGTCCTTTTTAAATAAACATAACAGGTAGATTAAAAATATATAAATTAATACGTGACACAATTTGCCAGCAGTTACCTTGAAGGAAGCTTTTCAAAGTCCACGTCAAGGCATTGCTCGTAGGAGTTGATGAAAGTCTCCAGCCAAATCTTCAGGTAGTCTGGATCCCTCTGAGAAACAAAAAAAAAAATAAAAAAAAAGAAAGAGTGCAAATAGCATGAGAGATGGAAGCGGTAGAGTCACACAGAAAGAAGGCTAAAGAGAGGAGGACAAACAGTTAACTTTGTTGACAGAGACTGTCAAGCTGAAGCTACACATCTCAGAGCTGAAAAGGCCTTTCTGCAGTTTGATTTGATTAATTATTCTCTGCAGCTTTACTGCTGAGCAGCCAGAGTGTGGCTGATGGAGTCATTCTGGCAGCAGCAGATCACAAACGTTTCGTCTTTCTGTTAAAGGTGACAGTCAATCTTTCAAACACTCAAATTCTTAAAACACCAGACATGTTAGATGCACACCCTGCAGCAACTATTTACAAACAGGACTCTGTGCTTTGGTAAAACATAAAAAGATATAATGATTTATGAAGATATTAACCTTTCAGATGTGTGTGCATTTGTATCTTATCTCCTTAGGGAGTGGAGGCTAAAGCATGCACCTGTTAAGAGTGGAAAACAGGCCTCGCTGCATTTTGGCTGAGTTTTTAGCAACTGGCTCATCAGCATTTCCTAAATTCCTGAAGCAATGTCTAAGGGAAGGATGGGATGGCAAACTCAGCTGTAGAAGAAGACCGGCCAAGCTAAACACAAAAAAAACAACTATGCACGTTCATAGACCGAAAGAAGTCGTAGACTGAACAATAATCATTAAAGCAACGCTTGCAGCACAAAGATGGTCCATGGTAGCTTCTTTCTTGTTATGGTTTATCCCTGGAAACACTCCCTAAAGACTTGCAGAGCAATATAAGGCCAGAGAGAATTATTAAAGTTTGCAGGTCGGAGTTTAAAAGGATTATAAAGCAGGGTTTTCACAGGGCAGCGCTGCCATCTGGCAAACAAGTGGGAAAAGAGCTGAAAGGCTGAAGGATCCGTCTGCGTGTCAGAGAGGAAATCAGCCAAAACAAAGCAGGAAGTCAGTGAAAATCTGCACAATTCCAAGTGAAGTCATCTGACCAATCCTGCAACGACGGCCTCTGTATGTGTGTGAGGAGGGACCGAAAAAGAGGGGTAAGAGAAAAAAGGCTACGTGTGGATAATATGTGCTTGAACTGCATAAATCACTGACAATAGTTGGAGAAAAACATTTATAATTGGCCCTACTTTACCCAAAGCAATAAATATTCTATTGTCTGGATGTGAATGCTACTCCCAGATCATTTAAAGATGGTGATTTAAGTCAGCAGCTTTCCTCTCAAGTGACTGAGTTTGCTAGATCCAGTGTCTGAATGACTGTGGTGTCTCTCAAATAATGTCCTCTTTTAGACAGCAGCTTGGGAGCACAGATGCCCATTGAGGGTTTGGTGTGGAGGGCAGGGACACACCCTGCTCTATACAGCTCTGTTTAACCTTGGCTGTCATCACCAGCTGGGAAAACACACACACACACACACACATTATATAAAATCCAGCTCGTGGCAAGGCTGGGTTGTGCATGTGGCGGTGTCTATGTCTTTAAAACACACAAGTGTAGCATACGTTTACATACTTTCTCACCACCTCCATCAGCTGTTCATTAAAACTATCCGTTCAACCTTGCATCAGGGGAAATGCAGAAGCCCCAACTTCTGCTTCACTCTTTTCCAAGTTAACCACACCCACATTAAATGGCCGACCAATCACAGAATACTTCTCGGCGCCCCACGAGAAGAAAAATTGTGCTCGGCTGATGGGTCGAGAACAAGCTGCAAGCTGTTCCCCTTCACGTCCATGAGAGCAAAATGACGTCATTTTATTCTTGTGGCCTCAAGAACAAGAAAAAAGTTCTCTCTGCTCTTGGAGTATATAACAGCCTTTAGTGTACATGCATATTTGTATGTTCTCCCTGTGTCCGCGTGAGTTCTCTCCAGGTATTCCGGCTTCCTCCCACCGTCAAAAGACATGCATATTAGGTTAATTGTTCTCGCTAAATTTTCCATAGGATTGAGTGTGAGTGGTTGCTTTTTTCTCTGAGGGCTCCAGCCACTGCGCTCCAACCATGAATTGGAATAACTGGATATAGAAAATGGATGGATTATATATATATATTAATACATACACATACATGTACATATATACATATATTTTTAAATATATCAGTTTATATTTTTAAGTAAATAAAAATATATTCTTAAAGAAAACAAATCAGACACAATTGTGTGTCTGTTTGTGTACAAACAATTCCTCTGAGACGCTCTTGTGGCTTTATTGTGGTATTATTACCTAAATCTCAATAGACTCTTTGCCAAGCCACTCCATCACATTCCTAAATATCTGTTTGAGCTGACCTCTGCAAAAACAAGGCTGCCAGGACAGATCAATGCTCTCCATTCTTCAAACTGATATCCCTACTGACCCACAGATCTGTGGGATGTTAAGCAGAAGAAGTGGGTGAAGTGATGATTGAGGATCAGGATCCATTATCCATTATCCATCTCATTGATTTTAATCGAGCAACGTCATGTTGTGTGAAATATGACTCAGTCTCAAGAGAAATAACATTCATGGATTGTAGCATCTCTTCTATCGAACATCAGTGTACAGAAAACAGCACACCATGTTTGTCTGTGCAAAGTAAGGATGATTGTAATGTTTTATAAGACAAAGCAATAAAAAAATCAGATTTATCTACATAAAAGAAAGATAAAAGTTGCTTTTTCTGAGTAAATTTAATTCTTTGACCACTTGTTACCTTTCACCTATATCTAAGATAAGGAGCGCTGTAGAAACGGCTGCTCCGTCAGTCTGCCTGTTCCTGTTGTGTTATATGTTGTTTTGTCTAGTCTTGGATGGGTTGTACTGAAAACATGAATTTCCCTGCAAGGGATTAATAAAGTATTTCTGATTGATTGATCCATTTCCAGCTGCTGGACAGTCAGTGCAGCTTCAATCTTTCCGACAGGCGTGGTTGCCCGGCTAGCCAGGCGGCTGGTGGCTCCCTGAGTGGGTCTGGGTGTTCTGGTTTGGTTTAGTGGAAGCAGCATGGCTTCACTGAAACCACAATGTTTACAGGTCTCCTCCCAGTAGGTTAAAGAGACGGCCGTGGTCGTTCTGTATCTGCTCCATCTCAGCCTGTCTGTCGGTGACAACTCCTCTGGCCATGATGTCACCTCAAGAGGTGTATTTATAGAGGCTGGTGGGAGGGGTTAAAGCCACACGAGGCATGTCTGATACTGTATGACATCAGTGTTATTTTAGAGATATTCATAGCATAGAGTCAAACATGAAGGAAGATTTAAATCTGGCCTCAGGGAACAAACTTTAGTAACTCAATGCAAGACTGTGACAGCAAAGATTAGACAGCGACAAGAAAGCAAGCAGCTGGAAAAAGACACGAATAATCAACCTCAGCAACGTTCTCCTACCCCCAACATTTCCAGTTTGTTTCGTCTCAACTGTTTTCCAACCATTTCTGATCCTCCACTCCTATCAAAACAGCCCAACTCTCATTATCATGTTTACTGCTGTTTTCTTCACAACAGTGACAAAGCAGCTCACAGGGCAGGGTGGGTCAACATCAGAGGGGACAGCAGTTTTGCTAATCCTAATTGGAAATCCGTGGTTTGGATATTAAATGTAAACTTCCCTAAAGAGTGAAAGGATGCCTCTGGCTGTTGAGGCATGTTCCTGTGGTTTGGGATTTAAGACGGCTTTTCTGCTGTGGGCAACTGGCATTATTTAAAAGTCTGCTGAGGCCTGAACTTAGTCGGACAGGTTCTTCTTTGATAATAACCTGCTGCAGCATTGCACCGCTGTCTCTCAGGACAACGCTGGTTTGAACCAATGACAGGATCGCTGGTTACGTAACAGTCTTAGTTGTAGTCTGAGGCTCCTCGGCTCTTTACAACTCAGAGAACTAAGCTCCTGTAAAAGTGACATTAGAGCTGCTAAAGTTCACCCAGTATCAAGCATGTCTGCTTGTTGTGTATTGTTTAATATCCTAATTGAATCCATGTCAAAATGTTAATTATCAGATTCATTCATTTTTTTTTAGAATTTTAAATACATATGAGATAACTACACTAGCCCATTAACAATAAATGCGTTAAAGCAGCGGTGTCAAACATACGGCCCAGGAGCCAAAACCATCCACAGGTGGTTCAGTCTGGCCTGCGGGGTGATTTTTTTTTTATGTGAAAATGACATAAAAGACATTAACTCCAATATATTCATTCATAAAAAAAATTAAGAGTATATTTATTAAATTTAGGTTTATTTTTTATGTTTAAATGTAAAACATTTCCAAGGCAGGAGGATAACTTGTTCTATCTTTTCTATCTTTCTGACTTAATAGATGCGACTTCAGTTTGTATTATTGGGTGAGTAAATTCAGGTGGTCAGGATTACCACACACATGTGGAAATGTACAGGTATGTACATTTAAAATAACGTCTAGATCTTGAAAAGTTACTCTGATCATCATGTCAAATACTGGACTTTCAGTTCCAGATATCTGTGATTAAATGCTTTGTGATTTTTTTGACCCACTATTTTGGTTGTTTAAAGTAAAAAGATAATTATTAGATCATAAAGGTAAAGTTGTACTTTAAAAATAAACAAATATGGAGATTATGAACATTATTGTGTTGTATAGGAACACAAAATTGAAAGTATTTTGAAGAGTTAATAAAATGTGGAAGAATAAATAAATAAAAATATCTTTTAAAAGGGTCATTTAGTTCATTTTCAGTGTCACTTAGAGGTAGTGGATTTAGGAAAACGCTAGTTGTGCTTTTTCTCCTTTATGTATTTTTATCCCTCATATAAGAAAAGAAAAAGTTTTATTCCTAAAAAACTAAATATAAAACTAAGATATGTACACACATGGCTACTAATGAAAGTCAGTAATAGGTCCTACATACTTCAACACTGATCCCACAGCTGTTCAACCCACAACTTCTGACCTCATCACTGAAACGTTACCACAGCAACAGCTGCCACTGCTGGAGGAAACACAGACAGAACTGTAATTCATGAGTCATGTGCCTCTTCCTCTTTCAGCACCAGGAAGTGGGTGAGAATCAGGTGAATGACATCAGGTGACAGCTGCTGTCTACCTGACCTAACAGGATTTACTGGTTTGGCCAAAGCCAACTGGTATTGTAAAAGTTTCTACTATGAATTACACTCAGACTGACTCCTCCTCAGAGAGCACTGTGAAGCTGTTAACCTCTGACACTAACTGCAGCAATGTCTTCTTTACTGTTGTCAATCATTTACCGGACAGGGGGCATGAGGGAGGAACGGGATCAGGGTCAGCACAAGATTAAAATACCTTTAAACTCATAAATCAAAATCAAATACAGAACTGTACTAAAGTCTTGAGTCACCCTTCAGTTCTTCAGATTTTGCTTGAAGGAACCCTGTTTCAGAAATTAAGAAATATCAGTCGTTACCACTGATATGAGAGACTGCCATGTATAAAAACAACACAAAATCATTGGACCAGGGGGATTTGGGAAAAATAAAACACAAATAAAAAAAAAATCATTATGCTCTAGATAAATCCAGAGTAACTTTTCCATCTTTTCATTTGCCTTTGACGCAGCACGAGACACTGGTCTTATTTGTTTTATTGTTTTGCTTTAGTTTCTTTTTATTTGTCTTTTAGTTGAATTTTACTGTTAATTGTTTTCATGTCTTATATTTTTTATTTATCTCTGATGTACAGCACCTTTTTTCAGCTGTTACAGTGCTTTATAAGTAAAGCCGTTATGGTGTGTTACAATAAAATAATTGCAGTTTAAGTCGATATTGTTAAATCTTTTCTGAATTAAACACCAAGAAGGAAGCATCTTGAACTGCACCTGGAGTCTGTCTATAAGCCTGGGATCCGTTGCTGCAGGTCACAATCTTTCCTGTCCAGCAAATGTCCAACAAAGGCTGCTAAAGCCTTTATTATTTCAAAATAAAAAAATATTTAGCATATTTTCCCATTTAACTGTTGATATTTTATACATGAATGAAATGTGTAAAATATTAAATAAAATTATTTCTCTAGAAAAAATTAGGTCACTAATAAAAGATAAAATTCAGTTTGTTTTTTTTTGGGAAATATATAAATGTGAAATGACTGGTGACCTGTTCAGGTGTACCTGCCCCTCACCTGCTAAATGCTGGGTTAGGCTCCAGCTTCCCCACGACCGTTAATGGATGAAGCTGTACAGATAATGATGGATGGATGGATGGATATATAAATTAAATGAGGAGTGGCGAAAGACTTCAGCACAACACTGCACAAACTGCAGTTTTGCTAAATATCTTGTAAATATCATTCCGGATGCGTCTTCCGCAGTAAAATCAGAAAATATTTGAGCTGGACTGAAAGTAGAACAGGCTACAACAACTGGGAATGGTTGGAAACAATTAACCCTTTAGTGAAACTGGGGCGGGGGGTCTGGTCTCAGAGCTCAGACTAGAGGCCAAGCCTCTCACAAACATTCCTCATCTGATTTAGGTCATGTGACTGAAGGTTCTCCTTAGAGACAACATATCCTGGCAACCCACATATATGGCAGCCATACCTAACATTTCAGATTCTCAACGTGTGACGGGGCCACGCGGATATGGAATGCAGGTCTAGCTTTGTTTTGTTGTCTCATGCAAAGATAAAGATTGTCCGTTGATGCTTCCTTGCTGAAAAACGCTTCATCAATGCAAATATATTACCCTGCTACAACAAACACTCCTAGAAACTGCTGCTTTTTCACAACTGACTGTGACATGGCAATACACCCACACACACACACACTGCTGGTCTAAGATGCTTTTCTATGTGTCAGCACTCGTGCGCTTTACTTCTCAGGGTGAGGATTATTGAATGCCACATCCTAAATGTGAGAATAACAGCTCTGCTTTAATGGGAGGAGGGTTGTGTATTGTGTGGATATGTGTGTGTGTTCCTGTGAGGGATTACTGTTGGAAGAAAGTGAGCGGCTGCAGAAGGGCTCACGTGAGGAGCGGCTCAGGCAGGCCGTTTTGATTGGACGTGGGTATGTGCGCATGCTTTATCGCAGAGCGAATTAAATCTAGCCAACAGCTGACTCAAGGGGTGCCTTCTCCACTCGAGTGTCATTCATTCATCTCTACAGGAAAATAATCACATTTTATAACCATTCAATAAACATTTCATCATGTTTTATTGACTATATATTAAATATCAAACAAAACTGGTCAGCATAAATGTACGCAACATTTTCATTTTTTCTGCGTGGATTAATTATTCATTTACAAACTGCAAATTCATTAGTCTGCTTTTTACTGCAGTGCTTTGGAAGCTGTTTTATGTGCTACTAAAGTGGTTTTTGTGTCCGGAAAAGTGTAATAAAGTGCATAAAAATACTGTAAATTTCACCACAGAGCTTTAACGCTTATTTACTTTGGTTTGAATGTGGATGTCAACTTGTGCTTCCAGTTCAAGAAACTAAGTTCAAGAAAGTAGACTTCCAAACAACAAATACCATGAGGGAATCAGGACAATAGATCCATGTGAACAAGAGTGTGTGCCAACAACAATACAACTTACCTTGGTGCAGTAGAGCATCCAGACTTCGTACAGTCTCTCGTTGGATGCCATGGTGCCAGTGAATGGCACACTCAGGCTGTGGTGTCCGCCTGGGTCACTTTCCTGGCTGCTTCATGGTTTCCAGTCATGGGCTTAACGTCTGTTTATGGGCGGATGGCTTCAACATCATCACTCCTTCACATGAGAAAACACGGTCCACAATACCTTTCCAGGAATTACTCCATGACAGAAATGAGCTGTGCAAATCCCCGGTGAAGACTTGGTAGCCGTTAAGGCCTGTACTTTCAATTTCCAGCTCTTTTTGGAGGTAATTCCAGCGGCGTTCACGCTGTGAAGGGTAAATAAGTAAATAAATTAGGTATCACGAGGGCGGGTGGGGAAGCCATACACTGCTTGCAGCAACTTCATACTTCCAGCAATGTTCCTCTGTGTACTTTGAGCTGCCTTGCTGGCTCTAAGCGCAGACGGACTGAGGCGGTTGTGGCAAAACACACACCATTAATAATGCCCACTGTTAGCACCGCATACAAGCAGCTTTGTTTATTCAATGACAGTCGCGCGACGTCTACGGTTGCTCTCGCCCACCGCTGCCGTATGAGTTGACCTTACCTGAATAAGCTAGCTAAAAAGCTATCTGTCAAAAAAGGCTATTTCTATTTTTTTTTAAGCCCCCCTCCTCCTTCTCCTTTTCATGTGACAGAATCGCCTTGCCCCCAGCCTGCCCGGCTACAGGAGACGTATGAAACATAATTTAGATATAAAAACAGCGAGAGCTCCGTTAAAACCGTCGACTACTTAGACACCACTTACCTGTCCACCAAAAACACCTACTGTCACTGACGCTGTCTCCACACAGTCGTTTCTGTAGCAAGCTCGCGACAGCGGCCACGCGCAGAAAGTGGAAACTTCCGGTTGTCGATATATGGATTTATTTCAAAATAATCTTTGTTGTTGCTTTTATTTGGTCCACGACTAACCATTCCGAGTCAAATTTAAATATACGACTGTGGTTAAATAGAATCAATAATTTGTTCCTACGCTATTGGTTTAAATAAAATAAAATAAAATAAAATAAAACAAAATAAAATAAATATCCAGAATTGTAATATTTAGAAGGCACTTTGAAATAAATATGAATTTTCTTTTGGTATTATTATTATTATTATTATTATTATTATTATTATTATTATTATTATGGATTAACAGTAACAAAAACACTATTTGCCCAAGTAAATCTTTTTTTTACCCTAAATAAACGTAGGCTATATTACGAATGTCTTCTTTTACATTACACAGGGAAAAACATATTATTAAAGCAAATTAACTAACAACAAAACAAACAAAAAATACATTAAAAACTTTCGGTTCAATTCTTACTTAAAAAAATCTCTATATTTTGAATTTATATTTAATTTTTTTCTGGTGTTCTGTAAAAGTGTTATTCGACCCATATTCTGACACCATAGGGTAAGGTACTCCATCTAATATAATTCAGAATTAATAAAATGGCAAATGCTTATATGTTGGGCTACGTTGCTTCAATCACACTGCTTGTTACACTGATGTATTGGTTTTTAAACTATTTTAATGTTCCTTTGTACAATGTCCTTGGGTGTTTTGAAAGGCGCTTTTAAATAAAATGTATTATTATTATTATTATTATTATTATGTGAGAACGGCAATATTAATTAATTTATGTTGAAACTGGCCTTAGAATAAATATCTTTATTGTCATTATACAAGCATAACTAAATAATAAATATAAATATAAATATAAATATAAATACCACGTTATGTTTTAAATATCGATCCTCTGAGAGCACGTGCAAGGACAACCTTTTAATTTGGTCAACCGGAAACAAACAGCGATGCAGCAACTGGAATAATATTTGTTGTATTAAACGAGAAACGAAACATGTTGAGGCTTAAACGACCGTTTCATTTCAGCATACACTTTGTTGCTCTTGAGTCTGTGATTTAAGTGAAAATTTCATCCTTTAGTCGGCCCAAAATTTGCTTTCAATATTGATAACAATGTTCAGTGTATTTGCGACACTTGCCTCACCTTTACGTTGTCGATGTGGAGCTATGCGGTTGCTAAGGGCAGGACTGGGGTTTTGAGCTTGTGTCGCCACCTTGCGAAGCAAAGCAACGCCGCTTATCGGTGGTCTGGGTAGATACGCATACTTTCATATATTTTTATTTTAATTTAATTCTAAGATTTCTAAAACTTTATTTTTGACTCAAATGCATTTTTATAATTTAATTTTACATACTTTATTAATCCCCGAGTGAAATTTAAATTTTGATTTATGGAAATTTCAATTTAAGATGTTGTCCACCCTGTAGACTATTCAGAACGGAAGGTGTGTTGCTGTTACACCCAGGATGCAATGGTTGCAGCAGATAAGTCTCAGGTACTACAAGTTCTTACACAGGGTGGTTACACAAAAACAAACAGATTTTATTTAATTATATCATAATAAACAAGTCTGATGTGAATAAATTAATTTTACTCATAGAAAAAACGTCTTGTCTCATAACAATTTTAATGTTTATTTTAAAATCCTTAAAGTTAGGAGAAAAATTTGCTGATGTGGGGCATTCACTCTTTAATTTAAGGATGTTCTTTTTTCTTAATGTCCCAGTTAAATTCAGTTAGATATAAATTCAAGTACAGTGGTGGAGGACTGATGATCTGGGCTTGATCTGCAGCCACAGCCTGAACACTATGCAGTCATTGAGTGGAGCACAAACTCTGCATTTTGGCTTAGTATTTGCTGAATAAATAATGGGATGATGTAATATGTTGTTCATCTAAGGTTGCATTTACCTGTTTTTATTACCTGATATTGACCAGATCATTTTTTTTTATTAGCTGCTGATACTTAAACCTTAAAATCACACAAGGCTGCACTTTCTTTTTCACGCAACACCATTTTTCAGATTGCAAATCTAAACATTATATGACCTAATTTTTTATTTGATCTATTAATTTATTTAGTCTACTGTATTATCATTAGAATAACTAACGTCCAAGTGGCGATAACAGCTGATTCTCTGCAAGGATAGATCCAAATGCCCAGCTTGGACTTTCTCCTTGCTTTCAACATGCCAAAATTCCTCCAGATTGCTTGAATAGTTATGATAATTTGCACTACAGAAGGAGAAATACACAAATCCCTTCCAGTTTTTCTTTAAGGGATGTTGATTTTAAAGATTTGGGTAATTTTTTTTAACTGTACATCTTTGCTCCACAAAGTATGAATCTTTCAAGGATACTGCTTCGGTACAAAATCATAATTACCTGCTGTCATTGGTTATTTGAAATGACATCTTATTATATATTATATATACATAACATATATAATCAGTCCAGCATCTATGAGGGAAGTGTTATGCAGTTGATGCAGAACGTGGCTTAATAATTAATTTGCTGGAGGAAATCGTTTTTCTAAATGCAGCTTGAGAGCTTCATTCCCAAAGCACCAGCACCAAGCTCATGAAAAAGAAGAGTCAAGGCAAGCAGGAAGATTTGGAAAACAAGACAATAAATAGGTGTCACATCATTTATAATATATGTATTATAAGGCTTTTATCGCTACCATGTTTGATATGTACTGTAAGTCACAGTTCTCACACAGCACATTTAATCACAGTTACAGAGATCACCATCATCTAAAAACACGAAGGCCTTGTTGGATACGTGGTCACACAGTATGATCAGAGAGGGGAAGACCGATGGCTTCTAACAGCTACACTAGAATAATACTAGAAACTGCACATCCGATTGCTTCTGAGCTCAGCTTTCCCCTTGTGCATGATGACAAGTTTTAAAATGACTATACAAGAACACTGGGTGTAAATATGTCCAAATACACGCTTTATGTTGGAAAAAAGAAATGCAACCAGATGTCCTTTTATGTACCTCAGTATACACTATTCACAGTCTGAAGACATAATAACACTTTAAAGGGAAAATCCACCCTCATACACATCAACATGTCCTCAAAAATCATCATTTCTGACATTAAAGCTTTTAAAAGGTGGATTTTTCCTTCAGCTCCTAGTTGCCTTGAACATCAGAGGAAAGTTATTTTATTTTTATTTTTTTCTTTGTCCTTTGGCTCACTGAAAGTCATTGTAGATCCTTCCTATGGGATCAGAGCAGCTTCTTTGATCCAGCACTTTCACAGTCGCCTTGTCTCCCCGACTCAATGCACCAGACAAACAAATAATAATAAAAAATAAACTTAAAAAAGTGTTTTTTTTTGTTTGTTTGTTTGTTTTAAGGCTCAGAGATTTGGATTAAAATTGCTAATAAAAATAATAATAATAATAATGGTAAAAAAAAACAAAAAAACAAAAGCACAGTTGAGTTTGGCCTCATTGCTTTTCTTTGATTGTCTCATGTTTAGAGGTGGAGGAGTTACGAGAAGTCCCACGTAGTCTCCGCCCCCTCGGCGGTGTCGGTGGTGGCTGATGATGGAGTGTGGCAGGAAGGGGTGGGGGGGCTGGATACTGGGGGGTCCTCTGGGCTTGTGAGGGGCACTGCTGGGTACATTAGGCTGAGGAAGGAGTCTCTGGTGTGCCTCTTCACCTGTAACAAAACACAATCTGGTTTATACTTTGACCCATAAATGCCTGAAATTATTTACAATTATATAAAAACAAAATAAATACAGGGAAAAAGAAGCAAAAAGGAAAAAGATGAATAAAATAAAACACAGTTAAATATTAAATGAATCAATAAAAATGAATAAATAAAGATCAATACAAAAGAGTGAATAAAGGTAAATAGATAAATAAAATGAATGATTTAGATAAAAAGATTTGGAATAAAGAAAAAGCTAGAAGTGGTTCGTTTAGGTATTCCATGAAGCAGGATGAAGGGAAAACCTCGCTTATTTCGATATGTCTGCATTCTGCTCTGTCTTAAATGTGTTAATTTAGTTACCATGGTAACTAGTGCTGGTGAAAAGTCTGCTCTGGATCAGGATGACCGTCCAGCTTATTTTAGTGTCATTACAAAGAATGTCCGACAGGTCGGAACGGGACTCCCCAAAGATCGTTCCTCCAGATAAATTCCACCATCACGCTGCTCACATCTGCTAAAATCAAATAACAGCATTTTCATTGTTTCTACAATAAATAATGATCTTAAAATTGCAAAAGTAAAAATTATATGCAATGAGCTGCAGCATACAGTATATTACATTGCTAGTATATTATATTGTCTTTAGTCTCCTTCATTTCATCCACTTTTTGTTCATCCATTTGTTTGGGCTTGTTAAGACATTCTGGGTGCTGCACTAAGCAACACTATGCAAGTCTGTCCAGCCGTCAGCCAGAAAAGTGTGGCGTATCCTCTCTGGGTTGGGAGAGGATTCTACCCCACGGGGTGGAGTTCAAGTATCTCTGGGAATTATTCAGGAATGACGGAAGGATGGAGCGGGGGATCTACAGGCGGATCAGTGCAGCGTCTGCAGTGATGTGGACTCTATCGGTCTGTCAGGGTGAAGAAGGAGCAGTTGGTAGTGACTGAAAGAAGGAGATTATGAATAAAAGTGGCTGAGATGAGCTTACTCCTCAGGGTGGCTGGACTCACCCAACCAGGAGGATATCAGAGTAGAGCTGCTGCTGCTTCAAGACGAACCAAATGAGGTGGCTCGGGTATCTGGTAAGAATACTTCCTGGATGCGTCCTTGGTGAGGAAAGCCTGAGGAAGACCCAGGTCGCGCTGGAGGGACTGTTTCTCGGCTGGCTTGGGATCACCTCGGGATACCCCCGGACGAGGTTGAAGAAGTGACCAGAGAGAAGGAAGTCTGGGCTTCCCTGCTTAGACTGCTGCCCCGTCACCCAACCCCAGATAAGCAGAGGAGAATGGATCTGTGGAGTTCTGTCTCAAAATTTTGGAAAAGTTTGGAATTTTATGCATTATAGTTTTCCATCGCGGTTGTTCCTCATTATAAAGTTCAGTTAGATGGGACACAGCCCATTCCTTGGAAATCATCTAGCAGCTGGTCTGCATCCTTCCAGTTCTGTGACATCAGTCTTGTAGCTTCATACATCCAGTTATTAATATTTGTCTGTGAACTTTGGACAAATCTTCTTCAACATTACAGTTCAGAAGCCATAATGCCGGATCGCAATGAAGGCTACAGCCCAAAGATTATTCGGAATTTTCCCCAAAATATGTTTTTTTTATGTATATGAGAAAAGGTTTTTAGTTTCAGAGTTGCAGATCGCAGCACATTTTTGTGTAGGTGGATTCTTGTTGCAGGCAGTTGATTTTCTTCTAGCACCTTTTCTTACCTGCATGGGGTTTTCCAACTAGGTCAGTGGAGCTTAAGAACAAACAATAGGAGGTTTTAGCTTCTGATCGCCACACTTCCCTGCATTAAGTGATCTCCGTTCCCAGTTAAAATCAGTTTTTTGCTCAGTTTAAAATTTTGTTTGGGATTTCCTGCCTCTGATGCTCTTTTGTTTTGCTTAAACAAAGAGCTCTTGTTACTCTAATTAATGGCCTCCTGCTCCGTCCTCTGTTTGAGTCCTCCTTCAGTCAAGGATTGAGCCGAAAACAACTCATAGTTCAAATTTACCAAAACAGCTCCACAAGGTGTTTTATTTGGTTCATATTTCCCCCTCAGACCCATTCCTGTCATGACAACTATACTGTAACCTCAGAAACTTTACAAGCTCATTTACAGTAATTACATGGCAGAAAAAGACCACACACTCTCTTGGAATATGGATTCTCACCTATTATAGTCTGTGAATATTACCTGGAAGCTCAAATGACCTTAATAAAGGCGTCAATGAAAAGTTAAGGTTGGCTTTCATTGGAAATCACCATTAAGAAAGTTTGTACACAGCCTGCATTGAGAGGACTCGTGGAAGATAAGGCACAGCTAGTAATTACAGCAACTGTGGTTAATGTCTTTTATAAATTTTCACATTTACCAAATTCGTCCCGCGGGTCAGACTGGACCCTCTGGTGGGCCGGTTTTGGTCCCCAGGCTGTATGTTTACCATCCTTGCTCTATGAATGAAATTAATGACTGTGGATCTGTTGAGTTTTAACTCCACAGGAGTTTCTGTGACCTTTTCCAGCCTGATGAGCATCAGAAATCCTCTGTGTTTGGCTGTGATAAAACAAGTCTTTTTCTATTGTTTTCTTTTATGAAATCTAATGATCTTTTGCATCACAAAGGCACAACCAAAAGCTCACAAACTTTCCAGAAAAACACACAAATCTTTGATGAGTGCTTTTTGCAAACAACAGGCTTCTTGAGCTTAACTTAATGCTTTGAAAAACTGAAACCCACCTGCTTGAAGAAGGCGTGGCTCAACAGTTCAGACGCTGACGGTCTGTGGAAAACAAAAACAGAACCGTTTCCAGCATGAAAGTCTGTTTATGTGTGCGTCATCATGTCAAACACAGCTGCTGTATCCTGACCTGCACTCGGGATGCTGCTGCAGACACAGCTGGACCAGGTTGTGCAGAGTGGCCGAGTGGTTCTTGGGTCCGGGGCTCTGAGGTCGCTCTGTGGGTGGAGCGGTGGCGCTGTGCGTCAGGCTCCCAGTGGCTACGCTCTCCCCAATGCCAGAGTCCACGCCGGATCGCGACACCTTCAGCCCCCCCAGCTCCCCCAACGGGAAGGGAGCCACGTCCAGCAGGCAGCAGTGGGAGCCGCGCAGCTTCTGAAGAAGCATCTAAACAGGAAGAATCAAGAAACTGAGGCACACCGGACACCTCCAGAAACCTAAGAGCACACTCTCCTGGTCATTACCTGGGTGGGTGGCATGTCCTGGAAAGGCACCCTGCCGCTGACCAGCTCACAGGCTACGATACCTAAACTGTAGATGTCCGACTTCACTCCGTATCCGTGCAGGTCCTAATGAGGACGAAACCACCTTGAGATGAAGAGACAAGTCTGTCTCTTATGGAGAGGTTTGTCTTAAACCGTTAATTCCTGACCTGTCGCAGCAGTTCCGGGCTGAGCCACGGCAGCAGAGCCGGGCTGTGATGCGGCATGTCAAACACCGCCCTCATTCTCTTCCCATCCCGCATCATACTGTAAACACTGTGGAGTCCTGAAAGGTAGACATGCCCTTCTCCTGACAGCAGGATATGACTGGCCTTCACTCCCCTGACAGGAGAAGAAAAAGAACGACTTTAAGACACAAACTTTTAATTTTTTTTTTTTTTTAAAGCAAGTATTTCTCCTGTCTCTCACCGACCTGTGGACGTAGCCCATCCGATGCAGGTATTCCAATGCTTTTAGCACACCGTACAGCAGATACGATATCAGGGATTCACTCATTCCATCTGGGAAGTATGTTCTCAGTAAGGTGTCTGCAGAGCCTACAGGAAAATTAAGAGAGGCTGGAGAATGAATTAACAGCTAATTATATCCTAAAATCTGAATTTCTAGAGTTTTCTTTGGCAAAATTTGCAATCTGGTGGAATTTCGTAAAAATATCAAATATCACTACTTTTCTACCAAATTAAATGCTGACATTAAAGAGTGAATAGCTTTAAACTATATGACTGTAAGATAAAAAAAAAGGTAGTTTTAATGGAAGCCAAGGGAGCAATTATGGTCATGAAGATTCTCAGAGGGAGTATCTGACACTACATAAAAAATATGACACCTAATTTCTGCTTTTCTGGTACTATATAAAGTATTGAGGGATGGCTGAAGACTTTAGAACAGATAAAAGTGTTGAAGGTGTAGTTGTGGCTAACCATAGGCCATGAGAGGTGTCAGGACCCACAGCTGGCAGCAGGAGCTGAAGACGAGGCGAGAGGTCAGCAGGTTTGAGTGACGAAAGAGTCGGGACAGCAGAACCTCGTTCTGGTGTTGAAGACACAAAAAAATAAAGATAAAACTGTATGAATGAATAAATAATGTTTATGGTGCAGCTCACCATGAGCTGCAGCAGCTCCTCCTCTGTGCACTCGTCCAGGTTGGTTTGTTTGACGGCCACCAGCTGACCGGTTGGAATGTAGCGCGCCATGTTCACCTGGCTCAGATTGTTGAAGCCCCTCCCTGAGACACAAGTCATGGAAAGATTTGGGTCATACATGATGTGTTGATTCAGTTTTTTAGGCCTCAATGTCTATGCTGTCGTTATGGTCTCACCCAGCTCAGACAGTAGCTGGTAGTGGGCCGGCTCAGCTGAAAGGCCTGTGAGGTCATCGCCACCAGCTGGTCCTTGCAGAGTGTATTCAGAACCGTCACAACTCTGCAGCATCGCAAACACAGAAATAAGTATAAACATGATTCAGTCAGACCTTAAACAGCTGTGTGAATGCATTCTGCTGAAAGAAAATCACTTGCAATGTTAAAGGTCCCATATTATACACTTTATTCCCAATCTGAGACCATTCATTAATATCTAAATGAAATATTTCCGCCATGGTATGGACAAATCGACCCTCAGTTTGAGTGCAGCGGCTTCTCTTCACCTCCCTCTTTTTAGCAGCTTCAGAAATGTGCCGTTTATGGTGGGCGGAACCCTGGTGGAGCAGCTCAGCTGTTGGCTCCGCCCATCGCATCGCCCGTCATGAGGTGATTGACAGGTTAATATATTTTCAAGCTATCAGACTAATAAGGCCGAAACGATAAAATAACTGCCAGCTCTTACCTCTCCAGCTGTGTCACGGACAGTTGGTATTGAACCTGGCTTCAGCTTCAAACGGTTGGCGAAGCCTGCTTTCCATGCCCCCATGTTGTGGAAACAGTCCTCTTTGAAATGCTGGCCACAGACATGCAAAACCTTTGGAAGTTTTCCGGGTACATTTCCTCCAAAAATAAAATTAATCCACTCAGTCCTCGTGGGTTCAGTGGATGGAAGTAAAAAAACGTTTTCGTGTTCATTTATGCAGCCACAAACAGAACAGTGCTTCTGTCGCTTAGCCATGTCCGCTAACGAGGGTTGCCGAAGAGGGAAAAACACTGGGCGCTAGGTGATTTTTAGAGGGCGGGCTTTGAGAGCCGGTAGACGGGTCCATCGCTCTGTGGGGAGTGGTTATTGTCCCTTATGACGTCATAACGTACACGCTTTCAAACAAGCTCATTTCAGCGCTTACTTCCCTAGAGGTGGAGCAGGGGGGAGAGAGAGCGCCTGAAAGAGTTTCACACTTACGGGTCTCCTACACATGCGGGGGGACCAGTATGACTGTTCCAAAACCATTAAAAAGTGAATTTTGCATAATATGGGACCTTTAAAGAAGTGGAACTCTTGCTCAAAATTCCTGATGCTAAAGACTTAACAGAAGTATAGTAGTTCTAGAGTTCATTTGAAGTTCCAATTGGTGCTGATATGTTCAAAATGTCAAAGATTTAGAGGCACTGGCACTAAAGCAAGCACAAAAATGTGATAAGGTGAAACGTCGAGGGCGAACAACCAAGTGTGTGCTCGGGTAGCTACCATCATACAAACCCAAGCGCCTTCAGTCTGGTATGATGTAGCTGTCATTAAAATTCACCAAAACAAATTACCCAAACACTCTTTCAGACCAAATATTCCAAATAAATAATTGTATGCTTGCCTTTTCTTAGCCTTAGTTGAAGACTTTGCTCAAATAATTGCATCTCCAAGCATTTATAACAGAAAGAAATGCTAAAGGTTACAGCTCATATGCACCCAAATCTCTACCTACAAGTCAATGCCCATCCAATTTTTTTAACCTTTAAGGTTAAATATTGTAGTTGTGAATATCAATTGTTAATCCCATTCGGTTTGTGTTATATTAGAGTTATCTTAGCAACATAGTAGTGACAGTGATCTTTTTTAAGATGAAAATCATTGATCACTCATTGTGGATTTACCGTATAATCTCTGGAAAAATGCCACATTCTGGTGCGGGATTGTAAATCTCCTGGACAGGACATAAATGCCTGGGAAACTTCCTTAGAATAAGCTAGCCATCACAATGACTACCGTTCCTGAGAAATGATTGACAAAATAAGCTATTGTGCTTGAAGGTGAAAGAGATACGGAGGAGTTTTGTTATATACCGTGGGAAGTTGGGTGACCTTTGATGACCCCTGTAAACTTGTATTTATATTAGTACAATGAAAGCGGTGCAAACAAAACAATTAACCATTAATTTAGCATTTTTGTTCATTTGAAGAATGAGAAGGGAACTTCACTCAGGTACCTTTCTAAGCCAAGCTCACTCTAGTCTTTATTCTCTAACACAGCAGTATATATTTAGGCTTCCTGCTCCTAATATGCTGAAATGACTTCGCAAAACAGTAGTAGTATACAGTCCAGTCATCTTTACTGGATCATTATTGCCCTCTTTCCAAAAAAAATAAAAAAATGCACACTAGGATTTTCATTTTAATTACAAGTATATTTTTGTAGCAGCCCATGAGCGTTTGGGTGTACAGACACAAAGGAGTGTGGAGAGATGAAAGCAGCCAGTTGCTGGACTGCTCTCCTGCTCTGCCAGCAGGTGGCGCTGTGACACACAGCAGCTCTCAGGGAGGGAGGGAGGGAGGGAGGGAGAACGCTTTGAAGCGTCTGTGATGCAGACAGATTTTAGGACGGCTGAGACGCTTATAGAATGTGATTCAGCGATTTGAAGAGTAGACATTCTTTGTGCTTCAGCATGTTGTCTGCATCACTGCGGAGATGTGACCTGAGCGGTATTATTAAGTAGCACATGATTAATATTATATAGCATATAGAGCAGGGGTGTCAAACATATGGCCCAGGGGCCAAAACCGGCTTGTCTGAGGGCCCAGACATTAACATTTAAATCTAAAACATTTCCAAGGCAGGGGGGGTAACGTGTTCTATCTTTTATATCTTCCTGACTTAATGGATGACATCAGTTTGTATTATGAGATGAGTCAACCGAGGTGGTCAGGATTACCAAGTACATGTGGAAATCTACACATATGCACATCAAATATAACTTCTAGATCTTAAAAAAGTCTGTTTTTATAATGTGAAATACTGGATTTTTCAGTTTTGTATGCTGTAATGCATGTGACAATGGGTAAATATATATATATATATATATATATATATATATATATATATATATATATATATATATATATATAAATAAAGAGAGAGAGAGAGAAGATCTCCAATAAAATAAATCAAAATAAATAGAGCAAAATATGTAAATACATTAATCTTGATAAAATACTTGTATTTCTTTGTGCTAAAATTAAGGTAAAATTCTGAAGTTTTCATTATTTATTGGTTATAATGCTGTTACTTTAGTAGTCTGGCCAAGTGGAGATCAAAATTGTGCTGAATGTGGCTCCCGAACAAAAATTGAGTTTGACACCCCTGATTTAAAAGAATATAATGAGTTTAATTAAAAAAATAATAATAAATTGGGGGGGGCTTTAAACATTTTAATAGCAGCAGATAAATTGTCACTCACAACTCGCTCTAGACAGATGGTAAATGGACAGTGATGACGTGATGGAGGAGTGTGAGGACTGTCTCCATGCTGACAGTGTCTTGGCTACTGACCAGGAACTGGTGGCTGGTGTCCTCATAGCGCTCTTCTATGTCCATGGGCTGGACCTGAGCGTGGGATATGCAGGAACAGTCCTGGTGAAGGGGGGGGAGGAGCACAGGTGAGACATGCCCTGACAAGACAGGAAGGGGTGGAGAGGAAACATGGACCTTGGGAAGTGGAGGGTGTCTTGTGGAGGGCTGGAAGGGTTGGAGGTGAAGCAGAGGAGCAAGCATGGGGGGTGTGTGAGGGCACTCACCGGGTGTAGAGGAAAGAGAATTAGAGCGATGAAAGGCAACAGAGAAGCAGCTAATGGCTGATATGGAATTAGATGAGCTGTTAAGACGTCAAGGGTTACATATATACAAAATGAAATAAAAAAAAAGAAAAGAGATCTATAAAATGTTTCACACTGACCACTCATGCACAGTTGTGTCAAAAGGAAAGCACACTTTATTTCAATTCTGGTCCTTACAAGGTCTGAATATAAGGTAAATACAACCAACAACACATGAAATATTACACATATTAACTGAAGTCCAAGGAGGAAAGACATCCAAAGCAATCATACACAAGCAACTGCTGCTGCCCATCAATCAGGAAAGGGTTTTAAGGTCATTTTCAAACTATTTGGTATCATTCTACAGAGAGAAAAAAAATATTCAAGACAGCTGCCAATCTCCCCAGGAGTGGACATCCCAGCAAATTCAGCCCAAGGTTGGACCATGCAATGGTCAGAGAAACTGTAAAAAACCCAAGAGCTACATCTCAGACTCTCCAGGCCTCAGTTAGCATGTTAAATGTTAAAGGCTGTAATAGTACAATCAGAAAAAGGCAGAAGATGTTTGGCTTATTTGGAAGAGTTTCAGGAGAAATCCTCTTCTCTCTAAAAACAACATGGCAACACTGCTTAGGTTTGCAAAGCTGCATCGGAACAAAAAAAAACCATAAAAAAACCAAACACATATCAGCAAAAACACCTCACCAACTGTCAAGCACTGTGGTGGAGGGCTGATGATTTGAGCTTGTTTTGCAGCCACAGGACCAGGACACCTTGATGTCATTGAGAGGACTTAACTCCCCTGGATACCAAAGTATTCTAGAGACAAATCTGAGGCCATCTGTCTAACTACTAAAACTTGGGTGGTGCAAAAGGACAATGATCCCAAACAAAGCAGCAAAACTACCACAAAGTGATTGAAAAACAATTAATTGTGCCTGCAGTTTTTACATAAGTGTTGTAAGGCCATTTCCAAACAGTTTAAGAAAACTTCCAATCTTTCAAGGATTGGACATCTCAACAAGTTTAGTTCAAGGTCAGACCATGCAATGCTTAGAGAAACTGCAAAAAAACTCAAAAAGGTACATCACAGACTCTCCAAGCCTCAGTTAACATGTTAAATGTTACAGTTTAACACAATACAAGGAAAAGACCTGTATCCTATAATCTACAACAGAATGACCTAAGAAGAGAAAAATCAAGTTACTGCAATGACCTAAGTTAAAGTTAATGACAAACTGTTGAATCATGGTGTAAACTTAATTTGTTGCTTTACTTTTTTAAAATAAATAATGACACGACTTAATGTTTTGTTGACCTGGGGTTGTATTCACCTTATTTTGAGACACAATAAGGACAAAGTTTGAACAGATATGCAAATAAATAAATAAATAAAAAGTTTAAAAAAAATGGAAGAGGGTGTGTTTTCACTGTTGCACGTCCGGAACTCACAAAAATGAAAAATATCGCCTGTATAAACAATTTAATAGACTGCTTTAAAGTCAACTAATCGGACATATACATTTAGGCATCCTTATCCATGTAGGACTATTTGAATTTATCACATTCCACCACCAGCAGGAGCCGAATCGTGACTATACCTCCACTAAGTCACAGTTTAGCAATGTAAAAGCATGAAAAAATAATCCACACAGCAGGATATTCTTACCAAGAAAGACATGGAGTCCTTTTGGCGGCGTTAAAATCACAGACTTTTGCATTCATCCGCTCACAGGGCTGCAGGAAACCAACCGCGATGGAGAAGGGAGAGAGCAGGATGAGGTGCAGCGGTGATATATGAGACACTGAGAATCTCCCACTCGACAAGTAAGCAGCCAGCATCCATCCAGCCTCAGCCATGCATCCATCTGTCTGTAGCTTACCTGGCTGATTACAGCTCAGAAAGGAAAGGAAATTCACCCGCGGAGGTCCCCCCCGTTCAGGCGCGTCGGCGGCGGTGACATCAGGGTGAAAAATGTAGGTTATTCCTGGAAAACAGATAACCAGAAGTAAGGTAGATTTAATGCACTGGTTTTATGTTTTATGGTTTTAAGTATGAATAATCGGAATAATTCATTTGAAGCACAACAGCTAAATTTATCTCCACATCAAGTTTAGTTTAACTACGGCCATTTTTGTTAAGGTACAGGGCTAATATTTAAAGAGACGGTTAATTACGACCTATAATAAACAACTGTTTGGTCTTGGTTTGACACGGTCCTTTGACGAAGGCTATTAAAATACACGGTATACAGCCAGGCCGCTAGTTTTAAATATAAATATATTTGACAAACTAATAACTAAACTATCGTTAGCTAAAATAAAAACAAATTTTAAAAAGCAATATAAAGTTTCCAACACACAAAAAGAAGCATATTTACCTTCTTCTTTCGACAGCGCTGCGATATAAACAAGTCAATAACACAACGGGAAAGTTATCACCACAGACAGCCGACCGTGCAAACTGCTTATTCTGTTATTCCTTCGCGAAATTAGAAGAAAGGTAACCGACATTAACGAACCGTTAATTATTTCAACTGGACGTCTCCTGAGAGGACTTTTAATTTGACACAGATAAACTGGCGCCGAGTGATGGCGTCATAGTGCCTATCGTCGTTTCTTGATGACGTCTGTAAACTCCCTCCCTACGCTTCCCTTCCATTGTTTGGGCTTTGGTGAGAGGACTGACAGACGCTGCGAATACCATTGGAATGTCCTATGCTGTGGAATGATATTTACATAGGGTAAGCTTTGTATTATTTGAGCTTTTTGTATCTATTTTATTAAAAGTTCTATTAGGCAATAATCTCGCACGAAGGATGCTGTCAATTGGAGCACGCGAGGGAATGGTTAGCCAACCAACCAACGCCGTGCTGAACAACAGTGAAGCTGTCATCCGACCTCACGAGAGCAAAACGTTAAACCGTTAGCTAACGTGTCATTTGTATAAATTTAATACACAAAATTTGAGACAAACTAAATTTTGTTAAAAGATTAACAGCAAGCTTTGTGGTTTCTTTTCTGTATAATTTAGCTATCCAAATACAGATTTCTGAAAAGTTAAGCTAACGTAATATCTTTATTTAAAACCAGCCTTGTAACAAAACAATAGTCTTGGATATTTTAAATACATTCTAGCTTATTGCATACACAACTGAGGGTAACGTAAACCATCTGTGCAGGCCCACTGTTCTTATAGAAAGCCTATATATTAAGTAAAATCAGGTTTTAGTTATAGCAACAAATTTGTTTTTTTTTAAGTCTTGTGGTTTGCTGATCATTTAAGTCCATAAACCTTCCAATAATAGCATCAACTAATTTATTCCCCCAAAACACTCAAAGTTTACTCATTGTTAGAAAGCTGCAGTTATGCAAAGTGTCATATTGCATCCAAATTGTTGCCTTATTTGTGTACAGTAGGCATGCAGAATTGTATAAGAGCACTTGTTGTGGATTTACCATAATAACCTCACAATAACCGATTTTTTTTACAAAAGCATTCTGCTAAATGTATTTTTAAGTTTTCCTCTTAATCGCAGTCTTTCAATCTTTCAATTTATGTATTTTCCTACCCTGATGCATTTTGAGAAGGCCAAAATGCAAAGTTCAATATAAATAAAACTTCTTCTTCTTCTTCTTCTTCTTATTCTTATTATTATTATTATTATTAAATAAAATTAAAAATACTTTATTTATCCCAGAGGGAAATTGTTCAGGAAATATAGAACCTCTAAATAAACATTGGATTTTGTGGCTGGCATGTAAATCTCCTGAACGGGATATAAATGCCTTGAAAATGTTCGTAGATCACTTAAAGGCTAAGCTATCCATCACACACTACCGGTCCTGAGAAATTACTCATAAGCTATAGCACTTAGGGGCACTGTTAGTCTAGTGGGGTTATAAGGGTTAAGGTCATAGATAGATAGATAGATAGATAGATAGATACTTTATTGATCCCGAGGGAGATTCAAGAATTCATGTAGTGTGGTCTGTATTTTTACTGATCAGCAAAGAATCTTGAATATAGAAGTTTTGTTCCAACAGTAGAAGAGTGTGGTCTCATTGGCTCATGCTGCATGTGGCAGGGCAGGATGTGGAAGAAGTCTGCCGATTTCAGTCAGGTTATGCAGTTATAGCCTCTGACGTAGTCAGTGTCACGTGCTGCTTCCCATGCCGGCGTGCAGAAGAATCAGCTCTATTGTTGTGTTGAAGAAGCAAGGCACATGACTGAAAAAGAGATGTCATCCCAAGCTGATTAAATTAGAGTTTCAGATAATTGTTTTAACCTCAGTTTGTACTTGACTATACTGTTGAGTTGCTAACTTTTGCTACTGCTGTGATGGTTGTAGGTCACTTTCTTTTTGAGCATCAGCTGAATGTAGATTAAACATGGTGAGAGGGGAAGTCTTTGAAAAGCTGATGTAAGCAGACATTTCCTGTGGAGCAGCTGTGACAGACTGGAGCTGAGGGCTGCTCTCTTGTTGTGGATTTGACATCTTTGTAATTTTACCAACTATTAAGTGGTGGTTTCTGGAGAGAGATCAGGTTTTCTTTTGAGTGGTTAGTAAAACATAAACCACATATTCCCACTGAATGACCTTGGTTTTATTTAACATTGTTAAAAGGGCAAAGTGCTCCTCTGGGCCTGTGTCTCTACTCATGAGACGACTCGCAGGCATTTGGAGGATTTTTTTAAGATAATCTCAGGTATTTTAAACCAGGGAATAGAAGAAGTATGCCAACCTGATATACTGATGCTGAATCTTTTTGCTCAACTCATGCTAATGGTTAGTACATGAAACTATGGAATGATAAGAGTGCCACAAAAAAAGGAGCAAATGAGGAAATATATAGACAAATATATCAAACAAATATTTTTATATTTTTCATTTATTTTAACATAATTTCATTATTTCTATTAATTTATTTTTCCCCAGTTTCCTTTTTCTTTTCCCCTATTTATTTCCTTATTCTTTTCCATATTTATTTCCTTATACTTTTCTAGAGATCGACCGATATGGATTTCTTTTGGCCGATACCGATACACATCAGCCTTGGCCGTTGGCCGATATGTGCTGCCAATGTTTTTTTTTTTAGCTGATATTTGAAGCCGATACTGTGTTCGTTCCCTAAATTTACATCATAAAATGAAAATAATAGCAATGTTATGTGTTTTTTTTGTTTTACTTTCAAGTTAAAACTTTAGTGATGAAAATATCTCTGGGCTAAATCGTTAATTTATATACATTAGATGCATTTAACACAAGATTGGCCAAGACGGTCATTTTGACCACTTTGAAATATTCAGTAACTTTGTGAAATAAAATCATAAAACCTTGCTGGTCCCTGATCAGCTGATGAGCTTTCATCATTTGTGATTGATAGCTTGGACACGAGGAAATAAATATAATAATATAAATATATATAAAAAAAAAAAAAAAAAAATAGAAGTATTTTTATTTGCTTTAAATATGTGTCAATATATTTCATAATTTATTTCTTTATTCTTTTCCAGATTTATTCTTTTTTTGTGGGACTCCAATCATTTCATATGAAACTGCCCCTCATTCAGTCAATCCTGGTGTCATCTCAGTATATCTTAAACGGTGAGCAGCATGTGTAGACTGTAGGCTTTGCATGCATAACGTCTCTCTTAATCTCCTTTATAAGGCGAATGTTTCAGCTTCACTGTTATATAAGCAGATGGATGTTGCCCAAGGACTCTGCCAGTGGCATGCTTCCTACTACTCATAAACTCACACAGATATGCACATGTGATCACTGGGGTCAGAGAGGATTCTTTTCTATTCCAAGTGTTTTCTAGAAAGATTAGTCAGTTACTCAGTTACCAGTGCTAACACTCCACCGGTGCTACTCAGCTTGTGAGAAGTTTCTAATATCTTCTGCGGCTCTATAGGGAGCTCACATCTGCATGAATAACCCTGATGATGTAATCTGGGTTATCTCAGTTTCAGCTGTGTGACAAATTGTTGGGGTTTATCGACCATTTAAAATCCGTCCCTCGTAAAACTTTATTTCTGTCTGAGGATTTCTGTCATTTCTTTAAGTAGTTTTCAGGAATACTTCTCCAGGCTCCTTGAAGGACTTACCTAAGCTCTTCTTTGGATGTTTCTGCCTTTTGTTCCGTTCTCTGTCCAGATGATCCCACACTGACTGAGTCATTTTGAGGTCCTGAGAGGATTCCTCCCTCCATAAGACCTGTTGCTGTTGATTTTCAGTTTAGTTCTTGTTTCATGTGACATACCTCAGCCTTTGCTCCTGGTGTCCCTTCCTTCAAAAGGGTTTCTTGACAGCCATGTTTCCATGGAAACCATTTTTTGACGACGCTTCAGCCAACAGTAGATGGAGCAACTAAAGGTCCAGATGCATGTCTCAGGTCCTGGTTCAGGTCTTTGCAGGATTTGTTCTTGTTTCTTTCAGATCCTGTTCATCAGCTGTAGATTTAGATGTAGTTTTTTTCTGTTTTATTTAAGAGCTGACACTTCTTCTTTTGTCCTCCACTTGTCCAGTTTCCTCTGATGTTTTAAGGACACACTGCACACCAGTTTTTAGCTGACGGCTATTTAAGAATCACCTTTTTGATGTAAAAACATTAAGAATTGAGGGGTGAATCAAGGCTTCTCTACATTAATGTGCTTGTAATTGCTGTAAAATTAAAAGTTGTATATCACTTACATTGGCACCAAAAATAGAGCCACTGAATCAAATCTTTCTTTCACTTCCCTAGTTTTCTTTGAGAGCTCATCCCTTTAAGACTACATATCCCGCCTCAGTCCTCCAGCCACCCCTTTAAGGCCTGAAAGAATTCCCACAGAGATTGGGAAACAGGATGTGGGACGGACCTGCCTCGCTCCTTGGACCTCCCTAAAACAGCAAGGAAGGGAGAAGGCATGAGTTGCATCAGCTGGCCAGTTAGCTGCTTGTTATAGTGGCACTGTTTCCTCTAGTAAATTGTCATTGACTGGTCTTTTAACTTAGTTAAAGTCGATGTTAGATAATTAGACATGAAAGATCCAGACAATGTGGGAAAGAGACATGCTGGAACACTGGGGAGGCAAATGATCTGCTGCCTGGAGTCAGAGGTGCTCCAGTTACGAGATTAACTGCACATGTTTACTGCCTCTAATCTGGATTATAAACTGAATTGCAGCCTCCATGGAGGTTTCGTGTCCTCATCCCTGGGAGTACTGTCTCTCTAACTGTTCTTTCCTCTACAGGTAAAGGCGTGTGTGTGCACCACCTGTCAACACCAGAACAGGATGTGATGTCTCGGCAATAGCAGCTTCCTTACTCTGTCCATCTTTGTGTTTTTGCGAGTGGGGGGCCCTTCCCCCCCCACTCCAAGGACCAGACATGTTTGAAATGAAACCTCGGACAGTGGAGAAGAAGGAGTCGAGCACAGAGACAGGTGAGGCATTTGTTGGTGGCAGTATTTTGTCAGTAAAATAACAACAAAGCTGCTGCATGCTAACTGTTAGCTTTTAAAAATGCTTTTATGTCGCTGTCACGCCTCCCCTAGCTACAGTATGCTGTGTCTTTAGGCCTGATGCTATAGTTAGCCCCATCCGCCCCAGTAAACCACATATTCACTCAAGTGGAAGGACATTGGCTTTTACAGTGACTCACGCTCACACTGATGTCTCATCAGTCCATGTCTGCACTCCTCTCTCCCTAAAGCTGCTGGATTTCACCTACATGCAAAGGATTTATTGCTCATTTACAGTAGATTTAAACATGCTAAAATCTTTATAGTTTCCTGTAAGCTGTATGGATAGGGAGCCATTTTTATATATTTATAAATGTTATATTTAGAATGTTTGAAGATTTAGACCAAAAATATACTTGCTTTTAATTACATGTATTTTATCATATTTGTTTGTTTCAAGTATCATTTGTGCACTTCCTCAGAAATTAATGCTAGCTGTTATTTATAGGATTTACCAGTATGGGAAATGTAGGGACCAGTTTGACCAGTATATCCACAGTGGTGAAAATGACGTTTCTGCAGTGATCTCAAATTAACCAAACATTATTATATGTTGTTATATAATTTCCATGTTTATCGCTTTGTTTTTACTCCACAAATTAAGCAACTCTGTCTGGTCTGGTTCTCTAACGCGCCCTTTAGTGGAATCCTGTGGTATCAAACGTAGTCTACAAAGAACTATGTGAACAATGACGCTACGTTCACACTGTAGTCAAAAGTGGACCGAATCTGACCCTTTTGCCTAAATGTGACCCATATAAGATCTTTTAATGACAGTTTGAAAAACTCAAATCCTATTTTTCCAAATCTAACCCAGACCACTTTCATACATGGTGTTGAGTCAGATCCATATCTGATGTTTTTCAGAGCAGCCTCAGTCTGAACGGTCGTGTAACATTTCATATATCATAATTTTGTAGGCACAGATTACATGTAGAAATTGATCCAGACATGCTAATTTGTGCTGGATCCATATTTACCTCCATAAAAAAACATGCTGTGTGTGACGTCACATCTTCTGTGCATGCAGGTCACTTCAGGGCTGTAGACGGTTCACACTGGAGTCTGACGCAGTCACATTTAAATTACTATGTGAACAAGGTGAACAAAAGGGATCCCAGCAAATATTCAAATTGAGCTTTAAGACCTGCAGTGTCGATGTCGCCTTATGCTGGTTACATACATAAAGTTCAGGTTAAAAAAAGAATATAGTTGCTTTTATTTATCCATATGTGTCATGATTGCTATCTTGCTGTCCGTGTACATCCTTAGAAATGATTGATAGTTATTATTAGGGATGTTTCGGGTTACAGGGTCTGCTGTTGTTAAAATTAGCATATAGTTGTAAAGAAAAGCTTGCAGACCAAGTCTGCAGTTGCCTACATCTTTATGTGTTACTGCTGGTGGTCATGGCATGTCTGCTTTGGGAGCTTTACATACCGTCTACTGTATGATGCTTTTGCTTCTACCGTCACCTTCAGATCAACCAAATACTAACCTTCCATATTGCTGCCATCTTAACTGTTTGCATCTCATAATTCTGGTAGTTCTTTGGTGTGTTTCTCACTCCAACAATAATAAACATAGAATACAAGAAAATATATAAGTTACACCAGGGGTGTCAACTCATTTTAGTTCAGGGACCACATACGGCACAATTTGATCTAGTTTTCTTAAAGTTTTGTTCTAGGAACCCAAAAAGAATATCATTAACTGAATAATTTGACTCAAACTATGGGATGAAATGAGCCCTGAATCTGTCTAACTTCCAGATGAAGGGCTGGGCAGCAGCGGGAAGCAGTACGGCTCCGGCTCGCTGGGCTCCGGTTCGGCCGGGTCCGGGTCCATGTACCTCTCAGACAGTCAGGACTGGGTTGTTTCCCCGAGCTGCTCTCCAGACGAAGGTCCTGGCCAGCTCAACGCCATCTCCCCCATGCTGGCCGAAGAAACCCTCCGCTACATGAGTAAGTGCATATTTTTTTCTGCCTCTCTGCCTACTTTCTTCTGATTGGTTAAGCCTGTGCTGACATCAGCCAGCAGATGGTGCGTCTGTAAGTGCATTTGGCACGTGAAGGACTCGGTTTATTCAACTCACATCCAGTTCAATAAAAACCTCAGGGATTTACTGTGGGTAATGTTTAATACAGGGTTCATCTTCAATTCATTTTTGTTTGTTTTTGTGTGATGCACTGATACTGTGTGTGTGTGTGTAAGTATGTGTGTGAGAGGGAGATAAAGAAAGGAATTTAGTGATCCTGCCAGAGTTAAGTGCAGCTGAGTTCAAAGCCAGGGCCAGAGTCACGAGACGAGCAGTTATGTGGGTGAGCGCGGGAGGGGGTGCAGGGTGGACAGACAGAAGATGAAGGCAGGACAGTAGAGAGAAGACACGGACCATGCCGGTTCTAAACATCCACAATGAGGAGGCGTATGAAAACTTTGCGGTGGAAGGTGAGCGATGGCATGCTGCAGACAAACTGATAGACGTTGTTGATGTTCAGAAGAAGCAGCTTTAGTCATTGCAAGGTCAGGCAGAGCATGTTGGGGGTGGAGGGAGTTTATTTTTCTTGACAGACGGGAAGTAGGTGAAGCTATGCAGGAACAGTGTTAACCATCAGAGAGCAAACTTCCTGTTTTTAATCTGCGCAACAGTTTGCAGAGCTGCTTTGATCTAATGTGGATTTGCCTTTCTTACTTTTTGCTTTCCCTAAAACAATAAAATCATCTAAAAGTACTGCACACAAAAAATAAAACCTATGTATATGTTGCTCATGTGAGGAAAGTACTGTAAAACAGTCTCAGTGTCGTTTTACTGCTTGCTCTACTTGTGCAGTGTAAAAGCAAACAGCCTATTAATAGCCAGTGTCTTGGCATGTTAATCAGCAAATGAAGAGACGTGTGAGAACACTTAGGAAAGTGAAGTTCTGGCTTATTGTACATTACGCTGACGTTTTTAATAGTATAAATATTTTAAATTATTTAAGCATTATTTAAGCTGTAGTGGATCTGTGTGCTGGACGGTTAATGTCAGATTGAAGTGTGGAAAATATCAGATTGTGGCTGCAGAAGGACGAAGGAGACGCTGGAGGATCTAATTCATCACATTCAATGTGATCACAACACAAGAACTATGATAGCACTTCTCATGTCTTACCTGACGCTTAACTTTTTTAACTTTCCTGTAAACCTTTAACCAATATGGAGGTATATTTCATTCACTAGTAAAAACTGATTAGTCAGTCAATAAGATAATTTTTACTCTCCAAAATTCAGTTTTTTTAAATGAATGAGAGTTTTTATTAAAGAAAAGTAAGAAAAAGGGGGAAAAATCTGTTTGTTTTTTCCTGAACTAACAATAAAATTTCCTCATAAATAAAGAAAAAAAATCTGTTCTGTTTTTCTGAATTTCAGATAATTTCCACCTCCTAAAAATAGAAATGTGTTAGTTTCTTTTTAAATTATTGATATTTTTTTTAACTAAAAAAAAGAAGAATAATTTATGTTTGAAATAACCAGATAATTTTACTAAAAATAAAGAGTAAAATAAATCCATTAGTTTTTTTCTGAATTATCTAGATCATTTTTACTAAAAAGAATAGAAAATCAATTTAGCTTTTTTAAATTTACAAGAAAAAAAATTTTGTTCTGTTTTTGTGAAGTAAGATATTTTTTACCCAAACATAAAAAAGTCTCTTTTTTTTTAATTAACAAGATGATATTTACTTAAAAGACAAAAAACTTGTTATTCTGAGTCAAAAGGATCATTTTCACGTGAAACTGAATATGGACTTTTTTTTACATTTGTAATTATTACATAGCTTTTTATATTTAGTTATTTATTTGTTCAAGTAACTGCAACAACCTTCCAGCAGACAGTTATTTCCTGCAGTCCTTTTTTTTTCTTGTCCTCTTTTTCTGCCACAGTTAAATGCTCCACCTCCTGCTGATGGTGTCAGATGCTGGTGTCAAAGGTCCACCATGTTGCACAAGCAACCTTTTGAACATTGTTATTGTGTGTGGTCCACGAATCGGGATCAAAACAGCTGGACTACTTTTGTAAGATGTTGGACTTGCAGTTATCTAATTTACTGTGGTCAGAGTTCAGCCAACTTTCTTCTAAGTTACTTTATAAACCAGCGTCGCTGTGAGCAGACTGTGTGACTGCATGTGGAGTAAAAATGGTCAAACCAAACCATGGATATGCTTGACCTACACAAAGACGCCGCTCTCCACAGAGGTACAGTGAAGAGATATTTGTGTGTGTGGGTGTGTAAGCAGGAACCTGAGATTGTTTGCATTGTGTATGCACTTCAGCCGTCTTCCTGCTTGTGATGAAGATAGCCGTGCAGGGTGAGGTTTATTTTTACCCATCGGGTGTTGGAGGAGACAGCAGCGTCCGAATCCAGAGGTCACTGTGGGCGTCAGGTTACTGGAAGAGTGCTGTCATCCGTTTCAGGAGCTGCCGCATTCTGCTTTTAATCCCTGCTTAAATGTTTGTTTTATTTCTGTACTATTGTTGAAGAAAAGGTAAAAGAGTTACGAACATGTTTTTTTCTTTTGCTATGACTGCTCCAATTATGGTTTTCTTTACTTTTCCCTCAATCAAAGCCAAATAAAAGTGTTCAGAATGAATATCTTTTAGGCCAGAGTGATGACTGTAGTCCCTCGGTTTAAAGGGCTCTCAGTCCTAACAGATGGCTCAGTGATTGGAGTTGCCGCTTCTCTTTAAACAGGTGGAAGGAGAGGCGGTGCAGCGCCGGTGACTCCGACTCAGGTGCTAAAAGCAGAACAGACTAATGAGTAGAGTCTCAGAGTGTCCAGAAACTAATGTTTTGACTTAAAGCTGAAGTATCAAAGCTTCAGCTTAATTCTCTGCTTTTCTTATCAACATCTGTGGCAGCTGGCTAGGCTTTTCTTTCCCCTTCTTTTTCTGTTATCATCCTTTTCCTTTCTGTCCGGTTGGTCTTTAAACAATCTCATTGCTTCTACTCCTTCTGAACTTTCCCTTCTTTTCTCCTTTTCTCTCTCTAGCATATCTTGCTTTGGAGCCTTCTTCTTATTCCCACCCTGGCTCTCAGAGCCTCTCCAAAGGTATCTTTTCTCTCCCTTACCTGCCTACCACCTTCTCATTTAGCAGCATTGTAGGAGAGGGGCTTCGGTTTTCTCCAGAACCTGGGACTGCTTGCCCCTCTCTGCATTTTGCATGTAGATGGCAGCAGACAAGAGATGTGCATAAGAAAGATCTGCTGTCTGCTACTGTTAACAGCTCGTAGTACAGTAGCCCTGGTTAGTGTGGGGTGGTGTCTATTAATGTAAAACCAGAGTTGCTTTGACATTCAGACCACCAGCAACCAAACTGTTATGTTGTTGATCTCACAAATGACCTGCTGTTGCATTAAAAGCCTTTGTAACAATTTATCCACACAAGTCCATAATTGGCTGCTGAACATCAGACAGTTAATGATATAAAAAGATCATATGACTGCAGTAAGTAAGTAGATTGGGATCAAATAGCTGCTAATGTTGCTTGTGGTCAGAATGTTGTATTGGGTAGTAAAGTGCTGTAAACCCAGCATGCTATTCTGAACTGTCCACTAGTTTTAGTTTTATTTGCATTTGGGGTTTTGTGTGGAGTTGTTGGGTGTAAATTTTGCATGCACGTGTCACAGTTGGTTTAGTAGATTACATGCATGCTGCCCAAAAATGACATTTTCCTTCTGCTCAGTCCTCAGTGCCGATCGTGTGGAGCAGATGACTAAGACCTACAATGACATCGAAGTGGTCACACACCTTTTGGCTGAGGTAAGAATCCACTTATTTAAAGAAATTGGCTTTGTACTGAAACAAAAAAGCAGGAGATAATTCTCTGTTTGACTTTGGGTGTTCTGTTCTGCTATTGGACAGCGAGACAGAGACTTGGAGCTGGCAGCTCGGATTGGTCAGTCACTTCTGCAGAGAAACCACCTCCTGCAGGAACGCAATGAGGCCTTGGAGGAACAACTAGCACAAGCTGTGGATCAGGTAGTTCATTAATAAATGATAAACATATAAATCTTTCAATGTTTTCCATAAAAAGTAAAGAAAAAGTTAGAATTTGCTTCAAGGATCCTTAAAATTAAAATCTAGGTTTGCTAAGTAGGATTTTTTGGTTGCATTTTACACCATAGAAGTGTATTGTCACAAAAATACGGAGTGACACAGCTACGGTTTCATGTATAACAAACCTGAGGAACCAATCCTGTTAACTTGCTCGGTGAAAACAAGATCTTTTTTAACATTAGCAAACACATCATTAGCTGTTTGCTAATATAGTCAAGTTGTTGTAGCCAAATAAATGGAAGTAGAGCTAATTAACATTTTCATTGGTTGAATTTATTAACCCTTAAAAGCTGACCCAAATTAACAAAATTTATAGAAAAAAATAACAAATATATACTTACAATTTATTACTGTTTAATGTCAAATTATTGTAGTGCAAAAGGCATCCACCAGGGGGCAGAAGACAACTAACAGAGTGTGTACAACATGGTTTTATAGCAAAGCTTTTAAAGGGCTGAATGAGACAATTGTTTCAGGTGACATTTCTATATTATAGGGCATTAATACAGTATTTTTATGGAGAAAAAAAATCTGTATAAAACATATTTAAAGGTGAGCTACCCCTTTAACACCTTAACAACTTGTTTTGCTAAAGCTCAAAGTACAACTCCAGTAAATTCAGTCACATGTAATAAAGATGTTACATCGTTTTCCTTTGTTTAAACCTGTTTCTCAGAGTTTTCAGTGTTGAACTTTGAAGATAATTAAAAAAAAAAAGCCATAAAGTAGTAAGTAGTTGGTAAACACTTCATCCAAACTTACTCTTCTGGTCAGGTTCACCAGCTGCAGCATGAGCTCAGTAAGAAGGACGAGTTGCTGCGGATGGTGGCCAGCGCCTCGGAGGAGAACGAGACCGACTCCAGCGTGTCCACCCCCATGCGGCAACCTCAGCAGCTGGGAGGAACCGCTGCTGCTGCACTAAACCAGCTGGAGTCTCTGCAGAACAAGCTGCAGGAGCTGGAAGAGGAAAACGTGATGCTGAGGTCTGAGGTACGTCGCTTTCAGGGTCAGAAATAAAATAGACTAATGTGCTTTGATGAATTTGGTGTGTGTTGTAAACTTTAGTGTTTTTGCTCTCCAGGCGTGCCAGCTGAAGAGAGACACTATGACGTATGAGGAGAAGGAGCAGCAGCTTGTCAGCGATTGTGTCAAGGAGCTCCGTAAGTCAAACACACCAACACAATGATCATTTACAGGGTTTCAACAGCTTTAACTCACTTTACTCATTGTCTCAGGCGAGTCCAACAGCCAGATGGTGTCCCTGACAGATGAGCTGTCTCAGAAGAACGAGGAGCTGCTCAGACACCAGGAGGAAATCGCTCAGCTGCTCTCCCAGATTGTAGAGCTGCAACGCAGAGTGAAGGATGTAAGCAGGCCTGAGTTCTGTTACGTCCACATACGATGACAAACACATTTTCTTCTATGATAAATCTCATGTTGTTTTTCTGCAGCTGGCTCTGGAGAAAGAGGAGCTGAGGATCCATCTGCAGGCATCTAAAGAGGCTCAGCGACAGCTCACCACAGAGGTATCGCTGCTAGAGCTACTGCTAGTATTCATACAGATTTATTTTATTCATTCATCAGCGAATGAAACACAATCAATACAAGGAGTTCCAGATATACAAGAGACGTATAATTTCATACAAAAGTGCTAAAAAAGTGGATTTAAAAGTTATTAAAATGACTGTTGTTTTTCTACTGTGCTTAAAATGAGTTTAAAATGACTCCACAGTCTGTGTGACATCATCATACCAATGCAAAAGTCAATCAGCTGATAATGATGACCAGTTGACCTGCAGTGACGAATCAGAGCTTCCCATCCTTTTTTATAAATGTTATTACTCCATGATAGACAGCATCCGACATGTGTAGGGCTCTGTTCCTAAAGAAAAGGCCTAATTTTAGTTTCAACTTCTTTATAAGGTGTTCAATGTGGAACTTTAAGCAAAGTTTTCATAATTAAGAAGTCTAGTTATTTAGGAGAATGGAGTAAAAGACCATAACTCCGTTCATCTGTGTGTGTTGCAGCTGAACGAGCTGGCGGAGAGGAACGATGAGTGTGTAGAGATGCTCCACGAATACCAGGAAGAGATCAAAGAACTTCGCAGCAAAAACACTCCTTCCACAGGGCTGCGACGGCATCACTCCTATGGCCTCTACCCTATGGTGAGACGATCCGCCTCAGACTTGACGTGTGGTGCAGCAGCACATTTTAATTATATGTGTGTTTTCAGGATTCTTTGGCGGCAGAGATTGAGGGCAGTATGAGGAGAGAGCTGAGCGTGGAGGAGGAAACTGCCTATCAGGACCAAAGGTTAGAGACTTGAGTGAACCAGTGAAAGGATGCTGTTTGTCTTCTTCTGGATGAAGTCACTTTTTAATTTTCTGAATCTCTCTTCAGAATTTCCCAGAAGCGAGTCTTCCAAACGGTTCGCTCGGTCAACGCCTCTGTAGTTCGAGCCTCTTCGGCCACACCACCTATCCCTGGCTCTGGTCAGAGCTCTCTGGTGATGACAGCCCAACCCTTCCAATCTACTCAGGGGTAAAAGAACTGCTGCTTTATTGTCTGGTATTTAGCTCACGAGTTTGGAGCCTTTCAGATAACATGGTGCATCTGTGTTTGCAGGGACGAGGTGCGAATGGGCCAGCCCGGCTCTCCAGGAGGAAATGACCTCAACAAAGCACTCCACCGCCTGTCGTTGCGGCGACAGAACTTTCTGTCCGAGCGACAGTTCTTCCAGGCTGAGCGTGAGAAGAAGCTACATGCCCTGGCAGGGGCGGAGGCAGACAGGGAGGGCAGCGGCTGCAGCTCGCCGATGGGCAGCGTGTTCTCCTCCTTCTCCAACCTGTCGGATATCTCAATCAGCTCCAGCGTTTTTAAGACCTTCCTGCCTGAGAAGCTTCAGATTGTCAAACCTATGGAAGGTAACATTTAGCAGGGTAGCCATGTTTTCTTTAGCTACAGCTTTACAGCTGGTCACCTCCCAGTACCCTTCCAGTCCCGTTTAACACAGAACAGGTGTTGGAATCTGGCTGATTTACATTTTAGCTTTCTCTTGTCCAGGAAAATATTCAGGCTACAGACTCAGTAAAAGCATCTTTTATACACTTGCATGCTAAACAGTGAAACAAATTACCTGAAAATATGAACAGGACTAATCTTTGGGTCTGAAACATGTAAGACTTTATAAACATCTATACATAGTTGGTCAATTAATAGTTCAAAATAAAAAAAAATTATATTTAACAAATAAATAATAAATTTACCAAAAACACAATCTTGTTTTACAAGTTTTCCCATTTTATAACTATTATGTAAATAACACCTCTAAGCTATTATGTGACAATAATAAAGCCAGCAAGTAAGATAGCTAAAAACTAATGTTGGCTTTAAATAATTCACTTCTTATGTTTTTGATTTAAAGTTGGGTCTTGCTGATTTTGACTAACTGATTCTGACCTAAGGAAACAAATGCACTTGCCAAATACAAATGCTTTTATCTTTCAAGCCTTTCATACATTTTTTTAATACTGATAAACATTAGGGACAGTCAATTAATTTGGAAGAATGGCTGGAAATTTAAACTCTGTAAAGGATATAATTTCACAATATTTCTTTCGTCAGAGGCTGAGAACTAGCCTAAGTGCTGCAAGCTAGTTTTAAGCTAGGTTTAGCTTGACTTGTCATTTTATGGGAAAATGTTTTAGCTACAAAAGTTTTGCTAATAAGTAAATTAGTTTAATTATTTTTAAATGTAAATATTTAAAATGTTTTTTTTTCTCCCCATGCTTACAGAATTCAAGTAAATTTCAAATAGCAGTTATGATAAGCCTAGCTTAAGTGGCTAAATGTTTTTGCTCACTTAAGCTAGGCTATGCAGTCATTTGGGCAAACAACTGGTCTGTTATAATATGTAGTGTAATATAATCTCTGTTATCGAAATTTTAATACATTTTAGACATTTTAACCATATCTTATATTTTCCTTTTTACTGTTTTTTTATCAGTAAGTTACTTTTTAGCAAGCTAATGCTTGTTATGTTGTTTTAGTTTACTGGTTACTGGCATGTCATTTGATGTTTTCTTGTTTAATGATTACAGTTTTTAATTAAATCTCCAAGAAAATAAACATATCTCCTAATCCCGAGGCTATAGCAGTTTATAAATTAAAAAAAATAATTGGCTGCTTGATTTAATTTGTTATATAAACCAACTTCTTTACATTTTCAGTCATTATAAATTTAGTAATATATTATAATAAATATAAATATTGTCTTCATAGGCTCACTGACGCTCCACCACTGGCAGCAGCTTGCCAAACCCCACCTGGCAACTATCTTGGACCCACACCCTGGGGTTGTTACCAAGGGTTTTCGGCCTCTAGCTCAAGATGCTGTGTACCACCTCTCTGACATGGAGGAGGATGAGGAGAGCGAAGAGCATGAAGATATTGCTGTCCTTGAGAAAGGAGCTGCAGAGCAGGGGAAAGAAGATGTTGATGAGGAAGAGGAGGATAGAGGGATTACCTTCAAGGTACACTGTTCATCTACACCTGAAGAAAAGAAGGACAGAAAAACCTCTGTGGCAGTTCTCCCAACCCCTGTTGTCTCCTCGACCCTGCCGGCATCACCTGTTGTGCTGTCTGCCTCCTCTTCGGTCCAACCAGACCTCGGTCATGTCACTGGGAAATCCAGTTCATTTCAGCCCATTCCAGGAGTTTCCGCAGCAACGGTTCAATCACAAAGTCCAATTTCCACTCCAACATCAACAGCATCTTCATGCGGTACTAAATCACTTCAAATAATTACTTTAAATATGCAAGTCGCGCATACTACCTTGTTTTTGTGAGTTTCTCATTATATGTTTGTTTTTAGTTCAAAATCCTGGAAAGTGTCAGAGCTCCACCTTCTCTACCTACACCATCACAACCTGTCGCATCCTGCATCCTAGCGACATCACACAGGTCACCCCAAGGTCAGTCCCACCCACTACTTCCTGTTGCTAGGAGCAGATCCTGTTAGTCGGGGATCAAAAGGGACATCTTAACCCTTAGAGGTCTGAGCCTACTTTAGCCATTTTTAATACTTTTGATTTATTTACCACATTTCTCATACCCATGCTTTATCTTTTTTTTCCCCAGTGCAACCTCACCTATATCATATAATAATTAGATTTTCCCTTTAACCAACTTTATTAACAAAAACACAAAATCATAAATTCATCGTAAATTTTACAATTACAATAAAAGCCACAAACTTGCCTAATTAACAGTTTGGAGGCAGAACAAGTAATGTAGGTTGCAAATATTACTTTAATAATTAAAATTGAAAAAATAGTGAAAATATAGACAAAACATTTCTTATAAAAACATGTGAACAGATAGATTGTTGTTTAAAAATTAATCAAATATGACATGACTTTCTGTTTTTTTTTAACCTTTTCTCTGCTTTGTCTTTTCAGTTCCCAGTCGTCTCTTTTGGTCAATACGCCCAGCTCCATGAGAACAGGTCCAAGTACCCCTGTTACACCCTGCAGACTGAGTCTCGGTGACTCCTTCCCCCCTCGCCGTCCCCCAACACGTCCCAGCGGCTTGGCCAAGCTGGTCATGGAGAGGGGCATTTCTGCACAAGTTTCCACGGACACCCCACCTTCATCACCGAGACCTGCCTCCCTGTCCCGGCCGCCCCTGATGTGCCTCCTGCCAGGCACTCCGCCTAACTCCCCCTCTCATTCGCCTGCTCCTTCCCCTGTGCCTATGGAGCCCCGCCAACACCCAGCTGACAATTTCCTGGCTTCGAGACCTGCAGAGCTTTTTCTCCAAGATGTTTATGGGTTGAACCTGGGCCGAGCCCCTCATCCTGACCTACCGAGCCCCTCCAAAGAAACAACAGCCCTCATCTTGTGCCCTAAATCTGGCCAAGCCAAGCCCAACCCGGTCAGCGTTGGTCTGGTAGAGAGGCTCCGGAGGCTAGGATTCGCCAAGGTGCTGCACGGCTCAGAGTCCGATGCTTCAGCACCCCGCCATGATTCGGCCACTTTTGTGTCGGCAGGTGGAGGAAGCCTGTTGGACGGCCTTAGGCGCAACCAGAGCCTTCCAGCCATGATTGGTGCCCAAGCGGGGCATATGTCAGCAGGTAATCCCAGACCTCCACCTCATCCCACCTCTCTGGCTATTCCCCCACCACCATGGGGAAATCTTAAAGAGCGACGGCGGCATCTCGCCTCAATCTCACATCCTCCGAGAAGTTCAGAGAAGCACTGACAGGAGGAGCTGGGTGCCACAGGCGATGACATGACCCTCTTTATTTTGACCTTCATCCCATAGATAATGAGGGCATCGGTGGAAAGAACAATCCCTCAGTTTTATGACATCATTTTAAAGCACAATTTAACTTGACTGTTTTTAGTGATGCTAATCAGTGTGTGTCTGCCATGATGCTAGGCCTTAGTGGGTTATTCTGTTCAGTGAGGCCCTGGATGCTCAGATACAGATAGAGGGGGAAGAAAGAAAAGCATAGAGGTGAATGAGGGTTTGTGCAAGTGATAAAATGAGTAAGAAAAGACTTTTAAAGAAAGTGAAAGCACGTTTATTTTAGAAGATAAATGAAGGTTAAATGAAAGATTGAGTGTCCAGGATCTTAATGTTCCAAGGGCTTGTTGTGTAGAACGCTGTAAAAACTTTAGTCTAATTGAACTGTAACATGCTAGCCTACTACACAGCTGTAAGAGCAAACTGCCAGGCTAATCTTATAGTCAGAACATGCTTTTGAACATGCCAGTATTTTAATATTTATATATAAAAACTTAACAGTTGTCCATTGTTGCATGGATGTCTGGTAGCCGTCCATGTGCCGTGGCCAAGCGTCTGCATGAACAATAACCTTGCCTCCAGGTCCCAGCATGCATCTGTCAGCAGACAGGTGGGACCAGACTTCAGGCAAGGTCTGAACCAAATCGGACGCCAAAAGAAAAAAAAATTAGAAGGATGATGGGTCTGTTTCCCTTCAGGTTCTTGCTTTTTAATGGTATGAGGCCTTAAGCTGAGGCAGGGACCGATCTGAAGTTCTCAGCTTCTTCTTTTTTTTTTTGTTTTCAGCCATCTTGCTTGTCTCAGGCCTGCGATGCATTCAGGTTTAGTAAAATAAGGAGAAAAACCACCGATTTATCATTTTACTCGTGTTTCAAAGGGTTTAAAAAGGTGCCATGAAATGAGACCAAATATCTGCAGTTCACACATCAACCAGCAGGTGGAGCCATTTAGGCATCTACATGCTACTTGTATAGTTTTAGGAAATTAAACATAAGAAAACTTGTTTTATTAGTTTTTTTTGTTGTTAGCTTGACCAGTGAGAACCCTCAGCCTTAGTACTCCTGCTCCTAAATGCATCATCTAAACCCTCCAACTGAGTATCTGCACTTTGAATTTAGTGTTTTAAACTTTAAAGTATATTAATCCTAACATTGACAAACTTTTGCATAATGCGTGCCTATTGTAAAAATGTCTGCTAACCTTTTTGTCATGTTTTAAGTTATGCATCTTGCTTTCCATATGAAGGGAATTCATGTTAAGCTAAAGTGACCGAACATTTTATAAAAGAAAAACTTTCGGCTGAATGCCTCATATTTAGAGGATTAGAGGGAAACAGCAAGCGCATTGTGTAAAGGTTTTACATTTGTCATATCTTGTCTTTTCTGTGAGTGTCTGTCTAAAATCTAAAATGTACAGTGATTTTTGTTCATGCCTCCCCTCTGTGATCAGGATTCTCTCATTATTACTAATTTTGAGTTGCCTCTTTTTCTAAATAAAGTATTGCAAACAAAATGAATGTTTTGCTGGTTTATTGCAATTTGGACGCAACAGTTGTGCAGAAAGTCTTGGACCAAATGTTGAAGGAAAAAAAGCAAAAAAGGTTTCATTAAGTGCATTTAAGACTCTTTAAAAAAAAAAAAAAAAGAAATTGGATGCAATTAAAGGCATCCTCTAGGTGGCCCAGACGTTGGTTCTTGATTATCCCAAAAGAAAAGGGACACTTTACCCCTGCAAAATGGAGGAAGGGCCACATGGAAGAATTGAGAATTTTCAGTCCTGACATTTCCAAGTGTGTTTGATTAGCATGAAAGTCACAATCAATTGTTTTCATGGCTTGTTCGCATCATTGTCCGCACCCTCACAAGGGACAGATCTTGATGCTATCCGCGCTTGAAGTGAACTGACCGAGGGCGAAGTCTAGACCCACCCCGACTCCACTCCCGACCCCGAAGGCGGCGTAAAGCGGCTGGGTGAAGTTAGCACGGAAGGTGTGAAGGTGCGTCATGTTGTCCGCCACGCTGTAGAACGCCAGCGTTCCCACGGACAGGTCCAGGTAGACGCCCAGACGTGGGGAGTAGGTGACAGGGATGTCCTTTTTTTCATTGTCGTGCATGGCCAAGCAGCAGGTGTCGGACAGCTCCAGGGTCCAGGACTGGGCGTTGTACCCGAGCCCTGACTTGGCGTCTGAGCCTTTCCTGTTCAGCGCCCCGTAGACTACGCCCAAGGAGGAGCCCCGGCCTCGCCACTCCACCTCCCAGTAGCAGCGCTGGGCGTACAGCGGGCTCTGACACATCACCTGGGTCCACCCGTCGAAACGCTGGGGGGTGTCGGGGTAAGGCTGTGCCGCCCCCTGCAGGGTAGCTTTAGTGTCACCCTCAGAGAGAACCAGTCGCCTGTGGGCTGTGTTGGGGTCAAGGGTCAGGCTCACAGAATCTAAGAGAAATTCAAAAGTCAATTTTATCTTAACGTTTAAAAAGAATGGAAAATATTCATTAAAAGCTGAAACTCACACTGCAGGAACTCATCTCTGGTCCTCGGTTCTGGTGCCTGGATGCTGTCGATGTTTATTTCTCTCACTGGAAAATCATACAACATGTCAACGTATGAGCATGTGTGTGTGTTAATGGGACATGTAGCTGTGGTGCAAAGCTCTTTTAGTGGTCAACATGTGACTAGAAAAGTGCTATATAAGTACAGTTCATTACTTCTCTCAATATGGATATAAATTGATCTACATTGACTCACATGCAGGAAAAACAGGAGCATGATTCATGCTTTCCGGTGTGGGCGTGTCCAAGAACAGACCTGGGTTAACTAAACAATGAGAATTTATAATTAGACAAATTACAGTGATGGTGCTGTTTGTTCGAGCTCTTTTCTACAACATACATAAAGAGTTCTCCCCACCTCCTGCTCCCTGTTAAGGGGACTTCATTTAACAAAAACCATATTTTTGAAACCCCCTCCAATGTTGCTTCATGGCCACAAAGAGACTAGTTTAGGTGTATCTAAAGTTTTTTTTTTTTTTTTCTTTTTTTATCTTTTGGAAATTTTGTCCACATGGACTGGGAGAACGAAATCCCTACAAACCAGGTCCCAAAATGAAAAATGCCTAATTTATTCTCCCTTTACGTTTAGGGAGATGTACATCTGTTTTAAACAATGTCACTGCCCATGTACTCCAATGCATCCTTTACCTTTGCATATTGTTAGCCAATAGATCCACTAGAGGGCAGTTCTGACGTCAGTTTCAATAGCAATCCAGCAAACATGGCAACGGTGGGGGAGATCATAACAATGTAGATTCTCAGAAAGAAACAAGCGGTGCAGTAGAAGGCAGTCTGTGTGGCCGTTACACACATTGCTTCTTCTCCATGTTTTTGTTGCTAATGTGAGGTTTTCTGCACTACACTGCCCCCACAGTTTCCGCTGGTACTTCTCCATTTCCTATGTCTGGGTACACATCCGCAAGCGCTCTGAAAATGGACTGAAATACGCACATAAAGGATGGAGAAGAAGGACAAAATGCTCAGTCTGTATGGATATCCATATCTTACAGAGTCGGGATCCTCAATCCAGGTCATCAAGGGCTGGTGTCCTGCAGGTTTTAGAGGTTTACCTGCTGCAACACACCTGACTCAAATCAATTAGCAGACCAAGTCAGGTGTATTACAGAAGGTAAACTTCTAAAACCTGTAGGACTCCAGCCCTCGAGGACCAAGATTGAGGATCCCTGGTGTAGAGCATTAATGAGGCTTAAATCTGAAAATTCCACTATTTCGTTTCCATGTTTAAAACCCATACACACCTTTCCTGAACCGATGGCGCCATAGCCCCACCTCACCCTTAATCCCCACGCGTAAACCCTGCCAGCTATAATATTTACATTGTTTTATTCGTGCTGCAGAAGCTACTGAACATGTTGTCTTTTACATCAAAATCTGTAAAGAAATAAAATAATAAAATCCACAAGTGTATTTCTGTGGCAGTGTCAGCGCCACTTGCAGGCCTGGCAAATACACTACTATTTCAAACTGACAATGAGAACATAAATTACTAAGAAGTCTTTTTTCCTTTAATTTGGAAACCCAAACTAAAGCAAGTGTCTAATGAAAAATCTTGTTTTTTAAGTGTCATTCTGTTCTTCCCAATACAGCTGAGACAGAAGAGCATCCATCTTACCCTCTGTTGGTGTTTCAGACACAGCAGCCATCCCCCCTAGTGAATGTACAAAAAAAAAAGATAATTTGTTTAAAGTACAACCACAGAAAAAGTGCCCTGATCTCACCAGCTTTATTTAATTTGTTCATATTCTCTAATTTTGTATTTTCAGGGATGCAACACATTAATGAGAGAAAAAAGTTTGGGACTAGTTGAACTAAGTTCCAGGGCCGGACTGGGACACAAAAGACAGGCCCGGAGTCAAGGCCTGACTTTGTGACAAGCCATCCATCCCAACTGATATACTGCATGCGTGTCCTCACCTGTTCAAGTGTACGTACACACACGTACTAACTAAGTAATCACCAAAGTTCTTTATTTGAGACCAACATTCAAATAAAACTACAAACCCCTAGTCCAGTGTTTTTCTCTTCTCTACCCTCTTCAAAAGGTTCAGTGCATCATTTTGTAAGCTAGATGCCAGTTTACTGCAGCACCACAAGAAGTGGTCAACAGCAACCTTCACCTGATGTGGTTCATAACATTTGAAAATGAAAAAGTCAACTCAGCTTAGATAAGACACTGTCCAAGTTTAAGAGGGGTTCCCAAACTTTATCATGCAGCAACCCACCTGTGGGCCAGTCCAGACCTGCTTAGTTCTACTAATAAGATGAAAAATCAATAAACTTTCAGACAGTTTATGTTACTGTTGTCAATTTCTTTCTATTTGATCTGACTTTTTCTGGTAGATTATTCTCCATCCTCTCTGTGTGCCCAGTAAGGAAAGCACCCAGTCGACTTGTCATCCAAACTGACAACATAATAGTTGGTTTCTGTCGTTTCAGAGGAGAGTATGTGAGAAAAGACCTTACACGGATTTCCTCCTGCAGGTTGTGCGTTATTAGCCGGGGAGGCCTGGCTGGTGCCGCGACGATGGGAGCGGAACAGGCTGCTGATAGAGGCCATACGACTGAAAGCTGTTCACAAGAGGAGAAAAGATTCAGAAAAGAGACATGCGGAAAAGAGATTTTCTTATTCTGCCACTTGGTAGCAGCAAATGGCAACAGTCTGAGAACTTACGTCCAGTTGATGCAGACGTAGCAGCAGGAGCAGGAGTTGGGGTGGCTGGGGCTGGGGCTGGGGTTACAGGTGGAGTCGTGGCTGCATTAGAGGCAGGTTGACTTTGACTGGACCTGCTCCACAGGGACGGAGATTCTCTACGGCTCGGAGTGGGGCTGGGTCTGGAGTTGGTCTCCCTTGCTGCTTTGAAGAAATGCAAGATGTGAAATCAGGACTAAAAATGCATTAATGCATTGGTTTAGATATAAAACATTGAGGCCAGATTGACATATACATGGTGACTCTTGCATTGCCAAACTGTGTGGAAAGTTGAGAACATTTTATGTGGTAGCAGAAGCAACATCAAATGACTAATCATGTGTCTAATCTTATGAAAGCAGAGTGCAGCTATGTAAAAAACAACAACAACAAAAATAAATAAATAAATAAAATAAAGTAAATAAATAAATAAACAAAACAAAAAGAACTTCAAATATTAACTTGACTCATTATAATTTATATTGTTTACTTCATGCAATGTTAACATTTCTGTCTTTTTCTTGAGATAATGTTTAATTTTAAAACCACAATCAAATAAATGGGACTTTGTTAGAGTTCAGAAAAGGGATCACCAGGATCACGTGAAATATAGCTTCGTTGATATTCAGATGACAGGATAAGTGACTCCTGATCTCCAGAAAATAGCATCAAAATAAATTTCTGTACATCACATGACTGACTGTTGCTGCAGTTCTGCGCATCTGGCCTTCACATGCAGAGTTTTAAAGCATATCTGTGCAAAACACTAAGCTATTCTGTTATCAAACCTCAGGGTGTTAAGCAGTTTCTTCTTGAATGGGAACTCTAAAATCGCTCAAGTAATTGTAAATTCTCTGAAATGTATTAAACAACTTTGTAGTGATCCTTCTACTCCCACAGGGTCAGTATTGAGAACACAGAGCTAGCAGGGCTAGCAGAGCTAGCAGAGCTAGCAGGGCTAGCGGCTAGCAGGGCTAGCAGAGCTAATGCTTGTGTTTTAGTAATGAGACAGATCTGTCTGCCTTGCTAACAAAATATACAAACATATGCTAACATGAACAGCTAGAAATTTTGCTTTGTACACTGCATAGAACCAAAACGTAAGCAAAGTATATGCTACATGCTAAATGTAAGTCCTAGCTAGAAAATCCCTGTACTCTCTATTTATCATTAATGAAAACCTTTCCAAATTTCCTAGATTTCTTTGTTTTTTTAAACAAAGACTTCCTTTAAAAGTTTTACTTTTCTGTCTAAACTGGGTTAAAGCCACAGGACTTATTGTTGAACTTTCTCTTCATAATAAGTAAACTAGCTTTGTGTGCACATTAGCCTATTAGCAAGCTAAGCTAACGTGTGTCAGTGAAGTGTCCCTTTAAAGGCAGATAAACAGTATGGTTTAGGACATTTTTAATTCTGCTCATAGCATCCTGGTCAAAATATTTATTTTATTCTGTTTGTTTATTTAATTAAGACAGTACAGGTTAATGAACGCATGTTATAAATATGAAAGATAGCAAAGAATGTGAGTTTCTATTTGTAGTCTTATAGCTGGTTAGATTACAATAAAAACAAGACTATACAAGATGTATTTATATATGCGCATAAAGAGAAATTCTACTGCTTTTATTTGGAAACTTTAACCACATTAGATCAGACCCTTTTAAAAAACTATAATGTTTGAACTCTTCAAATATGACTAGAATTATTCTTCACATCATATCAATTAATTAAATCTAATTTTCTGATTTGTGAAACATTTATACCATTTCTGAAAATACAAAAGTATGCGGATTTTGTGGATTTTTGGTTTCTATACTACATTAGCCAAGCTCCTGTTTAAAAACTACAAAACATAAACTCCTCAAATAAGGACATAAACATTATACAGAGAATGTAGATCCATTTTTTTAAACCTTTAGTACATTTGTGAAAATGCAAATAGGGCTCAGTTTCTAGCTTCTTTAGTCTGGTCTTATGTGGTTTAAATGCCCCCCTCCCCCCACAAAAAGAAAAAAAAGCATTATTTCATGTTCACAGATAGAATAAAGGTTTCACAATTCAAAAAGTGTGTTTTAATTAATCTACATGCTATGTTGAATATTTCTGTCTAGATTTGAAGAGGCTAAGTCTTGTAGTTTTGTTGAGCAAGACCTGGTTTAAAGTAATGAAGTTCCCCAATAAACAGGGGAATCGCCCGTTATGAAAAAACAAAACTACATCATGAAATCTTGGCTTACCGGCCTCTCTGTCTTCCCTTCTCCGTCTGTTTCCTGGTCTGAGTGAGCTTGTGTTTCCTCTGTCTGTAACAAGGAAGATGCACTAGTTTAAAACCTGGCATTTATCCCTGCAGGCAGCAGACGCAATTCCTTGTAACTGGAAATGTCAAATCTCACCTCGTGGTGAGTCTCTGCCCCTCACATCATGACTTCTGAGACCTATACCTAAACAACAACAACAAAAACAAACAAAAAACATCAAATTGCTTACCAAAATTCAGATTATATTGTTATGGGAAATAAATCCCACATGCAGTCTGAATTTAAGAAAAAAAAGGTACCTTGTCTATCTGTACTCCGCACACCGACTGAGATACTGGGTGTAGAAGCTGTGGAAGATAAAGGACATCATGCATGTGTGACACATTTTCTGTAGCAGATGAAAATAAGTATTTATCTTATGTACAGTAAAACAAAGGCAAACAGAAGTACTGATCAGACCTGGCAAACGGCTGTTTGGGTTGCGGGAACCCAGACCAGAAAACACTAGAAATAAAGAGAAATATTTTATTCATGATCATTGAAAGTATCGTTCTCAATACATTTGTAGTTCAGCAGAAAACTTACATTTAAAAATGCCTCCTTTCTGTCCTCCGCTCCGGTTGGCTAGAGAAGATGAGAAGTGACTATTAACTGAAAGTCTTAAACATAACAATGAGTTTAGTTATGATAATGGGAAAAAAGAGAAATAAAACCCATATTAGGAACTTACAGGCTCCCAAAGTGAACAGTATGGTGTCATTAACTGGAGAAGAATACAAGAAAATAAACAAAAAGATCACTTTATGACGGGAAAATATGAAGAAGAAAGGACTCTTGTGGGAGACCTTGTTTGGTGATTTTGCTGAGCTCCTGGTTGCAGAGATCCTCCACACGGTCCCTGAGAGCCACGATGGTGTCATGAACAGGCTCAAAAGATGCATCGGGGTTGACATGTACAGCCGGCAGGTCTCCGGTCTCCAGAGGAGCGCACATGGACTCGCATGTCTGAGAGGTATATATGGTGGTTAACGTCAGCAACCACATCCACCTGTTTTCTTCTTCATCCAAACTTACCTGCAGGTAGTAGATGTGGTCTTCACAGCTAGCCAGTTCCTTCATCTCAGTGTCCCTCCTCTTTCGCTCCTTGATCTCAGCCTCCAGGTTATCTGCAACCTCCTGGGCCTGGCCCATCTTCTCCAGGCTGGCCTGATCCAGCACCTCCTCCAGCAGCTCCTGCAGACGCTCCACCGAGCGCACCAGCTCCCCCAGAACATTTTCCCCATCGTTATGCACCCTGTCTGAAGAATGCTGCGCAAAAAATGGACCAAAAGAAGATCTGGTCTCATTCTGTGCTTGTAAGAAATGTTGTTTTTCATCTTGGATTTGGCAGAATTGCTGCTGATGACCAACCTTCACTGTCTCCATCATCTTCTTCAGGTCTTTTAGCTCCTGCTCTCGGTCTTTCAGCCTCTGTTGATTCTCTGTCTGAATTTCTGACAGCACTTTCTGCAGAAGGACAGGAAACAAAAGGTGAGCAGGAGGAAGCAGCTGCACACAGTGAAGGCAACATGACAGGGAGGAGCTGTATGAATGAACAGGAATGTAGTTAGGAATGTCTTCAGCCTGGATTCAGGCACACAAAAGGAGCACGGACGCCACCTTTAACAGAAAATTAGATAAGACAATGGATGCATATGCTGCACTGAAGGGTTTTGCTTCTACATTATACATCAAGTGGGTCAAACTCATTTTAGTTCAGGGGCCAGGTACACAATAGATCTCAACTGGGTCAGAACAAACAATAACACCATATTTACCTGTAAATATTAAAACTTCACCTTTTCCCCTTCATTTTAGTGCAAAGAAGTACATGATCAAAAGTTTTACAATTATGGAAATATCATTTTTTAAAGCAATTTTTAAAAATTTCTTGAGAAAACTAGTGCAGTATTTACATAAACTGCATGTATATATATATATATATATATATATATATATATATATATATATATATATATAAACAATAGAACATTTAATTCTGAAGCTGAAAGATCCAGTATTTCATATTATGATCAAACTAACTTTTTAATATGTAGAATTTATTTTACATACATGTACATTTCCATGTGTTTAATCCTGACCACCTGTATTAACTCACCTCATAATACAAAAAAATGCTATTTAACATGGACAAATTTAGGAATTACAGCTATTTTTATGATGATAATAGCAGTTAATGTCTCATTTGTTTGGAATAAGTGGTATAAAAATGGATGGATGATCTCATTTTCACATTTACCAAATCATCATCCTAAGGGCCAGACTGGACACTTTGATTGGCCGATTTTGATCCCAGAGTGTATGCTTAACATCATCCATCGTTTTCCTACCTGTCTCTCCAGCCTCTCCACCTTGGTGGACACACACTCGTGCTCTTTATGGTGGCTACTGGTGCACAACCAGCAGACAAACATCTTGCACTGGCGACAGAAGAACTCCTGCAGGTACTTGTGCTGGGTGCAGATCTTCTCAGCCAGATTCCCCGTCGGTGGGATGAGCTCATGCTGCTTCAGGGACTTCTTGGTCTGGTGTGGCTTTAAATGGCCTTCACAGTAGGAGCTCATACACACTAGACAGCTCTTAACAGCTGCTCGCTGCTCACCTTTGCACATATCACACAGCACAGCAGATGAGGCCAACTTGGCCTTGGATCTAGATGAGGAACTGACCCCGCGGGCGCTCCGTATTGATTCCCGCACCTCAGATTTGAGGGCCCCTTTGCGGAGCTGCTCCACAGCTTCAGCCAGCATGGTGTTTCTGGACAGGGAGGGCTTGGGGCAGAAGGTCTGGCGGCACTGGGGACAGCTGTAGATCCCTTTGGGGTCATCCTTGCTCCAGAAGTCCTTGATGCAGGCCATGCAGTAGCTGTGTCCACACGGGATGGTGACTGGATCATTCGGTAGATCTAGACACACGGGGCAGTTGAACTGCTCCTCTGTCCACAGCTTTGCACTCATGGTGTTAAAAACAACAGAAAGAAGATGAGATTTCAAGAGAAGTTAAGCTGTAGAGTGGACTGGAACAATCCAAAGATGAGGAAAGGTGGTGTGCAGTCTGGATTCACAGGAGGAAATGATGCATCTCAGGTGAGACAGGCAGAAAGAAGATGGGTGGGGCCAGAGCCACCAGGCAGGTCTAGCAGGGAAAACAGGTGTTGGTGGGAAAAACTGCTGAATGTCATGAGCAGACCAGTTTTTTTTTTTCTTTTCATCAATACTTTACTGAGGAAGACAAGTAAACAAACCAGCACAGCAACAAAACATACATTACAAGTTCAAGTCAACCTTTTAAAATCATGCTTAATCATTACTTCATTAGGTTACTGCTAAAACATGAAATTTAAATTATTTTCTTTTGATGTAGCCTGAAGGGTTACTTTTACTGTCAGCCTTTAGGTTAAAGTTTAGCAAAAAACAAACAAACAAACAAACAAACAAACAAACAAAAAAAAAAACAACAACAAAAAAGAAGAAGAAATAAACAAAACAAAACAACTGTATCCTCCCTCCAGGCCAGCAGGGGGCATCAAAGTTCAAACACAGCAGCATGTTCCAGCCGTCTAAATGTAGCATTTAATCTAAAGTTTTCCACTAAAGCATAAAGCAGGGATGTCCTCAGTCACCCTCCTCCAGCTCACCTGATCCAAATTAAATTGATCGGCTCGCGTTCGGCCCAGGCCTGTTGATGATTCCTTATCTGAGTCAGGTGTGTTGAAGCAGGAAGCATAATGAAACCTGCAGTTTAGCAGCCTTCCAGAACCATGTTTCCTCCAAAATTTCATATTTATACCATATTTGGAGCAATAAAGTGTCTTGTGGAGGTCTTTAAATGCACCATGGGAGTCTCTGTGTGCCTACAAAGCTTTCAGTTCTGAGCCAAATCAAACACAGACTGACTCTAGATCCAGAATTTGGACTAGATAATTTTAAAATTTGGATTAAATTAGGTAACAATAATGACTTAATGTTTTTTTTTAACTAAATGAGAGCTGTCACTATAGTACATGTTTAAGTCAGTTCTCACTGCACAAGTAGAAACAAGGGAACAGATCCTAATTAATAATCCTTGTTTCTGGATATTTAAATCAGACAAGAGCTGTAAGGGTGGCTGAAGCTGGGTTTATGTTAACTTGTAAAGCTAAATTCCATGCTAAGAAATCCAAGTTTTCCAACGCCAAATCCTTTTACATACACTATCCATAGCTGTTGGAGGACTGGGTCCTTTGAAGTGTGATTTTTGAGCTAAATTTTTATTAGCAGATCTTATTCTTTTGGAAAATTATTACTTTCACATAACTTTTCCCCTCATGGTTCAACTTCATGGAACAAAGGGGTGATAACCATCATTAAAAGTCAGTATTAAAACAAAACTGGTATGAAAGACACATTGTCTTTGTAACTGACTTGTTGGACGATCAAGAAAATATTTTGGACTATTATCAGTTTTATGCTAAATTTAATTTTTATTGTACCCAAGTAGAATTTACTGAGGTTTACAAAGTTACTACCGTACCCCTGCTTAATCTGATACAAGAATTCCAACAAATCTATTACAGAAATATTTTTGCAGAGACATTCCAGTCCATGAGTAGACACTTGCTCTGGTCTTCATCCCCCAGGACAGAGGAAGTAGAGCGAGGGTGGAAAACGTCATAAAGATGACGCCAGGGCCAACATGGTATACAACATCTGGTGTGGATGACATCAAGTCCAGCTTCCAACACTTTTTTTTTACCAGAGTCCACTGAGGGAATTATACTGGAGATGACAAACCTGGAGGGGAAGCGTGTGTTTGGGGACACCTGGAGAGAAATTGACCTGGTAGACCTCCAAACCTACATAGGTCTGTTGAATTTAGCAGGAGTATATCGCTCAAACAATGAGGCTACAAAAAGTCTGTGGGATGCAGAGTCTGGCAGGCCCACGCGCGCGCACACACAAACACACACACGACTTCATGTTGAGTTTGGTCTTTGGTTTTCTATTACTTTTTACATTACATCTTTATTTTGTAATACATTTTCAGTGCCTATTTGTATTTTCACTGCAGTTATTTTATGTGTAATTATATAAATTAATGTTAAACACTCCACTGAGACACTGTTCACAGCTAAAGAATGTTGAATAAAAATTTGGTGGTAAAAATGTCTTTTGTGCCCATTTAAGAGCAGTTAAAACAGACCGGAAACACTAAAGTAAGGGGCGGATGAAAGCGACAGGAAGGTTAAAAAAATAAAAATAAATAAAAAAAATTATACCCCCCCCCCCCCCCACCTCACACACACACACACACACACACATATAAAAACACTATCCAAAACTAGTCACTAGATGGCAGCATTGCATCCCTGTTTTGGAAGGACATTTACTGACAAGTATAATCATTGTTCATTTAATCGAAACCATGCTTATTAAATCGAAATTCTGACATGAAATCATGAAGTCATGTTACGTATCTCAAATGGCCATTTAGCATTTGTCGGACCAAAAGGAGCATTTCAACCCACTTTATTCAAAATATGGGACTAAATAGAAGAAATGTTACTATTAAGAGTGACAAATATTTTATTTTTTTGTATGCTTACCTTTAATTTTGAGGTGAAAAACAATAACTCAGTGGATTTTCCGTGTTTAAAGCGAACACGGAACTACATAGAATTGAATCATATTGTCATGGTGCGTCTTCATCGTGTTGCAAGGCATGTTGAGAAATGTTAAGCTAATTTTGTTGACTGCGTTCAGATGGATAAACAGGTTAAACGTCCAGGGGTCGGAGTTGGGGTCCTGGTAACTGATTCTGTCCACCCTGGCTGTGTTCTTCTGGGGAAACGGAGGAGCGCAATGGGCAGAGGAACTTACCAGCTCCCCGGTGGTCACCTGGAGTTCGGGTAGGTAGGTAGCTAGTTAGCTAGCTAGCCAATTCACCAAGTTGATACTGACTTACGGTCTAAGTTATCCATTTATTAATGTATTTATAAACGCCGAATATCCCCCGAACTGTTCAGGAAACACAAAAATATATTCTGGATTTATATTTCTGCAATTTCATACTAAAAAGTTGTGCTCAAGTAATAATTATCTGTTTTTTTAAGTGGAATTCGGAGGGTGGTAATGATGCGGTAAACAGTCAATCAAAGATAAAGTTAATGTACTACTAGCTAGAGTACGGCCTGCTCTGAGATATTAGGATGAAAAAGACTTGGATGACCCTGATTTCATGTCATTGAAAGGGAAACTTGGGAGGAATGTGCCCATAGAGAAGTAGTGGAGGAAGCTGGAGTGCATTTGGTGAACGTCCGCTTTGCTTCAGTGGTGAACTCCATCAAACTGGAGGAGCAGTACCACTATGTCACTATAATCATGCAAGGAGAACTGGACAGGAGGCAGCCTGGAGAGCCAGAGAACCTGGAGCCAGACAAGAACGAAGGTACAAACAATGAAAACTGCTTTTTTTATTTATTTATTTTTTTTTTTTTGTCATAAAGCATCTTTAGTCCATCAGATATAATATTGACCTCCTCTTTTTCAGGCTGGACGTGGACACGCTGGGATGAGTTCCCTCCAGAGCAGCAGCTTTTCCTGCCGCTCGCTGGTCTGAGACAACAAGGCTTCCAGCCTTTTAGGAGCACAGAAACCTGAATCTCCTTTGTGACATTTGCCTGTTTATCACAAACTGCTATTAGAATAACAACAAATAAAACTTGATTTTGTTAAAAGTTTCTTATTTGTAATGGGTAGTATTGACGATGATGAAGATGTAAGAGTTTCCAGCCATGAAATGAATGCTGCAGTTATGAGTTTTGAGCACGATGAGGCATGTAGTGTGGATAAGACGTTTGCAGAACTTGCAAGCAGAAAACTTTTTCCTTTGCTTGTCTTGTGTTTTGCTCAATTCTAGATGTGATATTGGCTGAAAACTGTCAATCTTAATAAATGAGGAGGATAAGGTGGTTTTTGGTGGATTCAGTTCACCGTTGTGTTAAGGCACCTACATCTCAGCTTGTTTGCTGAGATTATACCAAATTTGGATTTTTAATATGACATGAATATCAACAAAAAGTTGAATGGATTAATTCCACATATCAATCTCTTTGTATTGGTATCGGTATTAGTATGGACAACACTACTATATTTATTTGTTATCAGATCAATACCAAATCTTGCAGTATCACACACCTCTGTTTAAAAAGGATGACAATATAGAGTGTAAAATTTAAGTTAGTTTAATGATAAACACTATTTGTCACTGTTTAGTGATCATTTGGAGCCTAAATTAAAATAAAACTTTGATATACTGCACAGCCTAACGTAAAGGAGATTTTAGATTTATATAACAGAAACAATTCTGCACTTATGTGTTTTATTGATGTTTCAACAGCTTTTGATCATGAAAAGTTTATAACATATAACAGAGAGGTTCCTAAATCTATAGTTTAATTTCATTCTTTTGTACTCTCACCAGTTAATGCACATAAGATGAGGAAACTGTTCTCTCCTTGTATAATAAGACGGGGAAAGTTTATGTCTCCTGTTCTTTTTCATTTGTATATGGATGACTTATCAAAGCGGGTAGATGGTTGTGGGATTGGTTGTATCGCTGGTGGGACCATGATCAAACACCTGATGTATGCAGATTTAGTTATTTTTTTTGTTTCCATCCATCCATCTTTTTCTTGCTGCTTATCTGGGGTCGGGTCGCAGGGGCAGCTGCCTAAGCAGGGAAGCCCAGACTTCCCTCTCCCCGGCCACATTTGCCAGCATGTCTGGGGGGATCCTGAAGTGTTCCCAGGCCAGCCCGGAGATACTGTGGTCACTACCCACAGCTGGGGACCATAGTTGAGGGTAGGAATGTAGATCAACAGGTAAACTGAGAGCTTTGCCTTTTGGCCCAGCTCCTTCTTCACCACGACAGACTGATGCAGAGTCCACATCACTGCAGACGCAGCACCGATCCACCTGTCCATCTCCAGCTTCATCCTTCCCCCACTCCCGAACAAGACCCAGAGATACTTAAATTCCTCTTGGGTAGGACCTCATTCAGTCTCCCTCAGGTTTTCCTCTTGTATGTTAAATTACTGGCAATTGTAAATCTGTGTTTCTTTGAATTTCTTTCCATGTTTTAATAGACTTATGTGTGTCTTTAATAAAGTGTAATGAATCATTGAAAAATACAGTTTTTTTCCCTGATGTATAAAATACTTTTAATTCAATAAACTACAGGCAGGAATGTGATATTTATGCAAATCTAGAAACATAGACACTTAAGCTGTAACCGTTCAAATTAAAAATACATTGTTGTTTATTCCATGGATGCTTTTGCATTCACTCTAAAACCAGATAATCCTTTTTCCTGAATTTGACTTAAATCTAAACACCAGCGGCGTTTAGATCAGGATGAATGAAAGCAAAACATCTTTTCTCCTCACATCAGGTTGGCTCCGGTGATGCCCGCTGCTAACAGCATGGTCCAAAGGGTCATGACCGTGGTTGCTACGGCGGCGTTAAAGGCCTTATCGTGGGCGTAGGTGATGATGTGGAGAGCACCGCTGTAGGCCTCCTCGCAGGTTGGCTGGATCTGATCCTCAGGGAGGAGGAAGCCATGTGTCCCATTATCTCTCAGCTCAAAGGTGTAGGTTAAAGGGATCCCCTGCATCCGAGCCCAGTCTCTGGATGAACCAGAGTTGGGGTCTGGAGAAAGATTTATTTTAAGATGTTTGCACTGAAACAAGAAGATGAGGTCATATCATATCAGCAAATACGTACATAATACATCTGGTGAGGCTCCAACGGTGTAGTGTTTCCCATGGACCTTGTAAATGGCATCAGCTGCTTTCAGTCCCACCTCCATCTGAGACACCAGAACATAGCTTTAGTCAGGTAATCAATGAAATGTGCAAGAAACCTAAAGACTTCTTTTGTGCTCTAATAAGAGAAGCATAATGGTTATAAAACAGATGGCAGAGTAAAATTTGGTTGGGCTTCATCAGTATTCATGGCTCCATCCTACGACTGACATATGGTTAAATGAGCAGAAAATTCAGCTCACTTGAGAAACATGAGAATGTGTGCTCATAATGTATGATGCCATATTTTAGATATCGCACAAACACTGTGGTGGGGGTGTGAGAATAGAGTGAGGAAACACTGCAGTCCAGTTTTAGTCACAGTGTGGTGCTACAAACATCATCTTGAGGACTGAAACAATTTCTTACACACAACCATCTCTAGGGTTTACAGAGAATGGTCTGAAGAAGAGAAAATATCCAGTTAGCAGCAGTTGTCTGGACCAGGATGTCTTGTCAGATGTCAGAGGAGAATGGGCAGACTGGTTGGAGATGATAGAAAAGCAGCAAGAAGTCCAATAAGCACTGGTTCCAACCAAAGTCTGCAGAACATCATCTCTGAACAAACAACACCTCCAATCTTGAAGCAGATGGACTACAGCAGCAGAAGACACACCAGGTGCCTCCTGTCAGCCAAGAACAGGAAACTTAGGCTATAATTCACACACACTCACCAACACTGGACAATAGAAGATGGAGAAACATTGCTGGTCTGATGAGTCTCCATTTCAGCTCCACATTCAGCTGCTAGGCTCAGAATTTGGTGGAAACATCATGAAAACATGGATCCATCCTGCCTTGGATCAACGCTTCAGGCTGCTGCTGGTGTAATGGTGGGAGGATATTCTCTTGTCACATTTTGGGCCCCTTAGTACCAACGTGGCCTGGTTTAACCAGCACAGCCTACCTGAGTATTGTTGCTGACCATGTCCATCCCTTTATGACCACAGTGGAGCATCTTCTGATGCTACTTCCAGCAGGATAATGCACCATGTCACAAAGCTCAGATCATCTCCACCTGCTTTCTAGAACATGACGATGAGTTCACTGGACTCCAACGGCCTCCACAGCCACCAGATCTCAGTCCAGTAGAGCAGCTTTGGGATGTGGTGGAATGGGAGATTCTCATCATGGATGCACTCTTATTTTCTCACCACAGAAATAATTGACCTGATTGACCTTAGCTTTATCCAAATATCACCGGTTTTCTATCAGTCACACCCCAGTATCATTTACTGTATATTCCACAAAAATAGTTGTGCCTCTGTGTTGCTATAAGTCCATCTAAACACAGGCTGGATAGAAGTGGGAACTGGAAAGTTCCATGTAGGAAAACCTTCCATCACATTTAGATTAATAATAACATGTAGTTTATTTTAAGGTTTTTGTAGACAATAGGCTAATATTAAGACTCTGTTATATGTATGATGTTTTATTGTGTCTACACATTTTTTAAATTTTTTCCCTTTTGTTTAACTTACACACTGAAGTAATATCTGTGTAGATAAGTAATATGGAGCCACAAAACAAAAAGAAGAGATTTCCTTCAACAATTATTTGACATAGAAAACGGTACCTGTGGAGTGAAAGGGTCTATAAACTTTTTTCTTGTTGTATGACATGTAAATCAGTGAAGTGTTCCCATAAATAATTATGGAGTCATTTGGTTGAAGTATCCCTGAAGATTGTGCTGGTCCTACTGAAAATAGTTCCATTAAATCATAGATATGTAACTCAGTCCTACAAGGGCCGCAGTCCTGCAGATTTTTCATAGCTCCCTGCTCCAACACACATGACTTATATTAAATGGCTCCAACAACCTATCAAGTTCTGCACAATGACTCATCAATTTAAGTCAGGTGTGTTGGAGCAGGGAAACATGGAAAACCTGCAGGACTTCGGCTCTTGTAGGACCGAGCTGAATAACCCTGCAGTATATCATAGATATTTATCCTAGAAGATGACTAAATGTTTAACTTTTTAAGGGCTTTAAAACAGCAGCTCCTACACTAAAAAGCCATATAACCGCTAATATATATCCTGTATATATCCCACCTAAAGCTTAATTTAAACATTTTATTTGTATTTTTTTTTAAATTTAGCTATTGTATATTGGGGTCTGTACTTTATTTGTTTACCTATTCATTTACTTATTTAATTATGGATACTTGCATATTTATTCACTTTATTATTTACTTACTTATTTACTTTTTAAAACTTTAACTAGGAAACGGTTCATGTGGACTGAAAGCAACTGTTCATAAACAAAGAGGTGATATCACAGCAACTCTGGCCCATGTGCTGTATATATCCCACCAAAAGCTAAACTTTTAACATTTATTTGTATTTTTCTTAAATTTAACTGCTGTATATTGGGGTTTGAGCATTTTGTTTATGTATTTATTCATTAACATATTCACTTGCTTATTTATTTATTAATAAACTTGCCCATTTATTTACTTTTTTGTTTATTTAATGGCTTATTAGTTGACTTTTTTAGTGACAAATTTACCCAATTACCAAACCAATCAATGTTTTTCAGCTCCAAACATTTTTTTCAGCAAAATAATGATCTCTGTTTTTATCCTGGTTACAAACTTTTACACAACTGCACATCAACATTAATAATGATAAGAACATAAATCATGTTACACATCAGTTACTATATCAGATGTTCTGACCCAATAAAGATCAATACTTTCGTCAAAAATCTGTCAGGCCCAACTGTTGTTGCAACAATTTTAGAGCTTCTAAACTAATCCTGCTCCAGGTTTGTTCAATATTGCTCTGTAACTGAAAGCCATACAAACATCATCCTACTTTACAGAGCAATTCTCTCTGGAGATTACCTGCATCAGCGTCTCCTCAAACAACAGACGGGCCTTCATTCTGTGCTATCAGTGTTTTGCAGCTTCCTCCAGTTCTGCCTCACCAGCTGAAGGCCGACTGCTCTTGAATGTCAAGTGTGTTGCTGACATCTGTCACGCTAAGATATATGTGGTTCACACACGCTGTGTAAATTCCTTGTGCATTTAACTCATTCAGCTACTGTACTGTAAATATCTAAAATAAATCGGCATAAATTCAGCTTCTAATGAAATGTGCCGAGAATTATGTAGGACCATGTAAAGCATGCAACACTGTGTTTGCATATGTAAATACCAGCTCTTTGTAGTTGGAGGCGGTGAAATTGGGGTGTCCGTAGGGAACCAGGAGCAGCTGGCCGTAGGAGTGGATGGTGAGGAAACACAGGAAGTCGTCCTTTCTGCTTCCTACGAAGTAAGTTACAGCTTGGGCCTCAGGCTCAGATATGGGCCTTGTCCCACAGTAGATGTTTGAGCTGCAGTTAGATGAAACTCCAATAGCTGCAAATGTGGCAAAAAACCCAGAAGAATTAGTCTTGTAGATATGGAAGCCCATTCTCTCCTCTTGTATATCATTAATACAAAGTTTCTCATATAATTAAAATTTTTAATTATGAGGTAAAAAGTCATTATTATGGAATTAATAGTTATTTTTAGATTAAAAAAATTATCTTTTTATCTTGTAATTATGACTTTTTATTTCATGACAATGACTTTTTATCTTGTATTTATGCTGAAAATGTGAGCAAAAAGCCCAGAGGAATTAGACACGTTTCTATGGAAGCACATTCTCACCACTTGTAAATGAGAAATATTAACAAAATATCTCAAACTTATGAGATATGAAGTCATAATAATAAGATTTAAAGTTTTCATTATGAGAAAATTGAATATAACATAAATGATTTTTATGTTATAATAATACCTTTGGTGGTAATGGGCTTCTATGTGTAAAGATGAGCAAATTCAGGTTATGTAGGAAATTAAAGTAAGAAAAGAAAATACAACAACACTTACTGCCCCAGTTGGCATCAAAGTTGCGGTTGAGATCAGTGCCGTAACAGTCGCCTGAAGGTCCCGGTGACCTGTTCTTCCTCCACAGTCGAGTCTGAGCAGGTCAGAGTGCTGAGTGAGTTGTAGCTAAATTAAGGAATTTATTAAATGGCCACTTGGCATTTCCGTAAACATGAATCCTTACCCACTCATCTCACATGACATGATTTCATACTTTAAGCATTTGGAGCAGCAAATATAATTTTCTGAAATGATTGAACTGCAGCTAATTTCCCCTAAATAATCAAGAATCCTGCCGTATCCCGTCCACCTGCGCTTTAAGAGCTTTATAGGTAAAATAAATATCTATCAAAGAAAAGCACTGACTGTGCTGTCCTTCCAGGAGAAGATGTAGCCATCGATGTTGAGCACTGGCGTGACGTAGAAATCCACATTCTTCATCATCTTTTCCATTTTCGGATCAGATCTGTATGTTTGCAGAATCTGGTTTAAAAGAACCAAGAACAACATTGTTGGAAGATCAACATCAGAAGATATGTTGGATATAGATGTTTACCAAATGCTACCTAAATACAGGAGAACTTTTTTTTTATGCTTTCCTTTTTTTCATGGGTGCCAAATATATGGCCTGGGGGCCAAAACTGGGGTCAGCAAGCGAGTCCAGTCTGGCATGGCAGGGGATTTTGGGAAAAGTGACAATGACAAAAAAGATTTGGTAACATTCAAAATAATGTTTTAATTTTATTTAATTTCTCTGTGAACGTTGACCTGAACAAAATGTATTTGCAAATAAACTTAAACGTGAACTCGTTCAGATTATTACGGCTCCCTGCCAACATTTCTCCCACGCAGGGTTTGAATTACGGGGGAGCTAAGGGGAGCTCGGCTCCCCTAAAGACATTCAGCTGATTCTTTGTGGGGGAGTCCTAAAAATAGTTCACTTTCAGGTTGCATTTCATTTTTCAAAAATGTTCCTGATGTGTCTTGAAAAGAAGAGCATTAACTTGTAAGCTTTGTGTTTTATTTATTTATTTAATTTAAATAATTAAATCCTCTAAATGTGATCCGTTCTGTTTCCTTCAGCACAGTGGACAGCAGCGTTGTTTGTAGTGTGCTGTGAGCATCCATACAAAAAACACTATATGCTGTCTTTTGTGGTTGTCAAAAGAACTTTCCGTCCCTGTTTCTGATTAAACAAGCTGCATACGGTAGCAGCAGAGTTTTTTTTTTTTTTTTGTAGTAATCATATTCACCATTCACCATTTTCACCGCTCTACATGCACTAATATAAATGCGCGTGCACATGATGTGCAAAGATTGTATATCAGGGGTGTCAAACTCCGGTACTCGAGGGCTGGTATCCTGTAGGGTTTCATTGTTTCCCCGATCTAACACACCTAAATAAAATCAAATGGATCCAACAGCTTCTTGTCAACTTCTTCACAATAACCCGTTAATTTCAGTCAGGTGTGTTAGATCATGGAAACAATGAAAACCTGCAGGATACTGGCCCTCGAGGACCGGAGTTTGACACCCCTGCTGTATATAAATGATGGATGGAGCCTCCGTGACGTCAGCCGTAGATTTCTGAGCTGAAGTGAAGCTCATTGGGTGGTTCCCACCATTGCCATCTTGGCAGCGTCGGACGTGTTGTCGTTCGCGGAAAATCCAAAAATGGGCAAGGAGGCGGAGCTGAGAGGGGGACTGTTAAGGTGGGGGTGGATGATTGACACCCATCAAACTCCGAGCTGCCCGAGCAGACTTAGGCAGCTGCCCCCCGCGACCCGGATGGATGGATGGATGGATGGATGGATGGAATTTAAAGTCTAGTGTAATTGATTTCACTGCAAAACACAACACTAACTTCTTTTCTTTTACATGTCCAATTTTTCATTCTCACTTGTGAACCAGTTCCATGTTGAAATGGTGAACTCTGAACACGAACGATTAATTTTAATCTGCAAAAACTGAACTTTAAACTAGTTCATGAGAAGCATGAACTTGCACAACACTGCTGGTCCAACCCACCCGAGATCAAATTATGCTATATTTACCCTCTGAACTAAAATGAGTTTGACACACCTGCTTTTATTGGCTGCAGGCTTACCTGTCTTACGAAGTACTGACAGAAGGCTGGAGCGATCCATTCCCTGGCATGAATACCACAGTCCATCCAGATCGCTTTCTTTTTGTACTCAGTATTTAAACCAATCTGGAAAACAAGTCCAAACAGACTCAAATATAAACAGACGCCAGTAGCCTTCATTTATACCCTTTGTTTTGAAATGTGGATCACCTTCAGCAAGCTAATGGTCCTCTTTTCATAAGTCTGTCCATAGTCCACGATGGTGACCAGATCAGGGTAATCCTTCACCATCTGAGCCATCCATGTACTGATCTGTATGGTGGAGCATTGTCATACTGTATATTAGCATGTGTGTTTGTGTGCATTAATCTATCAAAGCAGTGACTGAAACGATCAGCTTCTCTCACCTCCTCCATGGGATGGTACTTGTAGTAGTCATAGTCCACTCTGTTGAACACAAAACACAACACACTAAAATAGCAGGACTATTTTTGTCACCAAAATCCAAAAAACATAAGCAGGTACTTTATACTTCAAGTAAAAACTATATAAAAACATAAATTTATTTGAGTTCTTACATAAATCTGTGATGCACTTGAATTTAGTTGGAAATCTTCACTTAAAAATGACTGTAAATCATTCAAGTGAGAATATTAATATATATATATATATATATATATATATATATATATATATATATATATTATATTAATAATGAAGTGGTCCATAGTGTTCCAAATACTGCATATTTTTGTTAATAATCAGTGCAAATTATGTTAAATAGGATTTATTAATCAACAAAAATTACACACACACACACACACACACACACACACACACACACACACACACACACACACACACACACACACACACATATATATATATACAGGTTCTCAATAAGGTTGAGCTCAGGGGATATAAACTGAATGAATTTAGCAGAGGCCACCTTAAATAGTCCTACTATCTCCCTCCCTATTATTCCAGCCCAAAACATCAGTCCATCACCACCTTGCTGATGTGGATGCAGTGTTGGACTGCAGTGACCATCCACCACCCATCTAGACCTCCATCCATCCGGAACAATTAAACTGGTTGAAAATGAGGCCATATCCACACAGAGACAAAATTTAGTTTTTTAAGAAAAGTTTCTGGTACAGATGAAAGTTTTCTCTACACAATTCCAGGAAGAACGCCATAGTATCAACAGTGGGCCTGTAAGTGACGCTGCAACTCTGCCACAAAAATACACCACAAACAGAGAGGAAGACATGGAGCATGCTCAGATGCAAACCACCAGTAATAAAGAAGCAGAAGAACAAGAAGAGGGAGGTCTGCGCTTCTGCTTTCACAGAGGCACGGTCCTGCTTCTGGCTTCATTGTCAAGACTCAGAACCTTGGTGCTTTCAGGCAAACCGGCCTGCATTCACCCCAGTTTAACCAGAACCAAAGTGGGAGGACTTTACTTCACAGATGCAAACATCAACATCTTTCAGATTTGGTCCAGAAAGTTCCATTATAACCTATGGTTTTCCAAATTCATCAATATATTCGATTCCAGGCTTTCCCTGACTACATGTCAAAGTGTTGTTTGGCAAGATACTTAAACCCACATTGCCTACTGGTGTGCCTAAAGAGGTGTGTGTGTGAATGTGATATGTAGTGTAAAGCACTTCAAGCTGACTGGAAAAGTGCTATATAAGTACAAGTACCATTTACCATGAATTATGAATTATTCTAGTTATGATCAGAAGCACATATGTTGATGCCACAGATTGCTTGTATGTGTAACGGTCATTTTGTGTGTCTATGTTCATTCAGCAGAAAAGCACAATAATGTGACTCATCCCACCATTAAATATGACTCAGGAGGGCTATAAATCTTTATAAAACAAACATAATTCAATCAAAATACTTGCAATTAATTTTACATGCAAAGAGCATCGAAAGTTATGACAAATTAACTTTTGAAAATGGGTCAAACTGACCCAAAGACAACAGAAGGATTATTAATCACCTTGTTCTTTAAATTTAGGCTCAAAGAAATTTAATGTTAAAGAAACAACTTATCGGGATCAAACTCACCTCTCTACTGTTGCTGCTGCTGCTGAGAGCAGCAACACAAAGTTTATACCCATGAAGTTCAGCATCGTTGCTTCGGAAAATCTTCTAACCGTCAGCTTCACCGGCCTCAGTATACACACACTCAAGTCCTACACCATTTACTGAGCTACATAGACCTGACAGGACGCGTGTTGGTACATTCTGAGTTAATGTTTCATCTGCTGATTAGGTTACACCTTTTAGACTAAAACATACTTGCAGCTTGTTTTCTATTTAATACTCGTTATCAGTTTTTCTTCCTTTAATGTACTAAATCAACTCAGAAGGCTGATTAATTGGTATAAACAGCCATAAAAATCAGTTTCAAATGCTGTGTAAGTGTCTTTTGTAACAGTGTTATCTGTCTTATCTTCACTAACTTTCCAATATGACCTTTAGAGTTTCAGCAGCAGTTTATTGTATTGTAACGTCAGCTTTCTGTACAGTCAACAGCCGAGGGAAACTTCTCTTTCTGCTTTCTAGAAATTCCCTTTAGCAAACTTTAACTCAGGGTTGCACATGAAGATTTATTTGAATTTGAGTGTAACGTTATTAATAAAAAGTAACTGATTTCATGCTTATTTGTTTTTAGTGTTTGTGTTTTATCATGTTTTTCTATTATTACACTCCAGCCTCATGCATTTTATACAGTATTTACTGTGACTAAAGACGTAACCTGTTATTGTTTGCGCCTTGTTGTTAGTGTGTATTGGTGATGGGAAGTTTGGCTCTTTTAAAAGATTTGGCTCTTTTGACTTGAGTCTTTTGGAAGATTCGGCTCCTCTGGTTCCCAAATGCTTTTCATTTAGTTTCAGTCAGAGCTTCTATTTTCCTGACACACTTATAGTTTAAATCTGGCTTCCAGCTCTCTCTCTCTCTGTCAGGTATACAACTATAATGGAAAACTTCCAGAAACCACTGTCTGTGAACACATTTCATCCTGAAATCCACAAATGCAGGTTAAAGCTCCATCATGCAAAGAAGAAGCCAGATGTGAACAGGATCCAGACCCACCGTCATCTTCTCTGGACCAAAGATTTCAGCAAAACAAAGCTGAACCACCTCCTGCATCTATCACAACAGCAAGGCTTCACAGGAGAAGGGTGCTGAACTGACCCGCCTGCAGTCCAGACCTTTCACTAATACAAAACATCTGGAGCATCATGGAAGCAGAAATCCAGCAACCAAGGTCCAGGACTGTAGAGCAGCTAGAATCCTGCTTCAGACCAGAATGGAACAACATTCCTCTCCTAAAACTTCAGCAACTGGTCTCCTCACTTCCCAGATGTTTCCAGATAGTTGTTAGAAGAAGAGATGCTACACCATGCTGAACACCACCCTGAATCTACTTTTTACACCGTGCTGAACATCACCCTGGAACTACTTTTTACACCACGCTGAACATCACCCTGGAACTACTTTTTACACCATGCTGAACATCACCCTGGATCTACTTTTTACACCATGCTGAACATCACCCTGGATCTACTTTTTACACCACGCTGAACATCACCCTGGAACTACTTTTTACACCATGTTGAACATCACCCTGGAACTACTTTTTATACCATGCTGAACATCACCCTGGATCTACTTTTTACACCATGTTGAACATCACCCTGGAACTACTTTTTACACCGTGCTAAACATCACCCTGGAACTACTTTTTACACCATGCTGAACATCACCCTGGATCTACTTTTTACACCACGCTGAACATCACCCTGGAACTACTTTTTACACCATGTTGAACATCACCCTGGAACTACTTTTTATACCATGCTGAACATCACCCTGGATCTACTTTTTACACCATGTTGAACATCACCCTGGAACTACTTTTTACACCGTGCTAAACATCACCCTGGAACTACTTTTTACACCACGCTGAACATCACCCTGGAACTACTTTTTACACCATGCTGAACATCACCCTGGAACTACTTTTTACACCGTGCTGAACATCACCCTGGAACTACTTTTTACACCATGCTGAACATCACCCTGGATCTACTTTTTACCCCATGCTGAACATCACCCTGGATCTACTTTTTACACCATGTTGAACATCACCCTGGAACTACTTTTTACACCACGCTGAACATCACCCTGGAACTACTTTTTACACCACGCTGAACATCACCCTGGAACTACTTTTTACACCACGCTGAACATCACCCTGGAACTACTTTTTGCACCGTGCTGAACATCACCCTGGAACTACTTTTTCCACCGTGCTGAACATCACCCTGGAACTACTTTTTCCACCATGCTGAACATCACCCTGGAACTACTTTTTACACCATGCTGAACATCACTCTGGAACTACTTTTTACACCATGCTGAACATCACCCTGGAACTACTTTTTACACCATGCTGAACATCACTCTGGAACTACTTTTTACACCATGCTGAACATCACCCTGGAACTACTTTTTACACCATGCTGAACATCACTCTGGAACTACTTTTTACACCATGCTGAACATCACCCTGGAACTACTTTTTACACCATGCTGAACATCACCCTGGAACAACTTTTTCCAGATGTGTTGCTGCATCAGATTCACTATCAGCTTATATTTTCCATCACATGGTAAAATGTCAGTTTCATCATGCTGTTTTTCTTCTACTGGGAAAAAAATGGGTTTGTAAATCATTATGTTGTTTTTATTTACGATGTTTTGTAGTGATGGTTTAAAAGTAAGAAGATTAAACGTGTCTGTGTAGATTATCAGTTGCTGAGGTCATGGAAACAATAATAAGGTTAGACTAGTGAGAAGGAACAAAAGTCCACCTGTTTATGAGCCATAAATGTAGATGATGCACAGGCTGAAGGGATGTCTTCAGAAAATCAGTGATGGGATTTGATTTGAGTCGAAAACTTCTGCCTCATTGGCTGCCTTGTTTGGTCGACCACATCTTTGACATCACAACCCTCTCGAACAGGAAGCTTACAGATGTGCAATCAAGAGAATTCAGTAAAACATATTAGCATATTTATATCTTCTGGAACAAGCAGCAGGTAGCAATCAGTGAGCACCTTGTGTAATCTCAGCCTATCGCTCAGTTTCAGCTGCTCTGATACAAAATGTTCTTTGGCATTTAAAAAGCATTTGAATCGAGCTCTTTTATGGGACCGCAGGCGTAAACATTTCATTCATGTCTGAAAAGAAGCTGGTAAACAATTGTTGAGCCCAGGTGGAGTGTGTGATATTATACTCAATCTAACTGAGGTTTTCCATTCTTAAAATAATGTGCCTGGAGAGCAGTGCAGAGTTATTGCTCAATTACTCCAGTTTTGCATCTCACAGAGATCATTTGTTTTGATATTTTTCTTCTTTTTTTCTTTACTTTAAACCAAGACTGCACTGTTATTATGAACAATCTGTATCTTCTTTCTACTCTAGGGAAGTCTTATTTCATCCTTAGACTCCAGATGTAGGATCTAACCAGCAGAGGTCAGAGCAATGCTTAGTGTGGAGCAAACAGTGAAGGACAATTAGAGACACATAATGGACATTTAAAAAGGACGATTACAACAGGATCCATCACTGTAGAAAGTTTTACATAGTTATATATTTAAGCAGTGTTTTATTAGAGCTTAATAGAGTTTTAATAAGTAATACTTCCTCACTTTCAAATAGTGAGGTGAATATATGAAATATTTATTCCTGTGTGGCAAAAGTTTTGGCTCTTAAAAGTTCTGAAAACTAAATTTCTTTTTTTTTTCTTTTTTTTTTTCAGCTCATCATTAATTCTTTGCACATCATCTGCTGCAGGAAGAACATACTTCATTAAAAAAAGTGAACCACAGTGTTCTGGCTGAGTGTAGAATGCTTTGCACTAATCTGAAGGTCTTTCATGTTTATCTGGACATTTGCAGCTTTTTTTATTTGTTTTCCATCCATTCTTTGGACCTGTTTATGTATATATATATATATATATATATATATATATGTATATATATGTATATACAGACAGACAGACAGACAGATAAATAGATAGATAGATAGATAGATAGATAGATAGATAGATAGATAGATAGATAGATAGATAGATAGGTAGATAGATAGATAGATAGATAGATAGATAGATAGATAGATAGATAGATAGATAGATAGATAGATAGATAGGTAGGTAGGTAGATAGATAGATAGATAGATAGATAGATAGATAGATAGATAGATAGATAGATAGATAGATAGATAGATAGATAGATAGATAAATAGATAGATAGATGTAAAGGTGTTTTAGTCCACTTCATCTCAAAGCATCTAAAAATACCAAAATAACACAGTCTGACAGACATGGAATTTTTTTCTTTTCTTTTACAAAAATAAATAATTAGTAGCTAAAAACTTGGCATATCTCACCTTGTTGTGCAGCATAATGTTGAGGAAACTGGACAAGTGGAGGGCAGAAGAAAAAGGGTCTGGATGAAAAAATGATCTACAGCAGATGAACAGTGGTGGTAAAAAATATGGAAAACAATCCAGCAACAAGCTGGTGCGGGTCTCCATGGAGGGCTGGCTGTCAAAAAGCCATTTTTAACCATTTCATGCATCATTGCCACCAATTTCAGAGCTGTTTTCCAGTAAATGCATGGGTGGCGATGGTATATTTGGAAATGAAATACTTAATGAGTCATACACTGCCACTAATTGAGAAATAAATAAATGTAAAATTTAATGCTTCAGTGGATCAGTAAAATAACAGCATGATAACATAAATAATGAAAACTCCACATTTTCCCTTTGTTTTGGTGCAAAATAGTCAAAGTACATTATCAAAATATTTATATCTAATATTTAGAAAACATTATAAACAATGTGAAATTTCTTGAGGAAAATGTATGTGACCACCTCAAGTGACTCACCTCATCATACAAACTGCAGTCACATCTATTAAATCAGATAGATATAAAAAATAGAACAAGTTATCCCCATGTCTTGGACATGTTGTAAATGTTTAACATTATATATATATATATATATATATATATATATATAAAATAACCTCATGTGAAAAATGAGAAATGACTGATAAAAAAGACTAAATTTAATATATTCTATGACATTTTCACATTTATTAAATTCATCCAGTGGGCCAGATTGAACCCTCTGGTGGGCTGTTTTTGGCCACTAGGCTGTATGTTTTATTATTTATTTATTTTTTTTATATAATAATCCTATGTTTAATTAAAAGATCACAATTTCATCACACAATATCATCTTGAGCATAAGTGCACGAAGCTTATTCAGTGCTAAGTTGAGCCAAAGAGCTGGAGAAATCTTTCTAACTCACTCCAATGAGTAGAAGAGTTAAGCTAAGTGTGGAAATCAATCAATCAATCAATCAAATTTTATTTATAAAGCGCTTTTCATGCAAAGGCAACACAAAGTGCTTTACATAGTATAAATGAATGCATATTAAAATGAAAAAAGAAAATCACAGAACAAAAACAATAAGCCATTTACACACCCAGTTATGTGACAGATTAAACACCTCCCACCCACCCCCCCTCACCCATCCACACACACACACACACACACAAACTCCTAATATCTGTCTCTGGCTTGGCGCTGCTGTGAGGAAACGGCATTTTTGGGGACCCATTCACACCAGGAGCCAGTCAAGTCATGTTTGCAGAGGGCAGACCAAGCAGGCTTGACTCCCAGAGTTTAGGATCCCCATAAAGAAACACTGGAGTTAAAAATGTTAAAACAGTTAAAACAACGATAAAATAGGGAAACAGTTAAGAAGCTACATCAACAGTCTCTGCAGCCCTGAGGCTCTCTGGCAGGCTGTTCCACAGTTGAGGACCAAAATGATGAAACGAGGTTGATTGATTGATGATTAAAACAACGATAAAATAGGGAAACAGTTAAGAAGCTATAATAAAATATAATAAAATAAAATAGATAAATGAGACAGATAAGATAAGATAAGGTGAGATAAATAACAGAAAATGAATAAAGTCAAATCAAAAGGCTAAACTAAAAAGGAAGGTCTTGAGCCTCTTCTTAAAAACATCAACAGTCTCTGCAGCCCTGAGGCTCTCTGGCAGGCTGTTCCACAGCTGAGGACCAAAATGATGAAACGAGGCCTCACCGTGTGTTTTAGATCTAACTTTGGGAATAGTTAAAAGGCCGGTACCAGAGGACCTCAGGGTCCGCGAGGGCTCATAATTTGAAAACATGTCAGATAAATAAGAAGGCCCAAGACCATTACGACATTTATAAACAAGTAAGAGAACCTTAAAATCAATCCTGAAGCGCACGGGGAGCCAATGCAGCGATTTTAAAACCGGTGTAATGTGTTCCTGCCCCCCGGTCCTCGTCAGAACTCGTGCTGCCGAGTTTTGCAGTAACTGTAAACTAGAAATAGACTTTTTGGGAAGACCAGAGAGCAGGGCATTACAATAATCTAGCCTGCTGGAAATAAAAGCATGCATTAGCACCTCCGTGCTGGCAAGAGAGAGAAATGGGCGAACTCTGGCGATGTTTTTAAGATGATAAAAGCCTGTCTTTGTGACATTTCTGATGTGTGAAATAAAATTCAGCTCAGAGTCGAAAAGGACACCCAGATTTCTCACACACTGAGAGGGTTTGAAGTTTTTCAGTCTGCAGGAAATTATCTCTCTCTTGTCTTCAGGACCGATGACTAAAACCTCAGTTTTGTCCTGGTTGAGCTGCAAGAAATTCACTGCCATCCATGACTTTATGTCTAAAATACAGTTTAAAAGGGTATTAACTGGCTCTAGGTCATCAGGAGACACGGCGATGTAAAGCTGTGTATCATCTGCATAGCTGTGAAAATCAATGCCGTGTCTCCTGATGACGTCCCCAAGTGGCAACATGTAAAGATTAAAAAGTATTGGGCCTAAAATTGAGCCTTGGGGAACCCCACATTTTATGTCATAGATTCCTGAAGAGCATGTATCCATACTCACCAAGAACTTTCGATCAGCCAGATAGGAGTAAAACCAGTTAAGAACAGTACCTGAGAGGCCCACCAGACTTCTCAGTCTGTCTAATAAAATCTGGTGGTCCACTGTATCAAAAGCAACACTAAGATCAAGTAGCACCAGGACAGTAAGTTTCTGAGAGTCCAAATTACGTCTAAGGTCACTGACAATCTTTAAAAGGGCCGTCTCGGTACTGTGGTTTGTCCTAAAACCAGACTGATACTTTTCTAAAATATTGTGTTTGTTTAAAAACCCATGTAATTGAGTATAAACAACCTTTTCTATAATTTTACTTAAAAATGGTAGATTGGATACAGGTCTGTAGTTGTCAAGGATGTTGCAGTCTAAATTACTCTTCTTCAGAAGAGGCCGCACCACAGCTGTTTTACAGGCAGATGGGAAGACACCTGTCTGAAGAGAGCAATTTACAATATTTAAAAGCTCAGACTCGAAGAAACCATAAAATGTTTTTAAAAGAGATGTGGGAATGGGGTCTAAAAGGCAGGTTGTTGGGTTTAGCTGGGAGAAAACTCGACCAAGCATCTCTGCATCAACCAGGACAAAACTCTCCAGTGTTTCTTTGGCTAAAAACAATGCTTCAGATCTGTTAAAACTAAAATTTTGTTGTGATACAAGACTGGATCTAATAGCATTGATTTTACTTATGAAGTGACATGCAAAGTTCTCACATGCGTTGGCTGATGGCGGCATGGTGGACTTGTTACCCCCAGTATTTATTAAAAGGTCGATGGTTTTAAAAAGGAATTGGGGGTTGTTTTTGTTATCTGTAATTAGGTTTGAGAAGTAGTGTGTTCTTGCCTCTTTAACAGTTTTATTGTAATTTTTGAGTTGTTCACGTAAGATTTCATAATGTATTGTGAGTTTGGTTTTTCTCCATTTTCTTTCAGCTCTCCTGCAGCCTTTTTTCAATTTTCTAATTTCTTCATTTCTCCATGGAGTTTTTGATTGTGTTTTTAATGTTTTTGTTTTAAGTGGAGCTACTGAGTCAATGGCAGATGCCAGTCTTTTGTTAAAATTATCTACAGTAAAGTCACATGATGTAGATAAAATCTGAGCAGGAGTTCGATTTAAAATGTCAATAAAATTTGCAGCCACTTCAGAATTAATATACCGTTTCCTCACAGTTCTCACCGGGGCCTGCCGCTTGCTAAAACTGGTGATGTTAAAAAATACACAGTAGTGGTCTGACACAGCCAGGTCAACAACAGAGGACACACCAGTGGACAGGCCGTAGGTTATGACCAAGTCCAGGGTGTGTCCCCTGTTGTGTGTACACTGTGCAATGCTCCTTAAACAAGTGAGTCTTTAGCTTGCTCTTGAAAGTGGATAAGTAACTTTACAGATTGGACGGAGTTTGGTAAATCGTTCCACCACTGGGGAACAACAGAGGAGAAGAGTCTAGCTACTGATTTTGCGCCACCTTGTGGTGGGAGCACTAGGAGTCTTTCACTGGCAGAGCGTAACTGTGGAGAGGGAGTGTAGCTCTGGATTAAAGGTCCCATATTATGCAAAATTCACTTTTTAATGGTTTTGGAACAGTCATACTGGTCCCCCCGCATGTGTAGGAGACCCGTAAGTGTGAAACTCTTTCAGGCGCTCTCTCTCCCCCCTGCTCCACCTCTAGGGAAGTAAGCGCTGAAATGAGCTTGTTTGAAAGCGTGTACGTTATGACGTCATAAGGGACAATAACCACTCCCCACAGAGCGATGGACCCGCCTACCGGCTCCGACTCTGGCTCAAACTGGTAAGGGAGAACGACAGCGTCTCTACCAGTTGCCATAACGCTGCTGTTCACGAGAGCGGCATGAACGGGCATCATCCATGAACATAGTTACAAAAGAGGGGGAAAAAATTCAAGACAGGGACTAATGGAATGGCTGAAATTTTACTGGCTGGACGAGTAAAAGTCACACTAACCTTTCACTAACGTCCTGTTAGTCTTCTTGCTCGAACTTCTTCAGGAATGAGTTCCGGTGTTCCGGCGTTTGTTTATCCTTCACTACGCTGTAATCAGCGTCTAGTAACCGCTAAGGCCTAACCTGTCAATCACCTCATGACGGGCGATGCGATGGGCGGAGCCAACAGCTGAGCTGCTCCACCAGGGTTCCGCCCACCATAAACGGCACATTTCTGAAGCTGCTAAAAAGAGGGAGGTGAAGAGAAGCCGCTGCACTCAAACTGAGGGTCGATTTGTCCATACCATGGCGGAAATATTTCATTTAGATATTAATGAATGGTCTCAGATTGGGAATAAAGTGTATAATATGGGACCTTTAAGGAGTGGAGGTAGACTGGAGCAGTTTGGGTTATTGTTTTGTAAGCCAGAAGCAGAGCTTTGAATTTGATGCATGCTGCAACTGGAAGCCAGTGGAGAGCGATTAGCAGCGGAGTGACATGAGCTCTTTTGGGCTGGTTGAAGACCAGACGTGCTGCTGCGTTCTGGATCATCTGCAGAGGTTTAACTGAGCATGCAGGCAGGCCAGCCAGTAAAGAATTGCAGTAGTCAATGCGCAAAATGACCAGAGCCTGGACCAGGAGCTGGGTCATGTGTTCAGTCAGGTAGGGTCTGATCCTCCTGATGTTGTAGAGAGCAAATCGGCAAGACCGAGAAACCGAGGCAACATGGTCCTTAAAGGTCAGCTGGTTGTCTACCATGACACCAAGATTCCTGGTGGTAAGGAAGGATTGGCTGGACAGACAATAAGCTCGGTCTTGGACAGATTTAGTTGAAGGTGGTGATCCTTCATCCATGCGGAGATATCAGCAAGGCATGCTGATATTCGCATTGAGATGATGTGTCATCTGCATAGCAGTGGTAGGAGAAGCCATGAGAGCTATTGAACAACAATCAAATTTGCTGTACCCCTGGTTATCAACTCCTCTCTTAAGTCCAGTGTCTTTCCTTCTTCCTTCAAGCAAGCTCGGGTTCCCCCACTGCTGAAGAAACCCACACTCAACCCAGCCCAGGTTGGAAACTACCGGCCCGTCTCACTGCTTCCATTCATGTCTAAACTACTAGAGCGCGCCGTCTTCAGTCAGGTCTCACAGTTCCTCCAAGACAACAACCTGTTAGATCCATATCAGTCTGGCTATAGGCAGGGCCGCTCTACTGAAACTGCTCTCCTTGTCAGATCCACTGGTTGATCCTCAGTCCTTATACTGATGGACCTGTCTGCTGCCTTTGACACGGTCAACCATCATATACTGTTCTCCACACTCTCAGGAGCTTGGCATCTCAGGATCTGTCCTCATGTGGTTTATGTCCTACCTCACAGGAAGATCCTTCAAAATATCTTGGCGAGGGGGAGTGTCCAGATCACATGGGCTAACAACAGGGGTGCCTCAGGGCTCGGTGCTTGGCCATCTTCTCTTTTCACTATACACCTCCTCACTCTGTCATTTGCTCTCAAGGCTTCTCCTACCACTGCTATGCAGCTGACACTTAGCTTTTCCTTTCCTTCCCACCTGACGACACAACCGTCTTAATAAGAATATCAGCATGAATATATAAAAGCACTACCTCGAGCACTACTTGACAGGTCCAACTTTACTTCTGGGTCCAACTGGACTCACAGCAGTCTGACTACCACTTAATTATGACGTCCCCTCCTGTTTGATTTCTTGCTTGTGTTGTTCTTACTCTCAGATGTAAGTTGCTTTGGAGAAAAGCGTCTGCTAAATGACTGTAGAATAGAATAAATACTAAGAGATAGCTGGCAATCTTACCAAAGATCTGTAAAAGCTGCCAAAGGAAAGTATTTTTCTGACATCATTGCTTCTAACAGACATAACCCCCACGCTCTCTTTAATGTCATTTAAATTCTGTTCTTCGTGCACCACAAACAACCTTCCTGGAGAGCTCTTCTAAAATGTGAGGACTTGAAGAACTTTTTCATTGACAAGGTTGTGAGCAATAGGGCCCTTATTACTCCTCTCTCTTGTGATCCCTCTGTTTCCACTTCATGCTCTGCTGTTTCTGACCAGTTTGAGCCTATTACCCTGCGATAGTAAGGCGATAGTAAGACATATGAAGCCTGCTGGATCTCCCAATGATCCCATTCCACCTTGTTTCTTTAAAAAAGTGTTCCCCACTTTAGCTTCATATGTGCTCCATATAATTAATAGCAGCATAACAAATTGTAGTGTACTCGGAAGCTTTAAACATCCAGTGGTTACACCACTAATTAAGCAGCCCAGCCTGGACTCTTCCATCCTATCAAACTTTCGGCTGATCTCTAAGCTTCTTTTCATCTCTAACGTTTTGGAGAAAGTTGTATATTCCCAGTTGCAGTCTTTTCTGGAGAATAACAATGTCCTTTAATTGTTTCAGCCTGGTTTTAAAACACTGCACAGTACCGAGTGCACTTTTGAGGGTTTTGAATGTTGGTTTTATGGCCACAGATTTGAGTCACTGTGTGGTTTTGGTACTGTTGAACTTCACAGCAGCCTTTGACACAATGGACAATCAGATTCTTTTGTCTCGCCTGGAGAACTGGGTTGCCATCCGGGGCGGAGCTTTACAAGGACTGAGATCTTTTTTTAACCAAGCAGAGTTTTAGTGTCCATATTGGAGCTGCAGAGTCCTCTTCTGCTCCTCTCATATGTGGAGTCCCTCAGGGCACCATTCTTGGACCTTTTCTTTTTTCTTTTTACTTGCTCCTTCTCGATGTTCTCGTGCATTGTGACTGCGTGGATGATGATGTGGTATGTTGTTTCTTTAATTTTCTTTTTATCCTTATTTTAACTGTCTTATTGGCTGACCGTACGTTTTATACATTTTTACTTTTTACTGTCTTTATTGCTTTTATTTGGGTGTAAAGCACTTTGGTCAACGGTGCTGTTTTTAAAGTGCTATATGAATAAAGTGGAGTTGGAGTTTTAAAGAATAAATAAAAAATTAATTTTAATTTTAATGTAATTTATTATTTTATTGTGATTATGTGTTGATTATGTGTTGATGCCTTTTACTGTTCTAAATATCTGTAATGTCTTTGTTTTATGTAAAGCACTTCGAATTGTCCTGTACATGAAATGTGCTATACAAATAAACTGCCTTGCCTTGCTTTGCCTACCTACCTGACCCTAAAGGGTGGAGCTTGACTTCAATCCATTAAAGAATCATCACTTCTTGTGCAACTCGGTAACAAGAACAAACCAGGAACAGCTCCATGTTTACATATATGGTGGATTTTTGTTGTTTAACCCTTTAAATAATTCATTCTGCCTAAAAAAATGTTTTTGTGGATAAAGGACTTGTTGTAGACCAACTATTTTACTGGATTACTGAACCCTTGCTGATGTAACAGGACCATTTCTGTTGCAGTATCATCTGCTACTGGAGTACAGCATAGCTTTACAGGTAAAATGCATTGGCGATTGGTCTGAAATAAGTGTTTACTGAATCTACAGTTATGATTTTAGCCTGGAATGGCACACATCTTCCACATCTCATAAATCTAAGCTTTCCAGTGATGTATAACATGTGTACGTACTTGGAAGGGAGACTGAGTAAAACATGTTATTTGTCACGTCTCACCCAAGAGTAGTCTGGTACTGACAAATCTACAGCAACTGAGTGATGCTGTCATGTCAATAGGAAGCAAAACCTCTGAGGGATGTTTCCAACACCTTGTTGGATTTATCACACCAAGAATTAAGACAATTCTAAGTAAAAAGCAGATCCAACCTGGTACTAGCAATGTGGACCTGATAAGTGGTGCTGCTCATTTCAAGCTCTAGAACAGGGGTAGCCAACGTCGGTCCTCGAGGGCACCAATCCGGCAGGTTTTCCAGATTTCCGTGCTTCAACACACCTGACTTAAACTAACAAGTCATTGTGGAGATCCTTATAGGCTGTTGGATCCATTTAATTTGAGTCACAGAGAGGCTTCATAAGAGCTTAACAAATCTTTAGCTCAGCCACACAGTTTACTTTTTATCCCTTTGAGATTAATTAGTCAAGAAATGCAGCCTTCATTTTATTCTATCTCTCTCAGTTTATGTTTGACACTGAAATTAAAACTGCTGACATTACCTCTGCCTCAGTAAGCCAACTTTTTGTTCCTGCACCTCTGCTGACATGTGCATTGTGTCTATTTGTGAGCTACTCATAAGACACAGAGACAAGACCTGTCTGAGCTGCAACCATGTGTACGCAAACTCAATATGTGTGTGTGTATCCCACGTAGAGAAAACACATCACAGCCTCTTTCTTCACAATGATGGATGAAAGCTCTAATGGGTTTGGATGAGAGAGGCAAACTACTCTGTTGCTCTAGACACAAGCTTACATTTTAAACATTGTCCGTGTGTGCGAGTATAAAAACAGAAAAAATATCACCTTAACTTTACTGATAGAATCTGAAAGTTTATTAAAATCAATTAAGTTTTACTGCCATTGCATCTGAGACTCTGGATCAGCAAAGGTTTGCATCACTGGAAGCTTTCCAAAGGTTTTGTAGTCTAGTCAACTTCAGCTCTGGACGGTTTTATGTGCAGATAAACTGGCTGCAGAAAAACTGCATCAACATCTGGACAGATTGTGCAGCGGAAAAGACCAGCAAGATTTTGGTGCATATTCCTGAGGGGACTAGAGCTCTCATGAGTCAGTCAGAGCAAGGACATGTATGAATAATGTGTTAGTCATTCGTTTTGTGTTAGACTCATGGCTTCTTATTTTGCTCTTATTCTTTATATCAGTATTCCTTACTGTTAAAAGAGACAGTGGTTTACTTAATAAGATCACTGGATAAGATACAAGACAGAAAGGAAGCAGGGGGAAAGGAGTAGTGCAACTGTTGTCATAAAATATAGCTATATATAAAATATATATACTCCAAAGGAAATGTACTATTTCAGTCAAGTGGGGGGAGTCTGGATATCTTGTCCAGAGTAACCTGACAAGAAACACACCCTACGGGGATAGAATCAAAATGTTTGGGGTTGTGTGAAAATCAAAAAGCCAACTTACACACTCACTGGCCTCTTTATTATGAAGGCTTGCTCAAGCAGGCAATCACATTACAGAAACTCAGTACATTTAGTTATGTAGACAAGGTCAAGGCAACTTGTTGAAACAGAGCATCAGAATGAGGAAGAAAGGGGATTTAAGTAACTTTGAACGTGGCATGGTTTTTGGTCTGAGTATTTTCTGGGATTTTCACACACAACCATCTCTAGGGTTTACAGAGAATGGAGTGAAGAAGAGAAAATATCCAGTGAGCAGCAGTTGATTATTTGATGCTAGCTTCTTCCCAAACCCCCTGCAAATGAAGAACAGACAGACTCGATCAATGAGCCTTATCTAGTTAAAAAAAAAAAAAACAACTTTCTCACTACAAGGGCATTTATTTACTAAGCTACGATCATATTAAAACTATTTTGCAAAGCCAACATGTCCCTACTCTCAAGAACTCAATAAATGGAAATGAAAATTATAATAAACACAAGAGGATATGAGCTGATTTAGCAGCTGATCCAATAACTTTCAGAGAAAAAAAATCAATTAACAACCTGTTGGAAAGTTGAAAGTGCAGAGAGAAGTGTGATTGAAACCTCGGCAATGATCATGAATGCATGTTGAGTTTGTAGCTGGGCAACATCTGAGCTGATGACGTCAAGGCCAACGCAGAGCTGGTCCTGCAATGTTGGCAGGGATGCAGGTAAAATCGTCTCCTATTAACAAGCACTGCAATCCTTCCAGCTGCTGCAACCAGTGTGCTGCCATTGTGAGACATTATTTAAACTTGGCACAAAATGAAAAAAGTAAATCAGTCTCTGGTGGTTTTATGTTGTTGTTGTAACAATACGCCTTAAATGGGCTTTTAACAATATATATATAAGCTGAATTAAATCTTCCGGACTTGTCCTTTTTCTTCCATCTGCAGTTGAGATCAGCTATGAGGGCACATGGTTTCTAATGGGGGGCAGCACTCTCCATACACCTTCTACGCAAGCTAGTGAGCTTTACAAATTCATCACTAGACTACATAAAACTTTATCAGTAGAGGAAATTTGGAATTTTTTTACCCTTCAAAGCCCGACCCAAGTTAAAATGAGGTGAAAAGCCCAAGAAAAAAAAGAAAAAAGTACATTTACTGTATTTTTCTGTGTAATATGTAAAACTTATTGTGTACTATTATGTCCACCAGGGGGCAGAAGACAAGTGTCAGATTGTGTACAATGGGGTTTTGAGCAAAGTTTTTACCATTAAGTAATGCAAAAGGTCTCAGAAACTGCGTGTATCAGATATGATACATAAGGCATTAAAGGGTAAATGAGGTAATTGATGATGAAGAGATTCCCTGGGAAACAGTGTGGAAAATTCTCTTACACGTCCAAAAATCCTAACCATCAACTGATACACTATAAATATATTCATGTGATGTACTGCACTCCCAGACGGCATGAAGCTACGAAAGTTACCACATCTAACTGATCAGTGCCCACTTAATGCCCTGGTGTGGTAATATTCTGGAAGGAAATAGCCTTCACATTGAGTGATACAATCAGAACCCCAATCTTTCCAGCTTTGCTTTTGCTCAATGACGACTTCTTTTTAAATTTGTCCCTGCAACATAGATGCATTCTGTGGGCAGGTCTCACAGCAGCCAAGAAGCTGCTGGCCCTCAGGTGGCTTGGCAGCACTGCCAACTCATTCCTTTAAATTGTGTTGTGGTCATGGGGCCAGTCATGAGACACTGCAGGCGTGGGAAGCTGCCCATCAGTTAGTTAAAGAGATGGTGCAGCGTAGACGACATTAAAGAGAGATCCTGGGTGGGAGGTTCATAAGATACAGCGGTTTTACTATTGCTGCATCCTACACAAGTGAATTTGTATGTTTGTACTATGTGGGGAGGATGAAAAGAGTGTAAAACTATGCATACGAGCTGTACACATTTATATTTTCTACAACCATTTAATAAAGAATTGATTTAAAAAACAAGTTCTTGGTGGTTGTTATACTTTGGAAAGCCTGTTTATTTCCCTTTTAAATAAAGCCACATTTGTAAGGCGTTTGTGGGATGAGCAGCAGAGTTCAGTATGTGGGTTTCACTGGTAAAAAGATCACCAAATCTTATCTGCTTATATACGAAACAGTTTATACTGCTATTAACCTTTGTTTTGAGGTGATGACAATCAGGTGCCTGATCATCAGCACTTGTGAGCATGGACTCTGCCACAGCAATCAACTGGATCATACGGCCATAAGTGTGGAAGGGGTGTGATGGTGTAGAGCAGGGATCTCCAGCTCTGGTCCTCGTGAGCTACTGTCCTGCAGGTTTTGGATTCTACCCTGATGCAACACACCTGACTCAAATCACTGGGTTATTAACAGGCTTGTGCAGAGGTGTGTTGTAGTTGGAGACATCTAAATCCCCTGGAGACCCCTGGTGTAGAGGCAACAGCTTCCTCACTGGAAAACAACAAGGCTTGTCATCATGTCATCATCTTGAAAATAATGAGAATCTGCAACCAAGTGATCCCATATCGCCACAGTCTGGGACCGAACTCTACTGTCTAAGATGACAAAGCTGGTCCCCACAGAGGAGGTATATTAGAAACTGCCTCCAAAGAATGGATGACCTGCCTGCAGTCCTGACCTCAACCCTATTAAACACTTGTGGGGTCATTTTGGGCTGCTGCTGGTACCAGTGTTGATACCAGTGAGACTAACACAACCACATTGGCTGACTGGTGACAGATACTGGTTGAAAAACGGGATACCATCCCACATCAGTGTGGGACCAGCATGAGGAGGAGGTGCCAGGCTGTTGTGGCTGTGAATGATTCTTCTACATGATACTGAGACTCTGATATGTCTTGTTTCTTCAGACTTCAATCATCAAATCTAGTAAACAACACAAGAGTCAGAAGAAGAACCAGGTGTTCAACATTGACAGAAAAAAATTGTTTTTCATGGGAACCACCCACATACTCAACTCTGCTGCTCATCCCACAAAGTCATTTTCCTTACAAATGTTTTTTGTGCTGCGTTTATATATTTTGGTTATCTGGTGAGTCCAGACTGACTGAATGAGCTGTGTTGCTCATGACTTCTGAATCTAACAGCTTTTGCTTTCATACGCTTCCATTTGCTTCTGTGTCAAGTTAATTAAAAGAATGTCTTAAGGCAAAAAAGGATAGAAAAAAAATGAAAAAAAGAAATCGTCAAATAGACATTTTTTACATAAATAATCTCCAAACTCACACCTCTAATTCACCTTTTCTCACATGAAAAGATTTAATTGGTCATTTTCATCACTGCTGTCTCTACAATTGAGAAGATAATGATGAGAATAAGAGCAGCAATTACAGCAGTTAAAATGGTGCATTGTTGAAATATGACATTAAAAGCATTTAACCCTTTAATACAGTTTCCACCGCAGAAGAAATCTATTTAAAGGCTGTTTTCTAGTATTCATAGGATGCCACATTTGATTATAAACCACTTCATTGGGAACACTGCCACTTACTGTAAAACAGACAAATATATTATATAATTTAATTTAATACATACATTGTAATTACTAAGTTTGCCTCAGTAATAAAGAAAGAAAATGACACAGCTATATTTTTATATAATATTTATATCATATGACAAAATGTCTTTGTATAATTCTGTATAGAATAGATAAAAATACATGAACAAAAATGTAAAATACTATTAAAAATAAAGAAAAGCACTGCTGTACGTATCTGTATATGTTAAATATTGTCTGGGGAAAAAAAAGTGGCTGCTTTATAATAACTCATGCATAAATACTGGCTTGAGAGTGATGAGGCGTCAGAAGGAGAGACGCGTTTACAGACTCCTCAGTGTGAGAAGCAGACTGATGATGATCCATCCTGTATCTGTTACAGGTTTTCATCAACACAACTTTATCAAATCAAATCACATTTTATTTATTAAGCACTTTTCTTTTCTTACTGGAGCAGCTCATGTGTTTTACATGATAAAAATGTTTTCATGTAGACACACACACCTGTCTCTTAACTGAATAAAAATGTAAAAATAAACATCAAGCTTGACGTTGCTGTGAGGAAATAATATCTTGGGGATACCATGCAGATCCGACCCGGTACCATGCAACCTTAGGACTGCAGTGCAATGCACTGCAGATAAATAAATAAACACATAATTAAATAATTGAGTAAAATTGAATTAAATTTGACAAAACAAAAAAAAAAAGAACAATTCAATTAAAAGCTAAGCTAAAAAGTCTTCAGTCTGCAGCCCTGAGGTTCTTCAGTCGAGGACCGCAGTGATGGAGCGAGGACTCGCCTTAAGGTTTGGTTATCACTTTGGGAACAATTAAAATGCCAGAGGGCCTCAGGCTCATTATTTAAAGCAGGCCCAACAAATCAGAAGGATCAAGACCATGAAAACCTTTATAAAGCACTAAACTTTTACTCAGATTATCTGACTGAACAGTCTGATTGAAGTAGGCTGGGTTGGTTTGTGTTGATTACTATTGACTTGGCTGTCCTGAGACACTAAAGAATGGGTGAAATAACAATAATGAACACAAATTAATCACTTGGAGGTTTTGACCTTCCACAGCTTTAAACACAAAAAACTCGACTTCTGCTGAAGAGAAATACCAACAAAATGCCTCGACCCAAAGTGTAAAAAGGCCCCTTTTTCTAGACATACTGGTCTGGAAATCAATCTGGAGAAGAAGCCGAACTCCCAACACCACACGCCTAAGTAGAAGAGGAAGGATGAGACTTTGGCGTTGCTTTAATAGGTATTCTACAAAGTGTGGAAAAAACCCCACAAGCACATGTTTAACTGAGCTGGAAGATCAAACACAAAACTCCCACACATTACAGCAATATAAAAGCAATAAAAATACTAGTAAGACCACCACTAGGATGGATAGAAACATGATCACAAAACAAATCTTGCAGTTACAACCTCCTCTGCCTCCACACTCCCATAGCATCAGTATCATTTCTCAAGCTGTACCACATGAACTGAGCTAAACCCTGAGGCGCTCTCAGGCTGTTCCCAACAAACAAATCCATCACGCTGCACATCAGGAGTCCCTGAAGTTCTCACCTTTTTTCCTGCAGGTCAGCCAAGCTGGCAAATGGAAAATGAAATAGTTATTCTGCAGGCTACAGAAAATCTGCAAGACATTTCCTAGTTTTAAACAAACCATCTGCAGCAGGAGGAGGTAAACAATGCAGTTAAATTCCAAGAGATGTAGAAAACAGTCATGAAAAACTCGTGATGTGTACTGCTCTGCTGCCATGGCACCATCCTGCTCTTTAAACCACAGCTCAATTTAAGAAAAAGAGGTCGTCATTTTTCTCCAAATCTCTGTAAATTGTGGCTCCTTGTCCCACTGATGAGCTTCATCTGACATGCTGCAGGAACTGAAGGTTGTTGTGTGCTGAAGACGGGTCAACATGCATATGTAGAGCGCATGCAAACTCCCAGGGCCAAACTGGGACACAAAGTCAGTCATACACTCACTTAGGCCGACCCAACTCATACACTGCATGCATATCCTCACACTTGAGCAAGTGTACATACACACACACACATGTAATCACCAAAACTCATTATTCTAGAGCAGGGGTGTGCAACCTGCGGCTCTGGAGCCGTAAGTGGCTCTCTGGACATTCCACAATGGCTCTTAATACATGGCTAAAAATGCTACAGAGCTAACTAATGGTTAATGAAGAAGCAAACAGCCATCAGCACACACACCACCAGTGACAAATGCACAAAATACAGTTTAATCTCTTAATTTTGACAATGCTATTAAAAAGTATAGGTAACTATCTGTGATTGTAGTTTATTTACTTGGTATCGGATCAATACCAGATCTTGCAGTATGGCACACCGCCATTTAGAATATCTATGGATTAAAAAAACAAACAAACAAACAAACAAACAAACAAACAAACAAACAAACAAAAAACAAACAAACAAAAAAAAAAAAACAGCGCGACAGGTTTGCAGGTCTGATTTTCAGCTTTAATAATACATGGCCAGGACATTGTAACGTTTGGCCACAGATCAATATAAATTCTATCAATGTCACCAAACGGGCTCTGTGTTTAGGGCCTTGTTATTATTATTATTTTTTTTTTCTAGTTAACATGATAGAAATGATAAAAATTTTCCCAATTCAGTTTTATTTCTTTAGATTCCAAACACTTTTCCCTCTAAAGACCACCTTTAAAAAAAGCATTTTATTGTCTTTCTGTTTTATTTGTAGTTATCAATCATATCCAACAGTTATCACACCTGCGCATGCGTAAACAACAATTACCATGGCCATTTAATTTTCCCGTGGATTAAGTGATATAAATTTCCCATTGTTCGTTTTCTTAGAACTCCGCAGCTATAAATATAATCATGAGATCTGTGCGGTGACAGTCGTGAGTTGAATAAAGAGATGGAGAGAGAGAGAGAGACAGAGAGAGAGAGAGAGAGATAGAAAGAGAGAGAGTCTCAGTTGCCGTAGCAGCGCAGCCTCATTCCTCCACAGTCGGGCTTTCTGAGCGCGTCTCAAGCCTCCCACGCGACTTCACATCACTGAACATGCGTGGCTTGTCTCTAATTACCACAAGTTAAGAATTAAACTCCACTTTGAGCTCTCAACAAGTTTCTCAACTGCGGCTGTTATGAAGGAAAAAGCGACCAGTTGATTCCAGCGCGTGAAGCCGCGCGCGTGTTGCAGGTGTTAATTGTAGAGATTATTAGCGTCCTCGTCGGTGGAGAGGATGTCGTTGCAGGCGGCGAACGGGAGCGTGCTGGGCTGTGGGGAGCAGGGGAACCTCAGCGTGGAAGTTGGCGAGTATAACATGAGCTGCACGAACAGCTCCGACCTCCCCAGACCCGCTACCAGAGCCCGAGGTAAGACTCATCTTCTTCCCTTTTCTAAATCATCCAAACTGAGGTGTTAAACTGCTTCAAATAGATCTCAAGGCTGCATCTGCCCCTTAGTATACAAATAATTGTCATACCTTATTGATTTAAAGTAACTAAGATTCAAATGTGGTGTTTTTGGATCAAATTACTCTTCTTTTGCTGCTTATTTATTATTATTGGATGAAAAACTCTTTGCCCTTTTTGTCTTCTGTCATAAAAAGATAATGCCATGCAATAAAATAAAATAAAATAAAACAAACAAATAAATAAAACAAAAACATCTAATTACAAACTTCCACCTCCCACTGATTACCCCATTAAAATGTAATTATTTCACCACAGATATTAAACTGGATGAAGCAAACCCAGTGGAAAACAAACAAACAAAAAAACAAACACTTTCTAACCATTTTTTCCATGCTTTGACTGGTCTGTTTCACCACAAAAATGATTTACAGTCAGGGATTTTTATGAAACCATCCTCCCCATGTCTAAAATAAACAATCACCAAGCAGCCAAATTTACTGCGGCTTCCTTTCTGCATCAATAATGCCTCAATCAGAAAGCGCTGCAAAGTGCTTGCAGCCTTTTTAATTCCCAGTGTTTGTTTTGCTTGCCTCTAATTCTAAAATGCGGAAGATTAAACCCCGTGTTGGAGGAGATAAGGCTTCTGAGTCCTCTATCAGGACACCAGTTGAACATATAGGCTGACTGGGTAATGAGGCCGAAACAGGAGCGAGGTTTCTGCTTAATATGTTTCCCCCACCTCAGCTGCAGCGTTGAAGAGATTTCAAGTTGTTCCCCAATAAATAATTCAGCCATTCCTCCCTCTGTGCTGGATTACCTTGGTCCTTATAAATGAGAAACTTCAGAATCAGTCTGAGCTCAGTCAAACAAAATCTATCAGGGTATACTAAGTCTGCAATTAATACACCTTCCTCTTTGTCTATCAAATAAAACACAGTCTGCTTTTTTTTTCTTTATTTACCTTCATGGGTCTGTGTTGTCTCCCTTTAGGTCAGAGGAGAGCAACATGTCTTTATTATGCACGTCTCTTGTTGCTCTCAGGGGTCCACAAGTGGAACAGGAAATTAAAGTCCCACCACTGGTGGAATCACTGCTGCTAGATTTATTGAAATAAAGATTTTGCCCTTTGTAGCTGGGCAAAGCGACAAATAAAGTAGATATAAACTTTTATATTTATTGCACTTCATGCAATTCATAAAATTATCCTATTTTTAAATTCTAAAAACATTTTTTACAAAAGATAAAAAAGACTCTTCAACTTATGTGCAGTAACTGGCTGCACCATGTATAAACCACCACAGTTTAACATGCCACTTCACATTTCACAATAGATATTTAGAGCTTAAACATTTAGCCACCTGACTAGCCTTATATATATATATATATATATATATATATATATATATATATATATATATATAAATCTGCAGAGCAATATATAACATAAAAGAGATAGCTAATTATTTTAGGCTTTTCAAATACTTATTTAATTGTAAGACAAATAGTTTATGAGACAATTATCTCTTTTAACCAGCAACGGGTGGTGATGGTGTTGCCACCACCACAAGGTGGCATCAATTTACCAAACCGTTTTATAACCGCCCCCACAAGAAAATACGTTAGCCTCATAGCATAACTGCTTCAGTCCTGTTTAGGCTAATTTGTGATATCTGTCTAACTGTACTTTCCTAGTTTTGCTGATTGACTGAATCATTACCTATAAAACCTTAAAATATGACATAGATAATTATATAAAATATATTTATCCCAATAACATGTTAATAATTACAACTAAAAAAGTTTTGTTACAACATAATGCAACTTTTGAATGTTCTTTGGCACAGCTTTCATTATTCCTCTACTTCTAATTCACTATTTTGTGAATTAGAAGTAGAGGCATTAAATTTCTTTAGGATTACATTTACACCATAATACAGCACATAAATGAATAAATCTAGTTTAACCCTGTAAGATGAATGCTGAATTAGCGATTGGTGGGGGACGCGTCACTGAGAAAATCTGCAGCACGTCTGTAGTGCATCTTTAAAGGTTATATATTTGCATTTATTTCTAAAATGTGGGGTACTGAGGGTCCTTTAACTTAGACAGCAGCTGGGAAACTGAAACAAACTTGATGTGTATCCCGCTGCAGTGATCGTCCTAGACTGCTGAGAGCAGGTCAGATTAGACGAGGCCCTGCTTATGTGGAACAGCATCTGTGCCCGCACCTTGGCTCCTTTGTGTCCCCCCCACCGCTGATTCAAAGTGGCACTTTGCTGAGCTCACCCCATCCTCTTCATTGCATGATAACATATCATGAAGTGGATTTCATAAGCATTCAATGAACACAGGTTTTCAGGTGGAGAGAAAAAGAAGGACAAGACAGGGAGCTGTGAACTGCATACGAAGTGACCGTGGAAACTAGTTTCCACAACCTGGTTGGGCTGAAAAATGAGCTTTTTCCCCCCGTTGGTATAATGATGTGGCCTGTCATGACATGATTACAGAAAATGGATCAAAATGTGGGGAAATTCGAAGCAGCCTGTTGAGACAGAACAAACAGCCCTTTGATTGTATGACTTTATTATTAATTATAATGAAAATGCAGTAATAAAATAACCAGAACATCAGACGCATGTTGGTGTTCTGACATCAGTTGGTGAATAAGCTCCGCCCTCTGACAGCAGCGTGTAAATGTGTGTTTGCTTTGGGACATCGGACTCCAGAGTTACATGGTTAAACAGTTCAACATTTACCAATGTGTCTTGTATACAGTATAGTAACTTTATATATGTGCTGTTGGTTTTGGCTGTTGATGGCTTTCAGAAATGGTGACTTAGGTCTCCCCTCTTTTAGTCTGGACTCTTTAAACATAATAGCCGGGATCACTGAGGTCACCATTTCTGATTTACTGTACCTGCATTACGATGAACTTAGACTTAAAACAAGTGTTTTCAAGACTTTGTTAGTCTTTTTCAACGTACATGCAGAGAAATGTACACTATCTGTGGTCACAGATTCTGATGGGTCACAGATTCTGGGCTAACGTGCCCCCTCTCTTTTCAAAGTCCTGATACTAATGATAATGTGATGCCAAAAGATTCGGTTTCTCCTGGTTTGTGAAACCTATGCTGAAATACAACTTCCTGAAATGCTCTACCGCCCTTATGTTAACAACTTCCCTCTTGTAAAAGAACTGCTTAAAATACTACTTAATTACAACTTTATTCTTGAAGCCTGTGAAAAAATATTTTCTTAATGTGGCCCTAATACTTTGTTGTATGTATGTGCTCTGCCGAGGACTGAATGTCGTTGTCTGCAAATGGCAAAATCACTGAATAATTGTGAAATTTCCAGCAAAAAGTTTCGGTATCAACGCTACTTTCTCTGGATTTACTTGGTATTGGATTGATACCAAAATTTGCACCTACACAGATGTGCAAGGTACCAGTTCCATGTGAGCTAATGCACCTTCAGTTTATTGTGCCTGCTGGCTTCATTTTACTAATTTTGATGTAGCTATCAAAGAGAATCTACCTGTTTACCTTATTTTAGATGCAATGATGATGTTTTAGATGGAAAATGTTATTCTTAAAAATGGTATTACAATGTAGCACAACATAAAGAGTGCGTAAAGATTTGGAAATGCATGATTTTTACCGAGAAAAGTCTAATTAGAAACACTAGAGGCTCTGCTGGCTTGGTTTACAGAGTAATTTATGGGTTCAGGAGGAAATCACCGTGACTGAATGTGGAATTCAATAAAGAAATCCCTAAAGAAGCATCTCCTGTAATGGCTTTGTGATGCTGCTTCCAATTACACCACAATGTAATACATAAAAAAACACCAGGGAGCCACTTTTTACAAGTTTGAAGTCACAGCTCTTAATTTCACTTGTTTCGTAGATTTCTGGCTCCAGTGTGGAAAATGATTACTTCATTCAGTAAATGATCAAACATGGATGGAAATTCGTGTCAGAAATTGGAGAAGACAAGAATGTAAAAACAAAAAGTGTCATTTTATGAGCAAATCTTACCAAAATACCTGGATTCATAGCAACACTAAAAATTGTTTAAACTTTCAGATTTATGATTTCTAATGTGAACAAGATGCAGAAATTCTTATCTGATTATCAAACTGTAAAATTGAATGTTGATTTTGAAAGACTTAAAGATAACTGGAGTCCATCTTGAGCAGGGGCGTAGCCAGGTTATGGCCAACTTGGCCACCCCAGACAACCAGAAGTCCTTCGGAGTGCTACTTATGCCCTCCTAGAACCCGGTGCAGCTAATTTCACTTTATGGATTTAGATTAGCTGATCAAAGAAAGAGAGAAGTAACAAAGAAATCAGTAAAGGTAAAAAAAAAAGCTAAAGAACTGAGTAAACATATTTAGATCTTATAAATTGAGTAGTTTAACTATGAGGAAATGGTAGGAGATGACGAAATCATTGCAAGATTAATTAAGCTTAAAACCCTAAAAGCGTACAACAGGACTATAAGCAGAATAAAAAAAAAAAAAAAACACCTAAAAAACAGCTGTTGTTCATGTGCTACTCGTGTACAGCAGCATTTAAGAATAAAAAAATGCAGATGTGCTGCTTTCTGTCAGTTTTCCTGCTACCCTGAGCACAAGTTTTCAAATTCAGACATAAAACTAACGTTTTTTTTATCCAGTTTCATGAGTCTAAGCAGTCATCTCCAAACAGCAGTCTTACTTAGCCTAAAAACTGCAAATGGGTATGCAACAACAACTGCCTGTCATAAATACTATGGCAAGAAAAAGTATGTGAAGCCTTTGGAATCACTTGGGTTACTGCTTAAATTAATCATAAAATGTAATCTGATCTTCCTCTAAGTCACAACAATAGACAAACACAGCCTTCTTAAACCGAAGCCACACAAACAATGAAATGTTTTCTTGTTTTTAATTGAACATATAATTATTTATTGTGCAGGGTGGAAAATGCATGCGAAACCCCATGCTAATGGAGCTAGCATGCAGGAGCTAATTGGAGTCGGAAGTCAGCCAACCTGGAGTCAGCACACCAACTTCAAAACCTCATCCAAGCTGTGAAGTATGGTGCTGAATTCTCTGCTCTGACTCCGTACATGAAGTCTGTTGTCACCAACTTAGGTGTAAAAATAGATGCTGCTGTTTGATAGCTACATTTATTCTTTGGCTTTTAACCCAATGTGAGTTTTATTTTTTTACAATATTAAGACTGTATCCCTGTTTTTACTGTTTCTATGTTTGATAGTTGTGGAGGATTGTGTTTTGTTTCTGTCCTGTGTTTCACCTGTTGTGCCACATTTTGGTCAACCATGTGTTGTTTATTGAAGTGCTGTATAAGTAAAATGGTATGGTATGGTGGAGGGAGTGTCATGGTTTGGGGCTGCTTTGCTGCTGCAGGGCCTGGACAAATTGCTATCATCAATGGAAAAATTAATTCCCAAATTTATTAAGACAATTCACAGAAGAACTTAAGACTATGTCCATCAAGTGAAGCTCAACAGAAGCACAGAATTAAATCAACAGAAGAAAATACACCTTCTGGAGGTCTAGTCAGAGTCCTGACCTCAGCCTGACTGAGATGCTCTGAGATAGAACAATTCATGCATCACACATCCCAAGAATTTTGCTGAACTGAAACAGTTTTGTAAAGAAGACTGGTCCAAAAATCCTCGTAGTAGTTGTACAGGTCTGATCTGCAACACCTTGGTTATTGCTTCCAAAGGAGGGTGAACTAGTTATCCAAGGGTTCACATACTTTTCCACCCTGCACACTGAATGTGTGTATGTTTTCTTCAATAAAAACATGAAAACATTTGCTTGTGTGGTATTAGTTTAAGAAGACTGTGTTTGTCTATTATTGTGACTTAGGTGAAGATTAGATCACATTTTGTGGCCAATTTATGCAGAAATCCAGGTAATTTAAAATGTTTCACATAATTCTTCTTGCAAATGTGAATGACATCCATCAAAAAACACACTACACTCAGTAATCAACACGACATTGAATTTGTATGAAAGCACAGCTGTTCCGGATGAATGAACGATTCAGTAAGTGATTCACTGGATCTGAAGGTATTTTACCAACTGCTGGACGCTCCGGCATGCTGATCCTGATCCTAATGGGTATTTAATGCTGAGCGTCTTGCCAGCCTGTCTGATGGACATTGGCAGGCATCTTGCTTTATGTCTTTGCTTTTTGCAGAAACAGCAGACTGGATGTGATTAACTGAATTTGTCACACTCAGGAGAGGCTGCAATGCACTTACTCAGCCTCAGTTTTTCTTTAAAGTGTTTTATAATTCAAAGGGAAAATGAGCTCACACGTACTGCACGGGTGCCAAATAGCTAGCAAGTTTCGTTTTGAATAACATTTCTGCTCTTGATGATTTGTTTGCATGATTTTATGTCAAAACATCGAGTTTATCATGTGAAATTATGCTAATGAAAAAGGGAAAAGAGGAAAAAAAATAGCACTGAAAACAAACGTAAGCGTAGAAAGAGCCTCATGGGTAATCTAATATGTGCTGAGCTTGTCCATGCACTGCATACATTTAAAGTAATGTGGAATCAATGATATTCTCTCATAGGGTGGCATTGTTAGAGGATGGATTCAGTTGAATTGTGCTGACTGTCACACACAGAAACTCGTCTCCTTGCAGTGATAAAAGACAGATGGATTTGCACACATTTAATTGCTGTCTAAACACTAATTTGCTACGCCTATCTTAATGCTCAGCAATGCAGTCTAGTCACACGGGGAGAGCAGAGGTTACATGACACCACATATCTGTATAGATGTTTAAGCAAACCACCAGATATTGTCCACTGAGGCCAAATCAGTTGGTTCAGGAGGTTAAATAGCACCTCTGTGTCTTGACTGAATCTTTTACTACATTTTGTAAGCCCTCTGGCTTCCTCTGCAGTTTGAAAAGAAGGAGCGTCTGATTAGCTGTGTCGACCTGTGAAAGAGTAATGGGGACTGAAGAGATGGCGAGCCCTCTGTGATTTGAGAGTTGAACCTTAAAACAGAAACAAAAAAAGAATGATAAGCAATCCCTTTCACTCTGAGGAGGCATACCAAGCATGTTTGTATCCATTTTCTCACAATTTGCAGTGTTTACTAGTAAATATTGAAAGGACTCCAGTAGATAGTCATTAATGGTTATGAGCAGGAGGATGTTTATGCGTGATAACAAATGCCTGTTGGGAAAATAATAAAAAAAAATCAAAAACACAGTCTGGTCTGTCTTCATCTGGGACAGTTTTTCTAACACATAGATTACCATACTCCATTATTTTGAGCTGGATTTGTTCATATCTGATCTTCTGTGTAAAATTTCCATATTTAATGGGATGGTTAGCCGCCTGGGCTGCATATGGCCACTTTCTTTTAGCAGTGAGGACGCAAATGGGCCTGGAGAAGCAGTGTCTGCTCCTTTGACTTGGCTTCTGCTAATCAAAGTCAACAACGGCTTTAGCCGAGATCTGCACTGTGTTACCTTATCATTATCAGAATAAACTGTATAGTCCTTGATGGGAAACAGTCAACCACTAACACAAGCTGAATAAGCTATCCCACAAGATCCATCCATCATCTTCATGGCAGATTTAACCATTTTTCCTATCACTGATTTGTGAGAGACCGTGAAAGAGAAAGTAAAGAAAGTCATCCTAATCCTAACCCAGGACCAGGAGGGCGGTAGATTAACACAAAGTAAAATACACTGGATAAACCAGTCTTTAACATCTGTAACTCAAAAGAGGAGAAACTTTCCAAGTTCGTCTCTCTGCATACGAATCTGCAAATCCACTGCTAGGTGAGCCAAAAGAGGTGATCCAGTAACCGAGCAGTCCACAGGACAAAATCCCCCTCTTTCTGCCATTTTACGATAATAAACATAAAATCCAGTCTACAGCAGGGATCAACTCTGGACCTCTTGGGCCAATGTCCTGCAGGTTTGGGATGTTTCACTGATGCAACACACCTAATTCAAAGTAAATGATTCTCCATCTGCTTGTTGTCAAGTGCTGCACATGCCTCATAATGATCCAATAATTTGACCCTTGTGTGTTGCAGCAGGGATCTAAATGCTGCAGAACACTGGTCCAGGAGGTCCAACGTTGGTGATCCCTGGTTTACAGGATCAGCTACCTGCAAATGCTTTGCTATTAGCTCATAACCTCTTCCTGCTTTGCTTAGAATAAATGAAATGTTATAGATGTAGAAAAGATCCTTTAGAAATTTTAACCATGTAGTTTGACTTCTCTACTTTCATCTGACTGAGCACCAAAAAGTAATCCACTTTCTGAAGTTATTTAAAACAGAAAATGTTTCACACTTTCTTTTTCTACTTCTTAACTCTTAAAAGAATAAATCATATTACAATTTTAACCACACTGGAATGAGCCAGATATGCATGAATGATGCAGGATATTTGAAAAAGAAAAAGTTGGGTTTTCATACCAAATACATAATCTTTTAAATCATTTACCAACTTTTCAATGCTCCTTATTTCCAAAAGTTTCTACAGTATTTGGTATCTACTTAGTGGAGTCCATTGGTGCTAATTGATAGATGGGAGCACTTGAAAAGCTTTTGAAATTTCTATCTATCCATCCATCAACTGAGAGACATAGTCCCTCCAGCCTGTCCTGGGTCTTCAGCAGGGTCTGTGCCTGGAACACTCCATCAGGGAGGCATCCTAATCAGATGCCTGATCTACCTCATCTGGTTTCTCTTGACGAGGAGGAGCAGCAGCTCTACTCTAATCCCCTCCTGGATGACCGAACTTCTCACTCTAGGGCGAGTCCAGACCCTGAAAAGGGAACTCTTTTTGGCTGCTATCCTTGATCTCATTCTTTCAGTGAATTGGTTGATGGCCAAAGGCAGCACCAGTCCTCATCTATAGAAGGTGGCTCGAGGGATGAGGAACATTACCTGTTAGACAAAAAATAAATAATGTATTAATTTAGCTTGAAATCTTTATAGAAGACTATTTAACCTTTTTGCATATTGATATCAGTTTTTCAATATAATATTTGTCATTAAGAGTACCAAAGCGTTTGTATGCTACAGTGAAGGTTGACAGCTTCCTCTTAGTTATCTTCAAGTTCCTAATGCTTTTTCTGATTTATGTCCACCTGTAATTAGGGGTAACATCAGATTTAGACGGGACTGACGGTCATTTCTAGCTATATGAAACATTTCATCTTTTGAAAGCGGTTTTCTCTACAAAAGACAACTTCACATGAAAATTGTAATTTAAAGATAGCTCAGAGAAGCAGCTCTTTCTTTAGTGTATATTATTCATGATATCTGAGGCAGTATGTTCGTATATCGTGTTGAGAACCATCGTCATTGATCAAATCATAAAATCACTCCTCTCCTCTTCTCGCTCTTTCATCACCCTGCAATAAATGAGAAAAATCTCAAATGTCTGAATGTGGCTTAAAGGTCCTGCTAATTACTTCTAAAGACAATAAAAATGAATGAAACTAAACTTTAAAAAAAACCTTCTGGGGAGTCATAGTTCATGGTTTGCATTGCAGCTGGTGACTGGGTGTGCAGGAGAGACCGCTGGGTATTACAGACACGAGTCAATCCTAAACTTTTCCATGTCAGTTAGTTCTGCTGCACATGAACATCCTAAGGATGAACACCATGTTTTAAACTGATGTATCTGATGACGCCTGTCACATTTGACACAGTTCGAGGGAACAAAAGGAGCAGGAATGTCTTTGGTACTCGGTTAAAGCTGCTGTGCCACAGGGAGCTCCCTGCTTGCTCAACAGTAGTGCTGAACATGCATCTTGTGGAAACCAAGCTCATCAAACTTGTTAATCAGGCTGTAGTTTTGTCTTCCCGTTTCTGAAATAAATGTTTATATTGCCCTGACTGTCATGTCATTCTTTAAATGACAAAACCACCTTAAAAAGGCCATCAGAGTTATTTCCTGATCAAAAGAATAATTCATATTTGAAGCTGAGGAGACCAGAGTCTCTCAGGCAGCAGAGGTGATTAGCATGCATCCGAAGTGTCCCGGGTTCGGAGCTCTCTTGCTTTTATCTTTGCTGGCAAGTTCCTCTGCAGTTTGTCAGATCAAGGATAAATTTCTATTTTAAATAGGCTGTGGCATTACATTTCAGCACAGTCTGTCTGCAGTTCATGCTTAATCTTTTTTCCTTAACATGAACTTGAAAAGCATCACATTCAAAATGTGATGTTTACAGTGCGCAACAGCAGGAACATTATCACGGAGAAGTCCCAAATGTGTCTGCTTTTTAAAAACGTATTTCATTTCATTTTTACTGAAAACATTTTCTTTAACTTGCTGTTTGTTTAGATTTAGGCTCTGTGAGCCGTTGTTTTTTTTGGATTAGCTATGTTAGCTAGCTGCTTGGCTAGGTTTTAAACTTATAGCTTTCAGTTAACATTCTCACATGTTAGAAAGCTCAAATCTCTAGGTTTTCTAAGATGATGCAGCCTCATACTAAAAACAGAATTTATAAAATTTAGGACATCACACGTTTGTCAGTACACGTGAATCAACATTTCTGTGGTTTAGCATAAGGAGGCTAACAAGAAAACAATGGCATGATGCACTTGGCTTGAATTTTTGCTCACTGTTCAGACAGGTTGAGCCACCAAAACCAATTTTCTGCATTCTTGAATAAGCCAGGTTAGCTATAACGTCACACGATGCCAACTATGTTAAAAAGCTGAATTTTCTAGGTTTCCAAGATGACGCTGCCTCCTTAATCTAAAAACAATATAAGGTGAAATTCTGGTCAACACATGTTTGTTAAATATTTCTATGGCTTAGCATTAGGATGCTAGCAAAAAGCAATGACATAATCATTTTCAAGCTATTTAATTTTAATAAGTTTGAGGATAACAAATTGCGAAACATTACTTTTGCTTAGCTTTCACACTTTAAATTTGAACTTTTTACAAAGATTAATTAAAATGACATCACAGGAAATGATCATTTTTAGACGTTTTAGTAGAAATTTTTAATAAAAAATAGTTTGCTATTTGCATTAAAAAGGTATTTTACAAGTTCTAATCTTCACTGTAGCACAAGGAAACGCATTAAACACCAAGAAAGACAAATATAGTTGTAAGTCCTTGTAAGTAGGGGTTTGCCTTTAAGGTGATGTGTAGCACTCTGCAGGCCTGCTGCAGACCTCTAGACATGTCTTCAATGAGTGGACTCAGCCAGCGCAGCACATGGCTGGCCCCGACCTTGTCCTGTCAGATGCTCTCATGCTCAAGCAGGCTAACTGTGACTGGCCGGTGTGAGTAAAGGGAGCATCCCAAAAGCCCTCTGGCTGGGCCATCCTGCTCATACTGATGCCTGACAACATCGACAAAAGCAATCAATCGTATCAACTTAATATGATAAACTGTTTGCATTCATGTTTTAAGTGATGGGATGCTAAACCAGTCAAAATGTCAGTTGTTGTTTTTCATGTGATGTGGTTAATTTTGTTCTGTATAAATTGCCATTTTAGTAAATATTGATTTAAAAAAAAAATACATATTTGATATAGATAACAACTTTAAAACTATTACAATTAAATTATTTCTAAATGAAAAGAAATCTAACAAATTTATAGACACTGCCAGTTGAAGGTTTGGACATATTCCCCCATTAAATCCAACAGTGTTTCCAAATCTGTATACCAGTGTATACAGATGTGTTGATGGAGTTTTTCTTAATTAGTTTATTAAAGAACTTTTAAGAATTAAATAGTTTAAGAACTTACATTTTCTACAGCTACAATTATTTTTTCTATTTTTTAAAATAATAATAATAATAATAATAATACAATTAATTTATTTTCAGAATTTAATAATTCAGAATTTATTAGGCAAGGCAAGGCAAATTTATTTGTATAGCACATTTTATGTACAAGACAAATCAAAGTGCTTTAAACAAAACATAAAAACATTACAGCAAGGTGCAGCAAAAATACAAGCGTATTAGAAAAACAAAGATAAAATTGATTACATAAAAACAGAAAGAAAAAAAGCTCAGATAAAGAAAAAAAGTTCAAATTTCAGCATAGAACAACTTGACTTCTTGGACTTCTAAATAAAAACTAGTGATATGCAGCAGAGAACAGGTGGGTCTTTAACCTGGATCTAAATAAACTGAGTGTTTCAGCTGATTTGAGGCTTTCTGGGAGTTTGTTCCAGACATGTGGAGCATAGAAGCTGAATGCAACTTCTCCATGTCTGGTTCTGACTCTGGGAACTGATAAGAAACTGGATCCAGATGACCTGAGGGTTCTGTTAGGTTCATACTGGGTCAAGAGGTCACTGATGTATTTTGGTCCTAAACCATTCAGAGCTTTATAGACCAGCAGCAGAACTTTAAAGTCTATCCTCTGACAAACAGGCAGCCAGTGTAAAGACCTCAGAGCAGGACTGATGTGGTCCACTTTCTTGGTCTTAGTGAGGACTCGAGCAGCAGAGTTCTGAATAAGCTTCAGGTGTCTAATTGATTTATTAGGTAGAACCTGTAAAAACACTGTTACAATAATCAAGCCGACTAAAGATGAAAGCTGGACTAGTTTTTCCAGGTCCTGCTGAGACATCAGATCTTTTACCCTTGATATATTCTTAAGGTGATAGTAGGCTGATTTTGTAATTCCCTTAATGTGTTTCTCAAAGTTAAGGTCTGAGTCCATCAATAACCCAGATTTCTGGCCTGGTTGGTGGTTTTTAGTTATAGACTGAAGCGCATTTGTCTTTCGTTTTAAAGACAATCTCTTCAGTTTTGTTTTTGTTTAACTGGAGAAAGTTCAGACACATCCAGTCATTAATCTTCTCAATGCATTTCCCAAGAGCTTGTACGGGGCCTGGTGACATTGTAAAATATATCTGTGTGTCATCTGCGTAGCTACGGTAACTAGTTTTATTGTTATTTATGATCTGTGCCAGTGGGAGCACTCCTCTCGCATTTTTACAAATATTTCATTATATCTTTTCATGGGACAACACTATAGAAATTAAACTTTGATATACAGGATACCAAACTATAAAAACTAAACTTTGATGTTCTGTATGTCAAAGTTGAATTTTTATAGTGTTGTCCCATGAAAAGATATAATGAAGTATTAGCAAAAATATGAAGGGTGTACTCACTTCTGTAAGATACTGTAGATGTTAAACAGAAGAGGCCCCAGGATGGAGCCTTGGGGAACTCCACATGTAAATATTGTCTGCTCAGATGTAAAATTACCTACTGACACAAAGTACTTTCTATTTTCTAAATTAGATTTAAACCAGTGTAGTGCAGTGCCAGAGAGGCCCACCCAGTTTTCCAGTCGTTTAAATAATATATTGTGGATTGTGGATTTTAAAAATGCTGGATTTAGAAAGGTGCAAATCTTCATCTGTAGTCCCATAAAGGTAACACAAAACATCAAATAACAAAAAAACTATTTATTATGTTTAATAATAAAACATACTGCTGAGTCCTGATGATGCTTTTCATCTTAATTTTTCTTGCAGATACAGTTACTGTTTTTGCTTTCAGGAGCACTTGGTAAAAATTGACAGAGCAGAATTTAAAATATCATCAAGTTATTCTGTCCTGTAATGTACTTTAATATCGTCCATCCAACCTGAGTCTTACTGCAGGTATTTTTTTAATTTCTGTCTTTTTATTTTATCATCTTGTGTTATTTGGTACATGGAGTGTTTGAATGATTCTAGGTTGTAGCATCTAGCCTGTGATGTTACATTTTCTTGGCTGATTTCCCATGGTTACATAGAAAAAAAAAAGAATTGTTGTTTACTTGTGCAAACTCGCTCTCCTTTCACAGCTGAGAATGTCCTCTGTCTTTGTCTCTATCAGAGATGGACTCATTTCGTATCCTACTATACTCACTCATCTTCCTGCTCAGCGTCTTTGGTAACCTGCTGATCATCGCGGTCCTGATGCTGAACAAGCGCATGCGAACCGTCACCAACTCCTTCCTGCTGTCGTTGGCAGTCAGCGACCTGATGATGGCCATCTTCTGTATGCCCTTCACACTCATTCCCAACATCCTGGAGGATTTCATCTTTGGAGCCACAATGTGCAGGAATGTTGCCTATGTAATGGGTAAGCCTTGATTAATTACTTCACTGAGGCATCCAAATATCTCTCTTGCCTGTTAGATGTGGAAAAGAAAAAAGAAAAGAGAGCTTTATAGAGAGCTTCTTGGTCTTCATGGATGAGTGATGTTTCAGATTGTGGTGCGTAAGTACTAAGGCCATGTGACAGACTGCACACAAGTGGACCTCATTCAACTAATTATGTGACATCCAAAAGTAATTAGTTGGTTTCTAGCACAGCTCATTTAGGGGCAATGTAATTTTTTTCCAGATATTTTTTTCACATTTTTTTAAAAGTTGTATTATAAGTTTCATACCCACAAAAAAAAAATACAAAAATAAATACATAAATATAATTTTTGAGTTGTAAATGTGAAAAAAAAAAAACAACTTTTACAGGTCGCTGTCCAAAGATCAACTCGTGACAGGTGAGGGTGTCACAATTGGGTATAAAAGGAGATCATCAAAGGTTCAGTCTTTTCAACGAAGTATAGTCAAAGCTCATCCATTGGGTCAAAGTCCATCAAAGAATAGTTTATAAATTATCCTACTACACTAAACTACACAAGGAGGAAACCCTTTGATGGGTCATTGTGCAGAACTTGACGAGAAGCGGTTGGATTCATTTGATTTGAATCTTGTGTTTTGGAGAAAGGAAACACCTAAAACCGCAGGACAGTGACCCTCAAAGACTGGAGTTTGAGATCTCTGGTTTAAGAGAAGCATCCACCAAGCAAACATTTTCATTTCAAGAAAGAATGAGTCAAAGCTCATCTCGTTGTGCAAAGATTGGTCAAAAATTAGTAGATAAATGAAGTAACCTGGAACTCTATGCGAGGAGGAAACCATATCAGTTCTTGGCAGAAACGTAGCAAGCTCCTTCAGATAGACAGAAGTACGATGAACACATGTTCTGGGGTCAGATGAGTCCGTGTTTCAGCAGCTTTAAGCAAATGAAAGACCACTAGTTAATTAAATGTTTGGTGGTGGTCAGAGAGGTTGTTGGTACTGACTGGGCAGCTGTAGCTGCACATGTAGTTTTGTGTCTAGCACTGTGTTAATAAATAAATGTAAATTAAATGTAAAGTGCTTTGATGATATGAATCTAATCTATTATTATTATCAGTGTCAGACTTCATTCTGCACAACTTCCAACAGCATGGCTTCCTAGAGGCAGAGCCGGCCTGTAGTCTTACTGGAAATGTCTGGAACATCAGCAGGAACAGAAACAGCAGCCACAGACTCAAGGAGCTGGAATCTCATATTCAGCAAGAATAGATACAGACACCTTTAAATAACTAAAACAATACGTTTCTGATCATTATTTATATTAAAAATGGCTTTTTATTTTGTAACTAGGATAAAAAGTGATTTGAACAAAAATCAGAGCTTATCTCAGGGTCTGCTCCGGCCTTACAAAAATTGCACAGTATCTAACAAGCCTGTTTTACAGAGAGATTTTCCTCTGAGTTTCATTTCTTCCATCGGAGGGTAGGCATTACTCTGAAAGTTCTCGAACAGTCACACATCTTCAGGAGTGTGACTTAGCGATGAGCTGGCTCCCATCAGGCCAGAGTGAAGGTGCCACGTGAGGCTTGAGTCAGAGCAAAGCACAAGACACTGAGATCTGCTGCAAAACTTCATATTTTCACTTCACTATGAGCTTTTGAATGGTTCAGAGGTGGTATTGAACGGTGAGGTTCACAATCCTATTATTGTCTCAGAAATGTGATGCACCATCTGTGAGGACAGGCGAGCCGATTCTCCTTTTCAATTACAGGGCTTTCTGAGCTGTGATGAGATGGAGGGCAGGAGGGCAGCTGTCACGGACTTCAAATAAAAACGTTTCTTTTTGTTTTTTTTTGCTGGGTAAATTAACCATAGATGAATTAATGAAATAGCCAATCTCTATTATTTAATTAAGTTGTGAATTATGAGCAATATTTAATCCATAAATGTTCCTAATTGTTATTTTAATCACAGGATAACTGTGGCTTGATCAGGAACATTTTAAATGATAAACGCCTGGCTTGTGGCATCTAAACTAATACGCGCTTGATGTTGGATAAGAGGTGCTTCAGACAAATAAAATATTCGCAAACCTCCTGTCTGAAGGTTGGGATATAGTTGCTGTGTACATCAACCTTTAGCACCATCTGTGTGTGTACTTGCTGCAGCACGATTCAACCAAAACGCTCAATACTGGAAGTCACCACTAGGGTACACAGCACATGGCCAATCTGCCGCTCACATTGTAGTTCGGAGGCATTTTTCGGCAAATGTTCGCATCAGCCCCTCAAAATGCATCCAGTATGTTGCTAACTGTTAAGGCACGAGTGTTTGTCACTGTGCAACAAGTAGGCAAGGCAAGTGTATTTGTTTAGCACATTTCATGTTAAAGACAATTCAAAGTGCTTTACATAAAACATTAAAAGCTTTACAACGGGGTGCAGGAAGCCATAACAAGTGCAATAAAAACAGACTTTAAAAAGAAATAAAAGAAGTTTAATAAAAACTGGGAAAAAGTACAATAAAATAGATCAAATGTAATGGGGAGGAGTGGATGCAGGTAATTACCGGTAGTTGTAGAAATGGTTAGAGATGCAATTTTCAAAATTATATGCCACTGTGTTTACCTCTGACCTCGGATTCAGGCTCTTGTTCTCATGAACGCCTCTAGCGTCCAACTCAGTATTGCTACTTACACGTAACCTCGTGTTAACGTAAGTGGCCTATGTGCCAAAAGAATGCTAGGAACACGTGGCAGAGACGAAACATATAGGGACATGTTGCTAACAGCAAGTATATCCCAGCCCTAAAACGTCAACAGGTTTTTCTGATTCTTCCATCCCGATCTGGTCGCAATCAATTACATAGATGCATCGCAGTTGTCTTCTTCTTCTCCTTCACTTTCTTCTTCATCTTCACCTTCTTCCTTTTCTTAATCGTCGTCTTCTTCTTCCTTGCCGTCTTCGTGTTCCTTGTCCTTGGTGTGTTGCAGCAGGGAAACATCTACAACCTGTGGGGCGGTAGTCCTGGAGGACCAGAGTCAGTGAAACCTGCTCTAAATTTAAAGGTTGAAAACTGTCAGAGTCTTCATAAATAACAGGGGCGGTGTGGTTCAGTGGTTGTCTTGTAGCTGGTTTGCTCCTCGGCCTGTTGAGCTCATGTCGAGATGTCCCTGTCGAGGCTCATGGCTGAGCGCCTTGCATGGCAGCTTCCACCATTAGTGTGTGAGTGTGTGTGTGAATGGGTTTTATATTATAAAGCGCTATTTAAATACAGACTATTTTCCATAAATAAGGAGTATCAAGTGTTTTTTGGTGGGTTGTGTTGACCGCTGAAACAAGACGCCTACATGCTCAAAATCAGCTTCTTTCACAGAGATAACACCAAATCCAGATTATTCTAGCCAGTGTCATTCATAACACATGATAAAATACCGAAGCATAAAAATGATTTCAATAGCAATAGTTTTTTCTTAATACTACTGCTTTTGTGATTTTTTAGAGACTAAAGGGAAATAAAAATCGATATATTGCACAGTCCTAAACCCTAACCTGCCATTTAATATAACTTTTGCCCCATATAACATAACAATCAGGAAAAACATGTGTTGGCCCCTAAAGGGTGAGCAGAGAGCAGGACCCAGAGCTGCACGAGCCCGAGCTGACTCCAACTTGAAGCTCTTGAAGTGGCTGCACAAAAAAACATTTGGTGCTCTGTAGAAAGAAGCTTTCCGAAGCTCTTTTTACTGGGAATAAATGAATGAAAGTGCTGGTGCTCAGAAAAATGTGTCACAAGAACTCAGGCCCTCAGTAACACCATAAATGTCTCTTAACTGTCTACAAAACAAATGTTTTCTGTTGCATGCTGCAGTTTAAGCTCCATTCTGCCAACAGTTAACAACAGCTTCTTGTTGTTTTCCCAAGTTGAGATGCTAAACTTTGACCAGACAAAGAGCCATTAAGAAATCACCCAATACTTGATTTCCTCTAGATGGACGGTGCTTCCCTCAAACTTCATTTTAAATTGCTGAAAGTGGGAAAATGAGGGCACATATTGAGAAACAGACAGAAAAAAACTCAAGAGCTATGATGTTGGAAAGATCTGACCAGCAAAGGGATTTCATTCATGGACTCTTGGCTTTTTAACTAACAGTGCAGCTTTTCGTCAGCATTTCTTCCTTCCCTGTCAGTGCTGCTATTTTTAGCTTTCTTAATCTTTTTTCTGTCTCAGTCCTGAGAATCTACCAGTTGTTGCTTCAAAAATGGAATTCCTAATGATCCATGATGTAAACCAGAATTATTGTAGAGCAAAATAGTACACATAAAACAGTTAACATCATAGTCTGCATCAGTTAAGCCTTCCTGACCGCCTAATCAGGGTCTAACGTGAGCAAGATAAGAACTAATCAATGAGCAGGATCAATGTGAGTGTCCTCACTTATTGACTGTGTGGCACAGCTACTCAATGAACTCATTAACCCTTTACAAAGTCATCTGTTAACACACACATTATACACATAATACACTGTTCATCCGTTCATCCCTGGACAAGGCATCTATTCATCTGCTGGAGCTGGATAATCATCTGAGTCATTGCCTTATACCTTTCGGTGGCAGTAATTAGATCGATGTTGTAATATTCATTGTGTCCCTCTATCAGTTCACTCTTCAATCACATTTATGTTTCCATGTTTGTGTTTTTGTTGCCGGGTGTATGATGCAATCAGCTTACCAGCTCTCCCCGAGGTGCAGTTTGCATAATGCATCAGTTTGGGTGAAACGCAGTTTTCAGCTAATTTTTTTTTACAGAAGTGGCTGCAGGGGTATCTGGCGCCTCTAACACACTAAAGGAAATTTTTATGACTTCAGGCTTATTTAGAGCAGTATTTCTCAGATGGGGGTACATGTACCCCTTGGGGTACTCGGAGACACTCTTGGCCAGTGGACTGGCAGACTTGGGGGGTGGTCCCCCTTTTCAAAAAGGAGTGTGGAGGAGGGTATTCTCCAACTACAGGGGATCAACATGGTCTCCAGCTGGAAAAGGGTGGAGTGTTTTCTCCAGGTCAGGTATGAGGTCAGGTGGAGGAGTTCAAGTATCTCTGGGTCTTGTTCAGGATTGAGGGGACGATGGAGCAGGAGATCAACAGGTGGATCGGTGCATGCACTGATGTGGACTCTGCATCGGTCTGTCATGGTGAAGAAGAAGCTAAACCAAAAGGTGAAGCTGTTGATTTAATTATCAATTTACGTTCCTTCCCTCATATGGTCACCAGCTGTGGGCAGTAACAGAAAGAAAGAGATCATGAATACAGTCGTCTGAAATGAGCTTCCTACTGGATGCCTCGCTGTGGAGGTATTCTGAACACATTCCTTAAAGAGGAGACCTCGACCTTCCTCGGGAATGAGTTAAGAGACGTAGGTCCGTAAAATAAAATAAAAGAAATATTGTTGAAATTATAGGTTCTTTACAATATTTATAAAATGAACATGTAAAACATATTTTAATGTACTTGTTTGTACTAAAACTTTCTTTGTATTGATTATAGCTTGTTATGCTGTTATTAGGGTTCGAGCCATACGAAGTATGGAAGGACCCTATTGTTCCTGAAATGTTTATTTTTCTCCTAAGCTCTTCGAGGCCAAATATGACCCCCTAAACACCCATGAAAAGTTGTGAAACTTGGCACACACGTCAAACCCGGTGAAAATCGCGATATTCTAAGGTCCGCATACACTTCAATGTAAAAGTGGCTCAACAGCACCACCTAGACACCCCAAAAATCCCCAAATGAATGGGGTCCCGAAAGTCTACTTCGACGTAGGAATACAAAACTCGGCACACACATGTAACAACCCAAGCTGAGCAAAAAAGTAAATTGAACACCTATTGCCAGGACAACGGGGTGCCCGCCACCTTGGAGTTTACGGCCACTTTTTTTCCATTTTTTCCACTTTACACGCATCGTATTTGAACAAACTAGTCTGAGGGGATTTGTGCGACTGACTCCAAACTTGGTGGGAAGCTTCCTGACAAGTTGGGGACCAAACGCTGTTCAAATCTTTCTAATAGGAAAAAGCGTGTAACTGTGGCAACTGACGGAAAAATGCCTTCTCGCCATGAAACACGGTTTGCTCATATCTGCATAGGAATACATGAGAACTGAACCAAAGTTGACAGGATTCATACTTGTTGGGTCCCTAACACATTACAAGACCTGTTGTCATGGCAACATAGCATGTTAGCTAGCATGTTAGCATGCTAGCAAAAAATATTAACTAGGTATATCAACATTTCAGTTTTTCAGCTGGGTGTTTTACCATGTTACCTACCATGTTACCAGGTTACCTACCATGCTAGGAAAAGGTGTATGAGATGGGTGGTGGGGTCCAGGACGCTCGGACCCGATGGATGCCGCTTGCAGCTTTAATTTTATTTGTCCGACCTACTGGATATCAACTTGTGCTGAATGTGGCTGCTGAACCAAAATAAGTTTAACACCACTGATTTAGACGAAACGTAGCTGAAAATGATTCTACAGGGGGTACAATGTTGAAAAAAGTTTGAAAACCACTGATTCAGAGCACCGTTAACCGAGTTAATTGGTGGTATGCAAATCTTCTCTCCCAGGCTGAGGTGTGCTGAGAGATCCCAGACTCCAAACTTCACAGCTTTGCTCAAATACCAATTATCAGGAGGACCACAATAAGCTAGACTTGGGTTTAATAAACAAAAAAAAGGATTAGAGAGTCTTTGTTTTCAGCAGGGACGATGCAGAGCTGGGTGGAAATGTGAGCATTTGGTTCAGTTAGCTGACTGGTAATTAACTGGGAGGCCCAGTGGCCAGAATCAAAGCAGAATCTCAAACATTTGCCTCTCGATACGGCCAAGTGTCAGGCAACGAAGCTTTGATCAGCTTCACTATGAACCAACTAGAACTGCCTCAGAGAAGGAGAAACTAAGACACATGAGACATGCATATAATGGAGAAGTTCACTCGGTTTAATATGCGGATTGTGAATTTAGTAATATGAGCAACTACAATTTTGAGAAGATGACTGGACGTTGCTCATGGGGATTTAAAAGTGACATTTACGGTCTTTTATAGTCATGATTTTTATGCGCTCCTGCTGATGAATGAACTAGTTACCATTCAAATAAAAGGAAACTGCATATTATTATAGTAATAATGCATCATAGAGTATGAAGTTATATTCTAAATTAAGTTTTATTCCAGTCATATGTTTGTTTTTGCTTCCAAACTCTTTAGAGATTAAATAAATCAGTGCATCTCAGTGTGGATCTCAGATCAGTGTTGTCTTCCCGTGGCTGTAATAAAACAGATGGCTGAGTGGTGCTGGGCTGATGAATATGAACACAGTGCTAAAATTGTGGCATCGGTTGAAGTTGCTGGAGTTTAATACTGAAATAAAGGAAGGATTCCCGGTGGGCTGTATAACTATTGGTCTGGGGTGCTGGTCAAAAAACAAATAAATGAATAAGTGGGTAAGTAGAAACAGACCCACACTTTGATTTAAGAAGTTATCTGAGAGGACTAAGTGTTGATCAATAATAAAATATCTATTTCTCCAACCTATAACCAACTTTTATATCATTAATCATTAGGATAGGTAGGATAGGATGGGTTCATTTGCCTGCCATTAACATATACAAAATATGGCACAGCGTAGTGTTGCAACAGCATCACCTTGTAGCATTGCAGCAGCATAGCATCACCGTAGGATCATTGTAACATCGCAGCATAGCTTGCAGCGGTGTTGCAGCAGTGTAGCATCACCGTAGCGTCATAGCAGTGTCACAGCAACGTCGCAGCGGTGTTGCAGCAGTGTAGCATCACCGTAGCGTCATAGCAGTGTTGCAGCAGCGTCATTGTAGCATTGCAGCGTAGAGTTGCAGCAGTGTTGCAGCAGTGTAGCGTCACAGTGAGCATCGCAGTACCATCACAGCACACCAAAAAGAAGTGAGCTGGTCTTAAAGATAAAACTCTCAGGTTAAAAATTGGTTCCACTCCAGCTGTGGTGCCATGCACTATATAACGCATTATCAAAATATGGTTTTTGATTTTTTTAGTATAGACCAACTACTATAGTGATGAAGGTGAAGTTATAAGGACTCCAGGACTGTGGCATGACAGGTTAATAATGGTCTGCAGGTCAGAGGAACTGAAGTCAGTATTCTTTAGTTTAGACAGAGTCATAAATGCTTTGTAAGGAACTTTCAGCTTTTTTATTTGACATCTGAAAGACGTAGAGTTATAACAGGGTCACTTGTGGATAAGCTGGTTATAGACCACTGGGCTTTTTTGGCTCACAGTGAATCCTAGTCTGCCTTAAGCCTGCATTGAGCAGACTGATGATAAATGTTGCCAACTCGATTACATGCAAAACAGAACATTTACCTTTCTAAGGGGAATTATACTGCCATTTTCTTGGCATAATTTCAACATTTGCTAGTCTCTTTCTCAACAGGGTTTTGGTAAAGTACTTGTTCTGGTGTTTGTGTCGTTACTCTGAAGCTGCAACAGCTGCATTTTCGTTCTGATGAGCTTCAGGTTCCATTTTAATTCAGTATATCTACGGGGCTATTTCCCTGTTTTTAATCCAGAGTGTAATTGTTCAATTTGAGAGCAAGATTTCTTGTTTTCACGCTCAAAAATCACCTTGCTTTCTCTCAAAACTCTGCTCTTCTTGGTCTCAAATATGTTGTTCAGTCTTTCAAACTTCTTCTCAAGTTTAGTGTTGCAGGTTAAAATCTTCTGCACTCAAGCTTTGTCTCTTTCCCTCACACTCACACATATTCTCCGCTCTCAGAGCTTTTTTTTGCCTCTCTCTTGGGTTGCTGCATGAGCTGTATGTCAAACATCCTCCAGCTAATAGAATACTAGATAAATGCTGACTAAGCAAATAGTCCCCACCTTCTTCAGGGTGCGTTTGAACTTGAATTTATTTATTTAACTTGTTTACTATTTATTTAATTTATTTTGTGACCTCAAGGACAACAAAAAAAAAGCTCTCTGTTCTCTCTTTACATCTCGTGTATGTAAAGGTTTTAATTGCCAACATTTCTGAAAAGAACATGATTCGGCTGCCCTAAAATATCCAGTCAGTTTTGGGATTTTCTTGAGTAGATCTCAGACTCAGCCAATCAGCTGCTCATTTTTTTTTCAATGGGCCAAGGTTATAAATTGTCTGACCAACAGGCTGCAGCCTAGGCTATCCTCTGCACCAGTTTGATCAGTTTGATTGCGTCAGAGATTGTTACTGTCTAACAAACAACTTCATGACTAAATTGCATCCTGGAAATGCTGATTTATTTCTAACACCTCAGAAGAACTGATGAAAATCCTGTTTTTACAGGAAATCTGTAAATGCAGACACAAACAGAACTGTTGTGGTTTTACTGAAGATAGAAGCAAGTCTTTGTTTTCAGGTTTGATCATTTAACTCTGTAAATGTATTGTCTGCTGTGATATTTTCTCTGCCCTTCTACATGTCCTTGTGTTTGCTTCCCTCTTTGTAAAGTCTGGGTTTCCACAAGCCTCGTGATGCACTTCGGAAAATTCTTTCATGTGTACCCATTATTTTGATTTGTCCTTTTGGTTCTCCCTATACTTATCCGTGCCTGTGAAAAACAAAAACAGAATTTCTGCATCTTCCAGTGGTCGATGTAAGCTGGTGGTGTAGCTGGGCATGACCTCCTTTAAGCATCAACAAAAGAAACCCCCTGTGTGTTGCTATGTTTCTCTGTTTTGTGCTTAGCACTTAAAAGAAATGTGTGGGTCTGAGACTCATTGTGCAAGACTCTTTCAGTGCATTTGGATCTGTATGTGTTGAGTGTGCCACCCACCTCCTTCTGCTGAGCCAGAACTGGTGCCAGTAAAGCAGTTGTGTACAGTGGTCAGTGGTCATGAAGGGGCTGGCTGCTACATGCCCAGCAGGTTATTTGTGCCCTCACCCAATTTGCAGGGTTCACCAGGCCATTGTAGAGAAATAGATAAGATGTTATAATAAAATTTGACAGGTTGCAAACACCAACCAGGAGGTTCTTGCTCAGAAAGGTTTAGAGACACTGCCTTGGGTCACCAAGACAGTTTGACAAAAGTAAAAATCTATCTTCCAAATTTATTTATATTTCGTGCATAATGACTCTGTCTTTCTGCTTAGTGTGCAGTCTCAGGGTGCAGGAGATTTTGAATTTATTCTTTTTTTGACAGGGCATGCACAACAATACATTGACCTCAAATTTCCACCTGCAGTCCATGGACAGGTAGTTAAAACTAAACAAAAAACTAAATTATAGAATATACAATATATATATATTTCACACAAACAACAGTTTGCTACAATTTTCCTGCATTCTTATTTTTCCTCCATTTTCAAGCATCAATATCTCAAGAACTACACCACATGGGAAAATATAATTTGGCACAGCGATACACCTCCACACACTCTTTCTTAATATACAAAATGATTTGTCAGACATCATGTCAGCCACTCAAAAGTGGGGGAAAAAAATCAGTGGGTCCTGAGCATTGCTCTTCCATGCTTTGCTGCTGAGGCACACCATGCAGTTTGCAAATCTCTCTGCAAAGTCAATGCACATACAGCAGTAGATGCAATTTAAAGGTTTTCCTCTTCATCTCAGTGTGACACTGAGCTGGTATTTTACTGTTGGATCTACTATCCTGTCAGGGTTCCTGCAAGTGTAGCAGCAATCAAAAAGGAAATTACCCCTCTCACAAAGAGCTGAAATGTTTTTAATAATGCACTGTGAGACTGTACGGCTGCTCAAGGAACAGAAAAGGCATTCAGATGTCTTTTGAAAAGTTGATGTTCTCTTTGTTCTTCGGTATCTCTACAAGTCAGTCCCTTTGTTCAGGAGATGTAAGAATAAGGCAAATCTGATCTCTGCTTCAACAGATTTCACATTTCCTCGCTGTTCTCTTGCATCTTGAGGTTAAAACTGTTGCGTTTGTTATTGTTTTCTTCTTTTTTTATCAGACTGTAATCATGTATGTAACCTTTTAGCTTCCAATAACAAAACTCATGACCAAAAGGAACAAAGGTTTATTTTTAATCACTGTTTTCCAAGACAGACTGGCTCCAGATTGTTTTCCAGTACCTGGAGCAGACCACTATTCACAAGCTCAATATATGCAAATTGGATTGCACCATGCTTGTAGGAAAAAGTATACAGTAATGACTTCCTCCCTTCAGTGATAATGCAGAGCTATGGCTTAGACAGGATGTGTTCGTCTGTTGTGAAGGAGCATTAAATAGGGATTAATATGGCGATGGTAAAACGTTGGTTCGAGGTTGTTGGTTGTTATGATGACAGAGGGGTTTTTTTGGGGGGGGGGGGCTGTTTTCCTAATAGCAGCTTGTACATGCAGGTAAAGGTATATTTACGCTGTTTGTCTCACCCTGACTCACCCTCAGAAAGTTAGCTTACTCCCCCATGGTATATTATACACATTCAAAGAGTCAGTTATTTCCCTCAGGTGTCAAAGGAGAGCGAGAACAGCTTAAGGGAGAGTAAATATTAGTCCTTACAGTGTTAGGTGGTTCATATTAATCCATTCAGACTGAATGTGTAAATAGCTACCTCTGATGTTTACAAGGGTTTATTCAACGCCCTGAAAAAGCATTCATACCTCTTGAACCTTTCCATATTTTGTCTTGCTACATCCACAAACTTAAATATATTTTATTTGGATTTTATTTGTCAGACCAACACACAGTCGTACATCTTGGGGAAGGGGAAATAAAATCATCCTTTTCAAGGTTTTCTTTTAAAATTAAAATAAGCAAAAATGTTTTCTACAGTTGTATTCAGACCCCTGTACCTTTCAACAGAATCCAGTGCACCCAGTTTTCTTGATTTTCCCACTTCCATGAAGAAGCCTCTATCTGAACAAACTGTTTTGTTTCTTCCTTTGTCCATCATGTTCAGAAGCTTTTGCAGCACTCTTCTCTGGGCAATCATCTCCAGGAGCACCAGACCAGTCCCCAGAACAGAGCCGGCCTTTTTCAACTTAATTCTTGAAAGATATTATGGATGAGAATTTACTGCTAACAGGTCCGTTTCCTATGTGTAGATCGTTTTTTCTTTATCGTGAAATTTCCAAGGTTAAAATGCAGTGCAGGACCTCCTCTTTTTAGTTTTTTGCTAACTTGATTGTCCTGGTCTTAAAAAAGCGTATAGACACATTCAAATTCAGAATATGCTCCTGTAGCCTTGATGAAAAACATAAAGCTGCATTTTCTGCAGTCCTTCTGTGTCCTTGTTAGTGTTTCAAGTCCATTTAGGTTCATTAGCTAAGGACCTCACATTTCCATCAGAATGGTTATGGTTCTCAGCTTTTGTCACCTCCTTGCTCCTTTTCTTTTCCTCTTTAACTCATGTAGGATTTGGTGTTAATTACACTTTCATCTGATCTGTGTATCTTGCTGGTAAACAACTTCTTCTCTGCCATGGATAATCGTTACAGATCTTGAAAAGAGTCCAATGTATGTGGGAACCCATTCGAGCGGCACAGCCTCACAATCAATAAAAAATAAATCTCTTAAATAAACAGCTTGACAGTGGATAAAAAAGTCAACTATATTTAAAAGAATTGAAATATTTGATCAGACCTACTACAAATTGCATGAATTGAATAATAAAAAAAAAAATGGCCTAAAATAAAAAAACATCCTGAGCTTTGCACAGCAGCAAAAGATTTTGTCCGTTCAGGGCTACTGTGCTATTGTACTATACTATTCATTTTGTTAGAATTTTGGTTTTACATGTGACTATGAATATCATGAACATCATCAATGACAGACAGATTTATCTTTGCCCATATTTTCTATCCTGCAGGAGTCTCTGTAAGCATCTCTACCTTCAGCCTGGTGGCCATTGCCATCGAGAGGTACAGCGCCATCTGCAACCCACTGAAGTCCCGCGCATGGCAAACTCGTTCCCACGCCTACCGCGTCATAGCTGCTACCTGGGTGGTGTCACTGCTAATCATGGTGCCCTATCCGGTCTTTAGTGTCCTCAAACCATTCCCAAAGACCAACGATACCATGGGTCACATGTGCCGCCTGGACTGGCCCAGTCAGCAAGCTGAGCAGACGTGGTAAGTTCGTTGGGGGGGTGGAGCCACTTTTTGGTGAAAGCAACCGTGGGAAATAACGAAATCCATCAATTTATCAAAGCTTGCTGTTAGAGCTTGTTTTGAGGTGATGCTTGCTAACTGAAAGTAGTGGTATTGGCCAATCAAAGTCTAAAAACCAAGACTTTCTATTCATGAAAATAACTGGTAGATATGTCTTTCTACCCCCACAGGAATTTGCCTCAAAATATGTAAGAAAATTATTTAAATTTAATTTATTGTCCAATTTACATATGTGTTACCAGTTGCTTCATCTCTGGAATGATGCAATCAAACATTTTTTCCATTGATTGTGCACATTTAGAAAAGTAGCTCCATGCTGATTGGCTCATTTTGTTTTGCGAGCTGAAATACCCTGTACAGACCTTTAATGCTTGTTTGCTCCCAGAGCAGGAAATTATAATAAGATCAGTGTAATTCTGCCATTAAATTATACAACAGCATTGATAAATAGCTGCTAATACATTTTTTAACTTAATTTTCTTAATTTGAAGTAATATGGGTAGCAGTTATGGAACTTTGGTTAAACAGGTCCCTGATCTTACTGGTGTAAACTAAAACTGGTGTGTTGGGGGAAAAAATGAGTTATCTTTCTTGTGTCATGACCAGTTGTTCAGCTGCAACAAACAGCTCTTGCATCCCTTGTCACAAGTTTTAACAGCATGAATCAGTAAAAGGAGAGTCACACCAGAAAGTGTCACAGTGAATTACATCTTTATGTCTTTGCGACATAGGTGATGCTAGAGGCAGGATGATGCAGGACCAACCAGAGAACTACTTTAGCTGGTGACTTAATGGCTGACATGCTAGTACTAGTCAGTCACAATAGTTCTCCAGGCTTCTTTCTATTTCCTTGAGTTAGTGCAGTTTATTCTTCCTTAGTAAATTTTTTTTCACTTCTTGCCACAACTCGCAAGAAGCAGCTTTAGCAAGTTGTTTACCAGCTGAAATGAGATTCAGAGTGCTGGAGGGGCTGGACAAGTGTCTTAGTTATCAACACGCGTATAGTTTTTGATTTTTAATTATAATTTAATTTAGACTTGAGAGAGCAATTATTCAAGGAACAGATATTCTTGTAATTGTGAGTTTCCCCCCCTTAAAGTACTTTAATGCAACACACAAAACAACTATCAATCTGAAATGAAAGCATCCTGACAGCAGTGATGGAGCTCATAATTCAGCCTGACGATGGCCACCGTGCAACAGAAGCAGAATAGAAACTCATATGTGTGTGATTTATCTGAAATGTGGAGAAGCATTCAATGGAGTGTTTTTCTTACTGGGATTAATTCTGTCTTGTGAGAAAACTACAGCTTTCTGCGAAATGTGTTTTCAGCCAGTTTATGTTGTCAGGAGTTATGCAGATTTCAGTTTAATTCAACTTTATTTGTACAATGAAGTCATCTTAAGGCACTTTTACAGACAGTTCAAATCGCTGTAGTCCAATTAAAAACATTATATGATCCACATTAGAACAGTTTATAGTAACTATGTTCTTATAAGCCAGTTTATGAAAATAGTTGCCCAATGAGCAAAGAAACAGATTTAATTAAACCTTCTGTTTGATCCAATCCCTCATTCTGAGCTGCATGAGGTGACAGTAGAGAGGAAAACCTCCAGCAGAACCAGGAACGGTGGCTGTTTACCTCCAATGGTTGCAGGTGGAGAGGACAGGAAAGAGGGGCAAACACTTATTTCACCTTAAATCTGTAAAATTTTTTTAGATATTTAGTGTAGTTTGCACCCTGTGTAGTGAACCCCAGCCAGACAATGGTGAAGCTTACTGGTGTTTGTAGAAGAATTTTATTTAAGGTTAATTTTTTCCCTTTTGTTGAACATCTTTGATCTTCATTCAATGTTTCTTAGATGATGCAAAACTCCCTCATTTGGATGCAGTCAATAGAAGCCATCGCTGTACAAGAGTAATGTCAAAATAAAAGCCTGGGGAAACAGTAGCTTTAGAATCATGTTATTAGTTAATATGCTTCATGCTTTTTGTGTGTCCTTTACACCCTGATTTTGTTAAATGTTCCTTTTATAAGTAATAAACTAAAGCTTTTGCTGTCTTTTATTTGAGTAAAAAGCCTTATGTTTGGAGACAGAAAAAGTTATGTACGTAGTTGCATACAAATATTAATCCATCTATGAAGCATGGTGGTGGTTGTATTATGACTTGAGTCTGTTTTGTGGTATCATGTTAGAATTAATGGAACAATGACTTTTGAATAACTCAAATTTAAAAGGGGTAAAAAAGAAATAAAGAGCTATGTGGCAAGGCAATGGCCCAAATATTTTAACCCACTGGAGGCAAATAAAGAAGCGTCTTTTATGCCTCTTTTCGTGCAAATTTCTTTGTAGTATACAAAGCTAACAAGTTACAATTTTACATGGTAAAGTTTATATAAGTCAAACCTGACAGATTTTCTACCCCTGTGGTGTAACCTGGTCTTTGGTGTATTTGCTCTCAATGAGGAAGAAATATGAGAGGGAAAAAATAGTATCATCGAGAAAAAGTTCTTAATTTTTTTTGCCTTTTTAGTACTGACCCTGTAGGCATAACTTGAAAAAACTATAAAAACATTAAATTCTTAGATGACAGTTTTATAAGTTGAAGAAGCTAAGCAGTCTGGTCCTGCTGGGGATTAATTAGTCACTTATTAAAGGGATAGGTTATCTAGCTCAGCAGGGGTCAAACACAAAGATGATGAAGTTGGGTAAGAAAGTATAGAATACATCATTAGTAGAGATTCTGTGGATAATTTATCTGCCTCGGTATAACCGTCCTGCCGTCACTTTAAATTGATCTAATTGTTCTTTGCTCCCGAATTTTTACTGAGATGGCAGGAAGTGTAAAGCTCATGAAAAAGGTCAGTGGAGGAACAATTACTGATGCAGCAGCAGTGGAAATCCATCCATCTGCCTGCAGTACATGCCCTCTGTGTGCTAATAAAAGTTGAAAGGATTTCTCAAGTAGATGGATATGCATTCAAGGAAAAGCTGTTAGAGCATCTTTGAGCCTACTCCCTTGGGATTTTTGCATATGTGTCTATAAGCAACTTTGGATTCTGCAGGATGGCTCAATCACCCCTTTAAAAACTTATTTTTACACAAGTAAGTCCACATCCACATATAATGTTTAAAAGCTGAGATTCTTGAAAACTGGTTTGATGTAAAGCATTTTCTACTGTAACCACAACTGGCACCAAAATAATCAAAACAAAAATCACACAAGTGAGGCAACTTACTGAAAATGTCTACTGGTAATCCACTCACATTTTGCCAACAAAATGGTCAGTTTTAATTGAATTAATTGAAAAAAACAAACTAACAAAAAAAAAACAGTTTAGTAAAATCTTTCTGCTGTTGCATCGATGCAGCCTGCAGCTGTTTTTATCTTTCATTTATTTTCTCTTTTACGCCACGTTTGCAAGGAAGCATCCCGACAATACAGTAATTTCAACACCAAACCAATATTGTTAGCTTTTGATTGACACCTAACATGAACCTGCTACCCAGCTCCAGTCGTCAGGGGCCAGTGCCCTGCAGGTTTTAGATGTTTCCCTGCTCCAATGCACTTGGTGCAAATTAAATGAATCTCCTCAAGCTCTGCACAAGCCTGTTAATGACCTATTAATCTGAGCCTATTAATTAAAAAGGCATCATTTGAAGCATGCACCAACTCCGCGCCTCGAGGGCCGGTGTCCTGCAGGTATTGGATGTTTCCTTACCGCAACACCTAATTCAAATAAAATGGATCTCCAACAGCTTGTTGTCAAGTTCTGCACAACTCTATTAATGACTCGCTCATTTGAATGAGCCGTGTTGCTGCAGGGACACATCCAATACCTGCAAAATGCCAGCCCTTGAGGACCGGAGTTTGTGATCTCTGTATTTCTAGGAGGACTCTCTGTTTACTTTGGTCATGCCAGTTGAGAGGCATTTTAGGCAGGTTTATCCAGAATGGGAAGGGGTTAAAATGGAGGAGCTGAATGTAGTGAAGACTTGTAAATCTCTGGTTTTGACAGACTTTTGTGTTCGAACACTCTGAAGAATTCTTTTTCTTTCCCTGGCTGTCCATCAAGCTCTTAAGCTTCACTAGGAAAGACGCTGCAGTAGAAGACTTAATTAGTCTGCTTGGTGAGAGGGAGGTTTTGTGACGAGCAGGAAGAAAGTCGATGCTGAAATGTCAAGAGTGTGTGTGTCACGGAGTATGAGTTTCTTTCATCACTGCACATTATTTTTGAAATTATATCAGGAGCTAACACCTTCTGGACCTTTCACTTGATGGAAATGAAACAGAGACTTAAGCATGCAGATTTAAGCCGATATGACTAAGATAACTGAGCTAACAAAAGAGACATCAGACTGTCAAGTAAATAAGAATTAAGAATTTAAAGAAGTACTGATGCTGTGTACAATATAAAAAAATGGCATCGTCTTTCATCTTCATCTAAAATGGTGTGATTCTGCCAGATTTGGTATCAATTCGATACCAAATAAATAAAGGGTTAGTGTCACTGATACTCATCCTTTTTAATAGGGCTGTCAAAATTAATTAATGCAAAGAGATTAATCTGTGGAATTAATGCATTAATTTTTAACACATTAACGCATAAACAACAAAAGTTATAACTCACACCATAAAAACAAGAATCTGGCATTATCTCAGTGAGAAGCTGATTTTGAACATGTAGATGCCAAAAACCACTTTATTCTCCTTATTTTTGAAGACTAATAATTTGTAAGCTTTACATTAAAGTATCAATGTTATCACAGTAGTATCGATTGATACCAACGTTGGTATCAATTGTCGATATTTGGATCAACCTGCCCACTACTACTCTTAGCATTGAAGGAACCTTTCTAGGTGTTTCCAATTCTATAGGCACTAATGCACCCCAATACCATCAAAGATGGAGACCTTTGAACAAAACACTGACAGCAAGCAGGATGGTTCCTGCCTCTTTTAATCTGGAGGATGTGAATAGTTCCTGAAATGAATTTAGATTCAGTATTCTGTTTACATATGGCTTCTTCTTTGCATGATAGCCCTTAAGCTGCATTTGTAATTAGAAATGCAAACTGTGTCCACAGATGACTATTTCTAAAGTTCTTCTTGAGCCCATGTTTATGCCAGAATCAGGCCTGTTTTACAGTTTCCCTTGCATACAGAGATATCTCCAGATTCATGGAATTAACCACTGTGTACAGTAGATGATGGAATATTTAAAGTCTTTGCAATTTACATTTAGTAGCATTTTTCTGAAATTGCTCCACAATTTAGAAACAGTATTTTGCAGATTTTTGAACCTCTGCCCAGTTTTACTTTTGAGTGTCTCTGCCTCTCTAAGGTGCTCTTTATTCCCAATAATATGACTGACCTGTTATCAGTTAACCTAATTAGCTGCAGTATGTTGCTCTAGCTGTTTTATCTTTAGTGCCATTAACTTTTTTCATCATTTTATTGTTCCTGTTCCAAGTGTTGCTAGCGTCAGATTTAAGCTAATATTTCCACGAAATGGTAAAATGTCTGTTTCAACACGTTTCTTTTGTACTATTGTAAAAAGAAAATAATGATTTGAGATTTATTAAATAGCTGCAATCTGTATTTGATTACATTTTACACTTTTTGAGGAATGGGGTTGTACTAGTAAAGACTTGATCAGGAATAAGTCTGCACGACTTTGTTTGTGGTAGAGGGTTTATCAGGATGTAAATGGTTAAAGTTGCATTGCTCATATTACTCATGCCTCCTGTGCTGACATAGCTGAACTGACTGTGCTGGTGTCTTTATTTTCATGATGCTGCAGTCGCTCAAAAAGTGTGTGGGCAGCGCTTCAGCAGAGACATTTGAGGGGCATGCGACTAGCTTTATAGCAGAATGATAGGTAATTTTCATAAAATAATCTGAAATAATTTAGTCCTCCTTTGCCTTTGTAAAGTGATGGAGTTAAAACCCTGAACAGCAGATATGTCACATCTTTCTTTGATGATTAATATAAGCCAAGCCGTTCTCCTCTGGTTAATAATCATGTAGCTTTCAGGTGCTGTCCCCACACTCGGGGAGCTATGAATATTCAGAAATCTTTCTATTTTTTCCTCACGTGTTTATCTGCTTTAGCTCTATAGGATTTCTGTTAAGAGCCAAACAACCAAACACACCCTCTGCTTTTGTTTTCCACTTATGCTTTTTACACCCCCCCACGTGTTCAACAAAGCTTTTGCCGAAGACATTTTCCATGTTATTGATCGGCCAGCTGATTAAAGTGTTTGAAGTCCTTTCTTTAAACAAGAAGTGAAAGAAAGGCTCTGTGCTGAGTTCAGAGAGAAGCCCAGGAGGACATTAGAATATCAGAGAGAGAATGAACACGGCTTCTTTCTCTTTACTGCTTCTTTCATGTGCTGACTGATGTATGCCGCAGACAGTCCCGCTTAAGAAGAGCTTTCTCTGATTTTAACCAATCAAAAATGAGAGCTGGTTGCGGATGGTAAAGATCTATAATGACCAAAGTGAGATCTGAGCAGTTTCTTTATATTATATCCTCCACAGCTTATGGCTGTAAATGCACTCTTACTCTCCATACTTAAGTCAGGTGAGCTGCGTGTTCAGATAAAGCCATGCCGAGGATGTGCAGACACTTTTCTGCAGGCTGATTCTAACCAGACTGAGATGCTCTAAATATTACATACAGTGCAATGAACAGACATTCATCTGACAACATTTTGTTCAGTCGCTCACTCAGTTCATGTCTTTTCCCTCGATCATCAGTCCTGGCCCTTGAGGCAGTTGTGATTGTATTTATTTATTTATTTATTTATTTTGTATGCCAGAAAAAAAAGACATTTATGCCCAGAAAATGCCCGAGTTCACATGATTGGAGCAAATGATAACATGCATACAGAAGGAAAAAATGTTATCAGGTCCACCTTGCTAGTACCGGGTTGGACCACTTTGTCCTCCAGAACTGCCTTAATTTTTGGTGTCACAGATTCAACAAGGTTTTGGAATTATTCCTCAGAGGTTTTCTCCATATTAACATGACAGCATCACACAGTGATGCAGGTTTGTTGGCTGCATCCATGATGAGAATCTTCCGTTCCACCACATCCCAAAGCTGCTCTACTGGATTGAGTCCAGTAAACTCATTGTCATACTGGAAATGATCTGAGCTTTGTGACATGGTGCATTATCCTGCTGGAAGTAGCCACCAGAAGATGCTACACTGTGAGGGATGGACATGGTCAGCAACAATACTCAGGTAGGCTGTGGTGGTTTAACCAGGCCGCGTTGGTACTAATGGGACCAAAAAGCCACCAACGGGTCCTTTTTGGGAACGAATGTGTCAGTAAACCCTGATTTCTGTTGCATTTCCACAGCCAGACGTTTGGTCTGGCTTAAGTCTGCTGCTGTAGCTAATCTGCTTCATGTTGACATGTTGTGTGTTCAGACATGTTATTCTGCAGACCTTGGTTGGAACCAGTACTTATCTGACTTCCTGTTGCCTTTCTGTCATCTCCAACTGCTTCTCTTGATGCCCTTGATTCTGATGCTCTGCTTCTGATGCAGCTTCACCATGGCTGCATGACTACATGCACTGGTTTGCTGCAATGTGATTGGCTGATTAGATATATGTGGTAACAAGTAGTTAAACAGGTGGACCTGATGAAGTGGATGATGAGTGTACATGTGTAACTGATATACACCATGTGGGTTTAAGCTCTCCCAGATTTGTTTAGGTAAGAATTAAGCAACAAAACCTGCTCAGATTGAAGTCAGATCTGCAGGAGTTCAGCTATAATATGTGTTTATCACTGATCAGAATCTATTCCTTTATCCATCCAATCTGTGTTGTAGTAATAACTGATGTCGGCTGTTTGATGGGCTGAACGTTGAAAGCTAAAGACTAATGCCACACTAGCTTCACAGAGCTGTGTGTGAGAGAACGGCAGCAAAGGAAAGAACCAGCAGTTTTAATTATTAATGTGACAGTTTATTAGTGAGCAATATGAGGAAATATGCTCCGATCTGACATTTTCCAGTCAAGCCACTCCTCTGCAGTGTTGCTAGTGCTGCAGGAAACATCAGCTCTTTGTTGAGGTTGTGTCTGTTTAAATGCCTCAGACTCTCCTACCATAACAAACACAAAGCTCTGTGCACCATCTGTGAATACAGTTAATAATAATACAACAAGGTTATTTAATTAAAAGAAACATCCAGCAAAATTTGCAAGTTTACCTTAATAATAAAGTTTTTTTTTAAAACTTGTTTCACTCATATCTTATCTTTTTTTTTTAACTTTTCATACATGCAAGATCCATAGTTAACTGGCTTAATAAACACAAAAAACCCCACATTCCTCTGAAAGTACAAAGACATGTACAAAGACTGGACTCAAGATGAGTGAAAAAGCAGCAGATATCCAAAAAACTTTCTAAGACTTTTATAAATGTGGAGAACTATTGATCAAGATCAAAAATAAGAGAAAAACGTTAGCTTGAAATCTAAATGTAAAGAAACAAGTCACCAGTAAGACTACTTTTTTTTTACAGTACTATATAGTCCTCTCTGCCGGGACAATTGTAAAGTCAAACATATATTCCGTATAAATAATTAGTTCACTGTAATTATGCCATAACTCATGACATTCGTATTTGTAAGCAGATGATTCTGCTTGCACCTGCAACTCTTCAGAGTTTTCCTCCGAACATCAAACTGGACTGGATAATAAGGCTAAATCAATCATAGCTCTATTTTCCTGCTGTAATTATAGTCTGCCAGCGTATGTGGCAATTTTTATAAATTACAGTCTGACTAAAGTCTCATGAAGAACTGGCACTGATGAAAAACACTGCAAACGAGCATCAGGTCAGGTACTTCCCTCTGTGTCTCGTTACAAAGCAGAATAAATCACAATGAAAAAGAGGCTCAAATAAAAAGAAAACCGGGGGTATAAATGTCTTCTCCTAAAGCTACAATGGCTTCTAAAATATGTTGACACATAAAAGCGTTAGCTCATGCGGGACGCCCCGAGTGGTAAATAAACATTTCAAGAGGAGGCAGATCGAGTGCTGCAGGGTGCTGAAGAGCCTGCAGAGCGAACCCAGGAGGCTGCAGCATCTTGTTGAAGAGCACGAGGGTAAAGGGGGGTACCAGGAGGGTCCAGCCATCTGGATGGCCTCCAGCAGAGCTGCAGAACATGCATGAAGGTGCATGGAGCAACAAATAAAACATTCTGTTATGTTCAAAAAGAACCTTCTCAGCTTTCTGGCTTTGGGGAGTTGGTTCACTTCAGTTTCCTCTTTTTTTTTGTCATCGGCTCCCTTATCCCACTTTTCTTTCTGTCTTTCAGGTACGTGCTGCTGCTGTTCACTCTGTTCTTCATCCCAGGAATGGTGATGATCATAGCCTATGGCTTGATCTCCAGAGAGCTGTACCGAGGCATCCAGTTTGAGCTGAGCCAGAACAAAGAGATCCAATGTGAGCTCCGTCCTAAATCCATCCAAACTGCAAAACGTTTCTTTTTCACAGCAATTGAACTTCCAGCCTAGATGAAAACAAATTCAGTTGATTTTTCTACCAGCCAGCATGAAGCTGCAGTAAATTGTGGTAGAAAGAAAAGGATTTATAAAGGTTTTATTGTTTCTAAATTCAATTTAGCCGACAAAGTTGGCGTGTCTACTGTACAAAGGAAGGATAATTTAGTAGATTTTCATTGACACCCACAGGTTCTACACCTGTGATAATAGAAATTACATTCCCTTCTCGGTTTTCCTAATATGAACTGATGTCATTTCATAGCAGCTGATATGTTCCACAGAAAATAAAAACACACCAGGAATAACTGCTTCGTCTCATCTTGTATGAGATTGATCTGCTCTGAGAGAAAAAAAGCTTTGAGAAACATGTTTAAATTCCACCAGCAAAAAACCTTAAATCCACAAACAGAGAAGAAATAAGTGTGACAAGATATGATTTTAAAGTTAGGTAGGGAATCAGTAGGCACTGACATTAACCTTTTAAAAACTGAGCTCCCCCAGTTTGGGATGTTGAGAACAAATGGTGCCAAACTGGACCAAAACAGCCATTTAGGACACCTCACCTTAACTGTCTGTATTAAAACTGCTCTAATTTAGCTCTGCTTCACAGGATTTGCAGCGTTTGCAGAGCTAGTATTCATACGTTATATATTGTACATACGTACATTTTGTACTACATTCCAAAGGGATGTTCCCATTCATCCTGGAAGTGTTTTTAAGCAAGCCTGAAACCTTTTTAATTTGTGCGATGTGCTGTCTTTATTTATCCTTCACCAGGGGTTAAATTGGAATTAGCTAAACTATATTGTCAAAAGCATTCGCTTGTCTGCCTTCACACACATATGAACTAGTGATGTCCTATTCTTAATCCATAGGAGTTAACATGCCGGCCTACTCTTTGCAACTTTAACAGCTTCAACTCTTCTCGGATGGCTTTACACAAGGTGTAGGAGTATATTTATGGAATTTTTGACCATTCTTCTAGAAGCACATTTGTGAGGTCAGACTGATTAAACAACTTTTTTGCCCTCTAATGACCCAAAACAGAAGTAAACTAAATTTGAAAAGCAGTAAAACTAACAATGCATCAAAATCAACGTAATTTTTGTGCATTTATGGTTGATTTTTAAATAAAATCCTTAGCCACCCAAAATCTGTTATATTGAAAATAACAAATTTTATGGACTTTTTTCTTGTAAAAATAGTCACATCATGCAATCAAATTGACATTTCAAAGGTTGAAATAGTTATGAAATAGAATAATTTCATGTTTTGATCAGGATGGAAGTTGATTGAGCAATTTAATGGAAAAAATTTAAAAGAAAGAAAATCTATCTTGTTTTTAAAGCACGTTTTGAACGAGGACTTTTTTGTCCTCTAATGAACTGAAAGGGTAGCAAATTGAGTCACTGATATAACTTTTTTTCTATATTTCCACAAGGCTCAATTCATTTACCTTTGTTTTCTGTTAACAGTCCTGGAAGGACAGCATTTTCTTTAATAAAAAAGGAAAAAGAAAGTTTTAATTCTATATCTCACAATCATAAACTTCAAATGTGATAATGTCAGTTATTGCTTTTTTAAGCTAAGTGTAACTATATTTGCTTAAATAAAATGTGTTTGCATCACCTTCATCAAACGTCCCAAGCTTACAGTTTCACCCCAATCCTCCACAGGTCAGAAAAATGGTGTTGGACAGGTTATGGCCGGGTCAAACGATGACGATGATGATGATGGCTGCCACATCCAGGTGCCGAAAAAGCCCCCCTTTGCTGTAGAGCTTCCCACCCTTTCTGCCTCATCCAGCGCCATCCGGGCCAAGACTGAGCGTGCACGTAGCAACACGTCCGAGGCCAAGCTCCAGGCCAAGAGGCGAGTAATCCGCATGTTGATGGTGATTGTAGCCCTCTTCTTCATCTGCTGGATGCCCGTGTACTCAGCCAACACCTGGAAGGCCTTTGACCCCAATTCCGCCTCCAGAGCCCTTTCAGGAGCTCCCATTTCCTTCATCCATTTGCTGTCCTACACTTCAGCCTGCGTCAACCCCATCATTTACTGCTTCATGAACACTCGTTTCCGCAAGGCCCTGCTGTCCACCTTCGCCTGCTGCTGTCGAAGCCGTCTCTGCCGCCGGTGCTGGTGGCACAGGAGAGAGGGAGAAGACGGCATCAACGCCACATCCATGGCTACATCGATGGTGACCTCCATGTCCAAGTTTAGCTACACCACGGTCAGCACCGCGGGTACCTGCTGAGCCTCAAGCAGAGTCAGTGGTTGCATCCATGGCGGTCAGAAACTGTTCATGTGTGTACCATCCTCATTTTCAATCTTCTGTATGTCACTCTTCATCTTAAACTCTGAGTCATGCGCTGAGTAATATTCATGTCCTCATTTTAAGGCCTTTTTCAAAGGTCTTAAATTTTGTGCATGATTGAAGAAAGGAAGGCGAAGAAAACGGTGTTTCAGTTTGGTGACATTCTCTTACCTCTTCTTTTACTGGCAGCAACCGCTCTACTGCATCCTGAACGAGAGAACATCAAGTGCCTGTGCTTCTTGTGTAGCTTTGTTTGTCAAGATTCTTTGTTTAATTACTGGGATGGACATTCTTGTGTTAACTTACGCTGGAAATATGAATCCTGTGTAAATATATGCTGTCTTTATGTTGTAAGTGTGTAAATAGGACATGTTCTGATGGATATGTACTGTTAAACATTGATGACAAAAACAGGACTAATTTCTATTCAGCTCCTCCTCTGTCTGCATCAAAATGATATTATTGATCTTGTAAAGAAGAAAAAAGACCCTTCGTCATTTCCATGCTTTTGTGTATCATGACATAAAAGTCCTCTGGTTTTACCTGGTCTTAATGGGGTATAAACAACCACAGATGAACAACACATAATTACATTTGTGTCATTATTAAACAAAAGTAAAACCAAAATACAGAAGCAGTGAATGATAAACTAAGTCGACCCTTACTGCTTCCACTGGAATTAAGAGAGAATTAAGAGAGAAGTAGCAGCCAGGTGCAAGTATTCAAAATGGGATCTGTTAAATATTTTAGCTGTTAATTGGTCTGGAGCATTCAGGTGTGTGAACACAATGAGAAGGAACACTTGGAAAAGATAACTAAACATTGATATCATTCTTGAAGGTTGGTAGGCCATGTTATGAGAATAAGGTTATAAGGTCATTTCCAAACTATCTGGTGTCCATCATTCTACAGAGAGAAAGACTGCTTACAAGTGGAAAACATTTGAGATGGATGTCAAGCTTCCTTGGAGTGGGCGTCTCAGCAGGTTCAGCCCAGGATCAGACTGTGCAGTGCTCAGAGAGACTGTAAATAACCCAAGAGCTACATCTAAAGGCCTATTTATGCTGCCTCATATATGTATTAGGTACATCTGTTTCAAGCATTTTTGTCGCCCTTCATTCTTTTATGTTGCCATGGATATGTAGTCACCAGTGCAGAGTTCCCTCCTACATTCTGACGTCCATTTCGAACACCAGCTGGTGCCTGTAATGCAGCGCTATAAAGTTATTTGCAACCGCCTAACACGCTCACATAGCCTTCCTTCAAAAGCTCTAGCCGTCTCTATAGTTTTCCTTGTCGTTGTCGTCGTTGTCTTCTTCTTCTGCCTGCTGTTCTTCTTCTCTGGTTTGTGCAGCTCGCTGGTCGCATGTTAGTTATACAGCTCAACACTGACCCCTTGGTTTCCAGTGGTATTGTTCTATTTGCAGCATCAAGCAATGATGCGCCGACCTGAAAACTCACCAACAACCGACAAAAGCGTCCGTCCGTCTGTCCGTCTTCTGCGTCACGCTTAAATGGGCCTTTAGACTCTCCAGGCCTCAGTTAGCATGGTAAACATTAAAGCAACACAACTGATTTCCAGACTTTTGTGCCTCCTAACGCCGGCTAATTCAGCATCCATCTTGCATCCTGTCTCTTTTCTGAGCATCCACCAGCCAGTAAAAGTCAGTCCAATCTTGACTCTTGTCTTATCTCTTGCCTTTGTCACTTTTTCTCTACCTTTTCCTCTCTTCCTCCTATAATGTCCTCTTGGGTTTCTTTGCTGAGTCAGCCACGGTGCACATTAAACAAAACAGCTGGTATGTTGATATCCAGTTGCTGGCGTTTGCTGTAGTGTTGTAAAGTCAAAATGCAGCTTTCACATGATGCTCTGTGCAAAAAAAAAAGAAATAGGCATAAAGAATGTCAATGTGCCATCAAAACAAATTAGAAGCACAGAGCTTTAAGGTTGGAAACTAATGTAGTGTTGCTTTAAAGTTTATGACAGAGAAAGCCTCTCTCTCATGGAAGAACATGGCAGCACAACTTAGGTTTGCTGCATCTGAACAAACCACACAATTTATTGAACAAATGTCCTTTGGACAGACCAAAGTGCAGATGTTTGGTTAGAATGTACAGCAGCACAGCTTGTCAGCAAAAACGCCTCATAGCAACTGTCAAACACGGTGGTGGAGGGCTGATGATCTGGGCAGGATCTGGACACCTTGCAGTTAGAGTGGACCATGAACTTCTCTGGATACTAAAGTATCCTAGAGTCAAATGTGAGGCCATTGAGTTGTCTAAGCTAAAACAACAGGACAAAAAAAGAACCAAGAACCAAAATCTCAGTTATCTCAGCTGAACTACTGAATCATGGGGTTTGCTTAGTTCTTCACACTCAGTTTTTACACTTTGCTTTTTGTTAAATAATGACAACACATAAAATGTAATATGTAATATGTACTGGGAAAAGTGGATCATTATAATTAAGCATGAAGCATACCAATGAAAGTAAATGTAAAATTCTGCATAATATGGAAAGTGTGTGTAGGTGTCCATACTTCTCTATACAAGTGGTTGTTCAGTGTTGTATTGTGTGTGTACTCAAGTTGTTCTGTCCACAAGTAAAAAAATAAAAAGAAAGTAATATAAAAAAAAACAAAAAACAGTGTCCAGTGCTTATTTCTTGTCTCTCTACCTTCTTATCTTATGAAACCTAAAAACTGATATTATAATGATTCAATTAGATCAGAAAAATACAAAACATGAAAAACCAGACCAATTATTGCAAAGTAAATGTCACATTAAAAGTAACTTGTGGGTGTGACAATGGGCATAATTAGTGGCCCTGCAGATTGTTCATATCTAGCTGCCATTTGGTTAAATACATCCATTCAATTAAATTTGGTTTATTCATTTATATATTAAACCCTCAAACATCTACACATGAAAAGCGACATAGACATCAAAATGGTCATATTTACAGATATTTTCTAAACAATATGTATTAAAAAAACTATGATATAATTCAGTTTATACATGTTTTCTAAAATCTAACCTTACACAAGGATGCTCATACAAATACAAGTACTTGCATATGATTATTTGCCAATACTGGGTACAAATATGAGTACTAATGAATCCCATTACACTTCACTGGTAAGGAGTGTGGACCAGAATATCAGATGTGACGGCTGACTGGTTAAGTGTATGATATATCAAACAGGTCATCCTGTAGGTATCAAATTAATCAGGGCTACTCAACTGAACTCAAATTAAATGGATCCAAAAGCCTATGAAGTTCTGCACAATGACTCATTAATTTGAGTCAGGTGTATTGGAGCCGGGCTGCTGGTCTATGTGGAACTGAACTGAGAAGCCCTGGTCTAAATATAAGGCTTGAAACTGTCAGAAACTTCATATAAAAGGAGGATAAAGTGTTTTTTGTGGATTTGGTTCACTGCTGTAACAGAGCATCATGCCCATAATTAGCTTCTCCCACCCAGATAATGCCAGATTTGTATTTTTAACATGGCATGTTAATTTAGACTTTTTCACTTTACTTTTATGGATACAGTTTATGAGTACACACACACAGTAGCATAGGCCGATCTGTTACTGGTATTGTTATCGCTGCATCCCTAATTATCATTGTAGCTGTATTCAGTATGTATTGTATCCAGCAATAGTCGCTAAACACTCAATTAGACACAAGCTATCTGTTTAAAACAGAAATATTGGTTAGAAAGGTTTCTAAACACCAACATACAGTAATGTTTGATATGTCTTTGATCCTCCTGCAGCCACATCCTGTGATCAGGCAGCTCCATTACGACATAACATCAGGTTATGCATTAATGTTGCTTTTTTTTAAGACTATCATTTTAAATTACATCAACCTGCCCAGGCACAACAGATGGAAGATAGCCAATGGCTAAAATCTGACACATTTACACACCAGTGTTCATTAATGTGTACTGTCCTCTATTTTAATAAATAAATGAATAAATGAACAGGACTGCAGCACCTTACTGGATAACAAACTGGGGTCTGACAGTCTGTGTTATGGTAATTCTATCTGCAGTCAGTAATTCTCCACATGAGCGTTGAATACTGATGCAGACATTGACTCTGGGATGTAACTTGGAAAAAAACGTGCAGGTAGTTGCACCTGTTTGCTGCTCCGGTCGGTCCTTGCAGCAAGTATTAGAGGAATGTTATCTTTTCTCCTCTATTGTTGCTGTGTCTTTTGTGTACTGCCTTCCACCTCTGCACTGCCAATTACTCTAAGCTGTACCTAAGTACAAAGCTCCAATTTCCAAGCTCAGACTAACGAGATGTTTCTTTTGAACCTTTTCCTGCAGCACCGTCATGCCTCTGACTTGCTCTGTTAATACGCCTCATACGAACTGTTCTGGTCGACTTCGCTAACATTGTCAAAGGATGGGACTTTCCACAACACCCATATACTGAATGTAAAGTGTCTCATCAGAACGGGAACAGAAATTCCAAAGTAATGCAGAATTATGCTTCACTTTTTATTTTGAATCAGCTATGGCTGCAACAACCAGGAAGAAAGCCACCTTTGAGTAGGAGATTACATCCCTTAGTTACTATTTTAAATTACACTGCTTAGTTTAATTCAATGCAACAACATGGGCAAAATGCTGTCACATCCCCCGGCCTGCTGTGTTTCTGTGTTTATGCAAATAATGGTTCGTGGTTGCAACTCCGCGATTGGCCGTGGATCTTAAGGAGACCTCCTTACTCTTCCAATTCCCTGACTGATCGCCTCCAGTCATGCTTACCATTTGGTGGGAAATTGACCTTGGACGTTCGATTGGACGATTGCCTTCCCGCCCTTCCACATTGACAGCCAACCAGCGGATCACCTGGCTTTTAAAAGACAGGAAGCGCCAGCATTCGAGGCAGCTGTTGTCCATTAAGCCCACAGCTCGCCAACAGGGATTGCATAGTTGAAGTGGCTGGTCTGAGTAACTGAGTGGTTGTAAGAGTGTTTAGTTTCCCTGTAGTTTAGGTACACGATTGTGTTTGGTTTGAGTTAAATTGAGAACGTTCGCTCTCATCGTGTGTGAGTAGCTTTGGGTTAAGTTTTATAGCTGAGTTTTGTTTGTAGTTTGCATTTTGGTTTGTTTTGTTGTTTTTTTTTTTGTTGTATTTGTATTTGAACGTGGATTTGTATTAAATTATTGTATATATATCTTTAAGTTTGGTCCGGCTCATTTTGTTTTCGACCCCTATTCTCCTGGGTTTTAAGACGGGGTCGTAACAATGCACACAACATTTGAGGTGCATTTATATAAACCAAAGTCCCTCTGGTTTATAGGCATTATTAGCACAACACAACCCCATTCCAAAAAAGTTGGGACTGTGAGTATATTAAAACAAATACCAATAATTTCCTAATCTCAACCCATATTTTATTCCCAAGAGAACATAAACAATATATCAGATGTTGAAAATAAAAATTTACTATAATATGGACCAATTTGCAGCTGAGTGTGAAGTGGCTGGAATGGGACTCAGCATCTCCAATGGACCATGGCCCTCAGCTGGAAAAGAGAGGAGTGTCCTCTCCAGATCAGGAATGAGGTCCTGCCTCAAGTGGAAGAGTTAAAGTATCTTGCTGTCTTCTTCAGGAGTGAGGAAGGGATGGAGCGGTAGATTTACAGTCCGATCGATGCGGCGTGTGCAGTGATGAGGACTGTGTATCCGTCTGTCATGGCAAAGAGAGAGCTGAGGCAAAAGGCAAAGATTTTTGTTTAAAGACCAACTTTGTTCTCATCATTTATCTGAAATCATTGCCTTTCTCATTAATTAAAATGTAGAGCTGACAACAAACCCATTATTCCATGCATGAAAGCTACCTATCCCCTGAATTATTTGTCTGTCATCTGTGATGTGACTTCAAGACAAAGCTGACGTTATGATAGAGACTTGATGGTTGTTCATTTACAAATCAAAATTTTGTGGAAATTACCATGACTCCATTCATGAATTTAATCAATACTAAAATATGTTAGTGTTGTAGTGAATAATTTAACACTGCATTAAGATATCAGGGGATTCCAAGTCATATCATTTGGCCACAGTAACAGAAATAATTATATTTATGTTTAACAGCATGATCTGATACCATCCTACATGCAGTTTGTGTTGACAGCTTAGTGCCGTCAACTCCTGTTGCTCAACTTTGTTCCTTTTTCAAGCCCCCCCGTGCACTGTCTGTCCCTGCAGCCCCCCTAAGCCACCCACCCACCATCCGGCTTTTATCCTTTTCACTGCAGAGGCGTATGAATACATGAATGACAAAAGCGTGTGGGTGACAGCTGAGATTTGCAGGCACAAGTACTGTCTGAGAGCAGTTTACAGGCAGTGGCAGAGGTGGCAGCAAGCTTGGCTCACAGGCAGACAATTGGCTAACAGAAATCCAACAGAGCTTTACTTGTAAACACTTCATGTGACAGCTTTCACTCAAAGCCTGCTTTTGTAATTAAGGCTGGAAACAATGTGTTGTGTGTCTTTGGCTGCAGAGAAATGAAATGCAAAGAGTCGAGTATTTTAAATGACCATTTTCAATAATAAATTATGATTACCATTTTAATCGAGAGATACCTTTGATTGCACCCAGTGGTGTAGAGTTATACCTCCAAGGACCCATTAATGTTAAGCGCTGGCCTTTTTAATAATGACAACCATAAGAATGGCTAGCAAAGCAAGAAAAGGGGGCGATATCTTTAAAAATTTACTGTTTTTGTCTAGTCTGGCAGCTCATAGTAAATTCATAAACACAGTAATTTGAAAAATGTTATAGTGATATTAAGCTTTTTCTACATATTTAAACAAATAAATAGCTGTATCCCTTTAAGATAGTTCTTATTTTAATTGAGCACCAAAAGGAATGGGCTTAAGTAATTAAAATATCCCAGCAGCTGGTTCAGTCTCCAGGTGGAGGAAGGGTGCCTTGTTCAGACACTCTCACAAATTTATACGGAAGGTGAAAGGAGAGGGAAGCAAGGTAATAGTAAAAAAAAAAGAAGGAAAACACTCTTGACAACATAATAATTGTATGTGTTCTGCATGTTTGAGCTGTCTCTGAAAGTATTCATCATTTTTATGCTAAATATTTGAAGTTATAAGATGACATGGATTGCTCTTGTGGCCTTCATTACTTTGCTTCTCTACACACACACACACACACACACACACACACACACACACACACACACACACACACACACACACACATACATATATATATATATATATATATATATATATATATATATATATATATATATATATATATATATATATTTAATACTGTGGGTGCTACAGGTATCAAGAAAAGATGTTTCCAATGTCCCATAAGCAGTGCAGGCCAAATGTACTGAAAGCAAACAAACAAAAACAAGAGGGGAAAAAAGAAAAATAAATCAAATTTTGATACTGTAGCCCAGTGGGTCCAAACTTTTTCTGCAGGACCCCCTTTTTCATAGAAAAAAATAATGTCAAGCACTCGTTCACTCAGAGAAACAAAGGAATGTGCCATGAAGTATCTTTAGCTTATTGGCTGCTACTTCATTAATTAAAACCATGCCAGTGGTAGAAGGAATTATGCGTTTCACTGCTATTGAGGTGTTTTAAAGCAGGAAACTGCAAACTGCTTCAGGTGAGTTGAACTTTCAATGAGTCAGATGATCCTCAACTATATGATGACCATTACCATGACTTGACCATTACCTGGTCATGCCCAGGGCAAGATGTGCATCATAATTTATATTTGTTTTTTGGTAGTGGAAATGCTAATTAATTCATCATCATTTGCCCATTGATACTTTCACAAATTTGTCCATATTTTGCTAGCAGTGCACAAACTGCAAGTTTTATTTAGCCTAGCTGCGAGTCTATAATGTATGATGCCAATGTTATGTTTTAGGAGTTCTTGTGGCTTGTTCTCGACACATCAGCCGAGCAGAACCGATACCATCCCCCGCACTGATCCCCATCAGGGAGGAAGCTTTTCATGAAGTATGAAATAACCAGACTAAAACTAACTTTTATCTTTTCCTTTCCTACATGAGAACAAGAACAAGGTTCTTGCAATGTGATTACAGCTCGGCTTTAACCACCAGCTGACTCTTACTGGAAAGTGGAACTGGATCATCCTAAGTTGAACTGAATAAGGGTAAAGTTACATTATCCAACTGTGGGTCACAGAAGAAGCTCTCATAGGCATGCTATCCTTTGGGAAGCGTTCAAGTCTCCACAATCCTCAGTGACCCCTTTGAACGGTTTGGTCTCAATGTGCTTTATGACATTATCGAAGTCAGACTGGAATAGCAACACCAACCATTTTAGTATCGTTTTCCCTTTTTTATTTAATTTTAGTTGTTTTTATTTCCTCAGTGGTTTTTATTGGTGATTTTATTGGACAGTTATGTTTGGTGTGTCTGAGTGGATTTTAATGTTTCATGTTGTAATGTCTTGAGGACCTTACCGTAAACAAAGTTTCCCATAAGGACAATAAAATTACTTGAACATGAGTTTTATGGCTTCCAACACATAATTTCCAAGAGCTGACAGTTTAATTACTCCCTAATGTAGTTGCCATTGTAAAAATACAATGTTATTTACTTCAATGCATGTATTTCTAATATGACTGATCAGCACGCACCATTGAAATGTTTATAACTCATAAATCTAGGTGTTTTCTAAGTGTGAATGTCACATGAATCATGAATTAGGAAACCAAAAGTTTGAATTTCACAGGCATACTAAAAAGCAAGGTCAAACCCCCCCCATGTGGGGCAAAAAAAAAAAAGTCAATAATAAAAAAAAAATCTATTTCTCACCCTCGTCAGACCAACAGCTACTACAAATCGAGAGACGAAGGAACAGAATGTGCACAGTTAGTTTCTTTCTTATCTCCACCTTTCTCACAAAAAAATCCTATTAGGTGCAGGCGGCACACGAGGAAGAGAACACAAAAACTTAATTTGCCTCTTTAGCTCTGAATACGTGAAACTCATTTAGATCATATAAACTGCTGCATCACTGTCCTGCTCTGAGACTCTCCAAAGTTCCCAAGAAATTTGTCATTTATGATAAGGAAAACATGATAATTTGTTTTCCAAACGCCTCATTATGATTTTGCCTTAAGCTTTAGTTCAAAAGATTATATCTAAATGAAGAGATTACTTTCTAAACAGAAAACTTTGCATTTCTTGATCTTGCAAAGCACCCATTTAAAAATTTCCAAAGTTTCCTTTTCTTATTTGCTAAAAAACAGCAAACAGCAATTCAGCCATAAGTAAATTAGAAAAATCTGTTTCTCGATTATTTATAATGACTTCCTGGAGGACGGCTGCAAGTAAAATAAATCCTTTGTTGGGTGTATCGTTTGTCTTCCCCTGCAGAATGACTTAGAAATGCAAAAGCTGTTTTTATGTGCTTTTCACCTCAGGCACAGGATGAAATATTTCTTTTCGGCATACCGAGTCTGCGCCAGAGTGTTTAAAGTTGTCAAAGAATATGCTATCATCGTTTTGCTTTTTGATTTGTCTTCACATCTTGAATTCTCAGCTGCGTCAGTCTTATAATCTGACCTACAAGGAAATGAGATTCACCTCTGATCTCAAATTGTGGTTATTGATGCATGTCATGGTTTTCCTCTTGGTATCACCACCATTATACAATTATAATAATGCATTTTGTTGATTATTTTCTAACACAAATAGATGTTTATGTTGTGGTTTCCTGGTTTTTAAAACTATTGACTGGACCAAGAATAAGTATTCAAGACTTACTCTAATAAAATGGCAACACAATGGAAAGACAACTTCCTTGGTAAATCCATTCTGGTATGGATCAGTGTCCACAGGGGGATGAGGAACCCTTAGGAAGCTTGCGCTGGCATTTCAAAGACCGGAATGAGGCAGAGGCTGAATACTCAGAGTTGTCTCTATAGCAACCTGCTGAGCCACAACTTTAATATGTTGTTTTGGAGCAGAAAACGATGGTGATGCACATTTTTCTTTTATCTTTCATGTGGATGTTGACCTCTGAAAAAACACAGACATTCCTTTTTTCCCCCTCAGGCGATGCAGAAGTTCATGCAGACGTTTTAAATATTTTACGCAGTTAGAAGACACAACAAAATACGCTGTGCTTTTACAATATTAATGATTGTAGTGGTGTTTACTGCTGTAACAGATATCTGTTAAAAACTTTAAAAGCCTAAGATTACCTTTCAAGGAAAAAAAAATTCAAATTTAACAACACTACTCTCCTTCACATTATGAAATTGTTGGGTGTTTTTGCTGTTTTCTCCATTGTTTTCTTATGAATTAATTTTTTTTTGTGAAATAAATGAAACAAGTGCACAAATAACAGGAAACCACAAGGTACCAAACATAGTTGCTACATACAATATTTGAAGCTTTTCAGTTTAATTTTAACATAATCATTAGAAAATATTTGCAGTGCAACTTTGATCCCTTCAGCTTGACAATTTAGTGTCTTTAATTTAATTTTTGGTTTTATTGATTTACAGTCTCCAATGCAACTATTAGTTAAGTTAGTCATGGACAGGGTAAGAAAATTTAGCTTTTTTGGTCTGTGATTTCAGTATTACAGTCAGTGTGTGAAAAGCAGGTATTTTGTAGAATGCTTCGGCATTGCATGTGTGATGCTATTAGGCAGCAAGGTATGAAATGCGTTTGATGTTGCTAACTTTTTTTGCAATGTAAAAAAACAAAAAAACAAAAACCTAATATTACTGTTTATTAAAATACCTGGGAATACTCATAAGATAACAGACTGCAAGTTTATATGTCAAATGTAAAATAACAAGTGATTGTGTAAATACATAAAACTAGAAATTTTATGTGAAAGAAATCTAATTTCATGTCACATAAAAAGGCTGTTATAAAACATTTACAAATTTATCATAATTTTTTCTATTTTACTGTCAGTTTATTCATACTGTTCATACTGTCATATAGTATATACAGCGTTGACCTAGAGCAGAGGTCACTAACAAGCAGTGTTGCCAAGTCTGCCTGTTATAAGGTACTTTCTGTGAAGTCGCTTGCTTGGGGCTAAAGACCCAATTCCAGTCCGTGGACTACTACCAAACTGAATTGTTATTGTTCATGCTGTCTTCCATTTAAAAATGCTTAAATAAAAGGTATAAACCGTTGTTTTTCTAGTATCCCAGCAGCTGAAATAATTTGTTCTTGTGGTTCATATTCATGTTTCTTTTCATGTCAATATGACAAAACAGCAGCATAAACCTAGCAAATAGCCACGTCAAACTAGCAAACAGTAAAATGAAGTTAACTAACAGCAGACTGAAGGTAGCAAATAGTAGCATGAAGCTAACAAATAGTAGCATGAAGCTAACAAACAGTAGCATGAAGCTAGTGAACCATAGCTCAAAACTACCAAACAGCAATGCGAAGCTAACAAAAAGTGTAAAGCTAGCAAACAACAGCACAAAGCTAGGAAACAGCAGTGTGAAGCTAGCAAACAGTGTAAAGCTAGCAAACAACAGCACAAAGCTAGGACACAGCAGTGTGAAGCTAGCAAACAGTGTAAAGCTAGCAAACAACAGCACAAAGCTAGGACACAGCAGTGTGAAGCTAGCAAACAGTGTAAAGCTAGCAACCAACAGCACAAAGTTAGGAAACAGCAGTGTGAAGCTAGCAAACAGTAGCATGAAACTAGGATGCAATTTTTAAAGTTTTCTTTTCCCGCAGGTGCTCCTGATGATTGTCTGCTGTTTTTTCTTAGAGGCCTTAGGACAGGGCTACTCAATTCGGTCCTACGAGGGCCGCAATCCAGCAGGTTTTCCATGTATCCCTGCACCAACACACCTGAGTCAAATTAATGAGTCATTGTATAGAACCTGATTGGCTGTTAGAGCCCCCTAATTTGACTCAGGTGTGTTGGTGCAGGGATACATGGAAAACCTGCTGGATTGCGGCCCTCGTAGGACCGAATTGAGTAGCCCTGCCTTAGGATATTTAAGTTTTAGTTTTTTTTTTTAAACATGTGTAACAGCTGCTTGTCTGGTTTTTCTCTTAGGGTTTGTTTGCATAGTTGTGGTTTTCTATCTCATTTCTCGCTCTCCTTTTTCCTCTCTTTACTCTTCCCTTCGCTCCTTTGTTCACTTATCTTTGCGCAGCAGCAACTATTTGGCTAGGTATACTTGCTCATGGGCAGAAACCTGTATGTTCAGTAATAAATCTTTCACAAACATCTTTCTCATGTTAGATTTAATGTCTTAGCATCTTATGCGAATAAAGAAACGGGAAACCAAATTGGCTGTGGAACAAAGTTGTAGGTTATGTTTCTGGGATAGCTCACTGTGCTATTTTCATATGCTCTTATCTGAGGAATCATTTTTAAGAGATTTTAAGTTCTATTCTATTCCACACCCAACACAAAAAATATGCTGGGAGTGTCTAAAACTTTAACAATGGCATTCTAACTTTAAGATAATGCAGCACAACATAGTATTCTTCGGTATATTTAAGCTTTTTTGTGACTGAAATAACTTTGAGACTATAAGGTAGGGTTTAGGATCTCACTGACTGCTAGTACTGACAGCAAATTGGTTTACTCACCTGTACAACAACTGTAAGGCTGCAGAGCTCCCTACTGCTATTAACTCATTGGTAATTCTAGCCAAGAATGCATTTCCTAAGCCCTGCAAGTGGCTGCTACACATTCTGTGTTCTGTATGCCATTAACTTGCCGATTCCTACATTATTTGTCATGGCTGCCTTCCGCCACAGGGATCTGTAATGGAAGTCAACAGCAGTCTGCATAGTAAATTGACAGCTTCTCTGTTGGACCCTGCCCACCTTATTTTCCACTGAGGAACACAGACAGATCATTTATTTTCTTTCTAGCCCTGAACGCGGTATTGCTAATGACCTGCCCTTGCCTCTGGTAATTGTCTCTTCTTCCTCTAAGCTTCCCTTCCTCAGTGGTTCCTTGCAAAACATGAAAACAAACAAGAACTGTGTTATTTGGTCGTACAATAGGCCTGACACAGAGCTATGATGTGCTCTAGGTACAGCCTAACAAAGAACGTAGAACAGGATTGAGTATCGAGCACAATCTACAGGGGGAAAGGGCTATTTTTACATTCCATTATACATTACACAACAGATCTGTTGCTACAAATATGTCTGCATTGCTGACAATAAACAATTTAACCACTGTTGGAGCCAATAAACTAAATTCAATTCTAAGTACTTCAGGCCATGATGCTCTTTTGTTTGTATACAATCCACACACCCTCCAATCAGCTGAAAACACAGTGCACTAATGAAAGATATGAATCCTGAGTGGGTATTTTAAATATGAAGTCTTTCACTTAGCTTTAGAGTGAGGAATTATTGCAAGTGGTCAGATTTTAAACTTTTATGTTCAGTTTAGAATTTCTATACTAAGGTGGTAAATCTCCAAGATCTACCAGGAAAACCAATCTTTCCCACTTTAAAGAATAAAATTTCATTATACATCTAATATCAGAAGTGCATTTTTAATTGCTAACGAGATAAGAACCCATGGCCATGCCAAGAAAAAACAGGTGAAAAAAAGAAAAAAAAAACTTTTTCTTCACCCAAACTGAACGAATTTTCCCAATTTGCATTTTTCAGTCATTAAGTATGTTGGTAACAGGGATAATAATTACAAATCACAGATGCCAAAATTAAGATCTGACAGCCCACCTGTCATTCTCTTCAAATTTGAGCTCAGGTGGTTTTAACAACTTCAATTACCAAGGAAGGACTTGCTAACAGCTCTGATAGGTCAATGTGGGAGAGAGAAATCACCACTCCCTCCCTCCAGGTATGAGTGCTGGTTCAAAGGCAACAGATTCATGAAAACATTCAGTGATGTCCTTCTGTTTTTCTCTGTTTTTGTCATGGCAAAATGCTTGGGTTTTTCTTTGGGCAAAATGTCATTTAGTTGCTAATTAACTGAAGTGAAATAAACTCAAATTTTTGACACGCTTCTCATAAAAAAGGACTGCAATATTGTACGGAACAGAGATGGGTTGCTTAAAATTTGTGACATATGGCTTTAGTTGTGATTAATCTTTGCACACCAAATGTGCATACATATATTTTTTAAAAGGTATGTTTTTTTTAGTTCCCTATTTTACAGGATACAACATGGTGACTGGTTCAAATGGCAAAAAGGGTCAAAAACCTGTATCTCAGAAGGTATCAAGGAGGATTAGTGTCTATGGATTTGGCAACTTGCACATCTGGAAAAAGTCCATTAGTACAGAAAGTATACAGGTTTAAAGCAACATATGCTCCAATCATTATATATATATATACATGGCCAAGGTAAGGAAGGCTGAAAAACGACCACCACTGAACAAGACACACAAGATAAAACGTCAAGACTGGGCCAAGAAATATCATAAGACTGATTTTTCTAAGGTTTTATGGACTGATGAAATGAGAGTGAATCTTGATGGGCCAGATGGATGGGCCCGTGGCTGGATCAGTACAGGGCAGAGAGCTCCACTCCGACTCAGACGCCAGCAAGGTGGAGGTGGGGTACTGGTATGAGCTGGTATCATCAAAGATGAGCTTGTGGGGCCTTTTCAGGTTGAGGATGGAGTCAAGCTCAACTCCCAGTCCTACTGCCAGTTTCTGGAAGACACCTTCTTCAAGCAGTGGTACAGGAAGAAGTCAGCATCATTCAAGAAAAACATGATTTTCATGCAGGACAATGCTCCATCACACGCATCCAAGTACTCCACTGCGTGGCTGGCCAGAAAAGGTCTAAAAGAAGAAAAAATAATGACATGGCCTCCTTGTTCACCTGATCTTAACCCCATAGAGAACCTGTGGTCCCTCATCAAATGTGAGATCTACAGGGAGGGAAAACAGTACACCTCTCTGAACAGGGTCTGGGAGGCTGTGGTTGCTGCTGCACGCAATGTTGATCGTGAACAGATCAAGACACTGACAGACTCTATGGATGGCAGGCTTTTGAGTGTCCTCGCAAAGAAAGGTGGTTATATTGGTCACTGATTTGTTTTTGTTTTGTTTTTGAATGCCAGAAATGTATGTTTGTAAATTTTGAGTTGTTATATTGGTTTCCCTGGTGAAAATAAATAAGTGAAATGGGTATATATTTGGTTTTTAAGTTGCCTAATAATTATGCACAGTAATAGTCACCTGCACACACAGATATCCTCCTAAGATACTAAAACTAAAAAAGCCCCACTTCAACTTCCAAAAATATTCAGCTTTGATATTTATGAGTTTTTTGTGTTCATTTCGAACATAGTTGGTGTTCTATAATAAAATTAATCCTCAAAAATACAACTTGCCTAATAATTCTGCACAGCCTGTATATTTGGTAGAAATGTGGTGAGATTTTTCAAAATCCTTTGACACATTGTCGCTCAACCTCACCCGTCAATCACCTGTCAGCATGGAAATTTTAAACATGGTTGAAGCATAACAGTGATACTGCTGAAAATAGAGTCAAGAGCCAAAGGCGGAGAGTAGAGCTAATAGACTTCTGTCAATATTCAAGTTATATTTTGTACTAGTATTTATGTTCCATAAAGTGAACCAAACCAAGGTATCATGGTGGGGAGTGGGGAGAAACTAGCAACAACATGATGCTAACAAACTGCTACAGATAGCAAACAGTAGCATGAAGCTAGCAAACAGCCGTGTAAAGCTAGAAACAGCAATGGCTAGCAAACAGTAGCATGAAGCTAGCAAACACCGTGAAGATAGCAAACAGCTGTGTGAAGCTAGAAACAGCAATGGCTAACAAACAACAGCATGAAGCTAGCAAACATTAGCATGAAGCTCACAAACAGCAGTATAAAGGTAGCAAACAGCAGTGTAAAAGTAGCAGCTTAAAGGTAGCAAACTGAAGCATGAAGCTAGCAAACATTAGCAGGAAGCTCACAAACAGCAGTGTAAAAGTAGCAGCTTAAAGGTAGCAAACAGAAGCATGAAGCTAGCAAACAGTGTGAACCTAGCAAACAACTGTGTGAAACTAGAAACAGCAATGTCTAGCAAACCGCATTATTAAGGCAGCAAACAGCAGCGTGAAGGTAGCAAACAGTAGCATGAAGCTAGCCAACTTCAAGCTAGTGCATCTCCAGTAGTACCTTACCATAAACACGTTATGTTACTAAGCCACTTTTTTTTGTTGTGTGTTTTTTAAAAAAATATATTTAAAATGTTTCGAGACAGTGAGACAATTTCAGGCAGTTGTGTCAAAGTTGACTCAATGTTTCATGAGACCTCGGTTTCGCAATCCCTACAGGTTAGTTATTGCATGACAACAGCGCTTTGGGCTACCCATAGACTGTATATAAAAGATGGACGGAAACTCCGTGACATCACCCGTAGGTTTCTGAAGAGTTGAATTGAAGCTCACTGGGCGATTCCCACCATGGCCATCTTAGCAGCGTCACGTGTGTTGTCATTCCCGGAAAATCCAAAAATTGGCAAAGAGGTGGAGCTAAGAGGGAGGCTTTGAAGGTGGGGTGGATAATTGACACCAATCAAATTCTGAGCTGCCTGTAGCTAAGAGCTAACTGAGCTAACCTGGAGCTAACGGTAGCTAATGATGTATCTTGATCAGGAGATGTGGAAAAATTGGCTTTCGGGCAAAAATGTCTCTGGACGCTGACTTGAATAATAAAAAGAAGTTTATTACAAAAGTTCAGACATCAATGATTGCTTATAGGATGCTCATTTGCATAGAATGCATGTTCGTGTGTCAATCCAGTCTGTAGGACAGAGAACTTTATATGGTAAAAACTTGAGTGTGTACCATACAAATGCTATGCTTAGATACCTCACTAGCCAGCTAACGGAGGTAGGCGGGCTAAAGCTAAGGCGCGCTGTTAGCCGGCTAAAAACCACGGTTGTGCTACACTCTTCCCTTCTTGCTGCAGATATTGGATACCTGTCAATCAAAAGGACATGCCCCTAATTATGCCGAGATTTAAGATTAAATAACATCTAAACAGATGAGTTAGAAAAAAACTCACCTCCCTCACAGTTGTTATGAAGGTAAACTTGACCTATTAATCCCAAAATGGCTTTAAACGTGTTTATTTCTGCTGTGAAGTTTGTTGTTTTAACATGGGAGTATATGGGGATTGACTCTGTTTTGGAGCCAGCCCTTAGTGGATGAGGAGTGAAGTGCAATTGTTTGCACTTTCGCATAGGTTTCACCGCATTAATCCCAACACTCCAACAAACACAAGCACTTCCTTTTCCCGTACTTCACATTTCAGAATAAAGGTTCTGCTTAGTGCAGTTAACTCAAACATTACAAGAAATTATTGTAAATTCAGTGGACAGTGGAAGACAGCAGACTCAAACGGAGGAAGGAGAAGGCAGGAGACAGATGGGTTCAGAAATAAAGGTTTTAACAAAGCGAAACATACGAGGCCGGAATAAAGGAGACACAATGGGGAAACACAACTGACAAATCTGACAAACACTGGCAAAATCCAAGGGATATATAACTGGAACACAACTAACAAGATGCAGGTGGAGTGAGTTAACAATTAAAACCGGGTGAGCTAATGAACAGGAAAATAAAACAGAATGCAACGCACTAGGGAAGGAACTACAAAATAAAACAGAAAACCAGACAAGACAATGAACCCACAGGGCAGTGAAACTAAAACAAAAACACACAGATTGTGACACAAATTGCATCAAACTCCAGTCAAGTCATTCCTTGGCCTGTGCTATGCAACCTAACAGAAATGAGACTGGATTGGTCTTGTGTTCTCCAAGCCAGGACTAGCAGCTTGCGGTACTTGGCAAAGGCTATGCATAAATTTCCTTCACCAGAGTGAAGTGTAGAGAAGTGTTGTTGTAACAGGTTTGTGTTCTCAGTCTTGGTACCATGTCATTTCTTCAGCATTCTGTGTCAATTCAAGATGTGGTGCAGTAAAGTGAATTCAAATTGACCTTTTTGTTAAATTAATTAATAAATACGTGCAAACATACAGACAAATAATAGCCACACAGTCAGATACTATTAAACTTCTCACCATATTTGCTCATAAGAAGTAGATTTATGTTATTGTAAATCACACACAGCATGGATAAAATATCACTACAGCATCAACAACCTGAAGAAAAAATTCATGACCAGCAACAAATAAATCAGTACTGATGATGGACTGATGGAAGTATCTAAAAGTAACTGCACCACATTAAGAGATGATTTTCTCAATCACTGGTAATGAGTCCAGTCATCAGGATCTTCATTAACTGGATCATCACAGCACCAGTAATTATAAGAGAGATAATATGAAACATCAGGAGCCTCATTTATGCAATGGGACCTTGTCTAATGTGTTCCTACCTCAGCTGTAAGGTGCATGGGTATCATACTTTGGTTGTTTGGTTATCACCATAAAATATAAGCTTCCCCCCCAAACCATGAAAATAAATTCAATCTTATTCCCACCGTGACATCAGATGACATAAATTAGGAATACTTGACTGAATCAAATAATTACTAAACACAGCTGCATACCCAACACCATTACAAGTCTGACTGAGAGACGGAGGCCAGTTAAAGCAACACACTTCTGTTCACACCCAAAACAACTCTTGTAAAAGGTTGGTAATTTGATTAAGTGACTGGAGGTTTGGGGAAAGCAAGGACAACAACATGTCAAGATTGGACATATTTAGACAATCTTTTGTATTCTTGTGTTCTGCTTGTGACCCAGAAACTGATTTCAGCAAGACTGACAAATATCTAAATTCCTATAATAGACCTGGAGGAGCTTTAAGGGTGGACTATAGAACCTTTGGCAGGTTTTCTTACGGATGCGCCCACTATTGATGGCTAATCCAGCATCCATTTTCATCCTACCTTTACTGTGATATCTCTAGCCAGTAAAAGACAGTTTTAAGTTGACTCTTGTCTTATCTGTTTCTTTCTTTTCCTCTCTTCCTTCAATAATGTATTCTTGCGCTTCTTTGCTCAATCAGCCAGGGTGTGCAACCACAGCGGCCAGGCTAGCGTGTGATGCTGTGCTGTAAGCTAAACTCAGCTGCAACGTAACGTTGCGTCCCTGAAGATAGGCATGTATGAGCATGTAAACGTAAGTGTTCTGCAACATTTGGAGGTCACCACTATGGGCAGTACACAGCACTTGCACTTTAAAAAAGAGAAAAGGCCAATCTGCTGGTCTCTTTGTATTTCCAGGGTGTCTTTTGGCAAGTGTTCGCATCCACCCTTGAAATGCTTCCAATGTGTCACTGAAACATCATAAAGATGCGTTTCTACTTGGTATAGAATAATTTTGCATCACATTGCGCTATTTCCAAGCTCAAGTCAGTTATAGATCGATTTCTCAAAATATCTGCACAGGCAATGTTCAAATAATTTGTATTGAAGCAAAGAAAGGCAACAAGAACATCTATATTTAAGAGCAAGTACGCCAATAAATTAACTTTACACAAATAACAAATTCAGAATTTCAAGGTCCACATCAACAAACATTAGCAACTCTGAGGGAATAAGCAGATCAGAAAGATCCTGGTAGTAATAGCCTGTCTAGGCTGTGGCACTTCTCCCTGCTTGTGTCGCATCTGATACCTCCAGTAATGGTGGAAATGAAGAAACGTGCTGCTCACATCTCCTGCTTTTCCTTTTACACTCGTTTGCCAAGATCATGCATTATGGAATTCAAACTGAGGAGGAAATCATTTGTTATCCTTGTTGGCTTGCTATTATGTTAATGGTTATCTCTGAGACCACGCCACATGGCACAGTGGCACGATGCCGCCGGCTGTTGCCTCTGGTCAGAGAGAATACTGCCTCATCTTTGGAAATGTAAGAAATATAAGAAAATATGTGCATCTTCACTGAAAAAGAAGCAGGCAAATAAACAGTAAACATGCATTAAATTACAAAAAAGCTGAAATAACATGGATTTGGTTGCTACCTACAAACACATGAAGATCACAGGCACAGAGGCTGAAAGTACCACATATCCAACTCTAAAAGGTTCCTCAGATCAAGTAATGTAGCTCGTCTGGCTGAGATTGCTTACGTTTTCCCCTAGAGATGAATGCTGAACGCTCTCTCTGTGGGACATCAAAGCAGCAGGATGAGGTATTGATGACATAAACAGGAAGAAGCTCCACTTTCAGCACATCAGAGCTCTCTGTTCCTACTGATACAAACACAGATAAGAACTTATTCATGGATCTTGTTCAGGCTCAATATTCTTCAAAAAGATGCTGAAACCACATGCCAGTTTCCTTAAACAAAACCTTTTTTTTCTAAGAGAAATAACACAGAAAATTTAGCCTTGGTACCTTTAATGGTGTTTTAGCAGGTCTGTTAATGTGTTGTTGAACCAGTGACCATAAAACACTTCACAGATGAGGCAACATGTTATTTTTTATGCTGAATGAAGAACAGAAAAGCTGTGCATGATTACAAAACTCCAGACATATACTCATACTTATGAGACATTATATGAGGCAAAACCAGTTTCTTTAATTCTTACCAGGCCAATGAAGGCCAATGTTTTTTTAATCACATAAACACGTTTGAGTTTCCCAGTGTGTCTCTACATTTAGTTTCCATGCTGCTAAAAACAATAAGTTTTAGAGAGTTTTTTCTACTTTGATATTTCAGTGATGTCCCGGGGGGACTCACTTATTGGTCATCTTCTCCAGGTTGTCCAGGTTGCGAGAAAAAAGGTCCACCCCCCTTCACTGCTTAGTGTAATGAGTTCAACAAGTGGGGGGCAACCAACAACAGCGACTAGTGAAATTCGTCACCACTAAAGGGTGAAACCCAACACACAGGTTAGTTATATTGGAGGGAATTTTGACTTTTTCTATACACTCAATGACAAACAAGACATCAGAATTGAATAGTCAGAAGATTTTGCTCGAACTGACAGAAACCTTGCTGTTGACTCTATTGTTGCTGCTGGTTGCTGAGTCCTTGCGGGTTGCTGAGTTGCTGCGGGTTGCTGAGTCGGTGCAGGGTTGCTGAGTCGCTGCGGGTTGCTGAGTCGCTTCGGGTTACTGAGTCTCTGCAGGTTGCTGAGTCGGTGCAGAGTTGCTGAGTCGTTTCGGGTTGCTGAGTTGCTGCGGGTTGCTGAGTCGGTGCAGGGTTGCTGAGTCGCTGCGGGTTGCTGAGTAGCTGCGGGTTGCTGAGTCGCTTCGGGTTACTGAGTCTCTGCAGGTTGCTTAGTTGCTGTGGGTTGCTGAGTCGGTGCAGAGTTGCTGAGTCGTTTCGGGTTGCTGAGTTGCTGCAGGTTGCTTAGTTGCTGTGGGTTGCTGAGTCGGTGCAGGGTTGCTGAGTCGCTGCGGGTTGCTGAGTCGCTTCGGGTTACTGAGTCTCTGCAGGTTGTTTAGTTGCTGCGGGTTGCTGAGTCGGTGCAGGGTTGCTGAGTCTCTGCAGGTTGCTTAGTTGCTGCGGGTTGCTGAGTCTGTGCAGGGTTGCTGAGTCGCTGCGGATTGCTGAGTTGCTGCGGGTTGCTGAGTAGCTTCGGGTTACTGAGTCGCTGCAGGTTACTAAGTCAGTGTGGGGTTCCTGCGTTGCTGCGGGGTGCTGAGTCACCTTGGGTTGCTGATTCACTGCAGGTTGCTGAGTCGGTGCAGGTTGCTGAATCGGCGCGGGTTGCTGAGTCGCTAACGCTTGTTTTTGGGGTCTGTTTCGGTCTCGAACATGTACAGCTGTACGTTTTGTGTTCACATTGTTTACTGAGTATTTCTATTACTTTGGTTTGTTTATGAGTTCCGCTGGTGTTCCTATGATGAAAACAGTATGCGCTGTCGACAAGTACTCCTGGCAGTTGAGCAGTCAGAGGCAGCCTGCATCAGGGGGAGGCGGGGCTTAGGGCGGAAGAGTCTCATTCTGCTTGTTTCTGGCAGAGTCTGATCTGAGGGCCTACAGACAGAATCAATATACAATAAATAAAGGGGTTTGTTAAAAAATGCTGGATTGATTCCTGCCCTTGTGGGCTCACATATTAATATAAAATAGCCAGAAATTAGCATATCAGAGCCAAGCTCTTCTTTAGTTCACTAGAAAGGAGCACACCTCATCAATGAAGGCTTACAGGTTTAATGAATATTTACAGGTTTTATGAAAGGTTAGAATAAAGTTTTCTGATTGGCTCATCTTGTGGGTCTCGTGTTTCATGGCTGAAAAGGAGGAGACTCAGTATGGAGACTCCACCACAAGATGTCACTGACCTAAGAGGAAGGATAGATAAATAGGGGGAAGGTTGGAGGCTTGAATGTGTTAGGATTGAGGATGGATGCGGAGAGAAAGATGATGAAAAAGATGAGGAGGGGAGGGGATGGATGGATGGATGGATGGATGGATGGATGGATGGATGAAGGGACAAATAGAAGGATATTAGGGAAAGAGAGATGAAGGGATAGATGGATGGATGTTAAGGGAGGGAAAGATGGATGGATGGATGGAGGGATGGATGGGTAGGAAAGAAGGGATAAATGAGGGAGCAAAGGATGATAAGGGAAGGAAAGGTGGAAGGGTAGAGAAGGGTGATGGACAGATGAGTGAGGGATGGGTGGATGAATGGATGAGGGGGGAAAGAAGGAATTAATAGATGGGAGAATGAACAGATGAGGGAAAAAAATGAATGGATAAGGGATGGATGGATGATGGAGGGAGGGGGAGGAAAGATAAATAAATAGAGGGGGAAGGATTGGAAGATGAATGAGTGAGAGGGATTCTGGATGGACAAAGGATGGATGGGTGAGAGAGGGGGAAAAATAAATGGAAGGAGCATAAATGAGGACAGGGACGGATGTGATGGAGAGAATGAGGCTTTTGTTCTGTTCTCTGTCCAGATGATACCACACTGCTTCAGTAATGTTGAGATCCGGCTTCTGGAGAGAATCCATCCCTCCGTCAGACCTGTTGAGGTCAGGGTTCTGGGGAGGATCCATCCCTCCATCTGATCTGTTTCCACTGACCTTCAGTCCAGTTCTTCTGTCATATGACATACATCAGCCTTTTCTCCCTGTTTCCCTTACTTAAAAATGGCTTCTCAACAGCCACGTTTCCATTGAGACCATTTCTGATGAGGCTTCGGCCAACAGTAGATAGATCAAGTTTCCAGCAAACAGCTTTTTGGGAATCAGCTCGTTGCTATAAAAATTCTATATTGTTTGTCTTTTAAACTGTCTTATATTTGCTGTTATACCATGGTCTGGGTGAATACTCGATTCTGATTGGCTGTAGGGTGTCCAATATAAAGTGATATTGGACACCTATAAAAGAAGTTCCGGACAAATAGCCTTATTTTTGTAAATCGGGCTGACTAAACACAAGTTGGTTACTGTGGAAACAGAAAGTCAGACGCCGGGCTACAGACTCGCCAGGTCTGTGATGGTGCATCGCTGCGAAAGCAATCTGCAGGCTTATTGTTCGGTGGCCGACAGGTGCAAACATGCTGCAAATACAGAAATGCGCTGCAAATACAGAAAAAGCGTTGCATCAACAAAACCAACTGCAAGAAGAAAACGCTGCAAATTCACTGACACAAAGGAGGTGCTCCTGGTTTCTAAGGCCCGCGGTGCGTTTTCACCCGAGAGACAGACAACGGTGAGATGAACAGAACTGGTGGGAAGTTTGAGCAGAGCACAGGGAGAGAAACTACATTACCAAAGGTTTTTACTATGCTTACGCCAATAACTTAAATAGCTGATCTTTTTCTAAAATTGTACAAGATTGAGGCCAAATGTGATAAATAAATTGATGAAAATACATGCCTTGATGTAGTTTCTCTCCCTGTGCTCTGCTCAAACCTCCCACCACTTCTGTTCTTCTCACCGTTGTCTGTCCCCCTTCGAGTCCATTAATTTATGATAATGGACACCTCGTCGGGCATTATCCCCTTTTTATAGTTGGGAACAGATGATGTTGTTGCAACAGGCTGCTAGTAACTGTCTAAAAATATCATTTAAAACTGGCTATGTGTGGACAACACTGGTTTAAAAGACCATCAGAAGGTCCAGAGAACTATTCGTCAAGATTTCTTTAGAAGATTTCAAGAACTTCTGGTCCTTTGAAAGCAAAATACAAAGAAAGAAAGGATGACTCTGGATTTTTACATGGTACTCAACAGCCTGACTCATAAGAAAGTATCTAAAAATGACCTGAAGACGCTTACCGAGAAAACTATTTATTTTAGGAACTGTTTCCTTGAATTTTGGTGAATCTTGGGAGAAAATTGAAGTATGAAAATGAATAAGTCAGCAATTCAGTAAATCCTGATGTTATTAAGAAAAATAAAAGACAATCACTGAGGTGATATAAACTGTTGATATTTAACAAAATCAGAACTACCTACCCTGAGCAGCTGAATTAAAAATTAATAATAAATACCATCTAATATGAGGCAGTACAATTAATAATGCATAATTAGAGAGGGGTGTTTTTATCTGTGGCGGTGAATCTATCGCCAGCCTCATTAATCTTTTTCTCTCATAAGAGGTATAGCTTTGTTTAAAATAAATATTTCCATTTATAATACAGGGGGAAATGAAGGGTAAAGAAAAGCAGTATTATACATGAATACTAAGTGCTTAAACAGAAGGCAGCTCAATGTTTTTTCTTGGATGTCAAGGACATTTCTCATCCAAAAAGCTTATTTAGTATAAATATCTAGTGGATTCGGGGCATTTAAGCTTTTACATGAAAACTAGTCCTTGAAACCTGCCGAAAAAGCCTGAAGATTATGTTCCATCTGCAGAAAACACAAACCAATTATGATGTATTAGTAGATTTTAGCCTGTGGTAGAAGATGTCTAAGCAAAATCAAGAAAGCAGTTTCTAGGAAACAGAAACAGAGATCCGTTCAGTATCCAGTATGACTCATACACATCTGCCTCCAGCTTGCAGAAGTTAAAATGGCAAAATATACCTGGAAGACAGCTGAAAGGGAGCTGTACAACAGCTTACCATGACATCGTTGGGAATTGTGATGTAGAAACTAGTAAAGTGTCGTTCATGAATGAGCCACTTCTTTGTAGTTAATGAGAAGAACAGATTCCGGTCTAAGGGAGCCGAGTCTTCAGAAGGGGTGTTATTTTGATGGCCGAATCAAGTGGTGAATTCCACATTAGGAAAGACGAGGATCATACCGACTATGTAAAGAAGGAAGGGCCTCTTAGAACAGAGTTCCCTAACCCTGGTCCTCAAGGCCCACTATCCTGCAGATCTTAAATGTCTCCCTGCTGCAACACACCTGATTCAAATTAAATAGCTCTCTGACCAGCTCTGCACAAGTCTGCTAATGAGCCATTAATTTGAATCAGGTTTGTTGCAGCAGGGAGACATCTAAGACCTGCAGGATAGTGGGCCTTGAGGCCCAGGGTTGGGGACCTCTGTCTTAGAAGACAGGGAGTGTAGTGTTACAGACCAGGCACACAGAGTAAGCTGGAAACCAGATTTAAAGTGTCATAATGTTTAGACTTTGGCCTTTATTTACTTTGTTTGCTTGGTGTGGTTCTGTGCTTAGTTTGATTAAAATAATAAACATAATTATATTTGTTAATGAACAAAAATGCACAAAAAAAACCCTTATGAAAAAGAAATGGAAAAAAATGCTTAATAACTGACAAATCACTCATAATTGTTGAATTAGACTAAAATAGAAGCTCTGAGTAAAACTTAATGAATAGTAATTTGGGAGCTGAAAGAGCCGACTCTTCTAAGTGAGCCAAGTCAAAAGAGCAGAATCTTTGAAAAGAGCTGAACTTCCCATCTCTAGTAGAAACCAGACAAAACCAATTCAGTGTGAGTTTGCTAAATTTGGTCAGACCATGTGGCAAACCCCCCTCGGTCACTCTTGAGGTTCTCTTTGTGTTGAGTATTCATTCATATATTTTCTATACTGCTTACTCCACTTCAGGATTGCGGGGAAGGTGGAGCCTATCCCAGCAACTAGCAAGAGAGGCAGGTACACCTGGACTGGTCGCTAGTCCATCGTAGAGCCAACACAGAGAGACGATCAAATACTCACACTCACTCCTAGAGAGAATTTAGAGTGACTAATTAACCTAACATGCATGTCTTTGAAGAGTAGGAAAAAGCTGTTCTTTTTTATTTTAATATAGAAATGAATAGATGAAGCAGTTTCTCATTCATATGACTGTTATTTGTCTTGTTAGAAAATTTTACACAATACAACCTATAGTTAGGATCTCTCACTCTTTCTCAGAAAAAGCTCAGTTTTTCTTTGTGTAGGAAGGGTGTTTTCATCCCTTCACCTTTCTTGGCACTATATTAGCAGCACCAGACTTTTTCCGGAGGCAATGAGACAGGTCACTTTTGTGAAACTGTCTATGGAAAGATTTTTTTTCTTGTCTATGTAGGCGGGGGGCAGTGGTGTACATGAAACATTGAGTAAGTACATATGTTTCCTTCATAACATTAACCCCAAATTAAACTGGTGTTGCAAGTTAATCATGTACCCCAGTAATGGGGACATTGTTTTGTATTTTTTTCTTTTTTTACTATTCTACACTATCAAACAAAGCTGTTTCATTCAACTCAAGATGAAGTGAATCTGTAGTCTCATTGTCTGCAGCAGTCTTCACATCATTGATGGTTAACAGCAGCACACATGCAGTCGATCGATGTCTGTTGTGTGTAGCTTGCATGAAATCTTAGAGAGAAATGTTTCAGATGCAGTTTGTGACAAAACATCAGTTATCGCCACATGGTTTGATCAATGGCAAACCAGTACCACAGTAGAGCTGGGTTAAAAAAGGAGGGCTGATCCCTGAGGATCAACATCACATCACAATATCATGGTGACACCTGGGAACTAAAAACAATCATAGAATTTCATTAAATTATACTGTTTGACACTCCCCAAGTAACACTTTGTTAGCAATCATCCACACTCATTCCACACTGAAAGGATTATTAGACCTGGAAGAATTTATCTACAAATAATACAACTACAAAATGGATTCATCAAACACTTCAACTCAGTAAGACATATCCTCACCAAACAAGCAGAAAAAGACCCCTTTGCTAGCGATCTACCAAGGACACAAAGATTAGTGTTCTTCAGTAACACTTCCACTAACAACAAACTCAATCTATAGCAACCTTACACAATGAAATCAAGGATCTCTTCAAGATGTCTTCTTGCATTTTGTTGCTGAATCAGCCAATGTGCTCATTCAAAAAGCCAGTGTACACATCCACTTGCTAGTGTGTGACGCGGTGCATAAAGTGAAACTCAGCTGTACTATCACACAGCATCTCCATGAAGTGCAGTTTCTCATCCTCAGGGTGTTACTGTGCACCGAAAGCTCCAGAAATGTTCATTATGTCACTATGCCAACAAAGGAGTCAAGAACGTAGAGTTTTGAGGTCGTTAAGTTTGGTCATCCAGGAGGGGCTCAGAGTAGAACTGCTGCTCCTTCACATTGAGAGGAGCCAGATGAGGTGGCTCAGGAAGCTGGTTAGGATGCCTCCCTGGTGAGGTGTTCCGGGCACATCCCACTGTTGTGGAGGTCTGGGGAAGGGAATGTCTTGGAATTCCCCAGGTTTAGCCAAAAGAAGTAGCTGAGGGAAGCCTTGGCCCATGACTAGTGATGTTACGTCTGACACAAAAGCCCCAAAGCCTGCATCGAGTAAAGGGGGCGTGTCCAAATGAAGCCTGATGCGAAGTCCGTATTATTTTCCTGAACATCACGTGACCAAAGACAAACGAGGCCCCGTTTTTCCTGATTCACGTGAGTGTCTCGTGTGATTCGGCTGCTGAAAAAGCCGCAGAAAATGCAAGAAATGCTCTGCATAAGTCCAGGTTTCACTGAGGTGACACAACACATGCAGCAAAATACATTAGCAGTTTGGGAATGATTGTATATGATACATTCCAATAAGATAAAATTTAACTTTAAACTGCTGAAATAAATGATAGATAGATAGATAGATAGATAGATAGATAGATAGATAGATAGATAGATAGATAGATAGATAGATAGATAGATAGATAGATAGATAGATAGATAGATAGAGCAGTATCTAGTTTACAGGACTGCTGGACATCAAATGACCAGTACATATCAGTACTACCAAATGAGCTGTTAAATGGGGCCTCGAGTAACAACTCTTTTGATGATGCAATTGGCCAGAAAGACTCAACACATTCACGGGGCTTCATTAAACCATCACTACCCATGACCTGACATCATATATATAGATGCCACAAAATCCCACAGCAACAGCGCTGTTTTAGGACATACTGCGATTTCCCTAAGAGGAGTGTTGTTATGAGACAGGACCCCATAGTGTTTGGTTGAAAGACGGGTTTCCTTCTGGCATATTAACATTTGATGAGTTTCTAGCTTCAGTCTTCCCAACTCCAAATAACTTGATGAGGTTTGTGAGACTGTCTTATGAAAAAGATAATGGGATAGTAACCGTGCTGCCAGGCCTGAAAAGGTTGATGAATATTTCATCAATAACATTTGATCTCTGAGGGAGTCCCAATGTGGCCATGAGTTATTGAGGCAACTCTGAGTAGTTCACATGGGGGAAAAAAAACACATATAAATAAAAAAAATAAATAAAAGAGGTTTGTGTAAGTTGCTCACTTTCTGCAAATTGGTTTAAATAACTCACTACTGTTCTACTCTATCTCATCTGCACACTTTTCCAACAAAACTGGGCATATTTTTGTTCTCCACTGCTTCAGAAAATAGAGTTTCTAGCCTTGGCTGACTACTAATTCACATAAGCTTCTGTCTGCAAAGTCCCTTTAGATAAGCTTTGCAACACAACAGCCAGTTCAGATATACTTCTGTGCAGTTAATTAAAGTGAATGAGACCAATTTCCTGTCTGAAAGCATGGAAAGAACAGAAGGAAGGTTTCAACATTGACATGGAGCTTGCATAAAATCTTTCATCCTTTTTTAGAGGTAAACCAGTCTGGATTGCATGTCAGTACAAAAAATTAATTTGTTGCTTGCTACCAGGTGGAACATGTTTCAGTTGGTTGCTATCTCCAATTTGACCACTAGGTGTCACTAGTTGCTACACAATGTTCCTTTAATACTTAATAAAAGTTCAGATAAATATGGAAATGGACAAGCTTGTAATGCCAACAAGAAACTATCAGGAAATCTAAATGAAATCACTGGTCAACGTTAGGTATGCATTCACACCGGGATAGTCCAGGGGACTCGGACTTGTGTCAATGGCAGTATCCACTACCAGGGGTTGTGGTTATTTCCCTTCGTGAGGTCACAAAGGGAAAGATCTCAGACTCACCCCTTTGAGCACATATAAAAAGTGGAGCAAGCAAGTGAGAGAGGTGACAGAATTTTCTCATTTTTGGGCCTCATACACAGAATATAAGGACACATGACTGTTAGAAAACCTTAAGAAAGTGAATTTTGCATAATATGGGACCTTTAATTAGTCATTTTAATTAGTCATTGGTCAAATTCTGAGTGAGTGTGAGAATGAGTGGTTGTTTGTCTCTCCGTGTTGGCCCTGTGATGGACTAGCGACCTGTCCAGGGTGTACCTGTCAGGGCTGGTGTGTGTGGATCCAAGGAGAAGGGAACGTAAGGGAAGAACAAAGAACACTTTATTCGAGGATCTACAGATGGATAAGATGAGTTCGCTTGGAGGACGGGCTGGAGCGGGCAGACAGGATTTTCGGTATGGCGAGGTCCAGGTCGGAGGCTTGAGGGAAAGAGAACAAATACAGGTCAGCTTTCAGTTTCACCAAGATATGAACTAGACTTCGAGCTTGACTGGTTACCACAGTGAGTAGTATAATCCAGCGATGACTGGAGGTCCGGGTGAGGTTTATATGGGGATGAGAATGATGACTTGATATCCTCCAGCTGCGTAGTCCTAATAGCGGTGATGATAGGTGATCCATATATGGTCAGCAGGAAGCGGGAATGAGCATGGGCCATGACAGTGCCCCCCCCTCAAGGGGAGCCCCCGGGCGACCCAGCAGCCTGACGGCGACGAAAAGCCCGGATGAGGTCATCGTCCAGAATGAAGGAGCGAGGGACCCAGGACCGTTCCTCCGGGCCATACCCCTCCCAGTCCACCAGGTACTGCAGGCCACGACCCCGGCGGCGGACATCCAGGAGCCGGCGAACAGAAAAGGCCGGATCACCGTCCACGACCCGGGCGGGCGGAGGGGGCCTGGAAGGTGGGACCAAAGGACTGGAGGAGACAGGCTTCAGCTGAGAGACGTGGAAGACGGGGTGAATGCGCATGGACCGGGGCAGCCGCAGCCTGACCACAGCAGGATTCCGCACTTCCAGGACCTCAAAGGGACCAAGGTATCGGGGGGTCAGCTTGCGGGACTCCGTCCGCAGGGGGATGTTCCTTGAGGACAGCCAGACCTTCTGCCCCGGACGGTACGGAGGCGCGGGAACCCGTCGCCTGTCAGCACCCCGGCAGTTCTTGTCAGCAGCCCGAACCAGGGCCGCCTTAGTCGTCCTCCACAGCCGGCGACACCGGCCCAGATGCCGCTGGACAGAGGGGACAGCGAGCTCCGCTTCCTGTTCCGGGAAGAGCGGAGGCTGGTAGCCCAGGGACGCCTCGAAGGGGGAGAGACCCGTGGCCGAGGAGACGTGAGAATTATGAGCGTATTCCACCCAACACAGGTGGCTGCTCCAGGCTGAGGGGTTGTCAGCAGCCACGCAGCGTAGGGCGGATTCCAATTCTTGATTCAGGCGTTCTGCTTGGCCGTTGGTCTGAGGATGGAAACCTGAACTCAGACTGACGGAGGCCCCCAGCTCTGTACAGAACGCCTTCCAGACCCTAGACACAAACTGAGGTCCCCGGTCCGAGACGATGTCCGCAGGAATGCCATGAAGACGGAAGACCTGGTTGGACATGATCTCAGCGGTCTCCAAAGCCGAGGGCAGTTTGGGCAATGCCACAAAATGAGCGGCTTTGGAGAACCTGTCGATTATTGTCAGGATGGTAGTGTTACCTCGTGATGGCGGGAGACCGGTAACGAAGTCCAGTGCTATGTGTGACCAGGGCCTCCCAGGGATGGGGAGTGGACGCAGGAGCCCCGCGGGAGCCTGATGGGAGGTCTTTCCTCGAGCACAAACTGGACAGGCGGCCACGAATTCCCGGACGTCTCTTTCCAAGGTGGACCACCAGAAGCGCCGCCTGATGAGTGTAGCAGTGCGCGCTCGGCCGGCGTGACAGGCCACCCGGGAAGAATGTCCCCACTGAAGCACCTGAGAGCGGACGTTGTCAGGAACAAACAGTCTGTTTGGTGGGCCAGTACCTGGATCTGGATGAGTTCGTTGGGCCTCCCGGACGTTTTGCTCGACTTCCCAGGTGACGGCGGCCACCACACAGGACGCAGGCAGGATGGTGTCAGAATCTGTGGACGGGCCCTCGGAGCTGAACTGCCGTGACAGTGCATCTGGTTTTATGTTCTTGGTGCCTGGTCTGTAGGTTAGAGAAAGGTTAAAGCGTCCAAAGAATAATGCCCACCTGGCCTGCCGGGAGTTCAGCCGTTTGGCCGACTGGATGTACTCCAAGTTGCGGTGATCTGTCCACACGATGAATGGATGAGCTGCTCCCTCCAGCCAATGACGCCATTCCTCCAACGCCAATTTTACGGCCAGCAGCTCGCGTTCGCCCACGTCGTAATTTCGTTCTGCTGGGGAAAGGCGCCGGGAGAAGAAGGCGCAGGGGTGTAATTCGCCCGACTGTTCTGACCGCTGGGACAGGACTGCCCCCACCCCAGTATCGGAGGCATCCACCTCAACCACGAACTGCCGGGTTGGGTCAGGCTGAGTGAGCACCGGAGCCGAGGCAAAACGCGCCTTCAACTCCCGAAAAGCGGAGTCCTCGCTCTCTGACCAGAGAAAGGGCGTCTTGGGGGACGTCAACCGTGTAAGCGGGGCTGCCACCAAACTGTAGTTTTTAATGAACCGGCGGTAAAAGTTCGCGAAGCCCAGAAAGCGCTGCAGTTGTTTCACTGAGTCTGGTGTGGGCCAGTCCAGAACCGCCTGAACTTTAGCCGGATCAGTCTTCATCTGCCCGCTCGCGAAAACATAGCCCAGAAAGCTGACAGTGTCCGAGTGAAAATGACATTTTTCTGCCTTAACGTACAACTTATTCTCGAGGAGCCTCTGAAGCACCAAGCGGACGTGGTTCTTGTGTTCCGACAGGGTTTTTGAGTATATCAAAATGTCGTCGAGGTAGACAAACACAAACCGGTTAAGAAAATCTCGGAGTACGTCGTTGACGAGGGCTTGGAATACTGCAGGGGCGTTTGTGAGGCCGAAGGGCATGACCAGGTACTCGAAGTGGCCTAGCGGGGTCTTGAATGCGGTTTTCCACTCGTCTCCCTCCCTAATGCGGACCAGATAATAAGCATTGCGGAGGTCAAGTTTGGTGAAAACCGTGGAGTCTAATAAGGCATCGAACGCAGAGTCGATCAGGGGAAGTGGGTATTTGTTACGAATGGTGATTTTGTTCAGACCCCGGTAATCAATGCAGGGCCGCAGAGATTTATCCTTTTTTGTGACGAAGAAAAAGCCTGCGGCTAAAGGAGAGGAAGAATGTCTGATTATACCTGCATCAAGGGATTCCTGAATGTACTTTTCCATAGTTTCTCTTTCAGGTCTGGAGATATTATACAGTCTGCTGTTAGGAAGTGAGGACCCTGGCAGGAGGTCTATGGCACAGTCGTATGGTCTGTGGGGAGGCAGAGAGGAGGCCTTAAGCTTACTGAATACCTCGGTCAGGTCATGATATTCACTAGGAACTGCTGAAAGGTCCGGAGCTTCTGTTCCACTGTTGTCTGCGTCTGTGGGGGGTCTGGCTGACCGTAGGCAGGATCGGTGGCACTCCTCGCTCCAGCCTGTAATGGTCCTGGAGGTCCAGTTAATGTGTGGGTTGTGGAGTGACAGCCAGGGATGACCGAGAACCAGCGGGGAGTCAGGTGCTGAAATCAGCTTAAATTCAATTAGTTCAGAGTGATTGCCGGAGAGTTTCAATTTCACAGGTGCGGTGGTGTGTGTTACCTGAGCGAGGGTTCGGCCATCCAGGGCTTTGGCAGTCATGGGTAGGGTCAAGGGTATCTGGGCGTCCTCTGCCAGACGGACGTCCAAAAAACTGTCCTCTGCACCTGAGTCGATTAATGCCTGGACTGTGAGGGTCTGATCAGAAAAGGATATAGTTGCCGGGATCTGGGTCTTGGTCTGGGTCTGGCCCGTCAGAATCCCGACCTGAACTGACGGGCCTGGTCTTTTGGCCGAACAGGACAGGTGGCTCGGAAATGTCCCACAACGCCACAATACAGGCATTCACCTGCTTGTAGCCGTCTCTGCCGCTCTGTCGGGGTTAGGTGTGTTCGACCCACTTGCATCGGTTCGACGGCTGAAGCGGAGGTGAGGTCCTGAGATGGTATGGGTGGAGCAACCTGGATCTCCACAGGTGGCGGAGCTGAAACAAGACTGCGGCGTTCTCTGTACCTCTCCCGGAGGCGATTATCCAGACGGACGGCCAGGTCTATCAGGTCGTCCAACGTCTCCGGGAGGTCCCGAGTTGCTAACTCGTCCTTCAGGGTTCCTGTTAGACAATGCAAGAAATGATCCTTTAAAGCAGCTGTATTCCACCCAGAATCGGCGGCCAGAGTCCGAAACTCCACAGAAAATTCTGCCATGCTGTGGGCCCCCTGTCGTAGGGACATGAGACGTTTGGCCGCCTCTCGGCCCCGAACTGGTCCATCAAAAACTTTTACTAGCTCTGACGTGAAGGTTTGGTGAGACAGAGTGTGGAGGGGCGTGGTTTCCAGAAAAGCTTCCGCCCATGTAAGCGCTCGGGAAGTGAGCAATCCTATGATATAAGATACCTTAGATCGGTCGGAGGAATAGGTGAGTGGTTTCTGCTCGAAAATCAGAGCACACTGGAGGAGAAATCCCCGGCATTTTCCTAATTCTCCGGTGAAGGGTCTGGGATCCGGAATGTGTACCTCACGTACTGGAGTTGGCGGAGGTGGCGCGGAGACCGGCTGTGCGGCTGTAGGAGCGGAGAGCTGAGAAGGTTGGTTAAACAGGGCTGACAATGACCTTGTGATATCATCTAATTGTTTCTGCAGGGCGAGTTGGCCCTCTCCAAGAGATCGGAGTACCTGAGAGTGTTGACCTAGCAGGTTTCCCTGTGACGACACGGCGTGATGTAGATCGCTTCCTGAGTCAGGTTTCCTGGCGGCTGATTTGGCTTGCTCCATTGGATCCATGTTGTGGCTGGATTATTCTGTCAGGGCTGGTGTGTGTGGATCCAAGGAGAAGGGAACGTAAGGGAAGAACAAAGAACACTTTATTCGAGGATCTACAGATGGATAAGATGAGTTCGCTTGGAGGACGGGCTGGAGCGGGCAGACAGGATTTTCGGTATGGCGAGGTCCAGGTCGGAGGCTTGAGGGAAAGAGAACAAATACAGGTCAGCTTTCAGTTTCACCAAGATATGAACTAGACTTCGAGCTTGACTGGTTACCACAGTGAGTAGTATAATCCAGCGATGACTGGAGGTCCGGGTGAGGTTTATATGGGGATGAGAATGATGACTTGATATCCTCCAGCTGCGTAGTCCTAATAGCGGTGATGATAGGTGATCCATATATGGTCAGCAGGAAGCGGGAATGAGCATGGGCCATGACAGTACCTGCCTCTCATCTGTTAATTGCTGCGATAGGCTCCAGCTTTCCTGCGACCCTTAATTAGACAAAGTGGTACAGAAATTAAATGGGAGCAGTATTGCCCAAAACAACCACTGACTAAAAAGATGAAAAACAGGAGGAAGAAGAAAATCCAGCTCGCTGATTGGCCAGGACTGGAAACTGAAATCCTTCTGCTTTGGAATATATATATATATATATATATATATATAATATAAAGCTATATTTTTTTTATATGTCAAACATAATCCTTGTATATCCTTTTGTTTGGGTCATGGATGAAATTACATCTTTTTAACTCAGTATTTTTACACTCCCTCAATTCTCACTGCTTAAATGTCTTGAATATGGCGTTCAGACAAAAGCAGTTGGAGGTTTTGGCTATTTTTTTTTCCATAATGTCACACTGAATACAGTACCTAATTTATCTTCAGGAGCAGAAGGTTGAGGGCACCTGAAACACCAACTGAAAGAAGGAGCTGCAAGCACAGCTCTCATTCTGGTTTGGATCATTGTTTCTTCCTTGATCCAAACCAACATAGCTGAGCCAACTATTGCTCCATAAGATCCCAAACTGATTTGACTCATATTCAAATGATTGCAAAATTACAAAAACAAGAGAGAATATACAGCAGCTACTTTATTGGACATCTGTTCAACTGCTTGTAATTATAAAAAGCTAATCAGCCAATCACATCGCAGTAACTCAGTACATTTAGTCATGTAGACAAGGTCAAGATGACTTGTTGAAACTCAAAGTGAGCATCAGAATGAGGAAGAAAGAAGATTTAAGTGACTTTGAACATGGCACGATTGTTGCTCTAAGTATTTAAAAACCTGCTGATCTACTGGGATTTTCACACACAACCATTTCTAATCAAATCAAGTCAAATTTTGTTTACAAAGCACTTTTTATGTCAAAAAAGCAACACTAAGTGATTTACATAATAAAAACAATTTATGCACAACAAAATAAAACAAGCCTTAACGCAACAAATTACAACATAGCAGCTTCAAAATATTCTAGTTTCTCTTTCACAGTCACACATTTCTCCCTTCCTCTCTGTTCTACCCGAACTACCTATTTTATGTTTTTAAATCGAATGTAGGTGTAAACACTCATATAAATAAACATTCGGCTTGACACTGCTGTGAGAAAACAATATTTTTGCAATCCAGCCACACCACGATCCCACCTGCTACCACAGGAACCACCAGATCAGGAAAGGCCGGGGTCCCCATCATCTCCATAGGGCTGCAGTGCAGGAAAAAAACAGATCCACCAGACTCAGTGTGAAACATAATAAAGTTTGTTCTTCCCTTTTCCTCAGTCTGTCTGTGTTGCACTTGGATCCACACCATCACTATTACAAATATTGCAACTGTGGATTTTCCTTTGAATCATGTGAAGGTTTTACGAATGCCTCACATGGAGTGCCAAAATAATATGTAGTGATCTAGCATCATTAAACATTATTAATGTTCAGATAAAATATTTTTAATAATATAAAATAATTATTCATTTAAACCTTAGAACACCACCAAGCTTTTTCTTTTAATGGCAGCATGGAAAACCATTAAAGATTAAATAATTGAATAAATAATTTATTAAACGTATTCAAATCAGTCTCAAGATGCCAATTAAGTTCTTTTTCAAATTCACCAAGACAATATTCAGAGAAACAAACCACAAACCAGTTCAAACTAGACTCTTATGGTAAGGCCACGTAAAGTGTGAAGCAAAAATAAAAACAGAAGTTAATTAACCTGTGGTGTTAATTAAACTAATGTTAAAAAATGAGGCTAAAAGGATTTCTTAATCCTAGGGAGCAAAATGGCATTATCTAAGATGGAAACCTAAATGAAAGCGCAAATTTTTTCACTATAACCAATTCAGTAAAACAAGATTTGGAAGACTTTAGGGAAAACTAAAAGTTCTGAGTTCTTTGTTCTAAATTTGGGGGTTGGAGCCACTCCCACAAGTAAGTGTAGTTTACTTTCTCCAGCCAGGGCCAACCTGTCACATGGCATCAGATAGGTAAAGAAGCAGTACTCCAAGAGGATAGCTCATGGCGTCAGCAACAACAGAGACACACAGAACCTGTGGCTAAGGACATCACAGACTACAAGCCCCCACTGCAGACCTTTGCCACCTCTCTGCTGAATTAGCTTAATGATTTTGCATGTTTTGAATCACACAACAACACACCTGCTCAAAAAATGTCTGGTCCTGATAACATACCTGGTCATGTGCTGAGGGACTGTGCTGGGGAGCTCACGGGTGTTTTCACAGACATCTTCAACATCTCGCTGAGCCAGGCTGTTGTCCCCACGTGCCTCAAAACCACCAACATCATCCCTGTCCCAAAGAAGTCGTCGCCCTCCTGTTTCAACGACTACCGTCTGGTAGCCCTCACTCCCATTCTTCTAAAGTGCTTCGAATGGCTAGTGTTGAAACACAAAGAGTCTGTCCTTCCACCTTCCCTGGACCCCTTCAGTTTTCATATTGGTCCAGCCACTTGACCGACAATGCCATCTCCCCATGCCATCCACACAGCCCTCACACATCTTGACACAAATGACTCTTATGTCAGAATGCTGTTCATAGACTTCAGTTCAATACAATCATCCCCCAACAGCTCATTCTGAAACTGGACCAGCTGGGAATTAACACCTTGCTGTGGAACTGGCTGCTGGACTTCCTGACCGGACGACCACAGGCAATTCAGGTCGGTAGGAACACATCCAGCAGCACAACAGTAAACACGGGGTCCCTCAAGGATGTGTTCTGAGCCCCCTCCTCTTTACTCTGCTGATCCATGACTGCACACCATCACACATCTCCAACCACCTCATCAAGCTTGCAGATGACACGCCTGTGGTGGGTCTCATCAGCAACGATGATGAGACAGACTACAGGAGGAGGGTGAACCACCTGGCATTGTGGTGTGAACACAACAATCTCTCTCTGAACATGGAAAAGATGAAGGAGATTGTTGTAGACTTCAGGAGAATGTGCCCCCAGAATGCCATCCATCTCACCATCAATGGTACTATGGTGCAAAGAGTGAGCAGCACCAAGTTCCTGGGTGTGCACATCATAGAGGACTTCACCTGGACCATCAATACCACATCACTGGCCAAGAAAGCTAGCCAGCGCCTCTATTTCCTCCCCAAACTGAGAAAAGCTAAAGCCCCGTCCTCCTATCACGTGCACCTTCTACAGAGGCACCATGAAGTACATCCTGACCAGCGGTATCACCATGTGGTTAGGTGCCTGACCCATGTCCTGAAGGAAGAATCTCCAATGATCGTCGGTGCCTCTCTCCCTCCCTGAAAAACATCTACACCTCTCCCTCACCCATAAGCCCTCTGCATCACAAAAGACCCCACCCACCCATCACACAGCTTCTTTAGCCTGCTGCCATCAGGAAGGAGACTGTGGAGCCTGCGAGCCAGGACCAGCAGACTGAGGGACAGCTTCGACCACCAGGCTGTCAGGATGCCGAACTCTCTCCCTGCTCTGCCCACCTTCCACAGACACACACCCCCTGGACACTCCCCATCAACACTTGAACTTTTTACACCCTCAGATTGACAAGCACACAGCAACTTTAACCACTTTAACCAGACCATAAGTTAACTCAATCTTTTTTTTTGCACTTTCGCACTTACTATAATTTGCCTTGTCTATGCATTATTGTGCTTTAGTGATCGTGCTTGTTGTGTTTGCTTTGTCTTGTTGGCTTATATTTTTATATCATTACACCAACGTTTGAGAGACCCATAATTTCAATTCTCTGTTTGTCCAGTATATGATGAGGAAAATGAAAATAAAGCTGACTTTGACTTTGACAAAAGGTTGTTTCCTGAAAAGGATGTTTTCTGGATGATGGGAAGGATTCTTCAGCTACAGCAGAGAAGGGGAGATTAGACTGTTTATTTTGTTTTTCTTGTAAAACTGTTGTAGACAACCACAGGTGTTAACCTCTGAAATGCCCTGTCTTGTCCAGCTGTAGTTTCAGTGATTGTCAGGTGCCAAAGGCAAACCTCTGGGGCACTGTTTCCATTTTATTCTTATTCTCATGTCTTATACAAAAACTGAACCTTTTCATTTCTGTCCAGCCTTTGAGGCAAAGCAAGTTTATTTGCACATCACATTCCATGCACAAGACAATTCAAAGTGCTTTACATAAAACATTAAAAGATTAATGGCGAGTGAAGAAGAATTATTAAATTAAACTTTAAAAAAAATTAAATAACTTAAATAAAGACAAAAAGCTAAAGTAAAATAATATAAAATGCAAGAGATAAAAGCTACAGCGTAAGGAAAGCCAAAATAAGCTGTGTTACATCTTTGTTATTGTTTATGCTTTTCTGTGGTAGAACACCTGGGTTGCACCAAAAGTCTCCAGAGGAGTAAAGCTCAGAGTTAAATGGAGAATTAGTGTCATACGAACCAAGTCAGGATGAATTGGTTTCTGATAACTTCAAAGAGACAAGCTGTCCTCAGAAAGAAGATCATGCTGTAAATGGAGATTATAATTTTGCCTTTATTTTATTTATTTATTAATGGTGAGACCATTTTCATCTCTAGCTTCTTTCTTATCAAGAAAAGGCATTTTAAGCAAAAATACTATCTAAAATCACTAGGAATTATTCAAGCATTCTTCAAATACATTTAAAATTCTAAATACTATTTCAAAATAAAGTAAAAAATTTCTTAAAAATTGTTCTGTACAGCATAATCAACAACATGGCAGTGTATATATATATAACTGTAGGGGAAGCCTTAATTTCAGAACCAGTGGAGTACGAACAACATTGAAGAGAATGTGCAGTGGAGTGAGGGTTTGGAATAAGCTCAGCCGGGAACTAAAGCCATGTTCAAGTATGAGTCTGTTTAAAAAAACTTAGTATCAGGTGGACAACTTGAGATGAATTGATGTAATTTAGATGGTATAAATTGACAGATATATAAGAGTAATTAGGAATATGATTGTAAAAATTTGGATGGGTGTGTGTATATAAGGACATGCCACAGCAACATGGGTGTGTTGGAGTTATTAGGTTTGGGTCTTGATGTGGCATTCTGGGTAATTGTGGTCTGGGTTGGAAATGATTATAAGAAGACTATATTTTTCTTGATGTGATGCAGTGTGGATGTAGACATTGTGTGGAAGTGTGTCCTTGTTTGTATGGGTATGTATGTATATATTTTTATAAATATATTTGATGTAACTGTGTAGGCATGTACATGCATTTAGTTGTATGTATGTTAATGGATGTTTGGGTATGTATGGGGGCATGTGTGATTGTATGTGGATATATGTGGATAAAGGAATGACTATGTATATCTGGTAGGATGGTGGGGAGGGATATCTGCATGTGAACTTATCAATATGTACATGTATGTATGGGTTTGGGGTATGTATATGTGTGTATGTAGGTGTAGGTACATATATGTATATATGGGTGTATGGGTATGTATTTATGTATAAATGTACACAATTTCTCCTTTTTAAAAAAATGAGTAGGGAAGCAGAGGGATTGTAAAGAGTAATTATTAATTTTGGTCGAGGGGTAGGAGTTACATCTTCCTACCCCTTTTCTGACATGTCAATTGGTATAAATATACTGCTAGATGGCTACGTATGTTGATTGGTAAAGAAGTGATCGGTCTGAAATAAACTGAACTGATACAGAACATCGTATAGAACAGGGGTGCCCAAGCTCGGTCCTCGAGATCCACCATCCTGCAACTTTAGATGCAACCCTTCTCCAGCACACCTGAATCAAATGACTGGCTCGTTACCAGGCCTCTGCAGAGCTGAATGACATGCAGATGACATCTGATTCAGGTGTTTTGGAGAAGGTTTGCATCTAAAAGTTGCAGGATGGTAGATCTCGAGGACCGGACTTTGGCAACCCTGGTATAGAACATCATATAAAATACATTGCATGCTGCGTTCACTTCCACTCAGCCATCTAAAGTTTACCCAGGTAAAGGGCAGTCACAAAAATTAAACTACAATAAATAAAAATACTGTTGTGTAAATTAGTTTAATTAATTCTTAATCCAACCCAGCAAAAGAAAAAAAGATAAAAGATAATCCAAAAGTAAGAATGAGAGGGAGTAGAAAGAAGAAATAAGCTTTACATGAAATTATAATTTAAAACATATACAAAATTTAAAACCACAAACAACAAATAAGCGTAAAATAAAAATAAAAAAAGGGCTAATATAGATTTTCACTTCTACCTGGCCAGGCTTGTTTTACTTTAAACCATCACAACAACCAACATTTATGGAATAAATTTGGGAGTTTTATTAAGGCTGTCAAAATTAATGAATGAATGCAAAGAGATTAATCTCTGAAATTAGTATGTTAATTTTCCAACACATTAATGCATAAACAGAGATATTACTCATACCATGTTAAGAGTCTGAATCCTCTCGTCTAGAGAAGCTGATTTTGGGCAGAAAGGTGCTTTGTTACAGCCTTGAACCAAATCCACCAAAAACCACATTATTGTAATGAGTTGTCACGGAGGACCTGGAAATTCAGCCACACACACACACACACACACACACACACACACACACACACACACACACACACACACACACACACACACACACACACACACACACACACACACACAGTGATGGAGATTAAAACAAGCAATGGTTTATTGAAAACGGGGAAATGCAGGGAAGAATCCGGATGCAGTCCAACAGACTGGCGGCAGGTTTCTGAGCTGCAGTGGAACACAAACTCCTGAAAGAGCTCCAGACATAAACAGTGGAGCCCCAATCCAAAGGCGTAATCAGTCAGGCAAGGGGCGTTCACAAAGAGGCAGAGATCAGACTACTTATCAGGTCGGGCAGAAAAAGTCCGACTTGGAATCAGGCACAAGGGAATCCGAGGGGCAAAACAGGGTCATTCACAGGAATCTAGAGACAGGTGAAAATGCTGGATATCAACAAGGAGAACAATGCTGACCATCTGTCAGGAAACCAGAGACCAGAGAGGGTTTAAGTAGGAGGGCAGGCAGGCGAGAATGATATATAATCAAGGAGACCCAGGTGGAGCAGATGAGCTTGATGAGGAAACAGAGGATCCTACAGCAGCGACCATGACACATTATCCTCTGTATTTATGAAGTTTTGATATTTTTAAACCTGACATGTAGAATTTTTACTAATGGGTGTCCAGAAACAAAGACATGAATGCTACTTCAACAATCAGAATTTGGCATTATCTCAGCGGGAAAAGCTGAATTTTGGCATATGGATGTTTTGTCACAGCTGTTCACTTAATCCACCAAAAAACAATTTATCCTCTTTATTTGTGATGAGTCTGACCGTTTTTAAACCTTACATTTAGAGGATGGCCGCAGGATGACCCATTTGATTTATCACAAAGTTAATTTATCAGTCGTCACGGGTGGGGGCGTCACAAACACCAAATTATGTTGTCTTGAGGGTTGTGGTTCAAAAAGTTTAAGTTCCACTGGTCTAGACTAACTCTCACCTCTATAAGACTGCAGTCGGAGTTGGGCTGCAGCCTAAACTAACTTTCCCTTGGAGTCAGATTGTGTTCTGCAGAGTCTTCATAAGGATACAATACTTCACCGTAGTTTTAATATGCATCATTGTATTAATATGAAGGTAAATGTATGTGAAAATGGTAAATTTCCCTTACAGGACGAATGTACATAAAGGGAGCATTAATAAGCCTTTAGAGCTTGAGTTGAGTCAGTAACCCTTTTCACAGGTGAAACTATGCTCTTCTCTCTAAAGGCTCATTTATGCTTCTTTAATATAAATAATCTAAATTTCCCTAACAAACTGTTATTACTGTGCAGACACGGTGCTGGGGTTGTGTTTTCTCTAACTTTTTCAGTTCCTAAATATTTGCACAGGAAGAACATTTGTGTGTTTTATTTTTTTATCTGTCCCCTTTAAGCCTTAAAGCTTTCAAATTGGTTGCTTTCTGCCTCTTTTTCTTGTGCTGTAAAGCATTTCAGTATTAGTTCCACAGATTTTTTTGTGCATCTTTGTAAAAAACCCACTGTATTATATTAACTCAGTGAGCTGAAGCAAAGCAGAAACCAGCCAAGTGAGAAGCAAATGAAAAGCCAGACTCTGAAAAGAAGACTAATTTGAAGTCTCAGATTCCACTTTTTTATATTTTTCTGTTAAACTTTAAAGCATGATGGTTTTTTTTCCCTTACTATTATGTTTTGTTTTATTTTTCCCTAAAGAGAAACAAACTCATGAGAGCTTCTTCATTAAAACACTTTCACAATTTCACAGCAGGTAAGAATAAAACTGGAGACATCACTCTTTCTGAAATTGCTGCAGATAGCACAACTAATGGTACACAGCAAGAATTAATTTTTAAAAGCTTATTTTTCACTTTGGTCATTTTTGTATGACCAAAAATGTGAGCCTCAGGTTTTATGCTGTAACATAACCTCACGGTGCAACTCACCGTTATCATGGAAACATTATACTTCCTATTCCAGATAAGCATATACTTTCTAATGAATTAACAGACGGGCCTGCTTTACTCAAAGAACTGAGCAATGCTACAGTACCAGTTTCTAAACCAAATAGGTTTAGGGGAGCCTGGTGTGTGACAGATGGAGTTGGCTATTTATGTATGTCTGGTTAATTATGCTGTTGTTAAATATATTTTATAAAATGTTCATACAAAATTATTTAATAAAATATATTTAAAAATATATATTTTTAAATGAAAAATGATAGAAACTATTCTATAAATTTATATATGGATTTTTTAGAAGGTGGTAGCCAGGGTTTATAGTTCAGCTATGCAGGGGCCCATCTCACCCACCATCTCCATGGTGAGTGAGATGATGATGTATGAATTCTGAATTATGATCTAGATATCTTGTTTACAGGTGTAACGTCAGGTCTATAAATGTAACCATAAAGATGTATGGTATCATTAGAAAGTCCAGAACCTTGTGTCCACCTGACGGCATGAACACGAACAAACAACACTTCTATCGAAAGTTCACATCTCACAGATTCCAAAACTATAAGTTTCATCTCGTTATGACCAAGATTCACTGAACCAGAGGAAAGAGAAGGCCTAATTTATGCATCATGTTTGTAAAACACAGTCACAAAACACGTCTTACTATTGCTGTCTTGCCTCAAAACTTATATCTAACAGGATAAAACCGCATTTAGTTTGAAAAAAACAAAAACAAAACAAAAAACAAACAAACAAACAAACAAAACAAAAACAACCCAAAAACTATGTTTAAGTTTATGTATAACCCTCTCCAAGCTGGTGTCCTACCTCCCCCTTACTGACCCCCTCTAAGCTGGTGTCCTGGCTCCCCCTTACTGACCCCCTCTAAGCTGACGTCCTGGCTCCCCCTTACTGACCCCCTCTAAGCTGACGTCCTGGCTCCCCCTTACTGACCCCCTCTAAGCTGGTGTCCTGGCTCCCCCTTACTGACCCCCTCTAAGCTGACGTCCTGGCTCCCCCTTACTGACCCCCTCTAAGCTGACGTCCTGGCTCCCCCTTACTGACCCCCTCTAAGCTCTCGTCCTGGCTCCCCCTTGCCGTAGCATTAAACATGTCACTCATCTCCTAACAAACACGCATAAACATGAACGTACCACTCCTGTCCTGTTGTCTCTGCATTAGCTCCCTGTTTGGTTCAGGACACAGTTTAAACTGCTGCTGCTTTTTTACGGTACTGAATAGCTTTGCACCGCCATATCCATCAGAACTGTTGAAAACACACCAGCCTAGCAGGGTTTGACATTCTGCTGGTTAACAAATGTTGAAGGTGCCCAATCCAGGTATCAGTTTCAATAGCAGATTTCACATTCTGGAGTATTCTTCCTCAATGTAAAGATGAACTACAGAATTTGCCAGATTTTCTCAGTGATGGCTCCCCTGTTGACGGCTAATCCAGCTTCATCTTCATCCTGTCATGTTGTGTATTAAGGATTCACTGCAACAGTTAACAAGGGAAGCTTTTCCACTTTATTACAGAATAATAACATGAACAGAACCATGTCATTCAAACCCCATCTATTTCCTTTCCAAACACTTTCACCTTAAAAGCAAGTTGAACTAAACAGATTAACACCACACATCCTACCTGTACTGTAAATAGATTCATGTTGTTATTTATTGCTGTCAGCTCTCAAAGTGCTTACATTGGATTCATTATCCATCCGCTGCTCATTTATACTTGCTGATATCTACATGTGTAGCCACAGCTCCCCTGGGGTAGTCTGATGGAAACATGGCAGCCAATCCACGGCAGCCAACGGCCTCTCCAACCACCAAAGAAACATTCACACACATTCATACACTAGCAATGCCGATACTGGAGGCAAAGAGGGTGAAGTGTCTTCCCCAAGGACACAGTGACAGATGACTGGGGGAGTTGGACAACCTGCTCTACCAGCTGAGCCATTGCCACCCCTCTGAGATCTCCAGCCAGTAAATAACAGGTTTAACTTGACTTTTGTCTCATCTCTTTCTTTTCCTCTCTTCCTCTGAGAATTGATGTTCGCTTGCTAGCATGTGGCGCGGTACATAAAGCGAAACTCGGCTGCAACATCACGCGGCATCCCGGGTTGTAGAGTTTGGTTTCTCAGCCTTGGGATGATGCTGGGCAGCAACGACTCTAGAAATGCATATTATAGATGAACGAGTTTTTTTCTAATTTACAGAATGGCCTAAAGGGTTAAATACATTGTTTTGGTGACCTTTATTTAAGATACACTGTATGTGTGTTATCAGTCCGTCTTTGGAAACACGCTTCACCCACCAGAAGAAACAGGAAGGAAGGAATATTTTGCTCAGTGTAAACACACCTGTACTCATGGATCTGACAGTTAATCCTAAAGCTGATTTTCTAAACATAATTATGATGCAGTTGTGTTAGACTTCATTTCACCTGCAATTTTGGCTGTTACTGGAATTTTCCATCCTAGAGATGCAGAATTTTCCAGAGTGACAAATCAAAATGGCATTATTGCTGTCTGATCTCTTTTTTGTGGCGTTCAGCTGCTTATTTTCATGCATGCTGTCTTACTAAAATATCCAAATCGCTGCTGCTAACCTACAAACTTAACATAACAAAAAAGTAATGCGTTAGGGAGGATGCATCTTTTCAAAGTAATCTTTTTGCTTTCTTCTTAATTTTATTCTCGCTGCCTGGCTCTAAGGAAGGGCTCGTTTGTAGAAATGAGGCAGAGTTTAGAATTTTTTTCCTTCATCAATCCACCTAAGCATGAATTTCTAAGGCCAAATGATTTCTACTAACTCAGCAATAACACTTGAAATGGAAAGTTTTCTTTTGCCTTATGACTGTTTCTTGCTGTCTGTCTGCCACACTGTGCTTATCTAAATATGGAGAAGGAATATTCCAATATTTCTGATCATAATCCAGAACAAACAATAGGACTAATTGAAATACAATAATCATCTAAACTAACTTTCTCTCTTTTTGTTGATTTGTTTTTCCTGTCATTCTCATGTGGAGATGAAGGAAACTTTATTCACAAAGGGATTCAGAAAAAACATAAACTCTCCAACAGCTGATTGATGATTTAATCAAATTCCTTTTTCTGTCTGTAGACACTGATTTATTTATGAGGGCTCCTTCAAAGAGAAGCAAACTTAACACGACGCTAAAGACTCTCAGCCTACATGGCTGCCACCATCTTTCAATTTATGGCTGCCCTGAATGTGTGAAAAAGATGAATCCATGTTAAATAGGCTTAACTGGCACTTGGAAAGTACAAACTAGGCCTTTAACTCTCAAACCTTCCTTTCTTTCAGCAATTGAAGCTCTACTGTCAGTGGGCGAGTTCTCCAAACCAATCAGACTGTGACAGAAACATCCTGAGTGAGAGGTTTTTAACTGGAGAAAGACACTTTTACTTTCTACCTGAAAGTCATTTTACCAATTAATTAGAGAAGTCTGAAACAACACAGGCTGAAGCATTAACTACTTTAAAACTTTTCTAAAAGTAATAGGCTAATAGCTTGACTTTTAATGTAAGAACAATTTTGGGAAAATCATCTCACGTGCACCAGCTTTAGAGGTGATTCTGATTTATAAACAGAAACGGGCATGGGACGTGTGTGTGCAATCTTTCATAAATCTGGAATTTTCTGTTTGCCGCATTTCCTTTTCCCACCATGTACACCACCTGTAGTCTGCTTTGCTATGCACAGTTTTATAAATAAAACTGGGGCCTCAGGTGTGGACATCTGGCTGTACCTCTTGAGTACCCCTTTTCTGGTTGTACCATTAGGAGTTTGTTTACTAACCCTCCAAGTTGCCTTGATTTTGGCTTCCAACCTCCTCATCCATGGTGCCTCCTTCTTGCCCTTTATATTATGTTGGCCAAGCATCTCCAGGATCACTAATATCAGCTCATTTGTTTCAATGATGGTTACAGCAGGGATTCAGAAGTCAGAAGACTTTCTGGTGGTACTTCACTCATTCTTACCAGTTGGTGTCAGGGATGACAAGCTCTCATCTTAGCCATGATCTTATCCTTCAGGTCAGTTGCTTTCTGATTCATCTAATTCATCATCACTGGGGCTTATATATATACTGGATTACTGAAGTTATGTTTGGTGTGTTGCTTTTGTAAAGAATCATACTGAGGATCACCATAAAAAAAAGATCTAAAGATTTTTCTAACCTTTTTCTTCTACATTTGACAGTTTTGTTTATGAAGAACCAGTTTCTGCAATATGGCCGAATGAGAACTTGGATATTTTACAGCTTTATACAGATTCTAACATATATCAGAGCTTGATGATTTTGTCTCCTCTATCTGCCCTCACATCCAAATATTTCATGACTGATGTGGAGCTAAATTTATTTTTTTTACACCAGAAATAAATTCCAATTACTTAAAAAATAATGGCTAATTTACCACGAGCAGTTAAGATGCTGGGTTAGGAAGACAATATGAAGCATTTATGTAAACATGCATACACACACACACACTCTGATTTAAAACACATGTTGTTCCTTGATTTGTCTGACAAAGAAAACAGCAGCAAGGCAGGGATCCATCAGAATACAGAGCCTTTGTTCTCGTATGGCTCGAGATTTCATCTTGGTTTTCACGACAAACATTTGTCTGTTTTCTGTGTTTCAGTTCTTCCTTGATTGCAATCAATCAGCATGTGTTTCTTTGGGTTTCCATCCTATAATTCCTGGTTATTACTCCTTGTAATCAGGCAGAAAACAGCTAATCAGGTGATCGGCACACTTGTGTGGGAGGGAAACCCTGATTTTGATGTGTTTGTTCGTGCCAGGGTGTTGTTATTATGTATTAAACGCATTTCAGGGATTATTCTAGTTTTTTTTCCAATACTACATTTGATACCTGGCCACCCTACAGTGAGGGAAGGATGGAAAGAAAGGTCGACAGGCGGATCGGTGCGGCGTCTGCAGTGAAGCGAGCTCTGCATCGGTCTGTTGTGGTGAAGAAGCTGAGCCAAAAGCAAAGCTCTCGATTTACCGGTCGATCTACGTTCCCACCCTCACCTATGGTCACAAGAATAATTGCACTCTTACTAACATTAGCTAACATCATATCCTGCACGTCCCAGCAGCTTGTCACTTAAAAAGTCTTGATTTAGGAAGTTTCAGTTGAACCAAAATAATATTCTCATGCACAGTTTGGAAAGGAGCCAAATCCAAACGTTGGGTTGATGGGTATCAAGTTAGCAGCAACATTTAAAAAACCTTACATAAAACATTAAATACCAACAGTTTGTGTGCTGAGATTCTCTTCCGCTTTCTGGCGTGAAAAATCAAGCCAGATTTTTCACATAATCTGGCTTGATTATTTGTCCATCGCAGTGCCTGGAGCATCACTTCACACTTGCTGCTATCTTTAAAGCAAACCAGGTTGGTCTTAGAAGTATTATAAAACTCAGAAAAGGAAAAAAAATATGCATATCAATAGGAAGATTTTCATATGTAACAGACAGCTGAAAACTGTTGTAAGCATCTTTAAAAACACAGACTGTCAGACAGATAGAAGACGGGATGTCTGGTGCGTCCTGCAGTGTCTCATAAGTTATCAAATTCTTTTTTTCCAGATAATAAGGAAATAAACTTGCTTTTAGTTGTAAGATCTGATGTAACAGGTCTATGCTGCCCTTGCAATGAGAAACTAAGCAGAGCTAGTGAGCTAGCTAATGTTTGATATCTAAAAAAATATTCACAGGGTTTATTTATTTGTTTATTTATGTTTCTAAACTTTGCTGAGAAAGTCTCTTTTGAATGTAAACTTTAACACAATACAGACATAAAAAATGTACTAGTTTTACATGACGCATGACAAGTGTTACACAATACAATTACATCTGATTAAAAGCACACAAATCAGTAGGAAAGATGAGGAGCTAACAAAGCTTATCATTGCTTGTTAGAACTGAGCAATACTGAGCATGAACAGTAAAAACTTATCATCCTCAACTAAATACGAACAGTCCAGGGAGATGTGTCAAAAATATCACAATTTTATTCTCTATGTTGATTGTTTTTTATCTTGATCATAAAGCAGTTTGTTAATGCCGTCAGTTTAATAATTACCTTATATTCATGAAGACAATCAGGTCTGTCATGAATAAAATTGTCCACTTAAGCCCAACAGATACAGGTTGGTATGGGACTGTTTGACAAACCCTGATCTCTGTTACTGTTCCACAGCAGCCATACCCTTACCTGGTAGGCAGGTAGCCTTCCTGGTAGGTATCAGCCTTCCTTGAATTATAACAAAGAACAATGCAACACTAAGACTAGTGATGGGAAATTTTCAAAGATTCAGCTCTTTTGACTCCCTTAGAAGACTCGGCTCTTCCCCTAGAGAGCCAGATGTTTGCTTCACCCAGAGCTTCTATTTCATTACATGAAGCCTTCTGATGATATTAAAGATTAAAAATACAGAAAATAAGATAAATAATTCAAACTTGTTGTGCATGGCAACATTAATTTCCCCTCTTAAAAAAGTATGGTATTGCAAAATATAATTTTATTAAGACTCAAGGTAGCTTGGCCTTTACTTTCTTCTACAATGTTTGTACCAAAACCGGTTATTCCAAATGAATTCACATGCATCACAAAACTCTTATGACAGCATTGAAATTTAATGTCAGTCTGCAAGATTTAGTCACTTCTTTTTCAGCCAAGACTGAAAACACAATGGCTCCAAAGACGTGTTTGACAATATGAACATGATAGATGGGCAGCGACAAGCGAGTCGAGAGGGTACAGAGAGAGACTGCAGAGTCACAGGACATAAGCTGTGTTGTCTACGTCTTCTTTCTGCATTTTACTCAGAAAAAAAGGATCGCGGAAACATTTTATTCTTCGATACTCTAATGTCAAACTGCAGTCTACTTTTCAGGAGTTGTTTTCCAGCTGTTTTCCTCTAAGGCATCAGCAGCAACAAATGCAGACTTCCAGGAGCTTCTTAACCAAGACCAGATAATGTTTAGATTGTGTGTTAAGAGATGGCAGTCAAGGTTTAGTGACTGAAGCATTCTGAATCAAATTTGAGAAGTGGGCAGCAAGAGGATGAAATGTGGGAGGATGGCTGGCATCACAGTGGAGATTGTGACAGCAGGAACACTGACTGAGCTCTTTGGTGTTTTCTGGTAATGGGCAGCTAAGTAAACACAAGTCTGATATGGAAAATAAAAAGATCATTAGGAAAAACAATTACATAAATTACATAAAACCAAAAGTGGTGCATGCATTATTAGTTAAAGAGATTAACCTGTCTGCAATTAAAGTGTCACATGATCCCAAAGCCAGGTCACAGAATGGAAAGGATATGGTACCACAACAAATCTCCCTATGGAGGCCCATCCATCAAAACTCACAAACCAGGGCATCAATCAGAAAGGCAACACAGAGACCAAAAGTAACCCTGAAAGAGCTGAAAAGCTCCACAGAGAGATTGATTAATCTGTCAAAAAGACCTCCTTAAGCTATAAACTCCACGGAGCTGGGCCTTATGGAAGAGTGGCCAGGAAAAAAACACACTGCTGAAAAAACAAGACCAACAGAAGGGATGCTGGAGACTCCCCAGACATTTTGAAGAAGGTTTTCTAAACCTAAGTGTGCATTCACACCTGGATAGTCTGGGGAACTTGGTTTGATATGGAATGCGAGCCTGACGGGATGTTTGTCTCCATGTGATGGACTAGTAGTGACCGGAATAGGCTCCAACCCCCCCGGGAGAACACTGACTGTTCTCTCAAGATAATGAGACAAACTATCCCGTAATCACGAGAAAGCAGTCATTGTTTCAGATTTGTAAAACTTTTATTCTACTTATGAAAGTGCAAACAAGGCTTATTTTATTTATGCATTCATTTATTGTTGGCATTTCGACCACATCAGACCAGGTCCTTTTTAAGATTATTGCATTCAGATTAAGTACTTCAGCCACCTACTGATGGTTCCACTGTTTTAACCCTTTAATGATGTATGTATTATATTTGATACATTGAGACTTTTTGCATGACTTTACGGTAAAAACTTTGCTCAAAGCCCTGTTTAAGATAATCTGATACTTGTCTTCTGCCACTTGGTAGATACCTTTTGCACTACAATAATTTTGATATATTGCATAAATGGTAAATACGCACACCTAATAAATAAATAAATAAATAAATTTTTTAAACATTTTGTTAAAGGGCCAAATAAAGACTCTATATAAAAAATTTTTTCTTTGATCGGGCTTTATAGGTTTAAATATCTTTGTTGAATCTGTAGTTTGACTGTCAAGCTCCAGTGAGCTCTGTGTGATTTCTAAAAGGGCAATCAATTTAGAATAAAATGCTTTAACCCCTGGTTATTTATGCAAGATAAAGAGAGAGTTCAGACAGTGATGGTCTGATAGAAAAAATCTGTGGACAACGTTCTCAAAATCTGGAATACAGTTTTTTAACCAATTTTAATTAACATGACGGCTTTAAATGTCATATTTAACACAGCTGAGGTGCATCTGACATATTTCAAGCTTATGATTTTAGACTAACATATTAGTGTTGCCAATCTATTACATGTTATATTAGTATTCTCATGGTTGAATAGCATGACAAAAAATCTCTCCACTGCTCACAAAGGATTCTATGACTTGAATAGGCATTCAGAAATTTCTTATTTTCTTTGTGTAACATGAATCCACAGTTTTAAAAGTCTCTCCTATTTTTCCAATCACTGGGCAAATGTCTTGCAGCCCGGGCAGCAAGACCCCACGAGGTGGAGAAAATGTCAAGTTAGTTGATATGTGGTTCAGAGAAAAAAAGCAAGTGGGAGTTGTGTGAGGACTGCTGTTGGAGGCTGGATGTAAGAGCAAAGGAAGAAGTGTGGAAATTGCAGTCAAATTACTCTAACAGCCAGAACTGCTGCTGGAGTCATTCAGCTCTGTCGATTTGGAAAGCTGTCCGCAATGATGATAAACCAGGTTTTTATTTTCAGCTTTCCTACTTAATTTAATTTATTAACCATCTTCATTTTGCTTTATTGTAGATGGATAGATAGATGGATGGAACAAAGCACAGAAAAGCCTCGTACACACATAATGATTTTTTTTAATTTTCTGAGATTTTTTATCTGGTCAAGACCTCACACGTGAAGATAAAAAAAATCAAGCATTAAACAGTTTTGATCATAATGTGTGTGGTGTGCGCCGATAATCTAATCACAGAACAACACACACATAACGAGGCTGTCCCACAACTCATCTACAGTCTAGTCCTCCAAGCCGGACAAACGTCAAAACGAAGAAGAAGAAACATAGCAACAACCGGCAAAAAACGAAGAAGAAGAAACATAGTAACAACCGGCAAAAAACGAAGAAGAAGAAACATAGTAACAATTGGAAAACACAACACACAGCATGGAAGGGGATATATAGGATGAGGGAATGATGGTGGTCTTAGGTACTATTGTTAACAGAAAAAGCCAGAACTGAAAAATATAACAGACTGGAGACGGTGTGAATACAGACTTTATTTACTTCCTTGTTCCCCAGCCAGCTCGCTCTCTGATTGGCTACATTCTGTACCACGTCACCATCCACGCAGTCAGAATGCACGAGTCAGCTGCGTTTCTCAGAAAACGGCTCTGAAATATTGAACATGTTCAATATCCCCAATTGTCGTCTACGACCCGTTTCGGAGCGGATCATCGGGACAAATCGGCTTGTAACACACCACAGGCCAAATGATAATTGGAAAGGGAAATCTCACGATGATCGGGCGTTTGCCGTCCCAGGTCAAGAAGAGGCAAAATCGAGACAAAAACAGCCCACAAATTGTTATGTGTGTACCAGGCTTAAGGATGTAAATCTCATCAACCTTAACATCAGCTCTACTGAGTCATGTATTCATGAACTCTGTAGCTGTAACAGGTAACTTACCAGTCACAGTGAGAACATGACTCGTCTGATAATGACAAAAATAATTAATCATGTGACAGCTAGACTCAGCTGTGAAGTCATGTTGCATTTCCAAATTTCATTGCAGACCAACTTCATAAAAAAAATCCCTAATAAATCCAAGTGAACTGTTAGATATGGTGAAAATTGAAGAGATCTTCATTCATCATCCATCAGGTAGTTTCATGAGTAAAAAGATGTCCTGGTCCAGCAGTAATATCAGGCTTAACGGTTTTCTCTGGATTGCTCTGAACTAGCCTTCAATATATCTGCATAACTGACCTTAACTGGACATTTTATGTATTTATAACACATGGTATTTGGAAATAAGCCAGTTGTACCCATGGGGGCATGAAAGACTATCTCCTAACCAAATAGTCTTTGACCAACATACTGTATATGCTTGTACATAGAACACCAGTTACTGTATTTGTATATATTTGTACTTAATATTTGTATTTTATATTTTATTATTCTGCTTTTCTTACTCATTTTTTCTGTAGATGAGCTGTAGTAACACACAAATTTTGCTGTTGTGGGATTACCAAAGTTTTATCTTATCTTATCTTATCTTATTAGTATAATTTAAGGGCATTTATGAATGGAAACTTTAGGGGATGACTATGTCCATTGAGAAAAGGAAAATATATATATATATATATATATATATATATATATTAGAACTGTTCTTAGAGAGCCACCCTGTGGATGAACCATCATGTAAAGGGGAGCATCATGGCTCCTATCTGTTTGTATCTGCTGGATGCTTCTCTAAATTATTGCTGTCAAAACATGTTGATTTCAGTGAATGTTTTTTTTTTTTCTTTTTTTTTCCTAATGTTGTTTCCTTTAAAATATTAATCAGATCAAATTTTATGAAGAAAAGGTTAAATCATGGTTATTAAAAAAAAATGTCATTGCATCTTGACTTTAACAGAGGATGCTGTCAGGATAAGAAAAGATGTGAATGATATATAAAGTATGAGGACTGTGGACAGGACAGCTGCTGCGCTGGAAGGACAAAAGGATATAATAATTTAAGGCTGGATATTGTTGATATGGTTCTGCATGATAGAGCTACAACAGAGAACCGATTGATTAACTGAACAAAAACTGACACAGTGAAACAAAAGCAGAATCAGCAGCCCTCCATTAAACCATAAAATCTCACATACACTGGTTTTGTGCAGACTAAACAAAAAATGTTTAAGTATTAGCTTTACAGATGTCTGTGATTTGATAAAGAGGTGGCGTTAGAGGGATGAATTCAATGTTTCCACACCTGCAGGGATCACCAGTATCACTTCGCCGGTTTGAAGTAAATTATAAAGAAGTTTCCTAATTATTCATCCTTTTAAAAATATTGACATCTGGCTGCACATTTTCTTTGTGCAAGTACAACTACTAATGTTATGTAAGGCAGTTGACCTGATGTTAGCATGAAGCTACCTAGCAGTGCTAATCTAGTTCAATGCTAGCACTATATTAGTTTTAAGATAATGTGGGGAAACCATGTCATATTTAGTTTTCAGTTAGTGTGTTTGGGGACTACACATCGACTCAGTTAATCAAGATTTTCTCATTGGAGCTGTTAATAAACTATAAAGATGCTCAAAGAGTTCCTCATTATCCACGTTACTTAGCGCTAAGCTAGAGCTACATGACCCAGTTTCATTTAAACGGGAGGCTAGCCAGGCCGCTAGTTGACTTTAAAATGGCCACAACATGAAAATGTAAAAAATATATCTAATTTTGAATAGGAAGATATAAGAATAAAGAGAAAGGGAAATATTTGCATTTTGATTTATTTATTTACTTTTTTGTACAATAAATAAATAAATAATAAAATAAAAGAGACCCCAAGGACAAGACCCCATCCCCAGTATCAGCAGCCCAGGCAGCTCCCAACGTGGATCTAGCCACATACGGATCCAGTCTATCACCACCAGACAGTAAACCAGAACCGATCCTGATGATTTATTTCTCGTGTTTCTCTAATATGACCACACAGCAGTGAATGTGAGTGTGTGTTAAAGAAAGAAACAGAATTGTTTCCTTTCTTACTATGAGGCCCCCCTTGAGAAAGTCTTGACCACCCTCTGCTCCCGCCATGTATAAAAGTCTAGCTCCGCCACTGATTTGATGGCTATACAGCTGGACAGAAGGAGGCCATTTTCTGTGTAAAATTTAACTGCACTCCAGTCCTCACAGAGCAAGGAGATGTGAGAATATTTGTGATTTGATTATTTATATTAAAACAGAAAAATAAGATTTTTTTTGCTGAAAGAAATATCAATAAAATAAATCCAATCTCTTTAGACTGATGTAGATCCTTGATTTGGCTTGATTTAGTCATTATTTATACCCGCTTTATTCTTTTCAGGGTCACTGGGGGAGCTGGAAACCATCACAGCTACTATAGCACAAGAGGCAGGGTGCCACCTAGAGATGGTTTTGTTTCTCAGGTATTCAATAAATAAATAAATAAATAAATAAATAAATAAAAGCCTATTGGCATCACAAGACCATCAATTGGACCAATGATGACATGTGTACCAGAGATGGTCAGTTGGGAAGTATACAAGAGATAGTGGAAATTAAATATAAATGTTGATTCAACAGAGGTGTCGCAAGTCATAGTGTGATGATTCTATGTCCAATATATAGATATATATTGATAGATATATTGATATATTGTCTGACCTGGCATACACCATCTCTGCACAATGTCCGCTCAAAGAAGGAAGACCTGAAATGTAAAGCTATACTGCCCTCTGCTGGTCACCATATGAAATAATAGATTAATATAATACACGTAGTAAGATTTAATTGAGGAAAAATAAAAGGGCAGGTTTATTTATATTAATTGAAAAATGTTTTAGAAAAAGTCTTTAGTATTATTTATGAATTAGTGGCTTTCATCATTATCCATCACTGGAAGAAAATTAGTTCCATTGCACAGAAAAGTGAAAGATGAACATTTCTGGATGTAAATATAAAGGATTTTGATTATAAAATTGAAATTAGTTTATTATTATTATTATTACTTAAATAATAATTCCCTCCCTCTGGGATAAATAAAGTATTTTTCATTCTATATAAGACATTATAGCTAAATATAAACTGACATTTGTTCTCTTGTGGATATTGAGGGGAAGTGAAGTATCTTTATTAACAAGTAAGTAAAATACAAAACAAGAAATATTGTGTTTTTTGTTAAGTGACAAAAACTCCTGATTATAAAAATAAAAGGTGACATGTTCCATAGGGGGTAGGTAGCAGTCTAGAACCTAACTTGACCTGCCCCCTCCAGACAAATCCACACAAGCTATACAAAGCAGCCAACATTCACAATATTCCCATAAAGAATACAAATTTTAATTGTACTCAAGTTAACGTCAAATAGTAATAGCACATTGAAAGTCATATTCCAGAAATGTGTTTTTACATGTTTGTGTAAAGCTCGAGAAAGACTGACACCTGTTCCATAACAACCCTCCACACACTTAGCACCAGTTCCAACATCTGGTTCATTGCACATGCGACTTCCGCTTAATAGAATCATTCCATGTTATTCTAATAAATTTTCAGGATATTCCCTGCACTTTAGTGAGAGGGGTGGAGGTTGTGTTATTTCTGACACTATGTTCCTGTGTCCTTATTTTTCCTCCATTTTCAGGTGTTAATATCAAGAACTACATTACATAAGAAACTAAAATTTGGCTCGATAATGCACCTCCACCTACCCTTAGAATATACAAAACGATTTGCCACACATCATAACCCGTAGGCATGCATGAGCTCTAGTAGCCTTTCTCTGAAATGAACTCTGCGTTACATATAAGCCACAGTGTCGAACGTATCTCTGATAATATCAATGTTTAAGTTCTTTAACTGATCTCAACCTTAGTCTGTATCGATTGCAAAGAGTGACTATTGGATGAGATCACAAAACTGAGTTTGCTGTTCATAAATAAAACGTATTTTCTGAAAGTGTAGGCTTTAGTGTTGTTTGTTTTTATTTTAATAGTAGAGGATCATACATCTTTTTAATGCTATTCTGTCTGATCTGCTTCGACATGGGCCAAATATTGAAATATTAAACAAAAACTGTGATCGCATAAAGTCACTTAAAGAGTTGAAGCACATGATATACATACCTCTAAGAAACCAAGCAGGTAGACACTGTGTAAGCCTCAGATTTTCAACAATCGCACCACTAAGACCCAGGACACGCTGGAGGGACTACATCTCTCAGTTGGACTGGGAACACCTCGGGATCTCCCCGGATGAGCTGGCCAATGTGGCCAGAGAGAGTCTGGGCTCCCCTGCTAACGCAGCTGCTCCAAATAAGTTGCTCATTTACTTCTAATTTCTTTGGGATTTCTTCATGTCTGGTTTATAACAAAGTTTGAGGTTGGACCACCAAAGCGAGGCGGACACACAGCAGAATCAGTACTGACAAGTTGGAGCTGCACCATAAATTGGATCCATGGTGTTAATGACACAAGGTTTTTACTCACCACTGCAGCACAAAGTTGCAAATTCTTCCAAATTTCAGTCCTGTCCTGTCTGTCATTTCGTATCTTTACTGCTGAAAAAGTTCTCTGTTGAGGGTTAGGTGGTGGAAGTTCACCTACTTCCTGGTTCTGTCTACACCGTTTTTCTCCCAGCATGGGCTGATGTTTCCACCACTATGAATGAAAAGTTTTGTTTTCCTGAGTTTTCATACTGAAGTCTTGCTATTGTTTGGGTGCTAGTTTCACTGCTGTTAGACAGATTCTACAGACAGACATCACCAGTGACTTAGTGGTTTCCTGCAGAAGTAAAGCAGCCTATCCAGTAAAGCAGTGGTTCCCAACCTATTTTGGCTCCGAATGTTCAAAGCCTCATCTTTAGTTAAAACACTAATATGCCATCAGTGTTCCCATAAGACCATGGATGAAGACCAAAATAAGATTAACATTAAACACCTCTGTTGTTCTTTATTTGATTCTTGCAACACATTTAAAAGTGTATCTATTCAAGTGTATCTGATCAAAGACACCAGATTCAGGAAAGAAAGCCCCCAGCTCCAGCTGGAACATCCCCCCAGCAGGGATTTTACCAGCAGATAGGTCTGGATGTGGGATCTGCTTCCAGTTGGACGTGCTGAAAGAGACCAGGACGCCACAGTTGTAATAAATGACATAATTGGAGCCTTAGATAAAAAACAGCACTGTGCAGCCTTATTTGTGGATCTCTCTAAGGCATTTGACTCAGTTGACCATGAATTGCTTATTGACAAATTAAGATCAATTGGTTTTAGTTGTAATACCACAAAATGGTTTCAAAATTATCTTACAGATCCTTCCCAGTGTGTTTTTGTAGAAGGCCATAAATCTGAATCCCTTAACATAGTGAAAGGTGTTCCACAGGAATCTATTCTGGGGCCTATTCTGTTCACCATTTTCATAAATGATTTGGGTAAAGATATTAAATCAAAAATACATCTATATGCTGATGATACAGCCATTTACACCTATGCTCCATCCATCGTAGGGGCTGTACAAGGTCTTCAGGTTGCATTTCAGTCTTTAGAAATTGCACTTCTGAACTTGAAATTGAGTTTAAATGTTCGGAAAACAAAATTTATGGTCTTCTCAAAAGCCCGATCCCCATTAGGTGATTATAACATCTCTACCTCAGATGGGAAACTCATTGAGAGGGTTCCATCGTACAAGTACTTGGGTATATGGATTGATGATAAGCTTACATTTAGTGTACACATCACCAGTTTAATCCAAAAGTTTTTATTTTAGACACAGATCTTTCTTTACTTTCAATGCTACTTTTCTGTCTGTGATTGATTATGGTGATACCTTGTACATGCATGCAGCCTCATCAATTTTGCATAAACTCGATTCAGTGTATAATGCATCATTACGATTTATAATAAATGCAAAATCCCTCACTCACCACTGCACTCTTTATGATCTGGTCGGTTGGACATCACTAACCACTCGCAGAAAACATCACTGGTATTTTTTCATCTATATAACAATATTGGGAAAACTTCGGGGATATCTTTGTGACCTACTCTGTACCAGTTCTGGGAGTTACCGGCTCCGCTCTTCGAATCGCTTGCTTTTCACTGTTCCCCGGTCGCTCACAGAGTTGGGGAAAACAACCTTTTCCTATTCTGCACCATGGACATGGAACAATTTACAAAGAGATCTTAAATTGGAATAATTTATTTCAGTGGATAAATTTAAGGCAATCATAAAGAGTGTGGTAAAGGAGACATGTGTTTGTTTTTCTTGAGAGGCTCACTGTGTTTTTAAATAGTTGTTTTAAATCTTAATGTGTTTATTTTGTTTAATCTTTATGTATTTGTAAACTGTATTTGGTGGCTACTTTGGCCAGGTCTCTCTTGTAAAAGAGATTCTGAATCTCAATGGGACTTCCTGGTTAAATAAAGGTATAAATAAAAATAAAAAATCTGAATCAGATGCCCGAACTATTTCCCATGGGCGTAGAAATAGATGTAATCTAGGCTGAAGTTCAAAAGTCAACGTATTTATTAGTTATCAGTGTGCAGTTACGGAATTTCTGTATAAGTAAATAAACCATTAATCCTGAGCAATAAACACAGATTTTGGTGCAACTTTTGTTGCCATTCAGATGTGTTTTTCAGGGACTTATTTCAGAACGACAATACCAAATAGCATAACCGTGCGATGTACAGTTGCATTTGTTCAGCATTCCACGACGGGACAATTAAAGACAAGTAAAAAACACAAATAAAAATAATGTTTAACATAATTTATATTTATTTTCTTTTGAACAAAATGTTAATAAATGTTTTTTTTTACGTCCAAAAAGATTGTGACTCGTGGGACGCATTTTATAAATAATTTCATCCAAGTCTTTTGTAGAAAAAAAAAAGAAAGTAAATTAGCAAACTAAAGCATCTCTAGTATGACAATATGACAACTTTATCATAATTTTTTCTCTATATTTGAACCTTTTTCTCAATTCAAGCTTAGACTTTTTTATATATACCTTTTGAAGACCTCTTTATCTCATCTTTTAAACATCCAACTTAGTCCTACTCATCAACTCACACCACTGTTTTAGACAACAAAAGAAAAAGAAAAGAAAAAATGCGGCAAAATCTCAAATAACAGACAAAAACCAAGGAGGTGAACAGAAAACACAGTGAGAATCCAACTGGGGGGGAGGGGCTTAAAGGGGAGGCTGGGTAAGGCAGGAGGGGGTAATTTGGGATCCCACATCCTCAGGACATATTTACAACAGAAAAGACAAGGGGGGCTGCAAGGGACTGTGGTGGCAATTCTGGTTGAGGGGTGGAATGTTTGAGGCGGGGGTTCATCTGCATAGATCCACAGGACTCAGATTATGAACAGCTGGAGATGGAGAGGAAGGGAGCACAAGTATGGGTCTATTACATCCGCTGCTGTCTTCAAGGGAATGCTGTTCTTGTTCAAGTAAATAAAAAGAAATGAGTGGAACAAAAGATCTCACTAGAATATCAGGCAAAAGGGGATCAAAGAGTGGTGGTGGGGGTTAACTCAGTGGATGGAGAGACAAACGACTGGCTTGACTTTCATATGACATCTTACTTTAATGCTTATGAGAGCGGAAAGCAAATCGATTGCAAGGTAAGGTCAAGCTGTTCATGGAGAGAAGTGCTGACACAATATTTTCACCGCTAAGCCAATTTGGAGGCAAAGTTAAGACTTAAGGCCGCATTCACAGTATCGCTGTTTGACTTAATACTCATAAACACTGAGTTAATTTAAATTGAGGTTAAAGACCCAGCTGTTCTCAACTGCACTTTTTCTTTTAAGTTGGAATTTTTAAACTTGATCATGTTTTATCTGTTGTAAACTATGCCTCCTATTCTCTGCTGTGTGATGATGTTTTAATGTCTCTGTAAAGCACTTTGAATCATACAAATACAGTTGCCTTACCTAAAACTCCATAAGAGCGCCCTTGAGCGCCATCGCTTATATCATCAACAGTGTTATAGGAGCGATAGTGTGTAGCGCTGTGGGGTAAACTGTGATGGAAAGCTTACCATTTAGGTGATCTATGGAAGTTTTCCAGGCATTTCTATCCCATCCAGGACGTTTACAATCCAGCAACAAAATGTTGTGTTTATTCAGAGACTATCCGTGATAACAGTATTATTTATCACATTTTCATCATTAAAAAAGATTATTATCACTACTATGTTGCTAAGAGACCTCTATTTTGACCTGGACATGATGATGAAGCCACTTCCTGTCAGACTCTCCACCAATCAGAGAGCTTAGATTGACGGTAACGTCCAATCAGGAGCAGCCAAAGATCAACCAGTGAGCAGAAAGTTCTATGTGTGTGTGAAAAGAAGAAAAATAATGCTCCTCTATGGCTGGAATAAAGCCAAGAAGACGTTTCTGATGCACGGTGGCGCCACAAAGCAGCTGAGCTGGAGTTGGTTTAGTGAGGATAGCAGGTAAATAGTAGCAGGAATAACTGGAAATGAGGAAAAAGTGGAAACATGGAAATAGTTTCTGATGTGTGTTTGTTTCAATAACAATATTTTTTCTCCTGAAAGCCAAAACTTGAGAGAACGATGAGATGAGAAAAGGTTTGGTCACTGTTGATCTGTGTGTTATTTCTACAAAGTTCTGTTAGTAATAAATTCTGCTTTCTTCTTCTGGTCGACCTTTATGCTGCTTTATCTATTCAGTCATTCATTTTACATCATTTTAGCCTCAGAATCTGACAGCTGAGAAACATCATGTCTGATGCTGACTGGGATTAAAACGGCTGAACTTTTATATGTGTTTGCACCAAAAATAGCAAAGAATTTGGTTCTTTTGAAGCAGTATACATGCTAATTTGCACTGTGCTGCAGACCAAAGGAAGAAAATCTGGTCTGCTTGAAAACCAGGGGTCTCGTTTCACTTGCTAGCGAACCTTAGTGCAGTTTGCTTGAAGCTCAACATGTCAGACAACTTGTTGCCTCTCCTGGTGCTCATACCGGACAGATTCTTATGAAAACTGCATTAGGGTTCAATAAAGCTGCATAAATTTATTGTTGCACCATTCTTTACTTGCTCTTAACAAGCCGTTTTCAGTCCTGGCCAATCAGTGAGTCTGATTTTTTCTTCACTCTTGCTGGAATATCGCTCCCTGAAGAGCAGCTGTAGTAACTGCGTGATGTTAATCAGGTGGTTTGGTCCGCTATAGTAACAAAATAAAGCTGCATACCACAGCCTATCCTGGTGTGAATGCGCCCTCAGTCTGTCTTTAGATCATCATTAGAGGCGATGAAGAGGACAAGAGAGTCAGCATCCCTGGCTTTCATGTTTGGTGAGTCATTTTTTTGTTACAGCTTTGGATAAATCTTTTTATTTATGTCTCATCACATGCTCACAAACAGAGTGGTGCACTTTACCAGCAGCAGCCATGCAAAGGAAATACAACATAAATGTGGAACAAGATCAGATGGATCAGCCCTTGAAAACTCTTCCCTCTCCTTGCACACTGATTCTTAGCACAGCCCTTTGCTTGTCTGTAAAAGAAAGCAATTTATCAGCTCGGCTAAAGGTGATTTAAGAATCAGTTATTTGATTGATTGATTGATTTGACCAACTAGTTCTGGTCACTTGAAACCAACTCTAAGATACTAAGCCAACATATCACAAAGTAGGGACACTAACCCCTGCTTTTTGTCTTCTTTTTTCCTATATTGCTCCATTGCCTCACTGGTTTTACATGGCAGAGAGGCACTCATAGATCTGGAGGCCTCATTTATCAAGCAAAGGATGTTTTCCTTTCCTTTCTACTACCCCTACCACAGTAGAGGAAACAGGACTAAACTAAAGCCCTTTTTACACTTGTCAAAAACTAACACCTGGATTTTTAATCAAGTGTTTAATTAATATTTAATACTGCACTCAATTATTCCGGAGCAGAAAAGCCTTATTGATGCTCTGTAGGTATGTAACAGGGATGGATTGTCTGCGAATGAGATGGCTCTAAGAGTCGATTCTTAAGAGCCAACTATCGTCAGAAAGAGCTAAATATTTAAAAGACTTAATTTTGATGGGCACACTATGCAGCCAATCAGCAACAAGCAAAGACTTGGATCATACCACTGTGTGAAAGAAGGAAGGAGGGGGAGAAGACTCTCAGAAGAGTGTAGTGGTACAGGCCAGGAACTGACAAAATGGAGAAATTAGTGAATCAAAACTATCAAAAAGTTCAGACCTTGGCCTTCATTTATTTAATTTGCTTGCTGTGGTTCTGTATTCAGTTTTAATTTAAAGGCTTAAATAAATTATTGAAAAGTAGCTGCATTTTTATAATGAAAAAAATACATGAAAAATAAGGCTTTTACTGAGAAACTAAATCAAAAATTGCTTCCCAACATACAAACAGTTCATAATTGTTAAATTAGGCTAAAATAGAAGATCTTAATGATACTTCATTTAAAGTATTTTAGGAGCCAAAACAGCCAGATCTTTAAACAGAGCCGCACTTCCAGTTACTAATACATGAATTAGTACGTCTGTTTCATAAATAAAATGTCACTGGCCGCATACTCTTATCTTTATGTTGGCAATACATCCGCTAGAGCAGTGGTTCCCAATCTGGATTCCCCAAAGAGCAGGGGGTCTTCAAGGCTCGGACAACAGAGCCTGTGTGATTGTTAAGTTATTTCAACACAGAGACGGGTTTAGGTGTATCTGCTAATGTTAGTTTATCATTTGGATGGTTCATTCACATGGAAACGGCATTTTGGGAGCCAACATGCACTCATTTTTATAAAACAAGTCCCTATGTAAACAAATTAGGTTCTTTAAAATCTGGTTTACAACATATTTTAAATGTATATTCTTAATAAAAAAATAAAAAAAGGTTATTAAGTAAGCTATAACCCCTGCACCAGAGGCGGTGAGGAGTTCAGAGTTCTGACGTCATGGCAATGGTGGAGGAGACCACAATAACCTACATTCTCAGAAAGAGACAAAAAAGATGCTGTGCAGTGGACAGCGATGGTCGTTACGTTGATTACTGGGGAACTTGAAAGTTAGCTAAACAATACAAAAATTTATTTTGTGTAAGCTGCCTTATGTGTAGCTAATAGGTGCATTGCAGTGTCAAGGAAAACAAGTTTCCCTCTCCGTATTGACAGGTGGTCCTTGGAGATGAATGGTTGAAATTTTGGGAAATTTGGCAACATATTTAAATCATATAGGTTGTCATGTTGGCATGTTTCTGAATATGCAGATTCATAAAATTGTAAATAAAATAGTCCAAAAAAATAAGAAGCATTGTGACTTCTTCTTTCATACTTTTGCTGGTTGCATGGTAGCTATGCTGCGCAACACTGCCCCTGTGGTTTTCAATGGTACTGCTCCATTTGCTACGTCCAACTACACCCTGAAAACAGATAATATGAGGTCAGCTGACCACCTACAGATGGTTTTTCCACCTGTCGATTTTTCCTTTGCTTTTTATGGCATGAGCAAGTTCAGAGATGAGGTTGAGCAGGAATATTTTAGGTTATATTTCCCATCATTGAATCTTTTTTCCTTCACAACTTGAAGCTGCTTTAATTTGACATTTTCTGAGAATTCAATAACATGTTCTCATAATGAGAAAATAGACGTTAGGCCACATTAAAAAGAAATAAAACACTTTGCTGTAGGGTTAGTTTATGTCTTTAGTTAAGCATGCCTAGGTTTTGGTCTCAAAAGCAGACAAAGCTTCTAAGCATGAATTCTGCTTGAGGAAACCAGCTAATGATTGGTTGATAAATGAGGCCCCCTGGTGTTTTGGCTTCATGCAACTCTAGTGTCCCTGGGTTGTCCCTGCAGTCTCATGTACAACAGCTTTAATTATCTGCAGCACCCTGTTATGATGAGCCACTGGGCTGCCTGTTCGCAAGACCACCATTTGAGGTAAACTGATGTCTTAAAAGGAACAGAAAACACCACTTCTGTGGAGAAACGCTGCGCTGTGCTTAAGCTCAGCATCGACTCCTGCGACACCCTAAGAATCACGAACTGAACTGCCGCTACCTTTTCCACTTCACGTCTGCAAGTCAGTGGAGAAAGTGAGCCAGTCTCAGAGCACTTGAGGTCCTAAAATGCTTAGGCATGTACTGTCTGTAAGGGGTTGAGAAAAGGTCCAGTAAGAAATAAGAAAAAAAAACAAAACAAACAAACAAACAAAAAAAAAAAAAAAAGCTGGATGTCAAAATACAGAAGAACCACATACATTTTGTTTTTAGTGAAGCAAGACCCACACCTAAGAGATGGATAAGCTGATACCTGCAGGCCCTTGAGCAGCATCACATACAAGATACTAAAGGAGATGCCTCTAAGGTGATAAGGAACAGGAAGTGGAACACAGCTGATATGTCAAAACATTCTGGCACCTGAAAAAGTGCAGCAAAAATCTAAAAGAAACGATGAGTTAGAGCTCAAACTTCATGTCCATTTTTCCTTTGACATGCCACCCATACACACACTTAAAGTTGAGGAAGGGGGTAGGACGGGAAGGAGAAGAGGGACAATATGCTAGAAAACATTTGGATGGGATAGAAACAATGAGCAGGTTTCAAGTGGCAAAAGGTCAGTTGTTTATGGGGATGGTCCTCAAACATCTTGGTGGGGTTGATGGCCAATGCCAGTACTCTTAGCTCCAGTTAAATCCTCCCACTTCCTGTGGTTGATGGTTTATTGGCAGCAGATTGTAGCGACATCTCTATCGCGTCTTGCCAGATGTGTCCCTGGCAACCATGACACTGTTAAAGCAATAATCCTGCTCTGGTGACATCACTCTTTTTCCACATCCAAGGTTCACTCCTCATTTGAAGCACCCTCCTCTGGCGAGAAAATGGCAGCCATGCCCACCAACGTAGAATTATGGGAGGCTGATATGATGATGACAGTGTGTAGGAGGACTAGCGCCAGCAGGCAGATCTTCAGTCGCCCGCTGCACAGTCTCGGGGTGGCGGCGGAAGTGACTGAGGCGCCTTCGGGCTGACAGGAAGTAGCAGTTCTTTTTAGTGTGCCCCCTGAAGGGCTGTCCATTTTGGAGTCCCATCGGACGTCGCAGCACTCTGCCTCAATGTCTGAAGGATGATCTCCCAAAAGCCCTGTAGAAGAGATCAGTTTCAGATATAAAGACACACTTTGCAATGGTAATAGATTTAGATAAATAATGCGCTGCAAAAATTTAAATATAAGTAAAAAAAAAAAAAACATTGTTATTTTAACTAATCTTTCTGTGTGTTTATGATTTTAACCCCATTTTGGACCACCTTTTAGGCATCCTTTGACTCTAAAGATGAATCAGACCTATTATACCTGGGTGTGTGGCTCTAATCAGAGGGTGGAGGATGAGATACAATGACCCAGAGCTGGACTTCAAAGAGGGTGATGCATCACTGCATCAAGTGGGAAACTCTAAAAGACTTAAATTGCCAGTGTGTCAAAAGGGCTGTCGCAGCTCTCATCTGAACAGGGAAACCATGTTGCTTAGTTTTCATTGAACAAAGCAGTGGGTGAGAAAGCCTGATGGAAAACTGGCTGATCCAGTGGAGCAGATCTAACCTTTTTAATCTGATGGTAAATAATTTTCTCCTTTATGTTTCCTCCCTTGTGGGACAGCTTGTAAATATTGTACAGTTCAATTGAAAATTGGAGATTAGAGTAAAATCTTTCCCCACAACTGGTTTGACCTAACTTGTTACAGTATACAATACCCTTACTGCATCCTACCTTTACCCAACACTGAATGTCAGAATCTACAATCAATAGCAGGTTAGGGTGTCAGAATTGGGTATAAAAGGTTTGGTCCACCAAAGGTTCAGTTTTTCTTTGAATAGGTTATGAGTTACTTTAAGTAAGGAAGGAATAAAAGGACAGTTAAAAGAAACAACTGAAGTTGGATGAGGTCCTTGACCCGGTTTACAGATCATTAAAATGTGATTCTGCATTTCTCTGCTGTAATTATTTCCACGAAGTCCTCTTGCTGTGGTTCTGGTTATACTGGCGTAAACAAAGGCCGATTTGCCATAAAGCACCAAGGTCCTAAGACTCCAGAACGAAGGCAGAACCAGAATGGTGTCCGTCTGAAAGCAAGCAGTAATAGTCTGCATCCAGAAAATATAACAAAAAATGTTTAACACAAGAGAAAACCACAAATCAGCTGGTTAAATGCTTGTCTCGGATGGTCAAAAAGACAGTGGACACATGTTCTGTGGTCAGATGAGTCTTGTATTTGACAAAAAAAAAGCCCATATTTGTCTAAAAACTGCAACAACTAGTATCTTTAGTTCACAAATGATAAAATTAGGAGTGTTATACATCAAACTCTATATTTGTCTATGTATTCCAAATATAATGAAGTTGGTCTGTGAGGACAAGTAATGTTCAAATACATTAACAAATCACAGATGAGAGTTTTCATTGCATTTAAGAAAACTTCCCGAGCTTCAGTGTTGCCCGTGGTACAGCCACTAAGAGGGCGGCAGCTATTTCTGATGCAGAATGTGGCAGTCAGGCACACCAGATTTAAAGTAGCTTCATTATCTCTGAGAGCTGTGAGTCTCAGATAGTTCTGCTGACTGTGATGGGAGGGAAACTAATCAGCAGCCAGATTATAATAACAAACCTTGTGTTGATTTTAGAACACCTGCCTCTGCCTCTCCCTTTACCTCATACTGTACCGTTATGTAGATTTCTCTATGAGAAGCCTTAATTCATTCCTGGGACAACAGTTTGAACGGCAGCCACCATTATTAGTATTAACAGAGGTCACAACTGCCTGAAAACTGTTTTATTTGCCTGTACCATGACTTGCAAATTAGAATATAGCCTGCTTCAGATCCTTTGAGGTTTATATCTTAAGAAACTTACAGTAAATATTGAGATAAAGACCCAATAAATTATCAATACATTGTTAAAATGTCCTTGTGTCCTTGCTGCAATTCTCAAACACACCACTAGATGTCATCAGAAAGCTTTCTGGGAAAAAAAAGCCTTCACCATTTTCCTGGAGGGATACCATCTACTCATCATGACATATACTGTGGATGTATTCATTCTGTGCATCCTTTTAAAAAATGCATTTCACTACTAGAAGTGAAATATAGAGCTTCTTCCCTGAAGAGAACACAAGGCCCTTCAGACACCCACTCATTCTAACATGCAGCCCATTTATATCTGCTGGATGGAGGGAGCAGCACCAGATCAGACGACAAGCTTGTATTAACCTGTGCAGATGAAGCTGGGGCTTCCGCCATGAATCAGGTCGTCGTTGTCAGGCAGGATGAACGGACAGCTCTGCTGGACCTCCAGGCAGTACTGGTGGCACGGTACAGTCTTCTGACAGGACCTCTGGGTGGTGGGGAAATACTGAGCACATAACCAGGGCTTGTAGGCCACCTGAGGAGGAGGAAGAACAAAAGAAAAGGACATGAATAAATGCAGATACACGAGCCGCTTGAAGATCGGTGAAAGTCATCTGGATCTGCGGGGTCTTAGGCCTCCCTGTGTTAATATTAGATTTTCATAAGAGCCCACAGAATAAACAATTATTAGCTGTTTATTTAAGTCACTTGGCACCGAACACAAATAGTTTTACTACTGAAATGGACAGTCCGAAAATATTAGCCATGACTAATCTGCTAGCCTCTGCCAAGCTACACTAGCTATCTAATTTGATGTTTGCAATGTCGATGCAAATCACAACCACAAAATAAGTTCACCAATTAAGTCCATGATATACTGTAGTCTAGTTTGAGGTAGGATGCAATACAAATTACACAGACACCTCTGCTTAAGAAGACAGATGGTGACATGTAATAGCCGAAGCCTCAGGCTTGGAGAGCTTAGCAAAACAAAATGAACTGAGGACAAACCCCAGTTTGGATTCATCCTCAACTCAAACTAATTATAAGCGTCTTTTTAGTCTCCAACCCGATGGGATGGTATATCAAATGAGCTGGTTAGCCCGTAAATGATGGTAGCTTTGTAGTAGTTTTATGCAGAGTATCACCAAGTTAATGATTCATTCTCTTTTTAAACCTTTAGGGTATTTTATAAATGTCAAAAAAAAAGTGTAATGAGAGAGACAGCTTTCCGTTTAAAAATATGCACAAGTTGCACTGTAGTCAGGAAGATAATAACATTAGCATGTTTATATTCATGAATTTTAACCATCTTCTGGGCATCTCTGATTATATTAAGTCTTAATAGTCTACAGCCAAGCTGCAGGTCTATGAGGCTGTTAGCCAAGATGGTTGATCTGCAGACCTCATATCTCACTCCTCAGGTTTAAACATTAGCAAAGGCCCAAAAATGTCTTTAAAAAGATTTGTGACGTTGGTTGCTCAATTTTCTCAAATCTGATTGGCCCAGAATGCGTAATCTGTTACAGTGACTATGCTAATGATTAGCTGACATGTAGCAGGCACAATGTTAGCCGTGTTTAATTAGCAGGCTAGCAATTTATTATTAACAAAAAATGCAATAAAAATGCTATGGCAAAAAGGGAATTTTGCAGAGCCAATAAATAACAAACAAAAAGCTTATTAGTGCCTGTCGAGACAAACTTCTTCCTCTTTTATTATTTTAAAAAAAAAAATTTAATCATTATCTTTTTTTAAGCTAGCAGCAGAAAGGACCAGTACACAGGCCTCAAAAGGCCTACTGTATGTATCAGTCAAATGAGAAAAGGTGCATGTCATGTTATGTAGGATAAAGATTTCTGATGATTTTCATCTACATGACTCAGCAGCACTGGTCTCTACAGTATAAAATACCATCCTGTGCCTTAAACCAGTGGAAAGTCATGTGCACAGCAAGCAGATCTTTATTACATACAAACCAAGCCAAGCATATTCGGTAGCTTGGTCTGGCTTGTGTTCTAACCCCAGCTCCTACCTCTTGTCACTAATAGGCAACACAGAAGTTCAATTACTCTCTCGCAGGGCGGTGAGACGTGCAAAGAAAAGCTCTGTCTAGTAAATAATGGAGGAAATATGCTGCTATTATGAGATAAAAGACTCCAGGAGAGAAATGTGACTGCCTGACAATTTCAAGTGAAAATGTACAGCAGCCTTTTTCAAGTCATGAATCAGAAACTAAAACAATCTATTAGCATCAGCCAGGTAGCAGGAGAAGTTAGAAATGTCAGTATAAGCAGAGTTTTACGTTAATGTTTAAAAAATTACAGTTTTAAGCAGCATTCAGCCGTTTTAAACACCCAGGTGTCGGTGAGAACTAATGTCTGAGTAAAATAAAAGTTTTCGTGCTCCTAGATACGATGGTGAAGTATAAATTGAAGATACATGAACTAAAATGGACATTTCTAAGGCTGCATAGTAGCTGTGGTAATCACAAATTTAATCATAATACAATATTGTTTTAATTTAGTGGGTAATGGTTTGGATATTGACAGTTTAATGAGTTTTAATAAATCAGTAGGAGAACATATGAAGGTCTCTAAGTCTTATTAGTTGGTTTGCTTTTAATACAACAACAGACAGCACTATATGAAAAGTCTTTAATTTTAGGCCCCCTGCCTCCCTGAAATGAATATATAACAGATGGATGAATGAATGTTGATCTTTATTTAAATTCTTTCTTTATCAGTGATGTAAAGCCAAGACTACCCACACCTGGAGAGACAAGTTTGCTTGTGTACAGAACAGTTAAATAAATGCTGTCTGGGTATGCACCCTAAGAACTATTAGAAAGTTAGGTACTTCTTTAAAGTGTGTGGTTAAATTTAATTTAGTATATTTCCATTTGCAACAAAATACATATTAGGGCACTTCACAAGGTCTGAATCAGTTTGAATCAAAATCATTATAATCCAATTAAACTCAAATTATGGTCCAAATCAAACCCGTTCATTCCAAATAGATTCAATACAGTCCAGTTCGGTATAATGTTTGGGTAATAAATCCAAAGGATCTTTATTTTAATTAAATTCTCCATCTTGAACAAACACACTAGATGTGAAAAAAGCAAAGTACTGATACCAAACCTGTTCAGACTTTGCCAACAATGTTCTATTATGTACTGTAGACGATTATTATACATATTCACTAAATGGTATAATAGAGTATGATATGAAATACTGTATAGCTGTTAAAACCATCGTGCCAGCACACTTGTAAAGTTTAGTAGGTTTTTGTCCAAATATTTTGGAATTTTATCCCCAATTACAAAAAAAGTTGTTCAAAATGTAAATAAAAGCAGAATGTAATTATTTCTAAATCTCATCCATCCATATTGTGTTCCCAGTAGAACAGAATCAATATATATTAGATGTTGACATTTTATCATTTCATGGAAAATATGAGCAGATGTTGAATCTGATGGCAGCAACATGTTTTCAGGTATTTCATCGAGCTCTCACATGATGTTCTGATGTGTTTCCTGTTTGTGCCAAGAAACAGAGATAACAGCCGCTGCACAGCCAGTGATAATAATTATAATAATCCAATTGTGGTAATGGTGATGACAATGAGAATGATGGAAATGTGTGGTTTGTACAATCACATGTTCCAGACATGTATGACTACATGTTCATATTGTTAGGGATAAAACTTCAAACAGTTTTCATGGAAATAAAATACTTGAAAAAAGCATATAAGTGGTTAATCACCTTGATGGGTGATTAGGGAAAATTGTTTGACATGAAAAACATGTTAATTAAAGCTATAGTGATTACACCTCTTTGTATATATTAGGGGGTAATTTGGATGAATTACACCACAAGATCAATTCCCATGATCCATTGCTTTAGGCAGCAGTCCTGAAAAAACAGGCCCATGGCCATGATAAAAATCACTCAGATCAATGATTTGCCTTCTCAGATTTTTAAGTATTTCATCCCAGAATTAACGAGGTGTTAAATCCGTGACAGGATTTTCTGTCTATGCAAATGGCTGCTGTTTCATTTCAGATGATTTTGCATAAAATTCTTGCATTGGTGAGCTAATCTGTCTAGGGATGCCGTGGCTATCAAAAGAGAACCAAAACAATACAATCACAGCGAGACAGGAAATCTGGGTCCTCCTGAAGATGTATGCTGGCAGTTGCCAAGGTAACGGCTTTTTCTGCTTTTCATTAGAGCTCAATGGGTACTGCCCTGCTCTCTGTCGGTTTTCTGTTTGTGTGCAAGTTTAACTGTGCATCCAGGTCTGAGCGTGTGCAAATGTGTGTGTGCATGTGCTCAGCGTGAAAAGGGAAGCATACAAGAGCAAATTGAGTTAGTCAGGAAGCAGGCCTGGAGTCTGATTTGATCAGTCTAATGTGTGATCAGTGTGAATGGGAAACTGGCACTCAAAAGCCTCCGTCGCCATGCAGCTTAGGCTGCTTTAAACAATGCACTGGAGCCCAGACACAGACAGGAAAGGCATTAAGCAGACCACCAGTGCTTCCTGCAGCTGATTTCTATCTGTACGTACATCATCTACTACAACGCCGCAAAATGCATTTAAAATATGCTGGACAGATGTTGAAGCAAGCAGATTTTTAAAGCCTGAAAATCAGATTAAAAATTAGAATTCAAACGCTGCTGCTTAGGCACATAAGTGGCAGCAGTCCTGGCATCTGAAATTCACCATAGTGATAACTATTATATAACAAGCTGACTGTAGCAACAAGTCTTATCTGCAGCATGTAGATCTTCCTCTGACTCGAAGGCCTCAGCTACACCAACCAGTACATACTGTTCTCTGTACTGCTCTTTATCTAAATAGCTTAATTAAGAATAATTTGCATTTACAGAATATATCCTTTTATCTCTTTTGTTCTATTTTTTAAGCCAGAATCGGATTCAGTTTCCTTCATATACATTCTTCATGCTGCTGAATGAAGTAACAGCTCATTTTGTTTCTTCTTTTATTTAATTCAGCTTCTTAGCTAAAATGTTCTGTTAGCAGAAAATAAATAAATTAAAAAGCCCAAAAATGGTTTCATAAGCAGCTGTGTATGAGCGAATAATTAATGTACTGTACTACTGTCGCTGTACATCTGGCTGAATTTAATGTCCTTTTAAAATGACATAAACTCAGATGTACTGACTGGTTTACGAAAATCAAACCACAATGTCACACTGAACCATCACACAGTCAGACCTGCTACAATCAGAGAAAAGCTTATTCTTAAATAAAATAGTGCAGCCAGCTCACACCACCGTGTCTCAAACGTAAGACTGCACGTGTGTGTGGGTGGCCACACGATTCCATAATGTACTGATGTTTCAACCAGCACATAGTGAGCTGTACAACACGGAAAAGGATGAGCAGAGCTAGTATTTTAGTGCTAAATTAGCAACTGTAAAGTCAAAGAATTAACATTTATGATGTCATGAAATGACCCTTATTTAATACTACAAAGATTTTATATCCCCTCTGTGATTTTTGCTTTGGCCAGTCTATGCACATTTTCACAGGAAGCACCTGTCTCAAGCTGGCAGCTCTTGTAAATCTGACACGTGAAGTAAATCATCCACAATTCTGCTCTGCTAGGGTGCAGGGCTTCCCCTCAACATTCCCATTCACATGCCTGTCATTTAACACGGTGAGGACTGGGGGAGCTTGTCTGCAGACGAGAGGAACCACTGAGCTGCAGAGACATACAGCACTCTGGTTAATTCATTCAGTAGCAGCAGCACAAAAAGCCACACCACTGAAGTAAAGAGTTAAACCTCAAACAAATGGGTCTTGATTTTGGACTTAAGTTGGATGGTTACACACATTTACCTACACACGTTTCATATTTTCAATTGCTAAATCTGGACATTAGAAAAACAAATCCTCTGCTTCTTAACTGTTCGTATAAGTAGGTTAATATAACTCCATATAAACAACAGTACAACATAAAGTAAGTGTATAGTTGTTAAATGATGCACTAATGAAACTAAGCCAAACTTCCATGTTTTTTAAAGATAGGACGTTTTCTCCTGCAATGAATATTGTGAATAATTATCTTTTTTTGTAGGATGTAAAGTCCCATTTCTACTGAGTGATACGGTTCAGGATGAAATGGTTTGGGAAGGACAGGAATGGTCTGGCCTGGTCAGACGAGGACCCTCACTAAATCCGGACGGGTTGGGACAAAATGAGAAGGGTGCTGGAATATCCATTTTTTTGTAACCCGTCTGTTTGGGTTCCAGTCTTACCAATCCAACCAAAAAGGGTGGAGCTTGACACACTGCAATCCGCTGATTGGTTGAAAGAATCATCACGTCCTGTGCGACTCGCCAATGAGAATGATTAAATATAATGTCAATTTTTTGTTGTCTAAAAACACATGCCAAGAAGAAAGAACTGCTGGATGTCCACCATTCTCCTCCTTTCCTTCTGTGCTGCATTTTTCTTCGTTATAATTCAAGGAAGTTGTCACACCGATATCACATCACACTATTACATACTGATGCATCTAATGCTTTCCAGATGATACGCTACCTACCAGGTAATGGTACAGCTGGCTGTGGAAACTCAGCAGAGATCTGGTCAAACCGGCTTACGTCAGCGAGTTTAACCCAAATGCCCAGGATGACATCATTTCAGTGTGATGACAATGAACGTGACACAACTAACAATAACACTGAAGGACAGGCTTTTTTTTTTTTTTTTTTATTTTTTTAACACTGAGTAAAAAGTGAAGTGAAAAAACTGAATTCCTTTGGGGTGTTTATGTCACTCTCTTCTTGTTGAGAGAACTGACATTGTTCTCTCCCCAACCGTACCGTGCCATTCTACTATGGACCTACAACTAAAGGGGGTCCAGAAATAGCACATTTCAGCTGTATTGGCCCCTTTTGTAATGGTAACACACAAAACAGCATATCGTACTGAACTGTACTGCTAATAAAAATGGGGCAACAGACTCTAAATAGTTTGGAAATGACCTCATATCTCTTCACAGATTGATGGACAGCATCAGCTGCTTCTCAATGATCAGTGCTGATGTCTTTCCTCCTTGGCACTGTGTCAACACAAACCTGAATTAGTGCAGGATGGTGCACTTATTTATACCAAACAACCTTATAATACTAACGTGCCTTAAAACCAGTTTAAAAAGCTGGAACGTTGAGAACGTTTGACAGCAGGAAACTGAGGGGGGACCTTTTTTACTGCTGCACCACTAAACATGCATGCAGGAGAGCAGCTGTGTTTGTGGAGAAGTTGAGCAGTTGGCCTTTATTTCTTCATCACAGGGCAGTTGTTTGTTTAAATTCAACTCTATTTAAAAAAAAAAAAAAAAAAAAAAAAACTTTTATGATAATTGAATAAAAATGACAACATGACAAAGAATAAATAAATAATTAAAATATGAATGTTAAATACTGAACACTAATTTCTAGTCATGATACTACAATTTAGTTACTTGCACTATTTGCACTGCTTATCTCATTATACTTTGCAAGTTTTTTACTTTTAGTTATTTTATTCAGCTATTTTTAGTGACCTGAGAATCTGACTTCTCATCATATACAGTTAGATGGTTTTGAATAACAATAAAGCCAAGTCTGAGTCTGATTAGATTAAAATAGAAGCTCTCACTGATACTAAAATAAAGGCCATTTGGGAACCGAAAGAGCAGACCCTTTAACTTAATTAACTTCCTATGGAAGCAATAAGAATTTACTCTGACTTTTGAACAACTTCTGCATTTGATTCATCTTTAATAAAAGCCGTATGTCTATACTCACATGACTGTAGTAGCCAGCTAAATGTGTCAAACTCCACTGCATTGGATTCCCAATACCTGGGGTTTGAATATTTTTTATGTCAATCTCTATCTGTCAATATCTAAAATAGAAGTTAAAATATGACAGTAAATTAAAGCCGTACAACTGTTATCTTTGAGCCAGCAGGAGTGTAAGTCTGGTCTCTACCTCACAAATGAAGAGCCAACTCAACTGTACATGTTGGCTTAAGCTCCCGGGTTTGTAAAACCTTTAAGTCAACATGCTGTGAAGTATCAACACACTGCTTCTCTCCCAGCAGGACGGTCTTGTTGCACACATAAACACAGACGCCGGCTATAAAGTGGAATGACAGAAACGGCTATAAAAAGCATATGAGTCAGCTGCAGATTGAGATCCCAGTTCCAAGCTGAATCATTACCACTCACACAAATCACAGCTCTGATAGAACAGGAAGCAGCTCTCACACTACCTGTGCTATTTTCAGTCTTTTTAGCTCTGTAATGTACTAAGTGGGCAAAATATTGAGTTAAGATTCTTGAGACATTCGGGTATGTTTGTGGTGTGTATCAATCAGTCACTAGATCTATTTTTATGCCACTATGTAGCTGAAAAGAAATGAAAACACATTATTAATCCTGTCAAAATGTTGTTTACAGAGCTTTGATGTTTTCACAACTCCTCCTCAGTGTTCGCCTCAGGTCACTGATGCAGCCATCGGATAGTCCAGCAGGTCAAGCAAACATACAGGTGTCAGTCTTTCTTGGTTACGTAAAATAACAGGTGCTTTAGAAAATGAGAGGGATTTCAATTTTACTGTAGCCCTGGTTTCTACATTCACAGAATCATCTTCCTCCAGTGACGTTTTGTTTGAAAACACAGGGTTAAAAATGATCCAAAAACTGATCGAGTGAGTGAAAAAGAATCAAACATTTGGCTTCAACATAATGCCTAAATCTATTCGTAATTATACAAAAACAAAATAAAAAAAATAAAAAGACTGGATTGTAATAAAATACAATTAAACATTAGATAAATTAATAAAAATATATAAATAACATAAGAATAAATACATACAGAACAGTAAATAAAACAGTAAATAAAAATAATAATCAATTAATTAGATAAACAGGAATAAAATACTTTTATACATATTTTTTATTACATTTTTTGTTAATTAATTACTCGAAATGCTAGCAAGAACCTGTTAAGATGTATTGTTCACGAACGAGCTGGATAAGAGCTGATTTGTAGTGAACTCTATATTCTTAAATTACAAGGGCGTTTGGAAAAAGTAAAGAAAGGAGTAAATCTAATGAGTCATAACAAAACGTCTGTCTTTATTTGATTTGTTTGTGGAGGTTCTGTGTTTAATTGTTCATTTGAAGGTTGGAATAAAATAGTAGCTGTATTTTCTAACAAAGAAATGCTTAAAATGAGGCTTTTATGAAAATAATCATATTAAAAAAACTGCTTATCAACTCAAAAATTACTCATAATTGCTAAATTAGTCTAAAATACAAGCTCTGACTGATAGTCAATCGAGAGCTATTTGAGAACCAAGGGAGCTTTCTAAGGGAGCTGAGCCGGATCTTTAAAAAGAGCTGGACCTCCCGTCACTATTCTAGAATAAAATACTGCTTCCATATTTGTGAAACACAAAAAATGTCCCTTGCCGGGGATGTAGCTCAGCGGTAGAGCGTGTGCTCTGCATGTATGAGGCTCCTGGGTTCTGAGGGCCGGTCCCGAACCCGGATGAATCCAGAGGGTTGTGTCAGGAAGGGCATCCGACGTAAAACATATGTTAAAGAAATGTGTGGATATATCCAACAACTTCCATACCGGATCAGGTGGAAGCAGATGATTCGCTGTGGTGACCCCTGAAGGGAATAGCCGAAAGGGAAGAAGAAGAAAAAAATGTCCCTTCATATCAATTTACAAATTTACATAAGTGTTTAATTGTCATTCTTTGCAATGCAAATGCTAAGAGGCTTACTGGTTTCTTAGAAGTAAACAAGTCTGACAGAACAATGCTTATTGGTGAAAACAGTAAACAGAAGCCTTGAATAACCTTCCATCAATTGTATTGACAGGCTCTAAGAAACCTTGAATCTTTAAACTGAAAATGCCCCGCAGAGCACACAGCGTTACAGGACGTCAGAGCATCAGCCCTGAATGACATAATCCAAGAGACTTTTATTTTCTTTATGTATACTGTCTGCCTCCAATAAGTGGATCCAATCATGGCATCCATTTTCCTGAGCCATGTTTTGCAGATCCATTCTAAGAAAACATGAGCACGAATGTTCATGGGAGGATTTGTTGTCAGTTGGGTTTAGCACCCAGACGCATAAATGAAAGGGCTCCATTTACAAAACAGGTAGGTCTCAGGATTGGCATTCAGCTGATGTAAAAGTCTTAGCTGGGAGGAAACAAACTGAATTTCTACTAGACATGAAGTTGTTTCCGAGGTTTAGGTTCATGTGGAGATTAAACTGTGTTCTCAGAATCACTGTTGGCCAGCTCTCACCTCATAGGTTTAAAGAATTTATTTTGGATCTGAGCTTCAGGAGTCCAGGTAAGAGGTCAGTGTGGCCCCGGTTTCTCATCGATGTGGAGCTTGTTGACTACGGGAGACTGGACCTAAACGTAGAGCATGTTGACCTCCCCCCGGTGTGTCGCACCACAATAAATATGGCAAACAACCAAACTGCCCTTTGAATACACCACGTTGTTCATGAATAAACAGTGTAAATGAGCTGTACAGTTAGTAGGCTACTATACATAAAAATACTTTAGTCCAAAAGGCATTTTCATTATAGGTACATTTTTCCATCTGCTTTCTATTAAATAAAGTTAAAGTGTTTAATTAATAACAAAAGCTAAATATAGATAAAGCTTAAGTAATTACATTTATTACTTTTTTATTACTGGTATATACTGTTACTGTTTTATTACTGTTATATGCAGTGTTATATGTTTATGTAACTGAAAAGATAAAAAAATTCTAGAATCAATTTCACCTTCTACAAAGATGCTAGCATTAGCATGTAGCATTTGCTACATGCTAATGCTAGCATGGCAACATACTAAGAGGAGATTAAAAAACAAATAGACTACAGAAATCTCTACACTGACAAACCAAAATTATGTGTTTGTATGAAGTCTTATTAAGGACAATACATAAAGTCAACGTTTTCAATAAATATTCAAAACTCTGCATACTCATCCTCCACAACCCCGTTAGTGACACAGAGGGGAAAATATAACTGGCCCTGAGTTAATGATGTGTGGCCACAAGCCAGTAGCACGTGGCCATATGATCAATAACTGGGGGTTGTGACTTGATATGGTGTAAGAATGACATAATAAAGCTGTAGCTACAAGCCCATCACTGTGTGGCATCAAGAAACTGAGAGCTGGCTGCTGCTTTGTTGTTTGATATCTTTTTTACTATGCATTTTTTTCAGCTTCTCATTGTGTTAAAGCAAACTCTCCCCCTTTCTACAACTCTGCACTGCTCTGGTAGTGTCAGGTTTATCATGACAACATAAAGTAAAATAAGAGTTTAGAAAAAAAATGTGACACACAGCTAAACTTTTCGGTAATAACTACTGCTTTTAGTTTATTTAAAAACTAAAAGGCTTTTCCATGAGGTGTTAGTACAGTATATACAAACTGATTGGCAGCAACACATCTGTGAAAAGTTCAAGCAGCCATGCTGCTGTGATGGATGCAGGATGTGGTTCAGCATCGTCTTGCTGAAATCTGCAAGGCCTTCCCTGAAAGAGACGTCGTCTGGATGGGAGCAGATGTTGCTCTAAAACCTCCATATACTTTCCAGCATTGATGGAGCTTCACAGATGTGGAAGCTGCCCACGCCATAGACACTAATGCAGCCCCATCCCATCAGAGATGCAGCTGTTCACCTGTCCACTGATAACAAGCTGGATGCTCCCTCTCCTCTTTAGTCTGCAGGACACGCCGTCCATGCTTTCCAAAAATAATTTCACACTTTGATTAATCTGATTGCAATTGTTTTTAATGACACATTTTTCTGAAATTGTTCCACAGTTTTTGGTGATCCTCTGTTCGTCTTTAGCCCAAGATCACCAGCATACAGTTTTTTCCCACGCACACAGAGATTCCTCTCAATTTTCTGAATCTTTTGATGATATTATACACTGTAGATGGCAGGATCTTTAAAGGCTTTACAAGTTTTATGTTGAGTAACATTTTTCTGATTGAACCTCCGTCCATCCTTCACCTGAGAGACTTTGCCTCCCTGAAATGCTCCTTTTATACCCAGTCATGTTATTGACATGTTACAGTTAATCTATTTAGTTATCAAATGCTCCTCCAGTTGTTTATCCCACTTACTTATCCAGTCTTGTGTTGCCCTGCACCAACATTTTAGGTCATGATGGGGGGACTCTTTTTGATTGGATGGGAAATTCCCCAAAATTTCACACCTTTCTGGACAAGGTATCACAATAACTGCTCACTAGGGGTAATTTTCCCCAAAGATGAGAAAAGAAGAAAATGAATTTACGCAGTCTTGGAGTTTCTGTTTTTACTTTGGTGTTAAAACCTAATGAGGTTTTCACCAGAATGTGTCCAGTATGAGCAGCAAAACATCCAACATGTTTCGGTAAGACGCATTTTACATAGCTTTCCCTCTTTGGTTCACTAGCTGGTCCGTTTGCTTTCACACTGCACGAGAACCTGACCAGGATTCACTTGGAAGTGAACCGAGACCTCTGGTTTTCAAGGAGACCAGAGTTCATTGCATCACATTTGCATGCATATATACATACATACACACATATATATATTTCTCCTCTTCTTTCCTGTTCATACTAACTTAATACATTTTCTACTTACTCTTGTCATTTTTACGTTCACTGATTTACATGCTTGCTTTTAAGAGGATCTTTCTTTTTACTGTGTCTGTTATGTTTATATGTTCATCTGCATCTCTGTGTTTCTTTATTTAATTTTTCTCTGGAGGCTCTAAGCCAAGTCAGGTTTGCAAATGGGAATTGGTTCTTAAACTTTTTACCTGGAAAAATAAAGGTCAAACAATCTCTTTTTTTGGTCCACACCAGAGTGTGGATGCATGTTCCAAATGAACCGTAGAATCTGTGAAAGCAGACCAGGGTTTGTTTAGAGTGGACTGAACAGCACCAGTGTGAATGGATCCTGAGACGTGTTGCTGTCATAAAATTAAAAAATAAGCTAATATTTTCATTGAAATGGTAAAAAGTCTCATTTTCAACATGTGGTATGTTGTTTATGCTCTACTGGGAATAAAATGGGTTTATGAGATTTGGCAATGGTTGCATTCTGGTTTTATTTACATTTAATCAGCTTCATACTTTTTTCTTTGGAATGGAGGTTGTATATTTTTAATTCCTCATTTTGCCTCCATTGTTTATATCTCTGCAAAGCATTTAGGTTACACTTGTGTTTGCATTATGCTGTATAAATAAAGTTGTGTTGAGTATTAAAGAACAAGGGTATAATTACATTAAAGGGCTTCAGTGTGACTTGTGTGTTCCATTTTCCTAAATAGCTTGAAGGAAAGTGAGGACATCCATTCTACACAGATAACTCTAAGATGCTGGCTCAGTGAAAGGAAATAAGTTCCATTCATAATTCATGGGAGGTATCATGGGGCTAGAAATAACTTGGATTGGAAAAATGAAAATTTTGATCTGATGATGGTGCTGGAAGAAAAGACACGGGTCACCAAAGTCAGCAGAGTTCTCCCTGTGGGGATAATAAGTGTCTAGACACAATTTCAACACACTCTTTCTTTTAGTTGTTGAGGTATTTGAAATTGAACAAAAGTAGTGGAACAAATGACTCCAGTGCTTGGCCATGTACTTTATAGTATGCAAGAGACAGAAGATGGCCAAACACTGAATCTGCTTTAAGGCTGGAAGTAAGCATGAATGCTAAGTAAACTTACTTACATGTTTCTGGGCTCTCATTTATCAACTGCACAGATTTGTGCGTATTTTATTTGTGAGAACAGTCTCACGTAAATGTCATACTTTTACAGAAAAATGTTCTTAAGGATAAGAGCTTCTCCCACCATTCGTACATACAGAATCTAGTGGTAAAAAGAAGGAAACTGCATTATTTTTGCAGGTGTCTAAGCGTGCTTGGTTTGCATCATTTGTTCGTCAAAACAATAATTACTCAATATGTACTCTTTAAGAAAAAAACAAAAAAACAAAAACTGAAATGTAGCTTCATTGGTTTCAGCCAAGCAGCAACCTCTGGCGGTGAAATGTGAAGTCTATGCAGAAGTGCAATTGCAGTTCCCCCCTCATCCACTAGGGGCTCCAAAACAGAGCAAATCCCCATAGACTCCCATGTTAAAAAGACCAACTTCACAGCAGAAATAAACATGTTTAAAGCCTGGTACAAAAAACTGTTTTAGGATTAATAGGTCAAGTTTACCTTCATGACAACTGTAAGGGGGTGAATTTTTTTCTAACTCATCCGTTTGGATGTTATTTAATCTTGAATTCAGCATAATTAGGGGTGTGTCCTTTTGATTGACAGGTATTCAATATCAGCGGCAAGAAGGGAGAGTGCAGCGGTTTTTAGCCAGCTAACAGCATGCCTTAGCTTTAGGCCGCCTACCTAGGTTAGCTGGTTAGCTACTGATTACTCCAGGTTAGCTCTGGTTAGCTCGGTTAGCTCTTAGCTACGGACAGCTCGAAGTTTGATGGGTGTCAATCATCCAACCTCACATTCAAAGTCCCCTTTGCCCATTTTAGGATTTTCCGGGAATGGCAACACACGTGACGCTGCCAAGATGGCGATGGTGGGAACCACCCAATGAGCTTCAGTTCAGCTCTTCAGAAACCTACGGGTGACATCACAGAGGCTCTGTCCATCTTTTATACAGTCTATGATTTCAGCACTTCAAAAAAGACACCTGTGACAGGCAGGTGAGAACTTATCATCATTGATCTGATGAGGGACTTCGGATCAGATGCTGCTTCCCAAAAGAGATCCTGTTGGATTTCTGCCATGATTTGCTGCCTGTGTTGCAAAGTTATTGTAGCTGGGCTATTCCAGTGAATATCCAAGTGGGGTTTTGTTAAATGATATGAGACAGGAGACAGCTGGGACCTTCCCTGACCATCAGTGAGCTGTCTCCCAACCAAAATATTTTTATTCCTTTGAACAATTCAACATGCTGGAAAGAGCTGCAAAAAGTGGTTTTCAGTCGAGTGTGAAACAACTGGGATAAGGATCAGTACTTCCAAATCCAAGATCACGGTCCTCAGTCAGAAAAGAGTGGAGTGTCCTCTCTGGGTCGGGAATGAGATACTACTCCAACTGGAGGAGATTAAGTATTTTGGGGTCTTGTTCAAGCGTGAGGTAAGGATGAAGTGGGAGAGCTCCAGGGGGATGTGGACCCTGAAGGAGCTGAGCCAAAAAACAAAGCTGTTGATTTTCCGGTTGATCTACATTCCTACTCTCACCTACAGTCCCGAGCTGTGGCCAAAAGAACAAGATAATAATAATAATATAAGTTATAGATATGGGCAGCCGAAAAGAGTTTCCTTCATAGGGTGTCTGGGCTCTCCCATAGAGATAGGATGAGATGTTTGGTCATGTGCGTCGGGTTAGGATGCCTCTTGGATACCTCACTGGTGTGTAGCACCTCCCCAGAGAAGATCTAGGACACAGCTCTTGGCTGGCATGGGAACACCTCGGGATTCCCCCAGACGAGCTGGAAGAAGTGGCAGAGGAAAGGGAAGTCTGGACTTTCCTGCTTAGGCTCCTGCCCCTGCAAGCTTACTTTGAAAAAGTGGTAAAAGGTGGATAGATGGATGCAACGTCAGTCAATTCTGAATGCAAGGCTGCTGGTTTTCTCAAACATAGTGGTAGATATGACACCACAGAGATGAGTTTTAATACGCTAAAACCATGAAACAGTCTGATAAATCATTAGCTGGTCATGCATTACTTTCTAATAATGTAAAACAACTTCGTACCTGAGACAACAGCATAAAGTGCATATTTACAAAATGTGTTGGAGGGAAATTTTACTTTAGGAGGCCATATTTTTTATTTTTCGGAAGATAAAGTGTCCCACTGTGCTCTCATAAACAAAACTCAAGTCCTGACTGACAATTCATTTAACAGGACAAGCATCATCCTCAATCATCGTAATGGGTCACACAGAGCTTAACAGAGAATCAAAGATAACCTTTTACCTAGTAAACTGCTCTGAATATACATCCAGATGGTTTGAAATGGCTTTGAAGAGAGAACATGAATGAAGAAGAATAAGAAGAAGAAGAAGAAAAAAAGTCAGATAATTTCATTAGAGCCGAGAAGAGGGGAAATTAAATGTGATCAGCTGAATCAGTCATGATGCCCAGTCATGGTTTTTCATACAGCACTGCAGATTTCTCTGTACGCAAAGCAAAAACCCCCAACCCTGCAGCCACAAGGCACTTCCTTCATTAGCTAAACTCTAATGAATGTTACAGTCACGTCAACACAAGCAGCTAGGATATGCATTCTAGCTTATATCTGTCCCTGTAAAAATAATCCACTTAAATACCTATACAACAATAGGACTATTAGACTAATTGATGCCATGCACTAAATGAATGAAGGTATTAGTTCGTCCCTTTTCACTGGCAAACATCCTGCTCGAAACATCTTCGTTTTCTCAGTTATGAAGCCAAAACTAATGAATTTTTACTATGATTAAATTTCTGTTGTTCCATTTTTGCTTAAACACAAGAACACTTAGACAACTAAATGCAATTCATCTCCACATGATGACACATCGGTCTGGAATTTCTTTGGGATTATGTATAGTTATTTAATCCTTACAAAAAAATAAATAAATAAAAAGCAGAGGCATGTGCTCAGATGCAAATTAATATCCCCCTAAAATGTTAAATATTTTGAAATAAAAAGAAAAAAAATGTAAATGTTTCTTGTAGAGCTCAACACAACAGGAATTTTTGTGTCAGTGCACAGCCTCATATATATATATATAAATATATTTGGGGCATTTAAGGCTTAAACACAGTCTGTCTTAGAAAAACACTTCTGAACTTGTTTTGCATTCAAGCTTGTGGGGATTTTGAACATAATTTGATTAATGTGTTCAATGTCGAAAATAAAACAACAATCATGTAATATCAGTACAATGAAGAGTAAACTTACATTATCAAATGCTTTTTCTGCATCGAGCCTAATCAGTTATACTTCTGCCTGTTTTTTGAGCGTCATCTATAACATGAAGAGTTCTCCTTATGTTATCATGTGTCTGTCAACCCCTAATAAATCCGGTTTGATCTTTATTCATTATTACGGTCTAGAAAACATTTTTCAAATCTTTTACAAATTATTGAGGTGAACAATTTGTAGTTGGAGTTTAGAAGTGAAATCGGTCTATAATTTTCACATCAATCCATGTCCCTGCTTACTTTCAGGAAAACTGTAATAATGGTTTCTTTCTATGATGGTGGAGCTCTGCCCTGTTTAAGAATCCAGTTACAACAAATTTGACGTGCAGGACGTGGATCCGTCCACCTCAGAGGGTTAAAGATGCACTAAGTAACTTTCTGACCTTAAAACTCCATGTTTGTGACTCATTTTGATGGCACAGTGACATTTATTATTCACATTCCTGGAGCTGTCACTACCTAGCGGCATCCTTAGCATCACATGCTAGCAACTCAACACACTGGGTGATTTGAACGTGCAACTGTGGCTGAGTCAGGAAAAAAATCAATGAAGACCTATCGGATAAAGGAAGGGAGAGAAAGAGCGAAAGGGAGGGAGAAAGAGAAGAGTCAACATCAGACTGACTTTTACTGGATGGCGAAATCTCAGAGCAGAGACAGGATGCAAGATAGATGCTAAATTAGATGTTGTTAGCGGGCGCGTCAGTGAGAAAATGTTTGCAGTATTTCTTTAAAGCTTTGTAAATAAATAGAAGGTATAAACAACAAAACATGACATATTACAAACTAGGGGTGCTGAATTTAATCATCTCCACAATGCATCATGATGCAGACATGGACGATTCTGCATCGATGCAGCAACAGAACATAACTGATTATAATAATGTAATGTATATATTTTGCTGCCAATTGCACATGATCTAGACGGGTGCAACAGCTCGGCAGATCCGAGTCTGAATCAGTTTGGAAACCTTCACTTAGGAAAACTGTAAAACTAAGCAAATATACAGAAAACACATCAGGATCACATAAGATTACACATGAAAATGTATAAAAACTGATAAGTTAGCTTAAGGCTAACGTCTATGGAAAATACCATTGGCAAGCTGGTGGATAGAATACGCGAATGGACTGAAGGGATTTAAACAACTTTGTTTATCAACAAATGTTTATCTCAACATTATTCTCTGTGGTCAATTACAAACTGACTAGAATAACTACAGGCAAATGTTTTTTTTTTTTTTTGCCAAATAGAGGCATAGGCGCCGATTCCATGGGTGCTTCCGGGCCGATCACCCATGGACAATACCGAGCACCCACATGAGTTTTATGGTGAAGTCTGTCTGACCAAGTATAGATTGCACATGCTCATAAAGGTAGCATCAGATTTACCGCTCAGGTGATGTTCACTGGCAGATGCTGGCTTTGACAAGTGAACATTTAAGTTAAAAAATAGATGTGATCAGGAACCCCCACACATCAAGTGAGTCCACCATTTCTACAAGTGCAACCTCCAGTTATACTAGTGCCCCCATGTGTGCCCAGTCAAGTTACAGCAATATGGAATACAAAGGAAACCGCTGCAGCGAAGATGGTCAAAAGAAGGAAAGGACGTATCAAGCTGGCAGGAAAATTAAATTCCTATGGATAGTTAATGAAGCAACAAAAAACAATGAATATTGTAAAGTTTGCACAACAGCTAAAAATATGAATGCCCCGCTTCCTTCAACAACACATGATCAAGAATCTTTGAATGCTTTTGGACAAGATGGCTTTTCGAGCTGGCCTAAAACACCTGAATGATTCAGAGTCCATGAAAAGTCAAATCTGCATCGAGCCGCTGCTGGAGTTGTCGCTGCCGCTAACACAGGTGTAAATGTTGAGGCGACCATTTCTGCTGGTAAATAAAGGCAGATGTCAGATACCAGAACAGCTTTGGTGGCTATTTATTTGTCTATCCAGTATCTGGAACGTGAGGGTTTGGCCATTCAAGGAAAAACAGACAAGGAGTCCACTTTGCTCCAGCTACTAAAACTGCGATCCCACAGATATCCCACAGCTGCTGTCATGGCAGGCTCGTAAAGACAGCAAGTAGTTATCACATGATATCTTTAATGAGAGGACTCATATTATGGCTCATGATGTGCTGAGAACGATCACTGAATAGATAAAGTGTGCTTAAGTTTTCTCACTGAGTATGGATGAAACTGCTGATAGAACAGTGAAGGAGCAGGTCTATCTGCCTCTGTTTTGTTACAGAAGGTTTGGAGCCAGAAGAGCTGCTTGTCAGCTTTTATGAAACCTCTCATACAACAGCAGGTGCACTTTTTAAAGCTGTTTGAAGACGTTCTGATGAGATTTTCACTAATGATCCGTAATCACACTCATCCAACAGTCTCCGAAGTGACTCATCTGGTTTGAAGAGTTTTAATGCAGAGACGCACCGGCTTTAAGACCTCTGTGCCCGTAACTACAGCGGGCTAATGGACTTTCTGGAGGACTTAAGTTTAAACAACAAAGGTGATGCGGGAGGTAAAGCCAGCCTTGTCCTGCAGAAATTTAGAACCTTTTTCACTTTAAAAATAGTGCCAAAGTTTTTCTCCCATATGGAAAAACGGTCAACGCTGCACTCCAAAAGAGTCGGTTACATTTACAGAGAACAAGACAGATGATCAACACACTCAGAGAAGAAATCAAAAGTCTTTGTAAAGGATTCCAAAAATTTGGGGAAAACAACGGCAGCAGTAAGTGATCTGAACGTGGAAAGCCCAGCTGTGCCAAGACCAAGAAAAATGCCCTGCCGGCTGAAAGATGGAGGCGTGCTGCCACACAGCTTTCAAACACCAGAGGAACTGTACCGACAGTAATACTACATTACTGATACAGCCATAATGTCCCTGGATTGCAGATTTAGTCCGTTTGCATTCAAACATGTCCAAGATGTTGAGGATTTCGTGTTTTCAAAAAGTGACTCCAAAAACATTGCACAGTTTTACAGTGATGATTTGGATGAAAACAGACTCACAGTGCTTAGGGATATGTGCACGGACTTGGCAAAACAACACAGACTCTTTAAAAGGCGATCAGCTGTTTAGAACCACATTACCAGAGCTCACAAAACTGGTAAAACTCACACGGACTGTCCCTGTAACGCACTGATACTCAATTCGGTCCTACGAGGGCCGCAATCCAGCAGGTTTTCCATGTATCCCTGCACCAACACACCTGAGTCAAATTAGGTGGCTCTAACAGCCAATCAGGTTCTACACAATGACTCATTAATTTGACTCAGGTGTGTTGGTGCAGGGATACATGGAAACCCTGCTGGATTGCGGCCCTCGTAGGACCGAATTGAGTATCAGTGCTGTAACGTCTTGCAGCTCAGAGAGTTCATTCTCTGGCCTCCGAAGGCTATAAACCTACCTGAGCTCCACATTGGGACAGGCAAGACTCTGTCACGAACACTGAACCTGGATATAATTTCCATCAAGCGCATAGCGTCGAGGAGCCAAACGTTTCTCCTAAAGAACTAGCAGCACTCTTGAGTAAAAAAAAAAAAAAAAAGATCCAGTTTCAGTTACTGTGAGTAGATGTGTTGATAGTTAACGGACTATATTGTGTTAACTTGTATGAGTTATTATAATTTTTTTTTAAATTTATTTATTTTTATTGTACAAGGAAGTTATATTTTGTTTTACTTGTCAAAGCAGGCAAATTTAAGTGTGGTCTTATGTTGCATTTGCAAAGGATTCTGCTAGTGGCAGAACTTTTTTATTTTATTTGTTTATTTCAAAAAAGGAACTTGTTACAGGTTAATTGTTCATTTTGTGGTGAGTTTAAAAAAATTGGAAAATAATAAAGCCACAAATCATATGGAATATTAATTTCGCTTAATGTCTGTCTTGTTTTGTACAAGCAAACAGCACCCACCGGCAGAAATGTAAATCAGCGACTATGTATAGGAAAACATGAAAAACATCTTCTTTACTTCCTTATTCTGTCTGAACTTATTACGGAAAGACTGAAGGGACAAAACTTACTGTTTCACTGCAAGAAATTTTTGTAATTTTTGTATGTCACAAAAAGTAATGTTTCTTGTTTTTCTGGAAATAGAAAACTAAAGTTCAATGATGAAGTTGAAAATAACATCATTGTTTACATGTTCATGATGTTTTTCAATATCAGGACATTTAGATTGATTTCTGAAATAATTATAAATAAACAGAATGTTCATAATAATCTGACTGCTTGAATTTATTGATGAAGAAAGTAGTAATGTACAGTGATTAAGAAAACCTAGGATGCAACACGGTGATGCATCGCTGAATTAAACTGAATCGTTGACATAATCGTAATTCAATCGAATCGTGAGACCAGTGAAGATGCACAGCCCTAATACAAACATGATATATATTTAACCAAAATACAAAAGCAGTATTTAAAATCTAAGTTAACTCCATGTTCGCTTCCACTTAGAAATAGGGCAAGAAGCTCGGTCGTCCAGGAGGAGCTCCGAGTGGAGCTGCTGCTCCTCCACAACGAGGAGGGTCAAATGTGGTGGCTCAGGCATCTGGTTAGGATGCCTCCCTAGGGAGGTTTTCTGGGCATGTCCCACTGGAAGGAGGCCCTGGGGAAGACCTAGGACATGCTGGATGGACTACGTCTCTCAGCTGGCCTTGGAATCCCCCGAGGGGAGCATGAAGATGTGACCTCAGAGGGAAGCCTGGGTCTCTCTGCTTAGGCAGCTGACCCCACAACTTAAACCCAGAAATGCATCAGTAAATGGATGGATGATGAAAAGTATTAATTCAATTATTAAACCTTCTAATTTATTCATTTATTTCCTTTCAACGGGCTAGATAGCTTATAGAAATTCATTTTTACATCTATGACCAGAGTGTATGCTCTTCCATGAAGGGTACATGGCGATTAGAGGCAGTGGAGCTAAATATCTAATGGGTCATTATATAGCTGGTGGTGTAATGAAACCGGGATGTACCAAATGGTGTCACAGAAACGTTTTGCTACCGAAATAGAGTCACCCCCGTTGTCATCATATTATTACTCTCTAGCCTTGTTTGAGAACATTACTGTATGTCAGAGAGATGACTCATCTATAACTGAAATGCCACTGAGGTAAAATGAGGCCTAATAATGGGGTTACCCACATTAACCCCTTTTTTGCTGTAGTTACGTTCCTCCTCCAGCCCCCTCCCTCTTTGTTCCTGTGGTCTGATCTGAGCTTCCTGGTTAAAACAATATGGAAGCGAAGCCGTTCACTGCAGCTTCCCGCCTTATTGGTATTCTGCTCAGGCACTGGTCCATTCATAAATGGGGCTGTTGTGGAGTGGGCCACGCATCTCGGAGGGACAAAACCCTCTCCAAGGTCAGCACTCTCAGCTGCTGCAGGAAGGCTCTGTGGCACAAATCCTACTAGAGTCCATCAATGTGCAGCTCTCAGGAAACCTATTCGGGTGAGCAACACAATGCACTGCAACGGTCTGCTTTCTTTATTACACAGGAGGGACTGAGAGAACAGTACAAAAACACTCAATTTGACAGCTAACATGAACTATAAATAAAAAAACTAAGGAAGTGATTTTTAAAAAGCCATAGCAGTGACAAAGTACTCATGAAGACAGACCGACTACATGAACAGTAAAATAACAGATCTGGAGATGAGAGAGTGTATCTATGTCTTTTCGTCAAGCAGGACATACTGTGGGATGAGCAGCACCCACATGTAAGTCGCTTCCACTATCACTGCCTGTTTGATGTTTACGTCCCAACAACACAAAGAATATTTCTGTTGCCCAAAGTCTTAGTAAAACACCACGGATACGCAACTGCAGAGCAATTCCTGTAACATCACTGGTCTTTTAACCAGGTAAACATGAATAAAATGTAAAGACAAAATGGATCAAATTAACTAATATAGCCTGCTTAGTGTAAGACTTGTACATGTCCCGATATCTGATCTTTTAATTCACATATATGTGTTGGGATATAACTGGAATTCTGGACAATAAATCTACAAACTTAGCAGAAATAATTAAATACTTAGCATATTCTAAAATGAATAATTAAAAACCTTCCTCATTGAGGCTAATAATGAACTTTCAAACAGAAATTTGCCTTTGCCAAGTTGACAGAATCATTAGTATTCATTAGAGGTACTCAATAAATGTAAATTAAATATTAATTCTCCTTTTTGCAAAAATGTGTTTTTAGCTGCTAAATGCTCCCATATGTACCTCAGATAGTTTATTTTTTTTTACTACTGGTCAGCTATCATCCGCTGGCTAAAAAGATAGCTTGTTCATGCTACTGAAAAATTAACTAGTCCCCCAGTAACTAACTTTTTACTACTAGTCAACAAGCATCTACTGGGAAAAGGATAGTTTGGATAGCTTTCACGGTAAATCAAAACAACAAAGCTGCAGATAGCTAAACAGAATGCTGGAAGATGCTAATATGCTAATGCTAACATGCTCCAGAGATTTTTCAGCTGTAAGATTCATGGGGATAAAAAAATAATGCCAAACTGGCAGCCTGCTCAAAAGATCCCAACTGCCAAAAAATAAACAAATAAAGCGGAATTATTAAATATATAAATAATTACATATTTTCTATTTATTTATAAAAAGACATGTGTTAGTAGGGTATTTGTAGCTCGCTTGCATTTTATCATGGGTGGAATGTTATGCTAATGCTAACATGGAGTACAAATCTGAGCACATCTCATGTTTTATTTACTACTGGAAATAAATAACTAAATAAGATAGTGTGTAAATTATGTAAATAAATAAGTGTGTGAATACTTTGGCAGTTTTCATTCTGAACTAACGTCTTTCGTCCATTTCTTCTTCCAACTCTGATTCTGTGTTTACATTTCAATCAGTGTTTTAAAATTGATTCCACCAAAGAATGATTTCTGTACTATGGTGTTTGGTACAATATTTTATATTCAGAAGAATTAAATAGAACAAACAGGATTGTGATAAGAAACAAAAGGGGACTGCTAACAATGTTAGCATGAAAACATTTGCTAACAGCTAAACAGTATATACAGATTTTATCAGAAAAATCAAACTTCTAACCAGGTAACGGATCCACAGGAGAAGTTGAGAAAGCTTTGTCACCTTTTGTGCAGCAAGAAAGTCATTTAAACCTCAGTTTAAAATTTTCTGTTTTTAGCCTTAACAACAACACCTAGCTTTGTCTAAAAAATGTCAAATTTCATGGTGTGACAGTGAAATTGATTATTACTTGTGTGATATAAATTGGACAGCAGAGTTATTAATCTGATTATTTAATGCATTGTAATAAAATCAGAAATTACAACACAGTCCAGCAATGTTTTCATAATATTAGCAAAAAGTTAGGTTATAGTCAGACTTTTGAAATACAATAAACATGTCAGTCTGACTGAAATAGAGATGAAGACAGTAACAACAGAGTACAAGGGGTAAGGTTTGTATGTAGATAAAGAAATAGTGTATGAATGTATTAAGGTTTCTTTACATTATGTTGCAATTTAATTTAGAACAATTTTTCTAGTCTGACATTCTCTAAATTTAGCACAAAAAGTTAAGAAATTTGTGTTTGGTGGATTACGAACAGGAGACAGGAACAGGAGATTACGAACTATTACAAAGGATTTTAGGACATTTAGCTCACAGAACCACCATCCTTAAAAATATACAATTTAGTAAAGATGATTATTCAGGCTTTCCTAGTCTGTATAAAATAATATCAAGTGGGATTATTAAAGGGGAGAAATAATCCACCAAACACAAGTTTCCTTACTTGTTGTGTGAAGGTTTATTACCCTCCTATGTTTGTAAACTGGGACAAAAATGGCCTCGCTGAACTGTAACAGAAGCTGGACTAAGCTGTGCATGTACACTACTGTTCAAAAGTTTGGGGTCACTTTGCCATGGGATTCAATAGGGAAGGGACCCCAAACTTCTGAACAGTAGTGTAAATGCACCACATCGGCTACTGTTCTCATGAAGGAGTAAATTCTCTCCATATGGCAGAAACACAGAAAGATTAAGATACAAACCATCTGTTTGGTCAGAGCTCTTAGAAGAAAGCCATGGTGGGATTATATTTTTTCTGAACTGGGCCTTTAAATTTATTTCTTGAAAGACCTCAAGTTTTTTTTTAAACCCTGTGAGGTAAACAACAATTTGCAATGCTCCATCTGTGTTTAAATTTTGTTTCAAGACCCCCCATTGGAGACCTAATATCCTTGTTGTTACACACCATTTACTGCAGAATATTATAGCTGTCTACACTGTAGAAAAAGAAAAAACAGATGGGTGAGAAGTTCAAGCCCTGGCCTCCATTCCTAAAAAAACACATACTTACTCCCAGGTCACGCAACGCAAATCAAACAGGCTCAGACAGTAACACGATCTTGTCGCTGCCCTATTTTAAAGCTGCCTACTATCAAATGAAGGACGAGTGAACGCAATGTGCTCAGAGCAAATCAATAGGGATCAGCTTCTTGGTATGGCTACAGCCCGTCCCTCCAGCTCAAAAAGTGCTGAGATCAATGCAGATGTGTGGTTGACAAGGATCTAGAAAGAGAGGATGCTGTGGCCGCTGTCCTCCTTTCCACTCGAACACAACACCAGCTAAGATTAGACTTTCATTTTGACCTGAAGGGTGGTAGGGAGGTGACAGATCTGTGAATACACTGGAGATGGATTGTAGTAGTAGAGGCAGGAAATAAAGAAGCAGGATTAGTGGTAGAAGAACACTGTGCAGAAGCTGGAAAGGGGGAAAGAAAATAAAAATCAAAGTATGATGAGAAGTAGTACTAGAAGGAACTAAGAGCTGATTATTTCCACCAACTCTGTGATTACCTGACCATGCAGGTTGCTCTTAAATCATTAAATAAGTGCAATGACCAGGGAGCAACTGGGGAGCAGACGCCTCTGCTGCCAGTTCATTATTCTTGTCAAAGGATTTGCAGTTATGATAAACTACTGATTTCTTTCTCAGGAAGATTTTTAGAATGGTCGGGGGTCTTTCCAGACAAGTAAAAACTGCCAATTTTTGCATCCAGTTAGATCATATTATGACTAGAATTGTAAAAAAGAAATGCAATATTCTCATCCTACACAGACATGTTGACAGTGTTTGGCTGCTCAGTGGGTGAAGCCGCTGCACAGCTGGCTGACTTTAATATTTCTTACAGCCTTTTCTATCACACTTTTAGGCTTTTTCCAGCCTCTTGAGCACTTTTTAAAGGAATTTTTTGTCATCAGGGGACACTATAAACCTGAGCTGATGTCATAAATTTATTATCATAAAGTGTATCAGCAAAGTGTGTTGGGATGTTTTAGAATGTTTCGTATATGAACCTGGTCAGTACACTAAGAAAATACGTTTTAATTAATATAACTTCAGCTCCATGATTCAACTTATTTATTGCCACTTAATCCAGTAAATTATTTTAGTTGGTCCAATTTAAAATGCTTGGCTCTGAATCAATTAATTGCTTATCAAAATAATGTGCCACTTAATTAACCCTTAAAACTCTCTTAGATCTCTGGCATGATCACTTATAACATTATCACTTATCATCACCTTTTCAGGAGCGGTGCTGTGTAGCTCTGTGGTGTAAATGTGATGGATAGCTACCCTTTATGTGATCTACGGAAATTTTCCAGGCATTTCTATCCTGTCCAGGAGGTTTCTAATCCAGCCACAAAATGTAGTTTTATTCAGAGACTCTATCTGGTAAATCCACAATGATCAATGATAAAAGCATTATTTATCACATTTCATCATAAAAAGATCAATATCACTACTATGTTGCTAAGAGACGATGAAGCCACTTCCTGTCAAACTTTCCACCAATCAGAGAGCTTAGATTGACAGTAACGTCCAATCAGGAGCAGCCAAAGATCAACCAGTGAGCAGAAAGTTCTGTGTGTGTCTGAAAAGAAGAAAAATAATGCTCCTCCATGGCTGGAATAAAGCCAAGAAGACGCTTCTGATTCTCTTTGATTTTGTGTCTGTTTGAAGGACTGTTTCTTTATTTCTCCATAAATGTTTACAAGCTGCAATATGTGAGTAACCAATAGGAGCAGTGTTGCCCAGGTGTGTACGGTAAGATGACTGACAGCGGTGAAGATGACTAAAGTATCAAATACAAGACACACTGTGCTTGTTTTTAGTGCCTTACATACCATCCACGATATCAATGCTGTCATTTTTCCTACACTAAGACTCAAATGAATCATCTCCATGTTTGTTGAGATACTCCAAATTCAGCAATTCTATCCAGCCTGAGTTATCTAATGCACCTACTAGTGGAATCCTCTGGTAACAAACACGGTACACAAGCAAGTACAGTAGCAGTGCCCAAGTCCAGTCATGGAAATCTACTATCCTGCAACTTTTAGTTGCATCCCTTCTCGAACACACCTGAATCAAATGAATGACTCGTTAGCCAGCTGAATTTCATGTGGATGACGGAATTCAGCCATTTAATTTAGGTGTGTTGGAGAAGTAACACATCTAAAGTAGCGCTGAAGTACAATGCAGGGCTTTAAATTAACCAGCCAATGTGGCTAGAAAGTTCCTTAGTATTACTTTAAAACACTGTGCAAAATGCTTCAAACAAAGCTGGTAAGAAATGCTGATGTACAACATGAAAAGAACCCGGGTGCAAAGAGGATCTCCAGGTTTTTAACTGTCTCCTTGCTGTCAACTTCCCTTTTTTGGTCTGTGCATCATTTCCACACTAAGCTAATAAAAAGGAAAGCATGCCTTCAAAACAAGCTAAGAGAGAGAAATGAGCCACTAGAATAATTACTACTACCTAACTGCCCCAAGGCAACGGTCTGCTACTAGTCTGGGAATCCTCAGGTATTTATCCAATTTGCACATTTAGAAAACTTTCCAGCTAAAACTCTGAATGGCAGAGTTTCATTATGAATATCATGATGTTTAATATTTATCACAAAAAAGACAACAAATTATCTTCATTTACTGTAGTTCAACATGCAGACAGTAAATTAATCTGCTTCATTTGATTCATCTGATCTAGTATGAATGTTAGCTACCAAACAATTCTTTTGTGTTTTTAACAATTCACTGTCCTTCAATCCTGACCGATGCAATGTTATGTATCCAGAATCACCTCATCCAGCCCAGAGTGGCCGACATCAAACATCCGATGGCAGCAACACATCTGTAAAAAGTTGGAACAGGAGCAAAAAGAGACGGGAAAAGTAATTTGCACTAATTAAAAACAGCGAAGTTCACTGGCAACAGGTCAGTAACAAGACTGGGTATAAAAGGAGCATTTCAGAGAGGCAGAGTCTCTCAGATGTAAAGATGGGCAGAGGTTCACCAATATGAGACCAACTGGCTCTAAAAAGTGTGGAACAATTTCACAAAAATGTTCCTCAACATAAAATTGTGAAGTCTTTGAAGATCCCACCATCTACAGTGTGAAATATCATCAGAAGTTTCGGAGAATTAAGAGGAATCTCTGTGTGCATGGAACAAAACTGGATGCTAGTGATCTTTGGATCCTCAGGCACCGCTGCATTAAAAGCAGACATGATTCTCTACTGGAAACCACTGCATGGACTCAAGAAAGCTTCCAGAAACCAAAGTCTGTGAACACAGTTCACCCTGAAATCCACAAATGCAGGTTAAAGCTCCATCATGCAGAGAAGAAGCCAGATGTGAACAGGATCCAGAGCCAGCGCCGTCTTCTCTGGACCAAAACTCATTTAAAATGGTCTGAGACAAAGTGGAAACCTGGATGAAGATGTGAACTAGTTTGTGGAAAGCATGGACGACGTGTCCTGCAGACTAAAGAGGAGAGGGAGCATCCAGCTTGTTATCAGTGGACAGGTGAAAAGCTGCATCTCTGATGGGATGGGGCTGCATTAGTGCCTATGGCGTGGGCAGCTTCCACATCTGTGAAGCTCCATCAATGCTGAAAAGTACATGGAGGTTTTAGAGCAACATCTGCTCCCATCCAGACAACGTCATTTTCAAATTTTAGCAAGACAATGCTGAACCACATCCTGCATCCATCACAACAGCATGCTCCTCCTGTTCCAATTTTTTACAGACATGTTGTTGCCATCAGATTAAAACTGACCTCATATTTTCCATGAAATAACAACATGTCTCAGTTTGTTGTGAGAAGCAGATTAATAATAATAATAATAATAATTATTAATATTATTAGATTGTCATAGCATTAAATAAACAAAATTTTAAAAAGCTCTTTGCTACACACTCACTTCCACACACACACAAATGCGCACAGGCAGACATATTCAAACATACAATAAATAAATACAGTGTAAAAGATTTCAGCAAAATAAAGTCCACGGGCAACCAGATGGTGGAGGTGAGGGGCCGTGGGATAGGGAGGGTACAAGTTCAGCTCATGGACAGCTAAAGGGGTAGAAACTGTTCTTCAGCCTTGTCGTATGGTACTTCAGGCGCCTCCCAGAGCGCAGTAAAGAGAGGATGTGGTGGAAGAGGTGAGTGATGTCTCTGATGATTCTGCTGGTCTTGATTTGACTGCATGATCTGTAAATGTCTTTCAGGGAAGGGAGGGGGAGACCGATGATTTTCCTGAGCCGAGTTTACTACCCTCTGGAGAGCACCTCCGTCTACTTCTGTGCAGTTCCCAAACCAGGCTACAAAGGAATATGTCAGTATGCTCTCTATAGGACAGTGTTGGAAGGTTTTCAGCAGTTCAGGGGAGATGTTGTTCTTCCTCAAAATCCTGAGGGAGTCCAGTCTCTGGTGGGTCTTCTTCACTGCAGCAGTGGTACTGATGCCTCCTTTCAGGTTTCTGCTGATGTGAGTTTCCAAGAAATTGAAGCTGGACACCTGCTCCACCTCTTGGTGTCACATCCTCAGCAGTGGGTGCTCGTTCTTGTTCTATCGGAAATCCAGGATGAGCTCCTTAATTTTCCTGATGTTCAGGGACAGGTTGTTTTCCTCACACCAGCTGATCAGTCTGCAAACTTCCCAGGTGTGGAGAGTACAGAGCAGGGCTGAGCACACATCCTTGAGGTGCTCCTGTACTGTCAGGACAGGGGAGGTTCAAGTGGAGACCAAGTCTCATTGTTTGTGAGTGGTTTGTCAGAAAGTTTTTCATCCATAGACTCAGATGTTCATTAAGGCACAAGGTAGCTTCCTGACTAATATGTTGGGAACAACAGTATTAAAACAGAGCTAAAACCCATAAATAAAAGCCTTACATATGCCCGCTTCAGCTCCAGGTGGGACATAGCAATGTGAAGAGCAGAGTTTAAGGCATTCTCTGTGACACTATTTGCCCTATAGGCATACAGATGCTGGTCCATGGTGGGAGAGAGAGTAGTCTTCAGGTGCCTCAGGATGAGTCTCTCAAAGCACTTCGAGATGATTGAGGTTAGGGCTACTAGTCTGTAGGCATAGAAAGAGCTGATATTCACTTGTTTTGGCACTAGAATGATGGCAGCAGATTTAAGGCAGGCGAGGACAATAGCATATCTGTTAAATATCTGTTAAAACCTCTGCGAGCGGGTGAGAGCATTCCCTGAAAACCCTGCCTGGAATCCCATCAGGACCTGCTGCTTTTTTAACATTGACTGATTTCAGGACACGTTCAGCCTCGTATGTCTGTGGGTGAATGTGTACTCAGCCTTGGTCAGTTTGTGTGGTAAAACGTCATCTGATAATCTCTCAAATCTGGCAATGAAGTTTTTAGCTCCTCTTCCAGGGATGTGTTGTTACCTGCAGGCGGGGCTCTGCTGCTCCCAAAGTTTGTTATGCACTGGATGCCCTGCTATACACGTACCATGTCTCCAGTCCAAAAGTGGCCCTCAATCCTCTGTCTGTAGGCTCCATTGGCCGTTTTAATGCCTTTCTTGAGGTTGTGTCTGACCAGGCTGTACTGCTCCATGTCCCCTGATTTGTAGACTGCATCAAGTTCCCAGAGGAGGCACTGGACCTCTTTAGTCATCTATTTGGGAAGACACGGACCTGCCTCTCAATGGTAACGATATCAACATAGCTCCTTATATAAAAGTGGACAGCTGATGTGTATTCCTCAATATCCTGGGGGCAAATCAGGCTCTAGTCACTGTGTACAAAACAATCCTGTCGCTGTGCAGAAGCCCCCTCCGGCCATGTTCTTATTATTTTTATGGTGGGTAGGAGCCATCTGATTATAGGACGATAGGCTGGGGCAAGAAACAGTGACAGGTGATCTAACTGTCCAAGGTGCGGGAGGGGAAAGGCTCTGTATGCTTTGGGGATGTTAGTGTACACACAATCCAGTGTTTTCTCTCCTCTGGTGGCACAAGTCACATGCACAAGCACAGCCTTCAGATTCACATGATTAAAATCGTCTGCCATAATAAAAACCCCGTCTGGATAAGCATTCTGAAGTTTGTTTTCTGTTCTTAGCATGTAGCTGAGCACCAAGCTAGCGTTAGCATCTGGTGCTATATAAATGGCCACAATAACAACAGAAAATTCCCAGCCAGGTAGTGGGATCTACATTTAACTGCCTAGGATTCTAAGTCTGGTGAGCAGTAGCTTTTAACAATGAAAGTTTGCTGAATATTTTGGTGTCGAATTATATCCGTAACCAGTTAAATGCAAAGAATGGCTATTTTTTAATCTTTCATGGTAGCTAAGTTAATTTGCTTTAGGTTTCTAACAGCTGGTTCATAATAATAATAATAATAATAATAATAATGGATTAGATTCATATAGCGCTTTTCAAGGCAGCCAAGCGCTTTACATGGTGTCCATTCACTCCTCACTCATACCTGGTGATGGTAAGCTACTTGTGAAGCCACAGCTGCCCTGGGGCAGACTGACGGCCTACGGCCTCTCCAAAAATTCATATCCACATTCATACACCAGCAATGCCAAGAAGGGTGAAGTGTCTCGCCCAAAGACACAATGACAGATGACTGGGGGAGTTGGAATCGAACCACCAAACCCTTTAATTATTAGCCAACCCACTCTACCACCTAAGCCACTGCCACCCCACATAGACACATAAATCATGGGCAAGTTGAAGCCATTATTTCAAGCTCTGGAAGCCTCTAATTACAATGTTTTTTTACTAAATAGTATGATTATACAGTAAATAAAGTCTAGATTAATCCATATAGTTTGTTTATTTGTGATTTTAAGCACATTTTTGGTGTTTTTGGCAACTTTAGACTTCTGCAAGCTAAGTAATGCCTCATGTTAATAGGTATAATGAGACCCTCAAGGCTATGTTACTATCAGGAAGCTGGTTTAAATGCTTCAACTGCAGGTTTCTATAGAGCCAGATGATGGTCGATCCCATTGTGAGGAGCAGCACACTGGTTGTGTCTGCTGTGTGATGTTTAATCCCAGGCTAGAGGAATCAAAGCACCACCTGCAGACCACCAGACATCCTCCTGCACAACAAAACACAGCTCTCCATGTTGAATAACCCCACTCAAAATGTCAGAGCTTCCCGTGCACAAGACAATCAGATGGGGCTCCGTTTTCTTTCATGGTTTTACACCTTGCACCTTAGCATAGGCTGTAATCTGAGAGAAAACACACATCTGTCTGAGTCACCACTCAACTTTAACTGCTGGGGATTTCCAAGGCAGGTGGCCATTAACTTCACATTATCGTTTGAGTCACAGCTTACACCAGGAGGAAGAAAACCTGTAATCAAGAAGGTGAAGAAGAACGGTCACTTAAAGAAATTAGCAGTGTGACTAAATGATTGTTTTCCCTACAAATGCCAAGAGGTGAGTTTGAAGAACAGGCCTCAGACTGGTGGCTGGTAAAACATGAGGTTATATGCAGGAAAGCAAGCCAGAGAGTGGCCCCTCATCTCACATCAGTGGTAGACTGTCAGTGGCTGAAATATGATGGTAAGGTCAGCTGTCCATGGACAAGCCTGTTATATTTTAGCATGACTGCTTTTTATTCAAAGCAACTTCTAAAATTCATCTTCTGATCTAACAAAAGGTTTAAAAATGTTTCTCCACATGTTTTCAGCTGACTCTAAAACTTATTTTAATCCAGTAAAGGTAGAGGTTTTGTAGCCTTTTCCATCTGTTTTCTCTGATAGAAATCCAGAGTTAACATGTAGGACGTATTTATTGCTTACAGAGCAGAGAGGATTTTTGGTTATTTTACTTTGTTGCTATATTTTATGTTGGCTTTAAAATATATAAATAAATTAAACTTTAAAAGAACTATAAGGAGTGTTTGTGTGATTTTACACATTCATAGTGTTGTAGAATAACTTCATGGATAATAATCATGACCATTTCTTTGATAAAAATCTCTAGTCTAGAACCCTCTTCATCCTAAGTCATATCTTTGTAACGTGTGCACATTTTTTGCATTTCCTTCTTAAAACACGGGTGGACATATCTGGAGAACATGTGGGATTTTGGGTACCTTATGTTGCTCTAATATCTCTACATCCTTAAGAGATGTTTTTAGTCTTTGGTGCAGAACAAACTGCATCTAAAAGTCTGATTAGACCAAGTAAACTACATGTTTTCACAGTGTGTGTCCATCCCAGACGCCTCTGAGTCCGAAGAAGTTGACACAGCATCTGAACAGACAACATGAGCCTTGTTTTTCTTTCAGTAGTATTTGTGACTTGCAGTGTTTAATAAATGGTTCTTACAGTAGACCTTCGCCCATGTGGTTCTATTAGTTTCAATGAAGAACAGTTCCTGATGCAGAATCAGAGAACACAGGGTGGTCAACTCAGACTTCCTCACGTTTTAACCCTTTCCTGTCTAATTTTATTTACAATTATATAAAAACAAAATAAACACAGTTTCACTAACCCTTTTTGGGAAATTACAAAAAAACAGCATAAAATAAAATACAATTAAAAAGCAGAAGCAGTGGATCAAGAGGTTAACAATGATATTCCTCCAGATTGTTGATTCTCCATTGCTGCTCCTCAGACTCCTCCTTTCAGTGATGCTGCTTTTGTACTAAATCAAAATTACTATAATTAGCTTTAAATAACATTTGAAAACCTTAAATTGCCCCTTCCCATATTTTTGGGAATGCAATGCAGGTCTAAAATGCAAAAATGGATGTATATGAACAATTTAAATAAAGTTGACGACACAAAACATAAAAATGTTTCAAATAGCCTTATTTTTGTCTTATGCAAACCCAGTGAATGCTGGAGCTGCCTTTGTTTGGATGAAGGGATTCAACAAGAGAAAAAGTGAGTGCACACAATCAAAACTGTTTCCTTTTTGGGGTTTATCCTCTAAATTTAGGATAACCTTACATTGAGAGTCAAAAAATGCAGTGAAATGATGAAAGCCGGCAGATGGCCTGGTTAGATTTTTTTCACCTGTGCTTGTGTCTCTATCACTCGTTGAAGCCATCAATGGAGGCCATCTGGGATTGGCCAGGGCTTCTGTGAATGGAGCCGGGTGAGCGCCATTCAGCACCGCGGACAGCTCCTGTTGCTTTCTGTAGCGTTTGGAGCTGTCCGCGGTGCTGAACACAGCTCAGGCCCCACGTTTCTCCCGCTTTTCCCGGATTAAAGTCCACTCTTTTTACTCGCCGTGGTCTGTCACGAGCTGGTAAACAGTGCGATCAAACAGCGAGCCATGGCCTAGCCGAGCCGAAACGAGGCCTACGTGTGGTCTGGTAATGAGCAAACACAAGCCGGAGCGGAAAAGACTTCCAGCACATTAGGCAGGGAAACCACCTCTTGACTTTAATGAAACCCTCTCGATATGAAGTAGAATAGCCAAGATGAACACCTGGCGGACTGCCACAACACACACACACACTAGAGTTGTTTGCAAAAGCCATCAACCTCTTTATAGATGTAAAGCTGAGGCAATTCCAGCAGCTTTAGTGAGGTAAGATGAGGTAAAGAAGGCGGGTTTTAAAGGAGGAGAAAGACAAAAGCATGGCGTTACATGCTGGGGAAAAAAGAAAAAAACTAGTAGGGTCTCCCGTATGGAGGATGAAAAGTGCCCAAATGAAATACATAAACACAACATTGACTAATTAACTAAATGTGTTATTATTTATTATAATTGAAAATTATTAAATACATTGCTAATAAATAAAGTATTTAACTTTACGTAGCAATAAATATCTACCTGCCTCACCCATCAAACCTGGTGGGCCGTGCTAAAGTCACATAAATGTCATTCCTTTTTTTTCATGATTTTTATTTATCATGGAAACTATTAAGTGTAGCCATCAAACATACAGATAAACATGATTTTTTATTTATTTATCTTTTAGGAATGATATATTGTGACTTATGGAGCAGGGTAACCAATCAGATGTTGTGATCTGAGCCGCAGTGACAGCTAAGAATTTATCTAGGACATCTAGTGGTAAAGATGAGCATAGACATAACTTCAAATGCTAATCACGGTTGTGAATGGATGGTGGCAATCAGTGGCCAAAATTCTTCCAGACATAAAGATGTTTTCAACTACAAGTGGCCTCAGGTGCAGTGATGACTGCACTACAGGTAACTACTTCAAAATTTTCAAGATTAGAAGATATAATTGCAATAAATTATCAATGGATTTATTTCCAATTTTTATTAGCTACTGACATAATTAGGTAATTATATATTTGAATGAATTCATTTCCATTATTATTTAATGACTATTTTTAGTAGCTATTGACAAATCTTTATATTTAACATGTTTATTTCCTATTTTAACAATTAATAACACATTTAAGTAGTTATTCATTCAATGCTGTATTTAATGCTTTCACTACTGCCACTTTTCTGCCTCCATATTCATCTGCACATTAGCATGGGGCCTAAACACAATGAGGAGATGAATGAACATGAGGCCTGAAGCCGGGAATCTTCTTGAATCTGTCATCCATCTCCATGGCGACAGAAGCAGGAGGACCAAAAGTGCCATCTTTCCGGGCCCAAATCAACAGATGGCCACCACATCACCCCCTCTTCTCCCTCCCAATCCTCCCCATCCTCCTTTTTTTCTGTTTCCCCCCTCCCTTCCCTCTCCTCTCTGCAGCTTACCTTGCACTGCTCCATGCACGTCCTCACTGAATATGCCCCCGGCTCATATTTCAGAGTCAGGAGCTCAAAGTCTTCGTATTTCTCCTGGGCGTGCTGGTCGTAGCGCTGGTACGCCTGGACGCACTCGCTGCATCTGGTCGCGTCGCCATCCGCGAGCACGTCGAGGCTGCAGTTCAAATTGTCCGGACTTGTCGAGCCGTTAAACAAATCCAGCAGAGAGTAGGAGTTACAAAAGGAAAGGTACAAATCGCTCATATTTACAGCCCGCGTCCCCTCTTGGTCGGAAAGGCCCGTGCACAAATCATCTGCGTTTGCGAAAGTAAAGCAGTCGGTCGATAAACTATCCTGGTGGCAAGTTTCCAGCCGCCACAAATGTTTGGTAGAGTTTCCTATAAAAATAGCATGTGGTTTTCCTCTGAGGCTGCTGTGTGCTGAGTGGGTCTGGGGTGAGAGGAGGTGGGTGGATGCGAACTTGTCCCGGGTCCGGGCCAGTTTGGCCTCGGCGCAGAACCACAGGTGATCAGAGAGGAGGATGGTTAAGAACAGGAGGGATGCCAAGGACAGTCGCCATCTCTGCGCCCTCTCTGAGTCGGTGAATGGCTTTTGGTTGTCACGAGAGGGCTCTAGCCAAATTTGGAAGCCGTCGTCATCTTCTTGCTGCCAACACGTCCCAGCACCCCTGGTCATATTTTGGGAACCGGCCGACTCCACCGTGGGGGCTCCTCTGCCGCAACAGTCATTGACGTCGGGAGCGCTTCGCGATTTCCTCCCCTAAAGTGTCGGGTAGTGGGTTGTCCCGGCTTCAATCTGCTATTAGCGGTAATTCCCATCAAAATGAGCGTGGGCTGGATGGGAAATCAGACGCTGGCGACCACGGGCCGCATTCTCCATGGCTGACCGGTGAAGCCGCTGTCCTCCCCGTCCGCCCAGAGCTCCGCGCCGCGCCGCTCCGCTACTGTGCGTAGCTTCGACTCCGTTTTTAGAAACACTCACCGACGCGCTTACGTTTTCCCCGGCCTCGGTCGTGCAGGGACAAGGGCGCCGTCGTCTTCCACCATGGCGAAGGAGTCTGCCTTTGTGTCGGCGGATGGGCCTGCAGCCTGTAACAGACCTCTTTTCTTTTTCAAGCCCTCGCCGTCTTCATCTCGCTACCGTGGTCAAGTTGCCGCCATGTTCGCCGAGAAACGGTGTGAGTTTGCAGGAACCTGCGTGAAGGCGACAACGACGCAACGCGGCGTATCCGGTCGAAAAATTCACAATAATGACCCGAAAATCGTTCATTTATAGATTCGTTTTCCATTTTTTTCCTTTTACTTCTTTTGCCTTACTATCCGTGACTCCGTTCATTCAAATCAGTTAAACCATATTTTGGGTAAAAATGAAAAGTTACTAACTTAAAATTATATGTTCATTATATAGTCTGGAGGTGCACAGCTCCCATGATGTCCAAAGTGCAAGTAAATGCAGCATGTAAAGTACTTTTATGTTCTACTACACCCACACAACCTGTTTTAGATAGTAATGCAGAATTTATCAGAATCAAGTTTTTATATTTTCTGAGGAGGATGTCAAAGTCATAAAACCACCTAGTGATGACTGTATATATATATATATATATATATATATATATATATATATATATATATATATATATATACATACACACATACACACATCATTTTCTTTTTTAAGTGAAAAGAAAATGATACAGCTGTGTTTTAAGTACAGACATATTGTAATATTGTATAAATATAATATATTATTTTATATAGATATTTTATAGAACCTTAATAAATACAATAATAATTAATAAAATATATACATCTTTGCTGAAAACCCACCACTGTACATTGGTTTCTGGCCCAACTTGGGAGTTGTTTTTAATTAGGTGAATTTATTTTTCTCTTGTATTTATTTAGTCTTATTTAGTCCTATTTTAGATTTTAATTTGTTTTATTATGTTATAGTGCCAGATTTATTTTACATCCTTTTCAGCACTTTGCTCAGTATTTAAAGTACTTTATAAATAAAGTTAGCTTATAAATACAAATTAAATAAAAAGCATCACTGCACACATCTGTAGAAGTATAACACCTTATGTGAAAATATTTTATAAATATTATTGCATCAGAGTAGGGCTGGGCGATATGAACAAAATCTTATATCTCGATATTTTACCTGAATCACGATATACGATATATATCTCGATATACATTGTTTTTTTTGGTTTTTTTTTGTCAAGTAACCAAAAAGACAGTTCTAATTTAAAATTAAATTAAAGTACCTTTATATTAAATTAAATGTTCCTAAAACAAAATAAATTAAAAATAATTTTCAATGATGATAACAAAAAAATACAGCTGTGCAAAATGTAAAAGAAAAGATGCTTTTAACTCAAAACAAGCTATCTCGATATAAACGATGTTCCTTCCTTCTATGTTGCGTCTGATAAAGTCTCGATATATTTGAAAATCTCGATATATTGCCCAGCCCTACATCAGAGGGTTAAATATTTATAGCAAAATACCCCCCCCCCCCCCAATAAACCTATTCTGGACCCACCCCGGAAACTGTCCTGTCGCTGCAGCTTGCTGTTTAATTTTGTAGCTCGTGCCGCCTTATATCCGGTATTATACTCTTTGATCTCGCGAGCCTGACCAAACTTCTTCAATTCTGACGTTATGCGCGCGCACCGCTGTCGCCACGGCTCCAGTTCAAGGGCGCATCTAGTAAGACAGGATGCAGAAAATTTAGCAGACTTTAACTTCGGTTTCAGAATTAAGGCTGGTGGATTCAGAGTGCATATGGACGCGCTTTTAACATGTTAGAAGAAGAGAAAAACGGGAGAAGAAGAACTTCAGTTCTTCTCCGAGCAGGTGTAAAACACTGCAGGAGCTGAGTGAGTTAATGACCACGGCTTTATTTTCTCACTTTCATCTGCAGACTCAGCTCAGTGGATATTACAGCTGTCTTGACTTGAAACCAGTTGTACAAGTTGGTTTTCTGGCTTATTGTAATATTTAGCCACAGAAATATTACTTTATGGGAGACCCTCTCTGTGGAACCGGCTTCCAGTTTGGCTTCAGGTATCAGACCCCCTTCTCTACCTTCAGATCATCTGGCTTGGTGACCCTGATCCAATCTTTAGTCCTGCTGCTATAGGCCGAGGCTGCTGGGGGACGTCCCATGATGCACTGGGCTCCTCTGTAGAAATATCTGACATCGCTGTTGTCATTCATTTGTGCTTTTCTTCTTCTTTCTCTGGCTCTGGTCCTCCTCAGGCTCCTGTAGTACAGTACAAACTGGACTAAAGCAGATCATATGGATTCTGATGCTGAGTTTGAGCTTCAGAAAGTCAATTTTTTATTAATACATATATAAGAAAAACTTCATATATATATAAATGTATGTATAGTTTTTTTTTTTAAATAAACATGTATTAAATTATTTTTATTAATCATATTACTTTTTAAAACTCCACATATGAAAATATTGTATATCAGAATGGATCTACAATATTAGCTAACTTTTAATTCCAGGTATCTGGAACAATAAAATATTCTGTATTCTGTATCTAGAATTAATTTAAAATATACATACATGTACATTTGCACATGTGTGTAGTAATCCTGACCACCTGAGCTGACTCAACTCATACCAAAACTGCAATTAAATCAGAAAGATAGAAAAGACAGATCAAGTCAGAAATGTTTTACATTTAAACATAAACATGCGGCCTCGTGTGGACAAATTAGAAATTACAGTTGCTTTTATCAAACTATTATTACATTTTCATGTTTACAAAATTCATCTGTTGGGCCCAAATAGACCCTCTGTTGGGCCAGTTTTGATCTAGAACGTGATGGTGTTGATGTAGAGCAATAAGAGACTATATGCTGCATTCAATTATACTTAAATTTACCCAGGTAAATGTTAGATTATAATAAATATTTGTTAGAATTATATTGTGTTGGGGTGGCAGCTGGGAGTCAGTCAGATTTTGGAGGTAGTCTTTACCCTCCAGGCCGCCTCTCTTGCTCTGCACTTGGTCATGAAGATACTAATCCTGCTGAGTTTTCCCCTCATATCTTTTTTTGTACATACCATACATATGTCATGTCCCTCTTTATTAAAACCCTTTTTCCCCATTTTTCATCTTAATTGACAATGTGAAACTGTAAAAAAAATTAGGGAAATCAGAAAGAAAATGCAATAAAAATTAATTAGCAACATGTCACTGTTGTTTTTGGCTGCAAACGTCCACTGACTGCAACAAACGCTCCTTCCTTTCAGCTGTGAGCCGTCTGTTGGCTCCTCAGGAGCTCATTTTTTTAATCTGAGTGCTGCTTGTTCGGGAGCAGCTTCCAAATCATTTATTTGTGCTCATTTCCCGTCTGTTTAATGGTACCAGCTCTCCAACAGATAGCCAGCCTAATTAAAGCATTTTTTATTTAAAAAGAAAAAACTTCTCCATCTCCAGATGATCTTTTCCTGTAAGTCCTGTCAGAAATCCAACATTTGGGTTTGTCAAGAATTCAACCTCATAGCAGGAATAAGCTTTTGCTGAGTGCCTCTAATTAAAGCCCGTCACTCAAAACGCTCACTCTGCATCACCTAGAAATAGTCCGGAGTGGGCGATGAGTTACAGAGGGCTTACCGGGGTTTATAATGAGGACTAATTTTCTCCAACACTTTCCGAGCCTCTTCAGAACAAAGTAAAATATCTCAGTTTAATGAAAATGTTTAACAACGACGTGGAGATGAGAAAAAAGTAAAAACAAACCCCACAGGAAGAGTCATTATTCACGGAGTGTGATTAGGAGCAGGTACCTCATCACTTCCACGCTGAAGATGTATTCATGCGGCATTTGAACACAACAATGCTCAGAGCGCCACAGGCAGCTACCTGCACTCAGGAGACGGTGGTGATGAAGGTTAGCACATATCAGGTGGTCCCCAGACGCGCTGCTGACATTTTATAGAAATAAGACAACATGGGCATGTCTTTGTTGGAAGGGCTCCAGCCGGACTGGTTTTACCCAAACCCCTGCGGTTTTTCCGGGGTCCTTCCTGCCGACTGAAGAACAAACTGAGATGAGGCAAAGGTCTGTCACACAAATTCATTAGTTAAGTTACTGCAGTGGTAATATTTAATAAGAAAGAGCATCAAATTAACTGTTAGACACTTATTTTTGTTTCCTTGTGCAAAGTTACAGTTTTTATATGTTTAGTGATGGGGTACTGGGAGTGGTGGTCTACTACAGGCTGTGCAGAATTATTAGGCAAGTTGTATTTTTGAGGATTAATTTTATTATAGAACACCAACTATGTTCGCAATGAACACAAAAGACTCAAATATCAAAGCTGAATATTTTTGGAAGTTGGAGTGGGGCTTTTTTAGTTTTAGTATCTTAGGAGGATATCTGTGTGTGCAGGTGACTATTACTGTACATAATTATTAGGCAACTTAAAAACCAAATATATACCCATTTCACTTATTTATTTTCACCAGGGAAACCAATATAACAACTCAAAATTTACAAATATACATTTCTGGCATTCAAAAACAAAACAAAAACATATCAGTGACCAATATAACCACCTTTCTTTGTGAGGACACTCAGAAGCCTGCCATCCATAGAGTCTGTCAGTGTCTTGATCTGTTCACGATCAACATTGCGTGCAGCAGCAACCACAGCCTCCCAGACCCTGTTCAGAGAGGTGTACTGCTTTCCCTCCCTGTAGATCTCACATTTGATGAGGGACCACAGGTTCTCTATGGGGTTAAGATCAGGTGAACAAGGAGGCCATGTCATTATTTTTTCTTCTTTCAGACCTTTTCTGGCCAGCCACGCAGTGGAGTACTTGGATGCGTGTGATGGAGCATTGTCCTGCATGAAAATCATGTTTTTCTTGAACAATGCTGACTTCTTCCTGTACCACTGCTTGAAGAAGGTGTCTTCCAGAAACTGGCAGTAGGACTGGGAGTTGAGCTTGACTCCATCCTCAACCCGAAAAGGTCCCACAAGCTCATCTTTGATGATACCAGCCCATACCAGTATCCCACCTCCACCTTGCTGGCGTCTGAGTCGGAGTGGAGCTCTCTGCCCTGTACTGATCCAGCCACGGGCCCATCCATCTGGCCCATCAAGACTCACTCTCATTTCATCAGTCCATAAAACCTTAGAAAAATCAGTCTTATGATACTTCTTGGCCCAGTCTTGACGTTTTATCTTGTGTGTCTTGTTCAGTGGTGGTCGTTTTTCAGCCTTCCTTACCTTGGCCATGTCCCTGAGTATTGCACACCTTGTGCTTCTTGGCACTCCAGTGATGTTGCAGCTCTGAAATATGGCAAAACTGGTGGCCAATGGCATCTTGGCAGCTTCACGCTTGATTTTCCTCAGTTCATAGGCAGTTATTTTGCGCCTTGTTTTTTCAACACGCTTCTTGCGACCCTGTTGACTATTTTGAATGAAACGCTTGATTGTTCGGTGATCACGCCTCAAAAGCTCGGCAATTTTAAGAGTGCTGCATCCCTCTGCAAGACATCTCACTATTTTTGACTTTTCAGAGTCCGTCAAATCTCTCTTCTGACCCATTTTGCCAAAGGAATGGAAGTTGCCTAATAATTATGCACACCTGTTATAGGGTGTTGATGTCATTAGACCACACCCCTTCTCATTACAGAGATGCACATCACCTGATATGCTTAATTGGTAGTAGGCTTTCAAGCCTTTACCGGTTGGAGTAGAACAACATGCATAAAGAGGATGATGTGATCAAAATACTCATTTGCCTAATAATTCTGCACACACTGTATTTAGAGAGGATGCCTTACCTAGGTTCAAGTCATGGCAGCCTACTACTTGAGTAAACATAGAAATGAATCTAGCTTAATTTCCAAGTTGGGATTAAAAGAGTAAAAGTTATTATAAAGAACATGCATGCATATATACACACACACACACACACACACATATATATATATATATATATAATTATGGGCATGTCCTTTTGATTGACATGTATCAAATATCTGAAGAAAGAAGGGAGAACGCAGCACAACCGAGGTTTTTAGCCGGCTAACAGCACGCCATAGCTTTAGCCCGCCTACCTCAGTTAGCTGGTTAGCTACTGTTAGCTCCGGGTTCGCTCAGTTAGCTCTTAGCTACAGGCAGCTTGGAGTTGTATGGGTGTCAATCATCCACCCCCACCTTCATAGTCCCCATCTCAGCTCCACCTCTTTGCCCATTTTTAGATTTTCCAGAAACGAAGACACGCCTCATGCTGCCAAGATGGCGACGGTGGGAACCACCCAATGAGCTTCAGTTCAGCTCTTCAGAAACCTACGAGTGAGGCTCCATCCATCTTTTATATGCAGTCTATGCTCTATACCACAATGTCTACTGTTCAGAACAGTACATCTACACTGCTACACCAGTTGTACGCTGACTCCTCCAAGTCATATAAATTTCATCTTCTGAGGAGAAAGGATGATGTGAAGGATGTTCTTGAGATACTCTATTTAAAGGTCAGAAAACTGGCATTGTGCTACTTTAAATGAGACGTGCATAAATGAATAAAACCTCAGTCAAATTTTTTTTTTTTTTCTTTATTATCAGGTGTAAATCCTTTTTAACATTAGAACCACAGATGTAGATACAATGGTGGGTAACAAGAAGGTCCTGCTACATCCCAGTGTTTAATTCGCACCAGGCAGGATTCAGATGGTCTCTGCTGCTCCAGTTTCTGCAGTTTTTCTCTAAATCAGTGGTTTCCAACCTATTTTCCCTGAGGACCCTCTTCAAGCAACTGTGGACCCCCCGCCTGGCCCGTCTGCCCCGTGTTGAAACCAAGCCTGGTTTAAGGCTTTCATTAGCTTCTTCTCATTATAAACAATGCTTTCTGGCTTTTTTTTTCTCTCTTTTTAATAAAAAGATGAGGAGGAATCATCTAAACTGGCGTTTCTCAGACATGTCTCATTAATGAAATGGTGCAAAGTGTTTTCAGGCTCCCAAAACTCTGCTTCTATGGGAACAAAACACCCAGATCGTAAAAAACTTAAGCGGATACACCTCAGCTTGCAGGTCCAGGGACTTCAGATTAGGACCCGCTGCTCTAAATCTATTTTTACTAATTATTTAATACCATCTGGAGAATGTTCCTTTCTGAATTAACTGAGCTCATATTCAATATATATTCTTAAGCTAAGAAATCTTTAAAAATTGCTTTCCAACATTGCATAAGATCCTAGAGAAGTGGCATCCAATGATTTTATAATTGTTTTTAAAAGCTTTATTAGTGGTTTTTATTAAAATACTAAGAGGACTTTTCTCTAGTTTCAACATAAAAAGTCTCTAATCATCAGGAGAGATTAAACCAAGTACCCTGTATCATCGATCAGATACCCTGCTTTGATTGAATCCGTCACCCACGAGTCTCTTACGATCTTAAACTTCTTCTTGAAGCGGCGCCTCAGAGTCCTCAGATCCATGAGTCTGGTCTCCTCCTGGATTATAACATGTGAGACTCCTTCCTCCAACACCTGCAGCACCGTCCCTCCATGGTAGCGAAACTCCAGCGCCCTGATGCTCAGGCAGGAAGCGGGCACAGCGCTTTTAGGGTCTCCGATGTCCGCAAAGATGTCAACGTAAGCCGTGAAGGGTCTGAACATGCTGGTGGGGAGGTCGTCCCAGCCATAGCGCTCCTCCACCTGCGACACGTTCACAGCCGCCGACGCCTCCGTGCTTCCAATCCGGCCGAACACCTCCCGCAGCTGCTGCTCGTCCGTGTCCACGAAGTAGCTGTCGCCGAAGGCATCGTACTCCTTGGCGAAGTGTTCCCTGGTGGAAGGGGACATGTGGATCATGTGGCGAGGTTGCCATGGTACCACATCCTTCTGGTTCAGGCACTCCAGCAGCCAGGAGGCCCAAACCACGTCGTGCTGGTTAGATGAAATCAGATTCTTTACGCGCATGTTCTCCACGCCGGCAATCACGCTGTAAGTGTCTCGTCCTGGGTTCTGAACTACAATCCCTCCACACCTACACATGGACATGAAACAAAGCAACACATGAAAGGTGTCAATATAGTCCAGAAGTGTGTTTTCTGAATGTACCGTCTGCAGATGTTAAAGATGTTTTCACTGAGCTAAACCAGCCCAACAGCTGCAGGGTCACAGCACACGTCAACAGCACACGTCAATCAGCCGGATAATCTCTGCATCCATTTGAGGGTTTGAAAAACGTTGCTCTGAAGACCAATGGTTGGATTTGGAAATGAGGCAAAGCTGCTCAGTTCACCTACACTCCCCTCCAAAGGCTTTAAAAAGAGGCCAGTTTCTTTATTTTTGCTGTAGACTGCAAACATCTGGGTTAAAGCCCAGGTGTGTCCTGCTATGTTAAAAATAATTTTATCTTCTGACTTGTGCATCAGATCTACATGTAAATACCTGGAAATAAAAGCTGAATCTTGTGTCTCATCTTTTGATATCAAACCTAAATGTTTGTAGTGTTTGTAGTAAAGCTGGCCTCACTGGAGGGAAATGTATAAAAGATAAAACCTGATCATTTTGTAACTGGGTTATTTCAACATATTTCCAGGACATCCCCACAAATCTGGGTCTGAAAAATCCTGAAATTTTCCACCGTTGTTTCCATGAACTTTTTCTCTCAAGCTGCACATTCATACAGTTTAGGTATTTTGAGGATCATCACACCAAAAATTAGTTTTAATTAGTGAAGTAGTCAATTTTCTGCATCTTTTATGTATGGTGAATTCAGAACGGGGGTGTAACTGTTCCTGGGAACAACTGGTGAAACTTCAGATTTTTTTTAGACTCAAGTGTGTGTGAAATGACATGGAATGACCCAGTCTTCTTTATTTTTTCCAGAGCTGTAATAAAGGGAATGAACCAGTGCTAATGGGCTCATTTACAGCGATGGCATACCTGGCCACGGCCTTTTCCAGTTCAGACTTGGGCTGATCTTCAGTCCCATTCAGGATGCAGAACTCCACATCCTCAAACATATCCGTCTCCTTGGAAACCCCGGACAGGTCCTGAGGCTTGAAGTGGTCGATGATGCCGACGACCTTCTTGGGCTTGGCCGGCAGCTTGCGTTTCTTCTTCTGTGGTTCGTCCCCCTCGATGCGAAGGTGCCGGGAGGCCAGCTTCCCAGACGCCTTGCTGCGGAACTGATCCAGATCCGCCAGAGTCATGCACTCGTGCCACTCCTTGTCGTCGCGGATCTTTTCGATCCTGGGGAAGCGCAGCGTGCAGCTGGTTTTATACATGTCGCTCCCGACGATCTCAGCCGCCTTAACCTGGATGATGACAGAGTTGCAGGGTTCGATGTAGACTTCGGGTTTTTCCATTCCACAAAGGATGGAGGCTGGTGGGTCGTTCTTCCGATAGACCTTCCAGTGCTTGGCGAGCTTCAGGCCGAGGTCGTACAGTTCTTTCATGGTGTAGCCTGAACCGATGCGGCAGAGGGAGTGGAAAACTGACGGCTTCTCGCCGGGCTTTGGAGCTTCGGCAACAGCACATAAAAAATGGGACATCATCCCACCTCGCCTCCCTTTTCCCCAGTAGCCTCCAACAATCAGCAGGTCGAGCTCATCCATCAGTCCATCCACATATTCAGGCTTTATCTTCAACCATCCCTCCCCCCGTTTATCAGGTTTGTAAATGGACAAAGGATCCTTCACCATGATCCCTTCCTCCCTGCTGTCGATGGCGTCATTGAGAGCACTGACCACCTCCTGCATCGTCCTGGCTTCAGCCTTCGGAACGAGATGCATCCGTCCCTTCACTGGCGTAAAAACCGTCTGAAGAATCTCGTAGCGTTTCTTCAGCGTCTCTTTTCCGAGCTTCTGGTTGTTGACCAACAGCACGTCAAACACGCAGAAGCATGTCTGTAACTCTGAGTCGTCCATCAGCCTCTTGATGTCGAATTTGCTTCCTTTCTGCATGAAGGTGTCAGCTGTCGGGTTGTAAGCCATCATCTCGCCGTCCAGGATGCAGCTGATGACGTTGCTTTGAAAAATGTTGTGAATATACGGCGTCAGCGACCCTTCAAGCGGAGATCCACCGAACTGCTGCGTGTATTCAAAGGCGTTCCGGCTGAAGTATTTGTACACGTCTCCGTCTTTGTGGAGCTGAATGCGCTCCCCGTCCAGCTTGGTCTGGATGAAAAACGGACTGTTGCCCATCTGCTTCTCCACGGTGCGAATGTTAGCAACCGCTGCCAACATAGGCTTAAAGGCAGAAAAAAGTCCGATGGAGACCTCACTTAAGGACACGGAGGGGCTGTGGAGCTGCTGGCACACCTTGTTTAAGTTGGTGTTGACGTTGTAGAGCTCGGTGGCATCCGGGTGGAAGACCTGGAGAACGGTTTCCTTGCTGATGCCGAGCTTCATGTCCTTCAGAATCATTCTGATAAGCCACTTTTGCTCGAGAGCAGAGCTCTGGGTGATGAGGTGCAGCAGACTCTTTTTAACAAGATCCTTCTTTTTGCTAGCATTGTTGATCGCCACAGAGTCCAAAAAGTCATTGACCTCTTTGATGCTGAGGTTTCCTTGACTGGTGCAACGTTTCTTCAGCACAAAGTACGCCATGCCAGCAAAGTCTCCAGCTTCCCCTTGGGATGTGGTCGGAGCGCGGTAGTTCAGAAGTTTATTGGCCTCTGGGCCGCTTTTCGGAAGGCCTAAAACGTCAATGTAGAGTTTAGCTAGCATGCTCTCTTTGATGCCGTACGCCATTCGCTCTCGTTCAAAAGGGGGGACAATCAGGCGCATCGCGGGATAAAAGGAGTCTGTCGTTTTGGGGTTGTCTTTGTGGAGGGCAGAGTGAAATTTCCGCCATGACTCGATGAAATCACTGAGAATCTTGGATTTATCTGGACGGAGTTTCAACTTCTGGATTTTCTCCAAAGTGTTGCACAAGTGAAGGAAAGGAACCTGAGCGGCGACGGTCGGCTCACTGGCAGCACCACTTTTAGAGGTTCCCTCCATGATGAAACCTGCAATACGAAGAGAAAATATCACCCAAAAGTTTTAATTTTCTATTTTCATTTTTTATATTCAGTTAATAGGAGTGTTTGATTGGTCTGAGTCCCCCCAAAAAAAGGTTTACAACCTAAAAGGCAGGTAGATGCAAGCCAGCTAACCTGTGCAATAACTGCAATAATAGATAAACGTTCAACTATTTTGATTAAAAAAAAAAAAGGCAAACATTTGTTTGTTACCAGCTACTTAAACATTAGATTTCATGTTTTCTTTAAAACAGGCCGAATATTTAATTATGGACAGGCACAATTACCAGATTATAACACATTAAATACCACCTGCTTACATAGTATAATACTGTTATATGTCTTTCCAATATCAGAAAGTATCCACTTCCCCTCTACAATTAAATTTTCTAGTTTAAATCCATAGTTCTCCCACTGTGGTACTTCTGCTCCCTCTAGTGGTCACTAAAGAAATTTCCATCATCAACCAAATTCCAATCAACGCTTTTCTCTCCTGTTTGCAGCAACATATCTCTGCGAGGAACGCTTCTCTTCATCTTCTGTCAATAAATAAATAAATGAATGTAGAAAGATGGCTGCAGTTAAATCTGAGACTGAAGCCAACATCCACAGATCCAGGTATCACAGGAGAATCCTTCATCAGGCTCACTGGTAAAAGTTTATCCACTTACTAACTAGCTGGTCAGTGTTTACAATACTGATTTAGAAAGTTAAAAAAAAAGGTCTATATATGAAATGCTGTCACTTGCAGGTAGACATGAGAATTTTAAAGAGGGATTACCCTCGACTCCTTTTAAATGTGATACCAGCTGCTGTAAACAATAAATAATTATTTTATTTCTAACAAACCTGCTTGTGTCTGAAGCCTGAGGGAAAATGGTAGGTGATGCTATGTTTTAATGTCAGTCATAAAGGTGGTATTTGGAGAGTGATATTTTTTGGGAATGTACATGGTGTAAAATGACTGGTGGGCACGATCCAACCACACATTAACTCAATTATTGGTTGGAACAGGCCAAGCAACACCAGTTAGTGATTGTAAAACAAATAAATTAATACTATTGATTAGTGGTTATTAAAACTACTCCTATCACATCAACGTGCAGGTTATCAGCCCTCAGATTGGACATGTTCTGACGTGTTGTGGTGGCTTTACTGGCTGGTAAAGCCACCACTTTACCAGCCGGTACAATTACTCCTGTACCCAACTTCACTTAAAACACATTACAATTAAAAGCTAAAAACAAACGCTTAAGATTAAAGGTACACTGTTCATCAAAGTCAGCAAGAAAATTAGTTAAAGGAAAACTTAGTGTTTAAGTTTTAAGTCTTAAAACCTGATAGTTCCTGTTCCAGTAGCTGGTTCCAGAAAAGAGGGGACAGAACGATGGATGGATAAATCAGGTAAACACACATTTCCTTACTTTTGTCCTTAATTTAGATTTATGTACCAGAGATAGATGTGGTGCAGCTTTGTTGCTGTTCACGCTAAACTACACCTGAATGTATTTTGTTTAGACAACAAACGATCAAAGTCGGGAGCGTTAACGTTCAGCTCATTTTTACAGAGAGAAATCAATATTTATAAAATACACATATATATATAATTAATAAACTTCTTACCGCGTCCCTTTAATTCTACTCAGAAAGGTAATTCTGCTACATGTTCAGTCTTCCTGGATCTCGCGGTGGAAGAGCCGCAATAAAAACGTTCCCCCGGAAACTAGAAAAGAATAGTTCCTACATGGTGTTATCCTGAGGTGACGCTCTCTCTCTCTCTCTCTCTCTCTCTCTCTCTATATATATATATAGAGACATTCTATGTTGTGGTATCACCATTGTTAGCTTTGGTTTCAATACATTATTTGAAATGATAGAATTACCGTTACATGATTCTACTTTAATGCATTATTTTGCCCCTTTAATACCATGGCACCATGGCATACAGCATAATTTTTATTATTGTAGTCTGTAACGTAATAGGTCATTAAGAAAATATTATTATTATTATTATTATTTCTCTTTAATAAAACCAGTTGGTGTTGTGTTATACGTGGTTGGACAGCCTGATTACTCAATCACCTTTACAATGATAAATGAAATACAACTTTTATAAGTAGTGCCCTGTTGGTGTTCACTCTGGTTCTAAGTTTCTTAGGGGATCGGATGATTAATCTCTCCCATAGTAAGAATAAAAAATAATACATATGTACATTTCTGACATCAGAAATCATAAACTTCTTGGCTACTTCCATAAGATATTGTTATTCTCATATTGGCCAGCAGAGGGCAGCAGTGAGAGGCTGTAATGCTCAGGAGGTGCAGTCAGATTGTTTACACCCATCACAAATAAGCTGCCAGTAGAAGATAAGAACGTGTAGTTACTGGTTACAACAATAATGATTATGTAAGACTGTCTGGGGACACAGTCCACTGATGGTACGCTTTGTTTGTTACAGCCAGGCAGTGAATCATTTCAAGGAATCAATCAAGCTGTTTTCACTTTTGGTCCTCGTGAATTTCCCTGATCCTCCAGTTTTCCTATACAGTACACCCAGCTGATCAAGTTTTACATGCAACCTTTATATAGGATGACACCTGTCTTCTTGTGCTGTTTATCTAATAAAATCTTTAAACATTTAACTAATTTTTTAAGGCAAACCTAAACTGTTAGACGTAAAACATCAAATTTCTTAAGCTTAATTTTTGTTCGTTTTTAATATAAGCACAAACATAATAGATCAACCCTCTGACGGAAAGGCATAATTTTATAATTATATAATAATAATGATAATAATAATAATAATAATAATAATAATAATAATAATAATAATGGTTGATTATTTGTGAATTTTATCTGCTGCATTTTGTAAAAGAAAGAAAGAAAGAAAGAAAGAAAGAAAGAAAGAAAGAAAGAAAGAAAGAAAGAAAGAAAGAAAGAAAGAAAGAAAGAAAGAAAGAAAGTTTTGACAAGCCCTTGCTCCTTCAGCTTTTCTACAGCCCATATTTGGTGTTTTTCACTGCTTCCTGCTGCCAGCAGGGGGCGATGTGTGCTCATGCAGGTTCAGCTTGGCAGCAGTGAATCCTGAGTCACACGTAGGTTGTTTACCTTTCTGCTGCTGCTGCAGTGGAGAACTCTGGGATATGTGTGGGGAGGGAGGAGCCAAATTTGGAGCTACTCTACTCTAGGAGTAAACGCTCTGCTTTCATGTTACACACAATGCAGCGAAATAGAAAGGAAGGCTGTCAAACTGGCTGTGTGTACAGTATGTGCGTGTCTGCACGTGTGCAGGTGTGGGAGATGCTGTGCAGACTAAAGCGAAACAGCAACGCGCCTGTCATGCAGCAGGCCGCTGAGTTACATAAGCCCTGCTGGATGTGCTGCTGCACTGCAATGAGGCGACCTACAAGTCAGTAAACAACTGACGTCACTGCTTCCGTGGCATGCATCAGCTCGCAAAGAGGCTGAGAGGGAAGGGGAGGAGGGGGGAGGAACGTGAGCAGGGATGTTTACAGTGTTCTGATGTAGGACTGAGGGAGGTTTTAATGGAGGAACAGAGAGAGCTTCGGGCACAGTTATTAAGCTGAAGTCTCCCTGTCGGCATGACTGATGATGAAGCGACCTGTCACCCTCATTCAGAGCAAGCTGTTGATGCAGAGACAGTCATAAAGAGTGTAAACACTTCCTGTCCCTTGCTGGGTAATGACACATTATAAAATGAACCTTTACACTAATTGTAGTTCTTTCTAAAGGACAACACAGCACTAGTGTGGATTGCATGCACAAGTAAAATTAGTCTTTGTTTCTGCAGCATCTCTGTTTTTTTCACTGGACTTGAGCCAAACAAATGGGTCAAAAACAAAAGACAGTATTAATAGTTTGGTAACATGCAGCTTCTACTCTGACACAAACACCCTGTGCAAGCTGCAAATGCAATAAAACCTCCCCAAGCAAGAGGTTAATAAGTCCTTAATCACATCACCTTTGTATTTCCAACCCTTCCCACCCACCTCCTGTATTTTGTACACAACATGGTGTTTCTTATGCTAAAAGAGATTCTGCCTTATCATGAGAGCATGATATTTTAAGGACTTTGGCATTCAGGCTTACAGTAGTTGATGTACTTTCCAATCCTGCACACGTGGCACTTGGTGTATGTCTGAATGAAGGCAAGGGGAGAGCTTAATAAGGAGTTTCCACTGTTGAACCTGGTGGGTCATTTTCAAAAACTCCACAGGAAGCATGTATATCTGTGCTTGAGCATTTCAGGTTCAGTTTCAGGGCAGGATCAAGTATTTACGCTGGGCTAATTACGCTACCACAGTGTTTCTCAATTCATCAAGTACTACTGCCCGGCATGTTTTAGGTGTTTCCACACTTATACACAACGGGATGCAATGAATGGCTTGTTAATATGCTTGCAAAGACCTTGATGAGGAGTTCCATTAATCTGAACCAGGTGTGTTGGAGTAAAACATGAAGGATAGTGCTACCAGATATCCCCTCTGAAGCTGGGCTGGGCACCTCTTTAGGGTTGCTGTCCTGCAGGTTTTAGATGTTTCCCTGCTACAACATTCCTGACTCAACCTTCAGGACAGCAGCCCTGAAGTACTGGATTTGCCCATCCTTGTACTAAAACAAGCCAATGATATTTTTTCTCATTGCCTGTAGAAGAATGTTCATGAGTGTTGAGGAGAAACAACCAGAAACTATCACTTCTTCCCAGCCTGCAGGATACAGCAACATGACGTCCCTAGCATGGGCTCCCAGGTTATATTCCAAAACCAATAAATACCCACAATTCCTGCAGAGTTATCTGTTGTGGGACTGGATTAAATGCACTCTAGCTACACTCAGAGACCACAGGCTAGCAGGTGTTAGCAGGGAGCAGCATAAAAAGGGCCGTGGAGCCATAAAGCAGGATCTTCTGAGGCATCTGGATTCTCACAATAAGGAAAGAATCCATGTTGCCAGACTTCAAGATATCCATTTATTACCAAAACACAAATGTTTGGAAAAACATATCCTATATTTGGAGCTACAGGCAGCTTTTTCTTTTCTTTCTTTCTTTTTTTTTGGTAGACAGTGTCTGATTGGATTAAATTCATCCCATGCTTCATCTTACCTTCATGGTTTTTGCAGTTTTTACAAATGACAAGGACAAAAGTGTTTTATTGGGTAGTAGAAAGGATTTGGTGTTAAATCATTGACTGCCAAGCAGAAGTCTGTGAGTTAAAATACTCATTAAAAAAAAACTGCCAGCACAAATCTCACCAATATGAGATGTGATTTGCAAATCATTGCATTTTGATTTAATTTACATTTTACACAGCATCCCAGTGTTTGTGACTGGGAAAATGTATCTCGCCAAACACCTTGAAAACATTTCAAAACTGGATGCTGGGGTGGGCAATCTGAAGTTTCAAACCAAAAAGACAAAATCTACACATGTATTTCTGTAAATACCTTTAAATATGTGATGTAATGGCAACTTAATCTCAACACTTGTTAGAGAAGATGCAACAACTCAAGTTATTATCATAATATTCCTCTTTCACTCAATGTATGTTTTAGATTATGCTGCATCTTTTGCAGAAATATTACTTTTATTTAAAAAAAAATCAAATTCTAACTTTGCTGTTTCACAGTAAGTTTAAGGTGCAAAAAAACCCAAACAGGGATTTGTCTCATGTTATTGATGTAACACCGTATTGCTTTCTTAGCTGATCTGAGCAATATTGCACAAATTTTGTTGTAAGATGCACAAGGTGAAGATGGCAGGCCAAACCTGAGGCAGCTAAAGCTGATTTGCATCACAGGATGCATGAGAATCTGCCTTGAGTACAGTTTGTACCCAACACACACGGTTCCTAATGTGTGTTCCCACAGCTGTTTAATAAACAGAATGATGGGAAAAAACGTACTCTTGCCAAAGCTGCTATTGATGCACCGCTGCCTTCAGGCACCATTGAACTCCCCAACACGTAATCTCATTCACATGTCAGAAAAATGAGTACAGGGTGATCCTGTTCACCTGGATTGCAGATTACGGGACATGGTGTGGATTGTTTGTTCGTTTTTTTAGTCAGACGAGCAACTAAAATTAGATCAGCTCTTCACATAGAGCTCTGACAACAAAACCCTCTTTCTGTTGAATATCAGTCCATCTGTCCGTCTCCCTCCTTTGGTCTCAGTCTTAACATAGACCCGTGCACCAGGCTGCCTCTGTAAAGGAGGTGTTGGTATGTAATCCAATCTTGTGACCTCAAAAGACTTTGTATAGGTAACTGATGTACTCAGCTGCCTCAGGTTGTCCGACTAGAACAATAATAGGACACATCAGATACAATCTTTATTAGTATCTTCTGCTTGCTAGAATGTTGATGGACGTGTTTATGGAGGTTTATGTTTATGGTTTCTGTAAGACAGAAAGGAATTCAAGGAGTACTCTGATATACAAACATGTACGTTCTCTCTTATACACAATGAATGTTCTTGTCTAAGTACAATAAACAGTACAAGAGAATTACTACTGTGTTGCGCCATTTCTCGCTATATGCTGGACAGTCCAATGGTCCTTGAACATACCATGGTCCATAAGAAAGTTAAAGGACATGTAGATTACGAACAGTCAGTGAATGTGTCGCTTACAAGGTTCACACAAGGACAATAAATGATCAAATCTGAAGCTATTGACATAAATTACATTCAGATAGGTAGCTAATGGGTTAATAAGGGATATTACATCGAAACCCCACATGGAACAGTATAACTCAGCAACAAGAAAAGATTGGCTTGAACTGGATGGTACACGCTACCATGATAATTGACTCAGCAATAAACACTGCTCAATAAAAGCGTGAGAGTCCAAATGACCAGAATGGGACTCTAATGGCAAGAGAAGTCACTGTCCTTCCAGGACTGTTACCTGTTGGGTAGTGTTTTTTTCTATCAAAGGAGCATTTCACACCTGTTCCTCTCTTGACTGCAGCTCCTCCACTCATGACATTGACCCCCCTGGCTCAGCACTCATCTCAGCCCATCCAGGGAAAGACAGACATAAAGCAAATCACAGTAATCAAGCAATGTGGTAATAAAAGCATGGATCTTTTTTTGGTTCCATCAAAAGGATATGTTTGATCTTTGCCAGTTGTCTCAGTTGGAAAAATCTAGTTTCCACCACTGGACTGATCTGCCTGTGTAAGTTAAAATCACTGTCCATTGTCAAGCTCAGATTAGTGACAATAGGTTTAAGAAATTGTGCTAGAGGGCCTAAATCATCAGGAGAGGAACCACTAGTAACACCAGGACCAAAAATCAAAACCTCAGTCTTGTCATTAAAATGGAGAAAGTTCAAAGCCATCCAAGATTTTAGATCCTCCATCAACAATATCATAGAATAGGATACCTTAACTTTCAGAGGCATAAATAGAAACAATAAATAAAAATAGAACCCAGGGGAAGAAGATTTAATAAAAGCAGCAGAGGCCCAACAACAGAGCCCTGGGGGACACCACAAGACAGAGGAGCATTGGAAGATTTTTAAATCAATTCTTTGCCTTACAGGAACCAGAGAGATATGTTCCCTTTCTCAGGTCTTTGTGAGGACTGGAGCAGCAGGATTCTGGATTAGTTGCAGTTGCCTCAGTGATTTTTAGAGAGTCCTGAAAAACTCCATTACAGTAGTCAAGACTACTGAAAACAGATTTTTCTAAATCATGCAAAAAAAACCTTTTTCTCTTGCTTTTTTCTTGGCGTGAAGGGCTAAAAGAAATTTGTTGGTAAGAAATGTTGGTGAATGAGGCCCATTGTTTTCTAAACAATAAATTAAATATTATCTATATCTATTAAAACATATAGAGCTAATATACAAATAACCAGCGGTATTTTATTCCAAAAACAATCAACATAAAATGTACCTATAATGCAGTAAGAGTTCGTCACACTAGTTCCACTAAAGGGCCTCGTCAAAAGGCTCAAGGAACAGTCTTGGTATTTACTACGAGGGTTCTGCTCTAGTTAAGTCATGTTATTGATCGCAGGCTGGGTTTTGAACACTGTGACTGCTATAATTGTGTCCTCTGCAGTCTCGCTGTCTGAGATCAGGCTTTCTGAGCAACAGCCTTCAGTCTAAACATGACTTACCTTTGCTCACCTTTATTATGTCACATCAGAAGCTGATACTTTGAACAGCGCTGGCTGCTAGGCACCACCTTCTGGAGCTTCTTGTGCAACCTCATGCCATACCACCCCTGCTGTAAAAAACAACAGCTTGCATAACATCCAGATGAATGACATGGCATTGTTGGAAGGGAGCATAACATCTTATTGTCAATAATAAAACTTAGTTTTAAAGCAGAGGATAGTACCAAGGATATAAGCTTAAACTGGACATGTGCTTTTCATTCTGGTTAACCTTGTCTAAACTCTATTTTCTTGTGACAGCAGAGCACGTTACATCATAATTTCCCTCTCTCCTCTAAGCCTCAGGGCCAGAACATTTAAGCAACTGTAAAATTTTTCAGCAGGTTAGGATTGGTTTCTATGTCTATTTATTTAATAGATTGTTGCTGTTAATATTAATATAACCAAACTTGTTTATTGGTTTGCATTAATAACCTTTTATTACCCTGATGTTCATGAAACCAGTGGGCAACAACAGTACACTATTTGAATGTTCATGCTTGCCTGCTATTAGAAACTGCAAGACTGAGCACGTCCAGGTCTGATACTGTGATGTCATAAATAATTCTGAGAATTTTCTGTTTCATGTTAACATGCACACACCGGACCTTCATATGTACTTATCCAGACACACCAAAACAATCTACTCCGTCTTCACGCTGCTATTAGCCCTAAAAACTCTGCTAGATCTCCGGTGCCCCCAAGTACTTTCTCTTATATCAGGGCTACTCAATTCGGTCCTACGAGGGCCGCAATCCAGCAGGTTTTCCATGTATCCCTGCACCAACACACCTGAGTCAAATTAGGTGGCTCTAACAGCCAATCAGGTTCTACACAATAACTCATTAATTTGACTCAGGTGTGTTGGTGCAGGGATACATGGAAAACCTGCTGGATTGTAGCCCTCGTAGGACAGAATTGAGTAGCCCTGTCTTATATTGTCAACAGTGTCTCAGGAACGGTAGTGTGTAGCTCTGTGGGGTAAATTGTGATGGATAGTTACCCTTCAGGTGATCTAAGGAGGTTTTCAGGTATTTCTATCCCATCCAGGAGGTTTACAATCCAGCCACAAACTGTAATGTTTATTCAGAGACTGAAAATCCACAATAATCCATGATAACACCCTTATTTATCACATTTTCATCATAAAAAGATCACTATTTAAGACCATCGAAGAGACCTCTATTTAGGCCTAGAAATGATGAAGAAGCCACTTCCTGTCAATCAGAAAGCTTTAAGAGTCGGTAATGTCCAATCAGAAGCAGCCAAAAATCATGCTGCTATATCTATTGATATTCATTTTACATCATTTTAGCCTCATAATCTGACAGCTGAGGTTGTCATGGAAACATCATGTCTGATGCTGACTAGGAGTATAATTCCAAAACTAAACATTTTACCATGTGATGGAAAATATGAGCTGAAAGTGAATCTGATGGCAGCAACACTTTGCAGGATGTGGTTCAGCATCGTCTTGCTGAAATCTGCAAGGTCTTCCCTGAAAGAGACGTTGTCTGGATGGGAGCAGATGTTGCTCTAAAACCTCCATGTACTTTTCAGCATTGATGGAGCTTCACAGATGTGGAAGCTGCCCACGCCATAGGCACTAATGCAGCCCCATCCCATCAGAGATGCAGCTTTTCACCTGTCCACTGATAACAAGCTGGATGCTCCCTCTCCTCTTTAGTCTGCAGGACACGCCGTCCATGCTTTCCACAAACTAGTTCATTTTTATCCAAGTTTTCACTTCGTCTTAGACCATTTTCAATGAGCTTTGGTCCAGAGACGACGGTGCTGACTCTGGATCCTGTTCACATCTGGCTTCTTCTCCTGTTATGCCATGCTGTTTTGATGGATGTAGGACATGGTTTAGCATTTTCTTTACATAATGTAGATGGTGGGATCTTCAACGTCTTCACAATTTTATATTCAGGAGCATTTTTCTGAAATTGTTCCAGTTTGTCTGAGATTGGTGTCCATTTTTCCACCTCTCTTAAATATTCCTTTTATACCCAGTCATGTTACTGACCTGTTGTCAATTAACCCAATTAGTTGTCAATTACTTTTCCAGCGTTTTGTTGCTCCTGTTCAAACCTTTTACAGATGTGTTGCTGCCATCAGATTTAAACGAGCTTATATAAAATGGTAAAACGTCTCAGTTTCAGCATCTGATATGTTGTTTATGTTCAATTGAGAATAAATTATGGGTTGATGGGATTTATAAATCATTGTATTTACACAGCATCCCAACTTCTTTGGAACGAGGCTTGTATAAATAAGTTTGTAAACAAGTTCATTTTTGAAAGAATAGTTTGCTTGTACTTATTTGTTTGTCTTTTCATTTTTTTCATGATTACAGTGATGTAATTGCGGAATTTGTTTATGCAGAGGAAGAAATATTAAAGGGGCAGACCAGTTGTTCCCCTGAAACACTAAACCCAGTCATTATGAAAAACATCCCAGACTCACAAAATCATTACAATACAGTTATTACACTTGTATGTCATTTACGGGCATCACTTCCTCATGTTCCAAAGTATGCAGCACATGCACAGTGTGAAATCACACCAACACATGAGCAATGTTTTCCAGATGTGTTGCTGCCATCAAAGTCAGTATCAGCTCATATTTTCCATGACATGGTAAAATGTCCCAGTTTCAGCATCTGATATGTTGTTTGTCTTCTATTGAGAATAAATATGCATTTATTAGATTCACAAATGGCGGCTGGATGCGGCAGACCCGAGTTCAAATCCCACCAGTGACATATATTAACACCTTCCAGTCCTTAGACAGGACCCCTAGATCCTGCCGAACCACCTTCAGATGTAAGTTGCTTTGAAGAAAAGCTTTTGCTAAATGACTGCAGAATGCAAATCACGGCATTCTGGTTTTATTTACATTTTACATATTATGTAAAATGTGTAAAATGTGAAACTTGGTCAAACTTCTTTGGAATTGGTCCAATATTTTCAGTTTAGTTTTGTTTTAGATTACAGATTTATGTTCATTTTTACTTCTTTTAGTTCCCCATCCACAGATATTAATGTAGGAAGGTTGACGCAAAGACTTCGATTCATGCTTTTATCATCTGCTGAACTGATTATTTTAAAGCTCTTCTTTCTGGCCTTCCAATGAAAACTTTAGCACCACTCAATCTTCTGCAGAACTCTGCTGACGGGGACCAGAACCAGAGTCCACATTGCTCTCATCCGCATTGTCTTCCAGTCTGAATTCAAGGTTCTTTTATTGGTCTTGAGACTTCTCTTCATTCAGATAAAAGCCTTCCAGACATTCTCCCAAAGAGTCACAGTAAGTCCTGTAGGTTTTATGCTCTACGTTTGTGGAACAGTCTACCAGAGGATCTGAGGGTGGCCGAGACTCTTAAAGTTTTTAAAACCAGACTCAGGACCTATATCTTTTTACTCTACCTTTAATTGAATGTCTTTCTCAATGAAATTCATTTAATCAAAATTCTTTAATCTTCTTGTCACGTTTTACTGCATTCCTGTTTCAAATTCATTTTTATTTTATTACTATTTCTTAATATATAGTCAGCATTTCTTTTATTCCTCTTAAACCTAGTTAAATATATAATTTTACCTCTTTTATGCTGGTTTTACTTTAAACTTTTATGTCAAAAGCCTGATTTTATGTATTCATAATCTTATAAAAAATGCTATCTTTTTACATTTACTCCAGTGTTTTCCTTAACCTGGTGAGTTTTCACTGCTCTTTGTTATCTGGTCTTGGTCTGTATGAGCGTGAGAATGTGTGTGCATATGTGTTTCTGTGTATGTGAGCATCAGCTGTTTTTAACACGTGAAGCACTTTGTGATGCATCCTCTGTATGAAAAGTGCTATATGCATATCCATCATCAGCATGTTTAAAAGACATTTTGATGTATTTTGAAGCCATTATTAAACAATCTATTGCTCTTATAACCCTAGATGCCTGCAGTCATGCATGTCAGCACAACAAACAGCCGTAACGTCTGCAGAGAGGTATGGTGCTTTATGAATGTTAACTTATAAATAAGTACATCCACCTCTTATTAACTGCTCTAACCCCTCACTTGAAGTTGTCATGCATGATCATCAACATTTTAAAAGATCTTTATGAAGCTATTTAAGTGTATGATAATGTGTTTGGAGTACATGACCTTTATAGAAAGTGATACCAAAACATCAGTTTTGATCCAGATGATCTGCAGCTCTGGAACGAGGCTGCAGTTGGTGTTTCAACAACAAAACACTCCAAGATCCGCTTCACCTCAAAGCTCTGACTGTCTAGAAGCAGACGTCAAAACAGTCTATGAACCGCTTTACTCGTAACACCTGCATGCTTGTCTTGTCTAGCTGTGTAAGCTTGTGGCATTAAATGGAAGGTCACACTTTTTTTACATAATGCTGGCTATGAGGACAACCACATGTTTATTCTGTTTGTTGGACAGCTTGTTGGTACCCATCACAGCTAGAGAGGTGAGCTTATTACATATTTTGCACCTGCTATTGATGTTATACTGTATGTGCAGAATTTATGTAGGTCTCTTGCACTGGGCTGGATTTAAAAGATTTTGGGTACAGCAAATTTGCGTGCTGCCACCCTCCATTAAGCCCCTCTGAATGTGTGCCTTCATCCGACTCTGCCATGTTCTGTAAGCCTGAGCCTTTTGGCTGGCATGTTAAACAAATGATTTAGTAGGCTTCTGTGCACGCAAGCAAACCACAGTGTGACTTTGGCTAAGTGAGTTAGATTCCTATAGGCACTAACCTATTCCCACTAATTGGATTGGTATCAAACTCCTGCAGAGAAACCCCTTGTGAAGAGTCCACACGGGGCACTTGGGAAGCAGTTGTACTGTGGAAGAACACTGCAGTGACTGTTGTACTCAGTGGTGCGAAAAATTAAAGTCATACAGTTCACAAAAAGTAGATGTCACTAGTATGGAGCTAAGATAGGGACATAGGTTTTGTGACTTAAGTTTGAAACTGTAAGTACAAATCGAAATCTCCAAGAACACATTAATTCTGAAAATACAAATTATTTTACAAGCCAGGAAATACATGTCTTAAAATACGAATTAATGGTACGAGTCAGAACATACAAGTACATTTTTATCATACAGAGAGTACAAGTAAATATTCCAAGTCAGAAAAAGCAAGTCTTAAAATACAGGTAAATTTTACAAGCATGTGGGATAAATGTTTTATCTTACATCATTTTTTTAAATTGTATTTTCAGACTTGCAGGATTAATCCATAACTGCATATTTGATTAATACCTGTACTTGTTGTTACACTTAAAAATATGGAGATACAAGTTACAAAACGTATGTCTCTATCCTAGCTCTGTACAGTAGTCTCTGTAAACAGAACCTCTATAGAACTGCTGTTGTAAAAAAGAAGAAAGATTTTTACACCATACATCCAGATGGCAGCGAATGGAATAATAGTCATTATCAAACTCAAATATATGATGTAATGTACCATCAAGTATTGCACTGGACTCTGCACACTAAGCATAGACGTTGTTCATTGTGTTAGAAATAGCTTGTGTACCTCTGGAGTGAGGACATCTATTTTTACATTCAGTTAAATGATAATGGGTTTATGTGGAAACCTCGTGGTCTACTGCCTATTGACATCTAATGTGGCGGATGACAGACTTTCTGAGGGTGTTTCTGGTCAGTCTGACCCATCTGAGTGTGAGAGGAGGGGGGGGGGGGGGGGCAAAAACAGAAACCTTTGGAAAGAAATATTGACCTTCTTTGTGCATCAATAGCACACAAATATATAACAGAAAGACGTCAATGGTGAGTATTTAGCAAACAAGAAAGGACATTTCCACAGATGGGGAAGACTTTAATGGCAACACGCTTAGACTAACATTATGTGTGTTTCCACTCTGTGTGTGTCCATCATGCGTAAGTTGAGTGGGCTTTATCTTTGTTGTGTGACAGTAAAAGCCCAGTTATTGGTTGTAAAAGTACACGCAGTGTAAGAGCTCGACACACGTGTATTTGGCATGTGTGTGTATGTAGTAAACCTCAGCAGTGTGTATAAGAAGTTAAGATTCTTCATTTGATTTTAGTTAAGATATTAGCCGAACAACCTAAGAAAGGTCATATCATTGAGGTGTTTGTGTATGAGTCAGTGTGTGTATTGCCCTGTGACCCAGGTAACAGAGAGATGTGTACTTTCTGATGGATTAAAACTTACATAATTCCCCATTCCACTCAGCAGGTAAACAAGCTACAGAACTAAGGTCAAAACAGCTAGGTGCAGGCTTGCCTGTGGAACCAGATACTGGAGTCTGAGGCAGATCCCAGCCTCAGTGACCCACATGCTTACAAAGCTACACTCTCATTAAATCTGTGTGGCTCAAAAAGCTCAGCAATCAAAATTAACTATAGCCTTCAATTTGTGTAGTTTGTTTGCTGCTGCTGTAGTACCATGAGATCAAGGAGTGCAGAGAGAATGTTGAAAGTAATATGCAGAAGATGTACCGAAAAGATGCCGTTCAACAGCATGGAAAATTCTTTTTAAGTCACAACACGATGCTGGAACCTGGATGGCTAGAATACAGTTAGACGAGCTTAGCATAAAATCTAAAAACTGTAAAAATAACTGGTTTTATGCTTGTTTGTATGCTTTATGCTCATGCCACATTTTTTTTTTATAAATGTACTGCTGCCTATTTGTGTAATTAACACAAAATATAGTAAACTATGACGCTACATTATAGTTTTTGTCTTGTCATCACTTTCATAGGAGCTAGCTTTGGAGTTAGCATTAGCGAATAAAAATGCTTTGCTTCAGTCAGTTGATATTACAAAAGTTGAACAGGTTTTAAAATTTATACCAGTTTATATGTTTATTTACTTTTAAATTATTTATGTTAAGCAATATTTCACCAATTTGTCTTAAGTTGGAAAACCTATTGATACCAAATTGTTAGCTTGTTGCTATGTCAAACATGCAAAGGATAACTTGTCAGTAAAATTATTTTTTAAGATGGAGAGTGCTGATATTTTATCCATTATTAATTAACTAAAACGACACAGTTCAGCAACTTACAAAATTCTTTTTAAAAGTCAGGGTGCTAGCCTGGTTGGCCAGGACACAGTTAGCTTAGCATGAAATCCAACAACATAGGAAATAATTGGCTTTTAGACTCTTCACATGTTGTCTTATCACATTTTCTATAAATGCATTGCTGCTTATGTGTAAATAAACAGAAAATATAGTTAACACTACATTTTAATTTTTGACTTGTCATCACTTCAGAAAAATGTGTTGCTTCAAGTTGAATGTACTTTACAAATGACAACTAAATTAAGTTTTTTTTTTTTTATTTTAAATTGTAAGTTTAGCTTTGGTTAAGTTATATTTCACCATTTCATCTTAAGTTGGAAAACCTGCTGTGATTTAGACTAGTTGTGTGCTGTTTGGGAGACCCTCAATGTTAAACTGCCATGCTTTGCATTAAAGTGCTTCATTAATAAATATTACACTGACTCCATTATAAAACTGTACCCCCTCCTAAAAGGACCAGTTAACATCATTACCAGTAACACAGACCTTAAGGGAACTGAAGCTTGCTACTTACGAGAAAAAGAACAGCAGATTACCCTGCTATTTTAAAAATGGTAAATTGATTGCCATTATAATATAGAGTAAAGACTGAAAAATGTGGCTGCAGCTTAACTAATGTTTAACAGTGTGTTTACATCAAGTGTGTCTATGGTGGTCCCAAATGATATCGCACCTGACTTCTGTTGTTTGCTTGTAAAGTGAATGCCATTTTAACTAATAACAAGTTATCACTAGCTACAGTGACTTTTTAAGGTCTTTAACAGTAATGCAAACTGTAATTATACATAATGAGGTGTGTTCAATGATTGCGTGAGAAAATGCTCTTTGAGATAGTCTTTATGGCTCTGCGTGTCTTTAATTTTCTTTGGCCTGCGGCTGTAAAGGTCAGAAACACAGATGGAAACATGGATAATCCTACAGGATTTATGTGCATGACTGTATTGCGCACCAAAGTCACCGTAACTCCTAATCTCGCCTTGCGTGTTATGCATTTAGTTGTGAGAGGATGCAATAGTTAGAATTCAGATGTCATGCTGTGTTTCCTAACATATGGATTAAGTGAAAGAGGGTACTGTGTGAAATAGAAGCTTACTGAATGCAGTTTTTTGTGAATTTAAAGGAATTTGTGTATTAATGCAATGTCTACTCTAGTCTTCACATAGACCTATGTATACATATGCATATATGCTTATACACTGTATGTGTATAAATACATAATGATTCCCATCAGGTTGAGTTTTCAGTTATGTGAAATATTATTTTATTTTTTTATTTAAACTTCAAGCAATTATTTGTAATTATGTTGCCTTGTCAGCCTCCTATTTTACAAACTTGCATTCGTTGCAATGCCAACAAAGTAACATGGTGAAAATGGACTAACATGAGGAACATGGGCTGTCCACTCATTCACTCTCTCATTCACCCACTTTGCTGTATTGATCACTATACGGAGTACTAGTTAGATGACAAGTAAACGGTTGTTTAGTTTACACTCATTTAAATATTGACAGTTATGATAAAATATACTTTATTTAGAGCTGACCACTTGTGGCTGGATCACCCATGGTCTGAACAGCCTCAGATGCTGAGGTTAATAAGCTTGTTATTACTAGAATATTGCTAGCAATCTGGAAAATTTACAATTCCACAACTCCTCAGATGAAGTTTAACTAATCAAGCTGGTATTACAGGGATAAAGTAGTCTCCTTAGCTATCTGATCAAAGTTAGGCTAATATCTTTATTTCTAATCTCAGCCAAAATATTTATTCTTCCCTCAGACCAGTTTTGCCTCTGGGAGAGAAAAGTTGCCCCTCTGATCAATTTTGCCTCTAACATGTTTTCCAACATGAAAAAAGTTTCTAATGTAATGTAATCTAGTGCAGTTTGTTATAACAAACAAAAGCAAAGAAGCATGTTAGAAATTCAGCCTACAAGCTAGTCAGTCTCTGATTTGTCCCAAAACTGGGTATAAAGATAAATGATGATGCCTACTAGCTACTATAAGCTAATCAATAAAAATATAATAACCAACCTATGTTTGGCTCTTTTACTGCATTGTTTTCCCTGAGTGTTTCCTTTGCAAAACATGTTTACAAGCTGTGAGTGTCGGCTGATAAGACAACATGCGGATTGGTAGGCTGGAGTCATCCACGCTGCTGCCAGTATGGTAAACAGCAGCAGGAGTGTCTAAAGTGTGGGAAGGACCTGGACTCCACATGCTGTCAAAGCACGTGGAGTCTGAATGCTGTAGACCAAGAGATACATAGCAGCAAAGAGTGGAGCTTTCCATTCTCCCACACACTTACTCACATGCATACTCAGGCTCCCTCCAAGACAAACATGTGCAATATGTTTGCCCTCTGTTGATATATCTGGCAAACTTCAGTGACAGAAGGTTCTCTTTCAGGGATTTTACGCTTACAAATCCTCAGACAAAATATTAATTTTAAGAAATAAAGATTGTGAAAACATAGGTTGATGAATTAAAAAGACAGATATTTTTAAATGAACAAGGTTTGTGAATCAGAACATAATAAAGAAAAATCTGTTTCTTACGTCAATGTAAACTAAGTAGCTACTTGTGTTTTATTTGTAGAACCTGTTGCTGTCCTCATTTTATGTCCTGCAAGCTAACTTGAACTTTTTGTTTGCTAACTAGTTTTAGATTAGCTTCATAATAAGCTTTTTAATGTGAGCAGTTGTTTTCATTAAATATTAACCTTTTTCATAACATGTTGTGATGTAACTTCTTATGTCACATAAACAATTAAACTCAAATTATGACAACCCTCATTAATCCTGTATTCCTGCTGCTGTAGTCATTTTTAGCCTGGAAAGCTAATTTAAACTTTAGTTCCACAGCTAAGCTAGCTATTAGCTTGCTAATAAGCTAGTTTGAAAATGAACAAAAGTTTGATTTCCTGAGGGTATTAGCTGTTTATGATAGCATGTTACTTTTTGGGTAACTTCTTAAAGTCATAACTGAACTCAAAGGATGCCAGTATGTAAAATTTAACTAATCCTATCTATTCCTGCGGCTGTACTAACTTTTAGCCCTGAAAGCTAATTTGAATTTTATCTCCACAGCTAAACTAGACATTAAACGTTAGCTTAGTTTGCTAACAGGCTACTTTTAATGACAGGAATAGCTTGTGTCCTAAAATATTTGTAAGTTTTGATGGCATGTTGTTTTATTTGGGAAACTTTTAAACCTTTTTAAATCACATAGATAATAAGAATTTTTATTTACAGAGGGACAATCTTGCCATTTAGTTTACTGTGAAGCTTTGTATGGTTCCTCACAGCTCCCTATGAACTGAATGGTCATGCTCTCTACAGTTTAGAGTCCCACTTATGATTGGTTTGGTTTAACCAGAAAACACAAGCAGTATATAATAAAATATAATAAATATATATAATAAAATAATCAACTGGCTATATGTCCTTAAACAGTGGAAGACAATTTGTTCGTTCGTTTGTTCGTTTATTTTCTATACCGCTTAGTCAATTCAAGGTTGCAGGAGGCTACAGCCAGTCTTAGCAGTTAGCAGGCAAGGGGCAACTACACCATGGACAGGTCGCCAGTCAATTTCAGTGTGGTCTACTCATATGTGCAAATATGTATATATATATGTATATATATATATATATATATATATATATATATATGTGACACATGCGACAATTTTCACCAGTACCTTTAACATATATGTCAGTATGTTATGTTTTCAAGTGGGATAGGCAGTGGTGTGTGCCTCAGTCGTCTTCTGTGTGACGAACCAGAGTTGGCTGCTGTAAGTGGGTCACAGCTCTGCCCTGCTGCTGCGCCACAGAGTTCATTGAGCCTGGCTGAAACCCTCCTTAGGCTGATTCAGGGAGAAATAATGGGGGCAGCGATTCCCAATCCCCTCAAGAGCAACAGCACGACATGGCAGCAAGCTGGCAGGGTGGCCCAGTTGAGCACTGGATGGGTGAGGTTGTCAAAGGAGCAGCTCCACGCTTTGTAAGACCCTCTCACATGCTTGTAATCCACAGTGCATACCATGCATACCCTCATATTTTCAGGTCCAACATATCTGTACTGTACTAAAACACAATCATTTTGAGTAAAAATGTGGACAAACTGTTTTAAAAAGTTCTGCATGCTCATGTTTGGAGAATCCGAACCATTTGTTTACATGGTAATGAAATTTAAAAACTAATTTTCAGCTGCTTATTTAGTTAACATGTTTGTAACTACTTTAATGTGATCTCCTTTTAGGAAGTAATACATGCCTTGTCACTCTAATCAGCTAACTTTTCTGATTTATAAAGATTTCAAAACCAGATGAAAGGAGACATGAAAGATTTTCTGCAGTCATAATTTGTTCTTTTTAAATGTGTCTGTGTAGAAAACTGTGATTGTTTATGGTCTAACTTTAGGGAATCTGGAAAAAGATTTGACAGAAAGACACAACACAAATAAATGCTTCGAAGTACCATCCTGTTAATTGTATTTAAAGAACTTTTAATTGTTGTTGCACAGGCCTGAGAAATTCCCTCCCCTGAGTTGCTTTATTTAGCAAGCTGTTGTTTTTGTTGAGGACCACAGCCAGCACCAAACTCTGTGATCTTCCAAATGCCCAGCCTGATTTTTGTTACAGAAAAAAGAAAGGGGTTTCTTCTTTTTTTATTATTATTTTTTTTTTCAGATAGATAATGTGTGCAGAAAGGGTTGAGGAACTCCATGTTCTCCGCCGGTGGCTCAGTGGTGGGCTCTTATGTAAGGCTGCTTTCTGCCTGGCAGCAGAGCGGAGCCCCAATGACAGCATCCCACTGCTTAATAATACACACCAGCTAGAGGTGTGCCCTCACTGGCTGCTCATGTGTTGGTGTGATTTCACACTGTGCATGTGCTGCATACTTGGGAACATGAGGAAGTGATGCCCGTAAATGACATACAAGTGTCATAACTGCATTGTAATGATTTTGTGAGTCTGGGATGTTTTTCATAATGACTTAGTTTAATGTTTCAGGGAAACAACTGGTCTGCCCCCTCACTATTTCTTCCTCTGCATAAACAAATTCCGCAATTACGTCACCGTAAGCATGAAAAAATGAAAAGACAAACAAACAAATAAAACAAATAAGTACAAGCAAACTATTCTTTCAAAAATGAACTTGTTTACACACTTATTTATACAAGCCTCATTCAAAAGAAGATGGGATGCTGTGTAAATACAATGATGTATAAATCTCATCAACCCATAATTTATTTTCAATAGAACATAAACAACATATCAGATGCTGAAACTGAGACATTTTACCATTTAATGTGAGCTCATTTAAATCTGATGGCAGCAACACATCTGTAAAAGGTTTGAACAGGAGCAACAAAAGGCTGGAAAAGTAATTTGTACTAATCAAAACAACTGGAGGAGCATTTGACAACTAACTGGGTTAATTGACTAATCAGAGTCTCTTAGATGGAAAGATGGACAGAGGTTCACCAATCTAAGACAGACTGGAACAAATTCAGGAAAATATTCCTCAACGTAAAATTGTGAAGACTTTTAAGATCCCACAAACTACAGTGTTATCATCAAAAGATTCAGAGAATCGAGAGGATTATCCGTGTGCATGCAACAAGGCTGAAGGTCAAAACTGAATGTTGGAGGTCCTCAGGCAGCACTGCATTAAAAGCAGACATGATTCTCTACTGGAAATCACTGCAGTGATTCAGGAAGACGTCCAGAAATCAACTAAATTCACCCTGAACACATAAATGCAGGTTAAAGCTCCATCATACAAAGAAGAAGTCAGATGTGAACAGGATCCAGAACCAGCACTGTCTTCTCTGGACCAAAGCTCATTTAAAATGATCTGAGGCAAAGTGGATCTCTTTCATCTTCTTTGTTTTGTATTTGATTTATTTTAATATTACTACTGAATACTCATCTTCTTCAAAAAAATGCACATTTTTAAAATTCCTTCTACAAGCATTAAACATTTTTAAAATGTAGTAAAAATTGCTAGCAACAACATGCCTGTAAGCTAGTATACTACAAGCTGGCAACCAGTATTTATTGCGTAATACCTGGTATGCATAGTATGTAGTGGTGGTGAGGGTGTTAAAAACAACCCATGTCGTGATTTATTCCACAAAAAGTAAGCTAAAATACAGAAACAGTGTGTGATAAAGTCTGCGCCATGATTAAGTTGCGTGTAGAACCACCTTTAGCAGCATTAACTCAACCCTTGAACGACCTGCGGTCTGACAGTGTCGTGGTTCCTGCTCTGGTGTGTGGCAATGGTGGATCCTTGGTTCTCACCCCATACACATGACAGACAGAGCACATTTTTAATTGACTTTAATAACATTTATTTAAAGACATGTGGACATAAACCTGCCTGAGTCATCTCTGTTGACTGGTTTAGGGTTGAATTACCAAAAGTAAGTGTTTACTAATTCTGCTCTTTCAGACATTGACCATTATTACTATATTATTAACTGTCTTCTCAACCATTAGTTAAAAAATGTTGATTCTTATTAGTATTGTACAAAAGAAAAGAAAAATTCAAAGAAATCTCTTTAATTTTTATGCAAAGCTTAAAGGGTGAAAGGCTGTTTTTTTCTATATAATGTAATCAGTCTCCTCATTTTCTTTTTCAGCCACTTTATTGTAGATTTTCCTTTGTCCGTTGTCTTTCCTCCCTGGCAAATGCTCTAGATATTCATATAGCCACAAATGTTTGCATTTACAAACTTACACTTATCAATGAGAACATCTGACTGCAACTTGCCCTCTTAATTTCTCTTAACACAGTAAGGGTGGACTTGTAAGGGTTCTTGTTCAAATAATTATGATGTGTTGTTCATCAGAGGTTGTATGTACATTTTCTTATCTCCTGATATTCAAAAACTCACATGTAAAAAAGGGTTTACTTTCTTTTTCTCATAACTGTAAATCCTATTAGTCAGAAATTGCATTGCCTGTTATCCACATGTTAAAATATAGACAACAAAGAAGAAGAAGAGCAACGTGACGAGCTGAAGTTGTCACTGTAATTACACATGGTATGGCCACGCCAGGGTAAACCAGATAAGGGAGAAGAAACCACTCACTTATTAACAATGAATGAAACCCCCAGGCTTAAAAAGGAAGGCAAGGTGGGTTTATTTGTATAGCACATTTCATATACAAGACAAGTCAAAATGCTTTACATAAAACATCAGAAGCATCACAGCAAAGTTCGAAAGAAACACTAAATTTGAGAATTAAAATGATGCTTAAGACACAATTTGTTAGTTTCCTTCCAATTACTGAGAATCATTGTAATGCAAATGTTTGCTCACCCACAGGAAAACAGACATTTTGAGGAGCCAATATGAGCTGAAAAGCTGTGTGTTTGCATGACAGCGTGTTCCTCTGTGTGAATGTTCCTCGAGACTAATAGTTTTTTCTGCATGTAACAAAACACTGAAGTTTTCTGATTAAATTATAGAATTTCAATGAAGATGTGTGTGTGATTTCCTTACTTTTTTCACTACTTCCCCCTCTTGCATCAGTCTGTGACACACTTTTAATTTTTTGTTGCTACACAGGAAATGTCCATTTATGGACAAAAGTAAAGGGATTACGGCTGAATAACAGTAAACATTACTTTGACAAGCAGAAGGCTTAATGAGGCTTTTTTTTTGTTTTGTTTTTGTTAGCTGGACAGTCGGTGTTTGGCTTTTCTAATATGGAAAATGTTTTGGTATTTTTTATCTTTTATTATTGTAATCATGAATAGCTATTTCATGTTTCCATCATCACACTCAAAACCTACATATCTGTGATCAATTAAAAGTGAACTCTCTGAAACCACAAAGGATGCCTTAGGCAACACAGAGCCAACTGTGTCCGCTGTCTGTAAATAAAATAAAATAAATAATAAATAATTTATGAGAAACGTGCGCAAATGTGGCACAATACAATTTTTTTCACTTATTTCATATATTAAATACACAATACGGATAGGTGTTCTTAATAGTTTGTCTGCAGTTATATACATTCTGGTAGTAGATGTCCGCATAGGTCACTTATTTAACAGAATACGAGTAGCCACACAGATATGCTCAACTTTATAATGTTTGTTTAATAAGGCAAGGTAAATAGACTATGTTATAATACAAGAAGTTAAAGACCCAGTGATGCTTATAATGTAAAGGTATAATCTGGTTTTGTCAGAATGTTTTTTCAAGTTCTTAATCTAAAGTCAAAGTCTTGTAATTACATTTAAAGAATATGTGACCTCTGGTAGTTGTTAGCACAACTGCACACGTAGTGTTTTGTTAGTTTGTCAGTTAGGTTTTTGTTTGTTTGTTTGTTTGTTTTTTACACTAATTAGTGTGGAATTCTAAACCTAAGCAAATTATGTTAATGTCTAAACCCAAACAAGAAGTGGCAAAGTCATTATAACATGTTATGCCAGAGATGTTCACAAGTCCTTTTTTGCAAATCCAAGTCAAGTCTCAAGTCTTTGAGTGGCAAGGCAAGACTACTAAAAACAATTGTGCTGAGCCATCAGTCCCCTTATTCTAGATCAGGGGTGGCCAACGTCGGTCCTTGAGAGCCACAATCCTGCAGGTTTTCCAAATTTCCCTGCTCCAGCACACCTGACTTAAACTAATGAGTCATTCTGCAGATCCTTGTAGGCTGTTGGATCCATTTAATTTGAGTCAGGTGTGCTGGAGCAGGGAAATTTGGAAAACCTGCAGGATTGTGGCTCTCAAGGACCGACGTTGGCCACCCCTGTTCTAGATATATTCTTTGGGTGGTAAAAAGTTGATTTGATTCTTGCTTTAATGTGGTTGTTAAAATTTAGTCCAAAAATGTCCAAAATGACACCAAGATTTCTGGATTGATTCGTTGTTTATTTACTTTGCTTACTGAAGCTGTGCACGGATCTTTAGAACCTCATGTTTTTTTCCAAACATGATGATTTTAGTTTAATCTTTATTTATCTGAAGGAAATTCTGAAGCATCCTGTATTGATTTGACCAAGGCACAAACTAAAACTTTGTCTGGGGACCAGAGTTCCCTGGGGAGGCAGTAATATAGAGTTGAGTGTCATCAGCACAAGTATGATCAAATATTTGGTTGTTTCCATTATCTGAACTAGTGGGAGCATGTAAATGCTGAACAAAAAGGGGCCCTAAATGGAGCCTTTGGGAACTCCACATTTCATCTTTGTTAGAGTAGATCTATGGTTACCAATTAATACAAAGTAGCCCCTGTCTTTCAAGTAGGATTCAAACAATTCACAACCTAAAATTTTAGTTCAGTTTTCCAGTTGGTCTACTAGGATGTTATGGTCAACCTATTAAAGCAATATTGAAGCACTTTGAAACATGCATTATGCCAAATGGCAAACTCACTTTGACATTTCTGTGTCTGGAATATAAAACTTCATCCTTTTAGTAGATACTTGAAGATTTATATGTAAGCTCATATGAACTGCAAACTCAAGATAATGGTATTCCTCTTTTCTAAACTACAATTTAAAAAAAATACTCAAACATTACTTTCGAATACCTGTAAACAAAATTTAATTCACTTCCATGAGAGCAAAGTCTCAAGATTTAATCATAAATCTATTATTATCTACATGACCTGATACCCAGGGAAAAAACAACATATCTCGGCTTCAATACTATCTCTTAATCAGTATGTAAACCAGTAATTAGAAATGTAACCTTGTTATAGAAACATATCTGCATCATACACTGATTGTGTATAAGGAAGCAGCTTGTGAGAAAAACAAACAACAACCGTGGCAGCTCCAGTAATCTGCACAAGATTGTTAAAGATAAAGACAAGTGTATTGTGTCATGAAAATAGTCTTCAGGAAAAGCATGGCTTTACAGGAAATCGTTGGCTTACAATGAGCTTCCTGTTCAGCCTTTGTCAAAAAAGAAAGGGAAATGAAAAAACACTAACAAAGATAGTTTGAAAGACTTCTGCTTCTCATTCTCCACAGGATGGCTGCAGGATATTCTCCCCTCAACACAGGAAGCTATTTGACTCATTGCCAAATGCATGATATTTCAGTGCATGAGGCAGGACAAGAGGACTGTGGTGGGATTTGGAGTCTTTTGTTGGTCAAGAGGACAATACTGTAAACTAATTTTTTTTTAAAAATGGTCTGATGATCATTGTGGTTCAGAAGAAGACTGAATTTATTGTTGTCTTATATGTCACTTCAACACATTAAGTCACGTATGCTTTGAAGGAATAATATAGTGTACAATGATTTAAACAATCTTTAATTTATAAAGAACTGAAATTGGGTTGGATGTCTTTAAATTTATATATTTTGTTTGGTTTTTCCTGCTCAATTTTTCATCTATTATTACTCCAGGGAATTTTATTGAGACACTTTCAATTTCTATATTGTTTAAGATGGCACATAGCACAAACAAAAAGTTTCAGGCTTACCTGAAAAATACCCCCAAACACTTTCAAGATTAATCTGAATATTATAATAATTTATATAATAAATTACTGTCAGAAAAAAACAATATGTGGACATTACCGCTGCAAAGACCAACTGTGATAAAGTAAAGCAGAACAAAATTAGAGAGCTTTTAGTACATAAAATTCAGACGAAGTCTCCAAAATTCCCATTTAGGGAGAGTTTGACCTTCTGTTCTCAACGTCCTCTAATTGAGGTTCCTTAGGTTTTAAAAAGTTCCCAATGGTACAAAGATAACTCCAAAAAAAACTAAACATTTTCAACATTACTAGAAGTGTACTAGAAAGTTTCAAAACAAATTAGGTTAAGTTGCAGCATCTCAAATGCAAATCTGAATATTATCATGTAAAGAAAAAAAGATACAAGATTTATTACCATTGCTGCCTTGTTTTAATGGCTCTATTAACACTGAGCAATATAGATCTTGGAGCAAAGCATCCTTCCATAAAAGCCGTTTTTACGGGCAAAGCCTTACTTATTTCAGCAATGCATTGTCAATCCACATGTTGCCCATATTAAAAACAGCATGGCTCCATTGAGAAAAAGTCCAGCTGCTCATACGGCCTTCCCATAAACCAGATCTGTCACATAAATGCAAACTATTATTAAGACTAAAACAATACAGGAAGTCTCTGTTTATTAGCATGAATGGGAAAACAATTCACTCTCTAAACTGCAAAATTACAATAAATAAATAGAGGACAAAGTTGTAACTGTTTAAATAAATTTATTTCTTTTGTTTGCTACCCATAATTAATACAGACAAAAGCAAGACTTGACTACCAGAATTTAGAAATCATAATTATCTGCTGTGAGCATCACAATAAACAATATGTTGAGTTATGTACAATGGAAGACAACAACACATTCAGACTGACTCAATCCAACAGCAATCAGCAAAGAACAATCTGCCCATTAACACAGATGGGAAAAGAGCTTTAACACATATCCAGAACAAAGTTCTCAGCAATGAAAAACAAAACCCTTGGCAGAAAGAGAAATGTACAAGGAGCAAACACAGCTCCTATTTAGCAAAAACCAAAAATCAATGCAATGTTACATTTGGTTCCACAGTTGTAAACTAGATTTTATTCATGTCACTATTGCATATGCCATTAGGTAAATTGTGTCAACAAGGCAAAGAGATTTCTATATTAAAATAAACATTTTTTATTTATATATAATCACAGAGACTGTGAGGGAGAAAAGCATATAATTCACTGTACACCCCAAAAGCAAAAGAAAACATCCCCTTTAATAAATCTGTAGCCAAAGTCTTTACACGGGAATATCATTTGAACCTAGCTCAAATCTACGTACTCTATGTAAATCCAATAGATTTCTTTCAGTATATTTTATTTGAAATATATACACAATGTACACACTCAAAACTCTGAAGATAAATAGATATAACTTAGTGTGGTACAGCTCCAATATTACTTAAAACTTGTCATTTTAAATTAGCTGTGTTTCCACCAGCTCAGCGATACATTCAGACATTTACAGTTTTACAGTCTACTGTACACTAAAGGGGCTGTGAGCCAGTTGGAGTCGGCACAGTGGACGGCACAAAAACCACAGTCAAGATGCAGTTTTTCAAACGTTCAATTAAATTGTTTTAGTTTAACTTCTTTAAATTACAACAGAACCTTATAACTACTAAATGACAACACATTTAACTCTAGATTAAATTAATAGACACAATCTGAATGTTTACTGGTATAACCAGTAGCTAAATGAACTGAAGCTAATATTAGCTAATACTAGCTAGTCTTAGCAGTAAGCATACTACTACTACTACTGTTAGCTAGCATTAGTAAAATTCTTATGAATATATTTCCTTTCCAAATTGGCCTACTAGTTTTATGCTACATTAGCTTTAGCATTTATGGGCCATTAACTAAAAATCTCGGCCACACTTTTTAAAGTCCAAAGTTTTTCTGTTCTTTTACTTGGTCTTAGCTTTTGGCTAATGGTTGTGACGTTAGCTAACTTCAGCAAGATACTGTTGTAAAATACATGAGGTCAAGTCTTCTCACTTCTACCTCTCTATGTGCATCATCCCAGAACTGTTACATAATTATACTGCACATTTCGTGGTACTATAGATACTTGATTTAAAGTCTAATATTATATAATTTTCTCAACTAGTTTTTATGCTGTCTGTCGTGTAGTTTTTATTTCCAGATCAACGATTCTTCAGTGACCTTCCATAATGGTGCCAGATGTGGCTGTAAGCCCTTCCTGCATTACTTTTTCCATGTAGCACAACCTTATTTCTCCTCCTTTACTTCAACCCCTAACTGCCCAAACCATGCCCCAACATTCACCATTTTGGTTGGTTCTACCCCTCCATTATCACCTCAACTAGAGAGTTGTACAGTCAACAATATCACAGCAGGGCGGCCTGTGTCGAGCTGAACAGGCCGTAGGTTTGCAGGTAGGAGTGTGTGAGGTCTTCAGGCTAAAGTGACTGAGGAACTGTGGGAGGTACAGTGCCTGGTGTTGTAGGGTCTGAGCTGAGTTATAAAGATATGCATAATTCATATAGACATTTAGAAATATACTTTAGCAAAGCCAACGCTTTCAACTGGACAAATAAATAAACTGGGTTGGAGTTATTAAGAAATTATTAAGAAAATAATTCAATATCATTAGAATAAATCAGATCTCGAGCAGCCCCACTGTCTCTGTACATTTCTGAAATAATATATAATTAATGGTAAACTAGGCAATTTGTTTCCACCAGAAAATAACAATATAGATGGAGGTCCAAACAAACATATCATAATAGAATATTTACCTCTTATTTAATACAAAACATAAGGACAGTATACACATTAAGGCATTGGTTAAATTTTACCCAACATTCAACATCCAAAAATAAATAAAATATCTAATCTAAATATATATATTTATACTCAGTGTACCTTGGTATCCTCCCTGTAAGCCATGTAGCAGGTTTCATTGTTCACTGGCATACCAGTTGCTCGTATTTCGTCTCAGAAACACACTCATACATTCACACACAGACATAAAACTACCCTCAAGTAAATAAATAGTATCTGGTACCATGAGAGCTTCGTTATTGTCTGACTATCTTTGCGTCTGTGCTTGTGCCAAAATTTGGGTCACAGGAGAAATGGCCTCTCAAAGTGCAGGGAACGTGAGACGTAGCAACACACATCCACCTATGCACACACAAACACACTTGTCCTGGATTCCTACATGCATAGACGGCGACCTGCTTGTTTGCTGTGTGTGTGTGTGTGTGTGTGTGTGTAAGTGTAAAGCCCCTGTAATGCATTTACAGTCTTTTGGGGCTGAGTTGTTTCATTTTTGTTTTCTTTCTTGAGCAGCAGTTGAGTCAAGATGCCATATACGAGGACGGATGAGTCCTTCAGTCTGGAAGAGAGGAAAAAAGAAAAGAAAGTTAATGGAAATAATATTTTACAAATTTTTCATCCTAGTTTGTGGTCTGATTGCAACACAGGTGCCAAATAATCAGACATGAGAGGATTGAGAGAACACAGTGTTTCTCTGTTACCGAACAGTATGAACTCATTCACAGACTCAGATTAATGAGCCGCACAAACAAGGAAACTCATTTTGTCTGAAAACCCAGAACAGCGAGTGCAGCACACATCAGACAGAAAACTGTGCAGCTACGTTTCTTTTTAACACACCGGCTGTTTTGCTGGTGAAGCTCTTTAGAGACTGTTGTATTGTCCAAATTTCTTTATATTTTGCCTCCAAGCAGTCGAGATTTCTTATAATCTTCCAATGTGGTCTTGAGCAATAGTTTTCAAGACTTTCTGAAGGGCTTTCAAAGTTTTTCTATAGCCATTTTTCAATTTTTTACCCACTTAACTTTCAGAGAAAGAGCTCTTTAAGCAACTTACCACCGACTTATGAACATTTCAAGCAAAGCAAAGACTCATAACTCACAGGATGAGCCACTGTTGTATCAACAGACCAGGCAACTATGCAAAGAAAATATTTTAAACTGGATCGGAAATCGTAAAAATCTACCTTTTGTTTTCTGGAGATAACCAGTAACTAGATGGTTATCGCAAGAAAATGAGCTTTGTTTCCTTGAGATGATCAAGGTGAGCTTGAAAATTAGCAATTTGCACCTAATTTAACTGGTTATTGGCACAAAAAGTGAGAATAAATAACAGTAAACTAAGATTTACATGTTATTCTGTTCACTTTATGACACTTTTCTGGGGTCTAGGCAATCAAAGGACACAAAGAAAAGTTGACCCATCTACTGTTGGTCTAAGCCTCATCATAAATGATCTTCATGGTGGGCTGGTTATCAAGAAGCCGTACTTAAGGACAGGAAACCGGGAGAAAAGGCTGAGGTATGTCACATGACTCAAGAACTGGACTGAAAATCAGCTGCAACAGGACTGATGGAGGTATAAATCCTCCCCAGAGCCCGGATATCAACATTATTGTTGCAGAGAATGCAACAAAAGGCAGAAACGTCTAAAGAAGAGCTTTGGAAGGTCCTTCAAAAAGCCTGAGGAACTATCCCTGAAAACTACAAGCTTGTCTAAGAGGGTTCATAATTAAGTCAATACCAAACACTGACTTGCATCCTGACTTTTTTGATTATAGGCTGCATTTCTCTTTATACTTTCACATCTTTCCATAAACAGGTGCATGCATTTCCTCTTTCCTGGCAATATTTAAGCAACGAGGGCTTATGGCTTCACAGCGCTATGTATGTATGTGTTCATATGTGTGTTTCAGTGGGGAAGGGGACTGCTCTGCAACGGTCGTAATTACATAATCTGTAGAACGTTGGGGGTTGGGGGTCTCATGTCGCACTGTTGCCTTGTTGCTATGGACACCCGCTGAGCACAGGACCAGCAGCAAGCACTACTGTAGCATCTACAACATTATACACGCATGCAAACCCTCTTTGTCGTCATGCTGCAACAGATGTTGATATTTACGTGGGTTTTATGGCGTTTTATCACATGCAAGTAGAGGCAGAGTTGGTGTAGAGAGGGGGGAAGGGAGGATGCAGAGGTTTTGTAGCTGAAGAAAAGCTTTAGACTTTTCAGGAAGGTTAAAACTATCCATTGTCTTTGGGTTTCTATCACTGCAAGGCTGATGAAAATCTTTAAAAAGCAAGTCAGACAACCTCAAAAATGTGTAGCAGTCAACGTGAAAGCAAGCCCGTTTTTCTTGTTTCCAGGAAAGTTACCACTTGTAAAGCTGTCATTTGGTGCACATAGAAAGAAAGGGCCTAGAAAAACAATTATCTTCAGTCTTTTAACAGGAAAAAGATATTTCAAGTGTAATAAAATGATTAAACAGGGAAGAATATGGAGGAAATGTTGGGTTTTAAAGCTCACATGCCAGAGCTCATCTGTGCATTTGACAGGTGTTAAGTTTCAGTCAGCCTGAAGCAAACAAACAACCACCTTGGGTTACGTATTCCCCCAGCTGCTAACCGAGGAGGTTACATCCTCTCGATATCTACTCCCGGCCGTCTAATCTCTCCCACAGAGGCGGTAATCTCATCTGGAGCCGTGGCTGGCTAAATGTGGGGAACGCTGGCCACGCAGTTATCTAGCAGCTAGCGCTTCTGTCTGGAACATCCCGGCCTACTTTAGCCCCCCTCCGCCTCTCTGAACAGTCACACACATGCACACTCTCAACACACCGCCTGGAAACTCTGACACAAGAGCCTTCAGGGTTATGTGTCCATGTTTGTACTCTATATATCATATAACACGGCATTTCTGCATTTCCTGGCTTGGCTTAATACGAACCGCTCTGTTGTTTGGCAGCTTGTGATGTAAATAAAGTATTTAGATGCTGGTGTGTTTGTGCACACTTGTGCAGGGATGGACTGGACAGTCAGACTGACAGGTACAATCAGGTGCACCTTTGTGAGTAATTCTAACAGTACATGTGATGGGAAGAAAAAGGAAAACAGAGCCATGTGTCACTTTAGCAGCGGGAAATAAACTACATCGATTGGCAGCTTTAAAAAAAAAAAAGACTGGGAAAAAATCCTGTGAACAACCTAAAATATTAACATTTATTAACGGCCTTAATGCCTGATGCAAGAAATAATGAGCAGAAAATCCACAGTTTCTAAATCTAAAGTCTTGATTTGGCCCTTAAAAAAAGTAAAAACTGAATTAATTTGCATATATTTTTCATTTATTATCATGCAATAGTTCAAATTATTGTAGAGTAAAATGTGTCCACCAGGGGGCGGTAGAATAAGTAATAGATTGTATACAACAGTGTTTTGAGCAAAGTTTTTAGTATATGGTGATGCAAAATGTTTCAGAAACTTTATGTATCAAACTTTATATTTAGTGGCAAAGTCGTTATTATTTTGTAAATTTTCTTTTTTAAGCTACAAGCGACAACTCTAAATGTTTTCCAGTGTTATTAGACACTTTCGGAAATCGTTAATCTCCAAAAGTTGTTAATGTTGATCATTAATCTCCATACAATCTACATTCGATTGTAGGGAGATTATAGTAGCTAAATTAGACTAAAACAGAAGAAGTAATACTCACTGAAGAGCTATTTTGGAGTAAAAAGAAGCGGGAAAAAAGCCAAAACAGCCGGACTTCCATCATTAGTTTTTTCCTCTTGCAGATACCTGAGATTAAATGTTTTGTATCTCCACTGTGATATGTAAGTTATAATGTACTTGATAAAATAAGGAAAAATATTCTTGAAATTGCACTTTTTCTCAAGACATTTCAGGTTGTTTTCTGAAGGAATAGTTAATAAAATGTAAACATCTGCATCTGTTACACTACATGAACATGGTTATGCAAATCAGATTATGACATCATTTAGCGACTTTTAGGATGGCTAACGTTCCTTACTGAGTTGGCAACACTGAACTAATACCAAGTCAGATTTTAGGTCATTTTTTGCGAACCTCTACCGACCCAAAGCAGGAGATCCTGATCCCAAATTTAGGATTAGCCTCTTCGGGATGCATGTCTGTGCAGCTATAACACAGATCTGCAGAACACGCTGTGGGTTATGTGTTCGGATCTACCTGTCCCATCCTCTTTGCAATGACATCACTCGCTGTACAACTGACTGACTGGATGACGTTAAAGGGGAAGCAGGATTTGAGTAGATGGACGTGGATCTCTAATCTGGCTCATGCATTACACACACACTCGCCGCTGATGGTTGTGCTCCCCGGGGGCGGCAGATGGTGGGCCGTCATTAGCGGAGGGATCAGGCGTAGGTACAGATGTGAAGTACGGAGAGCCATATAGCAGCATATATAAGTTTAACATGCTCATGTGTGCACGGGGCAGGAAAATTGGTGTAATGAGCTTTTGCATGTGTGTGAGGGTAGAGCAGGAGGGCTGGTGTTTAACCCCTCCTCACCAAACTGCATGCACTCTCACACACTTGCCCTCTGGAAAGTGGCCATCTGGAGGAACGTTAAGTGGGGGATCTTTCGTTTTATAAGCCCCTTTGATAGATTTTCTACAAAAAGTGAAATCTGTACAGGCCTGTGCAAAAGCCTGGCGGCTGCACAGCCTTGTACGAGTCTAGCTGCAGCAAAAATGAAGCAGGAGCTGCTCAACAGCAGCAGATAAAAACGGTATTAGTCAGTGGTGAAGCTGGAAATGGAGACGGCTGACTTTGCTAATCTGGGTCTGGTACAGAACATCCACCTGGCTGAGCTGCGGCTAGCCAGGGCCGCAGATGAAGACGGCCAGCTTTGGTTAGCACAGCGGTAAACACCACCTCCAAGTCACATGGGCTGGACCGCTGACAGAACAGAGAGGTAAACAAACTCCTGACCCCTAACTCAGACATCTAAACTGAATCAAGGTGGGAATCTGAAGAGAAGGAGAAAATTCAGCTGTCAAGAGACAGTTTTGTTGACAGAAGTTTCTCCCTATAGGGGTTGTCACATGGATCTTAAGGGGAAAAATGTTAAATTCCACAGTGCAGCTGTGGATGGTGGGTTTTAGGAAGAGAAGTTACCCTTCTCTCCACTGACAGGGCGAACACTTGAGCAGAAACCTGCAGATGTTTGGGTCAGAGCAGCCTCCAGCATATCGTACTGATAAACACAGAATTAAAGATGGTTCTAAAACTCCTTCTGACCCCCATCACCCCACAGAGGTGGAACTGGGAGTTCAGTAAACAAGCCATCAAATCTGCCTGCTCTCCCAGAATACAACATGCTCAAACGAGGCCTTACGGCCGGTTTGTTGTTGTTGCTTTAAAAAGCCAAATCCCCTCCCCTCTTCTTTCCGCTGCTCCATCCCCCCTCCTCCTATCTGCTTGTCTTACTTCTGCTAAGTGAACAACCTAATGAGGCAGAAGGGCAGCAGAGTGCACGTGCCATCCTGACCCATTATGCACGCATTCATTCGCATTCCCACATAACAGCCATGCAGCAGCAGCGAAAAATAAACCAACCCATAAGTCTCTAAACACACATCCTATCAGATTACATCTACAATGACTTAAACCTGCAAAAAAATAAATACAATATATATTACAACATTCAACATTAGCACACGTGAATTCAAATGTTTAGAGAAAATCTTTATGTTCTGACATACAAAAAGCAGAATATCCTGACTTCTTGTGAGCTGTGCACGTCTCTGCCAAGTGTTCAAAGATGCAGGCTGGAAAAAAAGGGATCCCTTTAGTGGGAGGGAAAAAAAGAGAGAACATACAACTGCATGTGTACGTGCTAGAGCCCACATGTATGTTCTTTTCTCTTGTCCCTCTGAAGTACAGACGTGAGTACACCCCTCACATTTTTGCAAATATTTTCTCATGTCTTTTCATGGGAAAACACTATAGAAACTAAAGTTTAATATTCTGTATGTCAAAGGTGAATTTCTATAATATTGACCCATAAAAGATATAATAAAATATTTGCAAAAATGTGAGGGGTGTACTCACTTCTGTGAGATACTGTGGTTTTACTAGAACCATGAAAATATCATGTATGAGCACAGAGGACGTGCAAACCAACAACATTTTTAATTCCTCAAACTTCATCTCACATTTATTATGGTCCAATTTAAAGCTGTTTAGTACAGAAGAGTTCATTTTCCATTACTTGGGGTGAAAGGGTCTGATTTGATTTACCGGAGCGTCATTGTCGCACTGATGGTGCACGTACGAGTTACTAAGGTGGCATTTTTGTGTTACGTGTGCTAAAAATGAAACCTTCTCTCTGTACACAGGGGCTTTGTGGTGAAATAAAAAGCCACTTTCATTCTAATGAGCGGGACACACAAACAGGCCTCTTTTACAGCAACTTTTTAAACCAGCTCTGGCAGGAATGCGGAGCGTGACCTCCGGTTACCTGACGCCAACCCCCTCTTCACAACACACACACTCATACACACACAAGCGCTGGGCCTCACATGTCGGGGTTCACCCCCTCCCCCTTACCCAGCCCCACCAAAACCTCTACGTGCAGACGAGCACATACGCTAACTGAGAAGAGGGGGTCAAACTTAGAGGGATGTCGTGTAGACTTTAAAGCCCTGTGGTGCGTTTACGGCCTCCAGCATGACGTCCTGCTGTCCCACGCTGGCAGCAGCTTTGTTTGGATATTCTGGGATGCAGTATTGATCACAGGAGGGGAAGGGGAGGGGGTTTGTAGAGGTCACGCTAATGTGCAACACATCCTCGAGCCTACCCGAGTGAAAAACAACAACAACCGGAAGCGCCCGAGGCTCAGGGTGACATTACAACTGACAGAAGCATTGCTGCTAATGACATGAAAACCGATTTCATGCTTCCGTTTCATGAATAACTTGATGCTTATTGCAAAAAAAAGTTTGGAATAAATCTCTAATCTGTTACTTCCATCTGTGAATGCGGCGCTAAATGTGTATTTTTGGCATTTGCAGCCTGCAAATAGCAGCCCTGCTACCGTCATGGTGCTTGTTTACTTCCCAGCTCTCAGCTCCGGTAACGTTCACGTCAGCCTTGTGTTGTGTTCACACGTTGCGGGAAATTATTGGGTCGCACCAAAGAGCTCAGAAACAGGAGGAAAAAAGACAAATGTCCCTTTTTTGTATTTGCACAACGCTGAACAGAAGGCTGCTGTTTAAATGACGAGTTTAGGTGGAGTAATGAACGCAGCATCAGCACCACTTATTATAAGTTACATGCTTTGTAATGCATGGAGCTAATTTGAAATCAAACTTCCTTGTTTTTTTCCCTACTTTTTCTTTTTCCTCCCCTATCTGGCTTATCACTCTACAGTAATAGTTTCTTTTCATGCATTAAAACCACTATTTATTGCAATTAAAATAACACTTATGACACCCTTAAAGCTGGTGATAGAAGACACACGTGACCCTAATCTGGAACACTTGGCCACTGATGGCTCAGTTACATCTTGTTAAGTTCAGAAAATGAAGATTTAGGCTACTATATGCCCGAATTTAAATCTCACCCACCTTTGGCAGTGGTTGCAGCCTCCTTGAACCCCAGACAGACATACGGCGTACTGTGTAATCCATTGATGCCCCCTTTGCAGCTACTGGTGCGTTTGAAGCCGACCAGGTCTCCACATTTCTCTACATCCCTTTTGTCCAGCAGGTTCAAGGCGATGTAGTTCAGTCCGTTGGGGTAGCCGGCTGAGCTCTGTCGGTTCACGGGGCTGTCACACTCCTCGTCCGAACCCTCGCTGCTCCTGGATGAGATGTTTTCCACTGAGCTGGGCCTTTTCACATTTTCACTGTGGGCAAAGGAGGGAAAGACTGGGGTCACGGTGGCGGTGGAGGAGAAGGTTTCCGAGCTGTGGCGCCGGCGTCCCTGCGGATTGGCTCGGATGACCTTGGCAGAGCAATCTGGGTCCACCATGGAGGAGGAGGAGGCCCCAAGGAGGAAGACACTGATGTTTTCTGGGACATTCTGATCCTCCAGAGAGGGTCGCCTCTCCCTGCTGCTCAGGCTGCTGGAAAACAGAGTTAATGATCAGATTTACACTTTTTGAAAAATTTTATCCGAAGCCTAAAATAAGTGATGATGAAACACACCTTCCTGAGTGTTGTGGAACACACTGTGGGGGAGAGCTGGTCATCCCAAATGTCATTTCAGTGTAGTCATTTTTCACCTCATCATCGAGGTGCTGGGTGCTTTTCTCGCCATCTTCCTCTGAGCAGGATAATTCTGGGAGCGTGTCCAACCTCTCCGCAGGAGAGTCAGCTTCTCTGGGCGAGTGTGAACCCAGCTCCAGGTTGATGTAGTCCGTCAATGATGGCCTTCCCGCACCCCCGCCGCTGGACCCCAGCGATGAAGACTTACTTGCCGTGGAAACTAAAGAAGGCGGGGACATTCTGGTGAAGTCGATGTTGATGTACTCACCGGGGCTCCTGGGCTCCCCTGGGAGGGGGTGCTCGTTCATGCTGGGGAGTGTCCTCAGGGTGTCCAGAGATAGCCTATTAGGACGGCCTAGTCTCCCCCTGTAAGGCAGGCTCTCTGCTCGGTTATGTCGGGCCGTGGATGACGCCGAGGGGCTCAGGGGGGACGTTTGCATCACAGAGTAATAATCCGACTCCCCCACCCTTGGCTTCAAACTTTGTGGGCTCATCAAGACGTACTGGTCGGCTTCTTCACTCTTGGATTGAAACTTGGCAGGCAGCGTGAGGGAGCCGGTTTGATAGGCGGGCCGAACCGACGTCGGTTCACCTGCGATGAGCCCCATGTAGTGGTCAGGCGGCGTCTGGAGAGGAGGTGGGTTTCCAGGCGACATGTTCATGTATTCGCCGTGTCTATCAGGGCTTTCAATGGATGATTTGGAGCCGCACCACATCCTCATGTAGCCATTGTCCTCCAACGAGCTGCTGCAGGGGGAGTTGGTTTTGTAGCCACCATTAGTGGCTGCCTGGGGGTGCGCCCTGGGGTTCACAATCTGCTTTGGAGCTGAGACACACATGGGGCTCATGGGGACGTAGTTGTCTCCCTTGACTGATTGAGGTGCGACACCTGGTGTCATTGGCATGTAGCCGTCATCACCAAGGTTACTGCTGGAGCTCCTGGACGAACCTATTTCTATGTCTCCATAATCATTGGGGTAGCACACTTTGGGGGAGGCAGAGTGGGAGTTGTGACCGTGGGCCAACCTCATCATGGTGTAGTCATCCAAGGAAGCCGAGGATAGGGGCGCCACCACCCTCTGCTGTCGTGGCGTGGTGAGGGAGTGTGTGCGCTTCCTGTAAGCCAAAACCTCACCCCCGGACCTGATGCCGTTTGCGCCCTCCATTATCATGTAGCCACAAGGGTCGCTGGTGTCACGAGATGGGGGCGTGCTGCACAGGGAGTCAGGGGTGTCGCTGCGGGTCAGGGAGAGGAACTTTGGTTCTCCTGGGCTAGAGCTGTAGTCATCGCATAGCATAAAGCCGGTGTCGCTAAGGGAACCGGAAATGGAGGCGCTACAGCTGAAGGGACGTCTGGCTTTGTCGGGGGTGGAGATGGCACCCCCACCTCTAGGGGACATGCTGATTGGGCTGGAGGCTGCTGGAGGGGAGTTTGAAACCGGCATGGACCGGCTATGATGGAGGTTGGAGTTGAACTCGAGCATCCTGCAGGTGCGCCCACTGCTGAGGGTGTGGGGTCTGCTGACGTGGTCCCTGGAGTTGGAACTGGTGGGGCTCCCACTCACGGATATGGACATGGACACTGGCCGGGTCACGCTCCCGTCTCCCTCACTGGATGTTCTTATCCGACAGGAAGTAAATTTCCTCCCTGGGGATGTGGTGGCCATGCTGTCAGTTCTGGACCTCCTCACCAGCCCGGTCTGACTTGGGGGGAGGTTGTTAAGGTTGCGCCTCATGGGCACAGAGATGGGGTTAGTACTGGCTGACTGGCTCTTGCTTCTGGGCCTGAACTCGGACAGCTCCTTCATGGCCTTCATGGCCTCCAGGATGGTCTCATGGATGTTCTGCGCCACCACTGAGTCCTCCGCCTGCATCCAGAACTCCCCCGGCCCGGTCACCGCCGACCTGCCCACCTCTATGAAGAAGAAGCTGTCTGAGTGGCCACATCTCCTGATGTTCATCAGCTGCAAACTGACAGCAGCAGTTTCAGAGTTAAGTTTGACGAAGCTGATGTTTCTGCTGGATAAACACAGCCTGTACACCCCGGTCAGGTTTTTGATCTGACCCAAACCTTTGGATTTCAAGTTGACCTGCCAAACCTCCTTATAGTTAGCCGCTGCAGGAGAAAGGAGTCCATAGCTGGTTTCTTCAAAGCCCACTAAGGAGGATGTGGACGCGGGACTGTCGAAGACCTTCCCCTCTGCTATTAAATCAGTCAAGACCCTGAACCAGCTCTCCTGCTCCTGCTCGCTGTCTGCAGCAACAGCGAAGTACTCGTCCTTGGTGTAGAGGGCGATGAGGTGTTTGTGTTTGGCGTCTGCGCGCTTGTTTACGCACAAACAGGAGTCCAAAGTTATGACCCGCTTGGCGGCGGACTTGTTCCTCCATTTCTTCTCGCTTTCATAATACTCCAGCCGTGCAGGGCAGCGCTCCGTGGGCTCCCGGAGCACGAAAAAGCGCCGGTGTCCGTGTTTCTGCTTCCTCAGGTATCCGCACTTCTTCACGTCATTCGTCCCATTAGATAACAGGTGTCCTCCCGTCGCCGGAGGACTTGCCATTTCTCTCCGCTTCGCTTTTAACTCTGTTTTCTCCTCTTTAAAAAAATAAATAAAGAAAAACTCACAGTAAAGAACAGAAATAAACCCGTTTTATTCTAGTCCATTACAGCCACACATAAATGCGTCCGATCAGAGAAGAAACAGCGAAGGAATAAAACCAGTAAGCGACGTGATGGTGGAGCAAAACAACATGTGACGCTGCTGCTCCAAAAACAGAATAAAACACAGAGTCATAGAGGGCGGGGCGTCTTGCAGGGGCAGTGCCTGTCAATCATGCAAATATCTCGTTTCCTATTGGCTGCTTTCTCCATTCAAGAAAGACAAACCCCGCCTCTCCGTCTCTAACTGCTTTCTCATACAGAAAACAAACCCGTTTAAGAACAGAAAATCTGTTTCTGTTGCTGCAAAACGAAAGCAAAAAAGCCCTAAAGTTCAAATGCTTTATTGAAATATGCGTCAAATGAATCAGTAAAATACAAGTTCAGTTGTTTTTAAATGTGATTGTCAGAGGTACTGAGCTCATTTGGATTAATAAGGATAATGCTGGATTGTAACCATTCATTTGTCAGGCAGTAAGACTGTAAAGAAACCTGAGGTCCCACTTGTTATATAAAGATTGTTGTGGCCTATTTTTAAATCTGTGGGTATTCCTCTCCAGCTGGAACGTCGAGTTTCCCAATTCAGTCCCTCACCTTCTGTCCTTTAGTTCTATTTATATTCACTGTTTCATGGGAAAGTGATTTTTACCTAAAAGCAGCAGAAGAAGTGTGTTTTTCTCTGAGATTTGATTTACTGTTATGCTTATGCTGCATTTTGCTGCATATTTACAAAAAGGGAAAACAGCCATCTCACAGTGGTGTGTGTGCTCAAACAAATGCGTCAGAGGCTTCAGTGCAACCACAAGCTACAGAAATGCTGCCACCTTCTGGCTGCAGGAGGTTATTCTGCATCCCTGAGCACATAACTCTTCACATGCTCAGATAAAGATGGAAAACAGCCCTTCTTTCCTGTAGAAATCACACTCAGAGGTGAACAAAAAGGCAGCATTAATGTGCATTGTTAGGCTGGGGAGGGTCTGACATCTGCTCATCAGATTATCTTGGTAATTATGTCAGTAATTCTGCCGGTGATCTTCGTGGGGAGGACCCCCCTGCCCCAAACCCAAACACTTGGATTGGTTTTGATAATCTCCCAACAAACAGATTACACCTCGTTCTCCGAGGTGTCATTGTGATAGATAAGGGTATCTAGCTTCTCAATGAGCAACAACCACACAGATCCTGCAGATTAAGGCTAATCCGTGCCGTCTCTAAACACTATTGTTATCATTTCTGTTATTGTTGATGCGTGTGATCCAGGTTTGCTTGTTTCTGTGTTGGCACAAGTGTTAATTTGTTAGGGCTTAAGCATGTTTTCAGCATTCGCTGCTACCTTTAATCTGAGCTATGTGCAAAGAAATAAACATTTAAAGACAGATTAAATGACACTTCGCATCCAAAACACAAATGCAAACAGCCACATGCAAAAAACAAAGGGTCAAAGAGACTATTGTCAGGGTGTAAAATAATGTAAAATAACTTGAAAATCTTGTTTGGTAACACAATGTCAAGGAGGAAAGACATCAGCAATGATTTTAGAGAAGCTTCCCATCAATCTGAGAAGGCTTATAAGGTTTTTTCTAAACTATTTGGAGTCCGTCTTTACAAGGAAGTTGCAAAGCTTCCCAGCAAGTTTACTTCATGGTCAGACTATGCTATACTCCGAGAAACTGTTAAAAAAGAAAATAAAATCCCAAAGCTACATCTCAGACTCTCCAGGCCTCAGTTAGCATGTTAAATGTTCAAGTTAATGACAGTCCAGTTAAAAAAGACTGAATGAGTTTGGAATTTTTGGAAGGTATTAGACTCAATATAAGAGTCTTTTTTTTAACCTTTATTTTATTTATTCATTTATTTATTAGAAAATCTTTATCGAATTAATATTCATTGAATAAACCTGAATATTAGCTAGCAAATAACTGGACATATACAAGGTACCAATACTTCCTGTATATTCTCTACTTCTATTCCATTATTCTTAAAGGGAAACCTTTGATTATAATGCTCATTTATGTCTAATTTAGTTAGAACATAATGTCTATAAAAAAGATTAACTTGTTCACAAAAAAAGAACTGAAGATGTTTAACTTTTTAAATGCAAATGCTACTTATTTTAAACATCATTTGACGGCCACCCAACATGGCTCAACACCCACCACTATGTCCCAGTCATTCCATCCATACGGTCCTAACTTTTTCTGCTTTGGAGTTGTCGTTAGACTTTAAAGTGCTGCTTTATTTCTCCTAAAGTCCTGATACAAGGCAAAGAAAAGTCCTAAAGAAAGACCTCCAGCTCTTCTGAGGTTCATCAGTGACTAGAACAGAAACCTTGAGGCCAGGTGATTCAGCTCTGTGACTTGTGTTGGTTGTCTGGAGCGTTGCAGGGTTAAAAGGTCTCTATGGTTCCTACTTGCATGAACATGCTTGAAAAATGAATGAAATGAAATGAAATGAATGAAAAATAATGAATGAAAGAAAAATACTTTATTAATCCCTTTGCAGGGAAATTCATGTTTTCAGTACAACCCATCCAAGACTAGACAAAACAACATATGATGACACAAACAGAACAGGCATACACTGACGGAGCAGCCATTTCTACAGCGCTCCTTGTCTTAGATATAGGTGAAAGGAACATTAGGGAGTAAGATGTAGCTGAGAGGATAAAAAATAGGCATCTCCACACTGGGCCTAAGGGCCCATTATTGAGATACAGAAAAACACTCCTCAGTACATACAAGAACATAACTCAGACAATCACAACATGAGAAACACGTGGCGGGGGGGGGGGGGGGGGGGGGGGGGGGGGGGGGGGGGGGACTCCCATCGCAGCAAGTGCAGACGCAGCTGCATTCTCAGAGCGCGTCCAATGAACCCACTGCCCGGGAGTGGAAGGAGGTGGAAGGACAGCAAGGCAGTGAATAACGGGGAGGTGTATCTGTAGTCATGTACTTGAGTGTGGTGCGTGTGTGTGCGTAGAAGTGAGCATATGAACTTTGCCCCAGTTCTCCCTCACAGTCTCTGCCACCTGATGATAGTGGGGCATCCTTGAGGGCTGATCCAGGTTGAAGTCCATCGCCCGTGAAGAGGGTGAGGGGAGGGTGGGGGACTGAGCGTCCATCAACAAAACATTCCAGGGAGCTTTCAGCCAGCCATTCAAGGCCAGCACAGGGAGCCAAATTTGATAACAGCATTTGTTTTGGTTCAGGCCAGAGCTGTTTCGTCTGCCTTAAGTCTCTCAGTGGTCCCACTGGCGACTCCCAAAAATTACCCACAGAGTAAAAATATAATTATTTGAGAATTAATAACTTCTGAAATTTGTACAAACAACAACAAGACTTTGATTAATATTAAAAAAAGGGATAAAAATATAATTTAAATGTTGATTAGATTGATTGTTGATTAATGTCTTCAGATCGCATGTTACTAAATTCAATTTACAGCAAGAATATAAATAAATAAATCTCTTGGAGGCTGTTTTGGGTGTAAAACCACACTGACCTCTAGTGGCAGACGAGAAGAACTTTTTAGGAAGTGTGCATGTTAAATCCCATTTCTTCCTTGTTCTGATGTTCAGTTTGACCTTCAGAAAGGCGTCTTCACCTTGTCTACATGACTAAATCTGTTGAGTTGCTGCCATGTGATTGGCTGCTTAGATATTTGCATTAAACAAGCAAATAAACTGACCAATGAGTGTTCATAGAAAATGGTAAACTGCAGGATCATCCTTCGGCAATTCCCTTTGAAGCCCAAGATCTCATTTCACCCATGACAGGAGAGTCTGGAGAAATGTGACATATCACAAGCTAAATATAAGTAGAGAAGAGTCTGTTAGCTAACTTTTGTGGCTATGCAACAATAAGATTTAAGAAAACTGCTCAATATGTCAAAAAGTGAAGCAGCGTGCTAACAAATCTGAGTTATGATTGTCTCTATGGCAACAGGCTTGTGACATACTATAAAACAGACAAATTTAAACATCTCTGAGGAAATGCACTGCCAACTTAGCCGAGCGAAGTCATCATCAGCCACAAAGTCTGTGCATGGATGTGGGAGTGGCTTTGAAGTTGCTGCACCATTTTTCAAGAAACTTGTTTCTTTGAGGGCTCATGAGATCAGACAAAATTGAAACCACTAGATTAGGCTGCAAACAAACAGCAAAGCCAAGCTATGACATGAGAATTACCTTATTAATGAGAGCGTTTTTTTCCAAGGCTCATTAGGTGACCAATCTAATTTAATGGCTGAGGGTGGAGATTTTTGGATTCCATTGGATGTTAAAGTCCATTTTGGCAAAACTGATTCCTGGTACCAGCATCATGCTTTGCTAACACCATGAAATTTTTATTTTTGATATTTACTCAGTTATCTGAACATTATGCATCATATCTGCTTAGAGTATGCAATGTCTGGGCCTGCGCTGCCTGGGTTTCTGTCCTTAGAGTGTCATGGAGGCCTGACTGAGGACAGAGGACAGATAGAGCCGAGCTAGACATCTGGAAGCCTGTCTTCTGTTAAGTTGATAATGTGTAATAGTAAAAGCCTCATGCCATTTTTTTTACCAGTAGAACACTCCTAGACTGCTGTATGCTTTCATCAGACTACTACCCTTCTGATAAGGTATTTTTAAACTTTTACTTCACTTCTCATTGTGCTTTTGTTTAAGAAAAATTCCACAATAGTTGCATCAAGTGCTTCCTCTAGGAACAACATGATGCAGCATTAGTGGTGTGCAATAGTGCAAGATTTGGTATTGACCCCATACCAAATACATAAATGGCTATTGTTGCTACCAATACTTTTAAATTGAGCTGTCATAATTAACAAGTTACTGCAGAGATTAATCTGTGGAATTAACACATTATTATTATTATTATTATTATTGGCTATAACATTAAGTTGTTGCAAGCTTGTGTTATTCTGTTTGCTTCCTGTTCCTGAAGTTTAACAAAGACCCTCTCTAGTTTTTGAAAATAAGTAAACCGTTATCTCGATATTTTTTCCACCTTTAACTAAGCGCCACCAGGCGTTGGAGAACTGCATTGGTTTCCCGTTGCATTGGGGGCGCTGGGTTTCTACCATAGACCGATTCGGCGCATGCGCAGCTGAAGGAAACTTACTTTGCTGTCAAAATAAATTCCTCGATTAGTAACGTATGGGTTTTTCACGAAAAAGAAGTCAACATATGAGTAAAGAATGTGTTGTTTAAAGTGTTTTAAAGTTAAATAGGAGTTTAAAAAAAAAAAAACATTTTTCTCCATCCCTTTATTTCGTTCTTAAATTTTATGCTGTATTTTCTTGTTGTACTTCCTGTTTGGAGAAGCCAGAGTTAACAACCGTTGACTTGACCGCATCCAACCAGGACCTGAAGCCGTTGTCTCTTGTAGCAGATCGAGCTAGCTGGTCAGTCACATATGCGGAAACATGATGTTCTCTGCGGTGCTTTTTGTTTTTGCGGCGGGCTCTGTGTGCGGACAAGTTATTCCAGAAAGAAAACTTGCATATGTGACTGTGGTGAGTTACGTTAATGTCCGCTTTAACGTTATGGAGTCAGTTTTTCTTTCTGCAGCGGTTCTCTGACAGGCATTTGCGAAACTCCGTGTAACATTACGGAAGTTTTGTATTTTCTTTACTTTGATGAAAGCAGGGTTGTTTGTCAGGGTAAATAATAAGCCCGTCGAAATACTTGAGTTGTTGAAGTTAATTCGGCATAATAGTCATATATTTAAGAAGACGTCATTTTAAGATAAGTTAATGTTAGTGTTGGGTTCAGACAGCTAGCGTCAGGGGACTGTTGGATAGTCAAACTGGTAATAGTAACAGAATTCAGCTTTGAATTAACATTTTGTTAAGTGGTAATGTAGTGTTAGATTAAAACCAAGAGACTACAAACATTGCTTTGTGACAAAACTGGCACAGTAACCATTTATTTATTTATTTATTTATTTATTTATTTATTTTAATTTAATTTAATTTAAAAATTTTTTTTTGTGTTGGGGGTATTTGAATTGTAGTAGCCAGTCCTACAGTACCTGTCTGACCTGGCTGCTGAAAACCAGTTTATTTCCAAGTAGAGCTGACCAGAAACCAGTAATGCCAATAATACTAAGGGAACAATAAAGTTGTTGACATGTAGGTTTTTATCATTTCAGAGCACCGAAGAGAGATATACTGACATTTATGTTGCTTTATGCTTGGTCTAGAGTCACCTAGTTTAATAGGACTTTAATCTTTTGTGTACATTAGCTTGTCTATGGATTTCACTGACCATTAGATTTAATCTGCCTGGTTACTAAATATGCAAACAAAAGCACATGCAAGATAATGAAATTAAAACAGGTCAAGGAGAGCAAGGGATATTTTCTCTTTCGTCGTTTTCCGCCCTTTGTATAAGAGAGAAGGAATCTTTCAGGCATGTGAGTATTGAAATAACTGTGAGAGTAGTCATGTTTTACTGTGTTAAAAGCATGACATCAATGATCTTGCATGCCCCAGTGTTAAATTATGGCTCTCTGAGAGGAAGGTCAGGTTAAAATGGACATATTGACTTCCTAAAATGAAAGTTTTGTTATGTTTCTGCAACTGCTGTTGGAGTTTTCTTGCTGCACTCATCCCAAGAAACGCTTACCTAGTTTCCTGCTACAGAGCTGTGAATGTTTCCTGGAGCAGACAAGATTAGGACTCAGAAAAGGATAATCCACCCCACAAATAGAGTTTACACACCGCATTTCTTGCTCATCTGTAATGGATGCCTCGGTCATGCACATCGGATTTCTCTCCATATCAAAAAAGCAGAAAGTCACACTTCAGTTCAAGAAGCATGAATGACTGGAGTTATTTAAGCTACACAGGTGGCCTAGCATTTAATGTCAATTTAGGAGATCTGTTGTGATGTTTGACCTTTCACAAACTGGTTTTTACTATTTATTCACAGCTGTTTTTGTAGTTATTAAAAAAACAAAACAAGCCGACAGTAGCTCGTCCATTAAATTAGTGCTTGACAAACACTTAGAAAGACCTTTATAGTCAGCTGACTGGGTGTTATAACTGTTACTGACACAGATAAAAGTGGAACAAAGGTTTTGGGTAAAGTACAGTTTAGAGAAGCTGCTCTGTTTACAACAGATGCTGCATGCATTAGTTTCTTTTTTCTTTTGTTTTTCTTGTGATTGTTCAGTTTTATGTAAGAACAGTGAAAGCATTCATGTTTATAATGTAAAATCTCAGCTAGATCTCAAGCCTCGTGAGCGCTATATTTCTAATATTGTCAACAATTTCTCAGGAGTGGTATTGTGGAACTCTGTGGGGTAAATTGTGGATATGTCTACGAAAGTTTTCCATGCATTTATATTACGGCCAGGAGGTTTATAATCCAGCCACAAAATGTAGTGATCCAATATAACAGCATTATTTTTTCACATTTTCATCATAGAAAAGATTGATAATTTGATCTCACTACTATGCTGCTAAGAGACCTCTAATTAGACCTGGACATGATGATGAAGCCACTTCCTGTCAGACTTTCCACCAATCAGAGAGCTTAGATTGACGGTAACGTCCAATCAGGAGCAGCCAAAGATCAACCAGTGAGCAGAAAGTTCTATGTGTGTGTGAAAAGAAGAAAAATAATGCTCCTCTATGGCTGGAATAAAGCCAAGAAGACGTTTCTGATGCACGGTGGCGCCACAAAGCAGCTGAGCTGGAGTTGGTTTAGTGAGGATAGCAGGTAAATAGTAGCAGGAATAACTGGAAATGAGGAAAAAGTGGAAACATGGAAATAGTTTCTGTTGTTCTTGAGAGAATGATGTGCAGATGAGAAAAGGCTTGGTCACTGTTGTTATTTCTACAAAGTTCTGTTAGTAATAAATTCTGCTTTCTTCTTCTGGTCGGCCTTTATGCTGCTATATCTATTCATACATTCATTTTACATCGTTTTAGCCTCATAATCTGACAGCTGAGGCTGGAAACATCATGTCTGATGCTGACTGGGATTAAGAGGGTTTCAGCTTCTGCATTTACTTCATAAAACGAAAAGGCGACCAAAAATGGTAAAAAATGTCGTGGAGTTTTAAGGGTTAAATGTCACTTTAAAAGGGAAACTTATTCAGATGTGACCTGATGCCTTTTACTTTCCCCCCCTCAGTTGTTTCGACATGGAGACAGATCACCAGTCAAAGCCTATCCTACCGATCCCTACCAGGAGAGCGCCTGGCCTCAGGGATTCGGACAGCTATCGCAGGTATGATTGTTTTACAACTGAAGCTGTAATCTCTGGACATTCTGGTAGAATATTGCATCCTTTCTATACCCATGGTGCTCTCATGGACAAATATTAAGGTCTAGACAGATTTATGAATCCAAATAAGGGCAATTCATTTGTGTTTTCTTGGAAGATAACATTTAAATTAACTTGTGTTTCACAGCCTGATGTCAGATGGTTTATTGGTTAGTTCTACTCAGGCATAAATAATAAAGGAAGCCTGGCTGTGTTTTAACCTCCATAAACTTGAATTCTCTGAATATTGGTCAGATTTTTACTTTAAGATCAGCACATATGCAGTCTAACTTCATTTTAAGTTGTCAGGGCCCATTTAGTTTGATTCAAAATGCAGAACCAGAACTATGAACAGCTGTACACGACTGCATGAACACACATGAAAATGTTGTGGTAAACCAAAACGGGTATTTTTGGACTTTTCAGACGTGGTCACATGACTGTGGAGGATGATACAAACCTTCCCTGGTTAAAAAGCCCTGCAGGTGTGTTTCTGGGCCACCGTCCTGTTAAAATGCAAATAATATTCCTCTTGACTGGAAACTGGATGAGATAGAGTTACTGCATTTCTTCAGTTTTAAATAATAGTTGCAACGCAGCAGAGCAATCCCACACTATCACACTTCCTCCTCTGTGCTTCAAAAAAGGAGATTAAAACATGCAAACAGAAAAACTTCTTGGTCTGGAGCCAGTTTCCTTTGATCAGCGTTTCTCAGCAGAGGTTCATATGCAGCAGTCTGACCTCGAAGACCTGGTTCACGCAGCCTCCTCAGAACAGCTGATGTGATGTGGCTGCCACTTGAACCCCATGAGGCATTTGTTGCGACTCTGATCTGTGGTCCTGTTAATTAGCAAATACTTTGGGAAAGTAATTTGAATGGTTTTCCTCTGCAGCAGGGTCAGTCTCGGTCTTCCTGTCCTGGGATGCTTTCTGTAAATGCTGAGTTTATCACATTTGGTTACATGCAGTAGATAGATGGTTTGCCAGTGTTCTTGTAGACACGTTAAAAGGGAAATGTGTTTAACTAATGAACTTTTTTGGCACATCTGCTGATTAAAAAGCCTAACAAGTGATTATTTATATAGCCTTTATTATCTTTATTATTGTTTTGTAATTCAGCAGAAAGGCAACATAAACTAATATTTCCATCATACAAGAATTGTGTGTCCAAACGTCTCATTGGGGCTGATTACAAAGATGTAAATAATTCATGTAAAGGATCACCAGTATGCACAGCAGTGGCCTGCACCACCTCGTATCAGCAGCAGCTGGTTTCTCAGTATGTGGAGTTACAAACAGGAAGGAGACGGAGAGAAAACACATTAAGATAAATTAACTTACCTCTTCACAGATAAGCTGGTTTGTTTCAGTGGTCTCCTCTGGATAAATGGTTGTCTGAATCAGGTGTGTTGCAGCAGGGAAACTTCTAAAACTGGCAGGACAGCAGCCCTCGAAGACCAGGGCTTTAGAGGGTTTGTCATAAACAGCAAGAACAAAACATGGATGTAGTTTTGTAACTTCTAATTTATTGCAGCCTAACAGGAAAGTTCCACTCTGGACGTATTCAGGTTTTATTTCTCTAATCTTCAGGTGATGTGACTTCTGATCCCAATGAAAGATTTAAAAGCCGCTTTTCTCAACACCTTCATTAAAGCTGTGGCTCGTTCTCCCTTTTTCTCCTTCCTCGGGAACCCTGATGTAACTTCGATCAGTTTCATGTTTTAATTGACTGAAACAACGAAAACGGGATGAAAACCAGGTCGACTGTGACTTCACGTAACACAGAACTACTGAGGCCGATGTCATGTCACATGAAAACGAGCAATTCAGAGCAGAAATCTTCCTTTGTAGTTTCATTCCCGCCTAAAACCTGCAAATTTCCATTTCCACGGGGTCTGGTCTGTTTTTAGGAGGGGATGCAGCAGCACTTTGAGCTGGGCCAGTTTCTGAGGACTCGATACAAGAATTTCCTCAACGAATCCTACAACCGACACGAGGTACGATGTGATCTTTCATATCACATGACAAGTCACCAGGAAGCTGTTTAGACTTTGCACCGACCTAAATAGATGCTCTTTCAAATGTTTTAAGTTGTTTTTCTTTTGCACCTCTTGTGGTCAGATCTTAGTTCGCAGCACGGACTACGATCGCACCCTGATGAGTGCCGAAGCCAACCTCGCAGGTCGGAACATGCGCCGCCTCTTCTCATCTCCTTGTTACCCTTTAAACTCCTCCTTACCAGCAACTTTCCATATCTCCCGCCTCCATCCAGGTCTCTACCCCCCCAGCGGTCAGCAGGTGTTCAGACCAGACCTGAAGTGGCAGCCCATCCCCGTCCACACGGTGCCGCAGAGCGAAGAGAGGGTTGGTGGAAAGAGGAAAGACTTCGGTCTGGTGTTCATGCTGAGGCTGCTGAATGTTTTACCCACATTACTGTCTGTTTTTTTTAGCTTCTTTCATTTCCTCTGGGCGACTGTCCTCGCTACAAACAGCTGATGAATGAAACTGAACACACAGCAGAATTTCTTAATGTCACCACAACATACCAGGTACAGCCTCAGGGATCATCTCAGCTTTAATCTGTCTGTACCAGCTGAATCATCCTCTGAGATTAAAATCAGACAAATTCACAGGCACTCAAATCCTGCAATACTTTTTCAGGACATCATAGAGCTGGTGAGGAATAAAACTGGACTGGAAAAGACCAACGTGGAGACGGTGTGGAGTGTGTATGACACACTCTTCTGCGAGGTGAGAAAATAACACGAAATTAATCAAATGAAATGAGAAATCCCTTTTTATTGATTTATTCTATGGAAAATATTCAGACCAGGAGGATCCAGAAACGTTTCCCACAGCTGTAACATGGAGATTCATTTTAGGATATCATGAACATGAATAACGATTGTCCTGTTCAGGAACATCCGTTTAACTCTTCACTGATCTGGTTTTACTCCAGTCTTTCCACCTACCTCATCCGTTTCAAAGACCACATGACTTTTACATGAATAAGCAGATTCAGGAACAACCAGCAGTTTCAGGAGAAGGACATACGTTTTATATCCTGTATCACCAGTTTTTAAACTTTAACAAGTACAAGTACGAATTAAATCTACAAGTAGAATTAATTTCAAGCCAGTTGAAAGTGACAGGGTTGCCCAAACTTTTGCATGCAGCTGTATATTTGTGTCAGTGAGAATTAAACAACAACGTGTGAAGTGACGGCAAAGACAAAGCAAGCGGGTGAAGGTTCTGCTGAAATAACACGTACTTAAAGAAAGTCGGTCGGCTCAGCCTGGCAGATATTTTAGTTTCTTCCTACGTTTTGTGGATTTTTGGCATCCCTCTGCTTCCTGTGTGTTCTCAGTCCCGTCACAACATGACCGCTCCTGATTGGGTGACTCCAGACGTCATGGAGAAGCTCAGGATGCTCAAAGACTTCGGATTTCAGGTAAAAGCTGCAACATCTGGACTTTTCTGTAGTGTTGAAGTGCAGTGATGCTCATGTTTAATATTTGCAGGTCACGTTTGGGGTCTACAAACAACGAGAGAAGAGTCGGCTGCAGGGAGGTCTGTGCACACGGACTTTCTCTGGTTTTCATTGTTCAGTCTGATGTGTTGAGCTGTCGTTTGTTCCCTTTTTATCACACTCAGCACATCTGTTATTTCTCTATATTATTTAATTTTTAAAATTTTATTATCTTTACTATTTTATTTCTTTTTATTAAAATTTTATTTCACTCTTTTAATTTTAGTTTCTATTCTAATTTTTATTACATTTTAATTTAGTTTTATTTATTTTAGTTTTAGTTTAGAATAATTCAGCAGCTTAGTTAAAATGATTTTAATCTCTAAAAAAAAAAAGGAAAATCTGTTCCAATTAAAAAAAGGAATGAAAGTTTTATACAGAAATCTGAAACATTTAAATTAAATTAAATTAAATTCTGGCTTTATTAATCCCTGAAGGGAAATTCTAAAGTTATATAATACAAAATGGATCTAAAACTAGTAAATGAAACTAAAAAAAACCAAATAAAAATATATATAAAATGCGTATGTCTTAAAGCTGCTCAGGAAGGTGGATCAGACACTTTAAACGTAGGTCACATTAAATGTAGGAAAGTTTTTAAATAATTCATCCATGGCTTTAGTTTTTAACATCACACAAATCTGATGTTTTAACAGGGAACGTTTTTTTTATCAGCTGTTACTGATAATATGATCTGAATGTTTCATACTGAGGTTTCGTTTCACGTGGCAACATTAACTTTGTTAGCTTTAAGATAGAAGCGTTAAGCGTTTCTTCGACATATCTGGAATGTTTGCGTCGTGCTTCTTGTACTAATTAACCTGTCCTATCCCAGTCAAATAACAAATACAAAATAAATAAAATAGGAGAAAAAAGGCCGAGCTGCTGTTTTCAGGAGATTTACTAAACTTTACATAAGTCAGGCAAAAGTTATTTAAATCCATTGACTATTAGGACAACAGGCTTTTCCTCGAGTTTCCAGGGTAATAATTTGTGGGCCTGATCCGAGTTAAAACGTCAGTAATAATATAATTATGCTGCGATGCTCTGCAAGTAAACAGCCTAACCAGAGGATAACCAGTAGCAGTTCAGACATGTCGTCGTGAGCAGTGGCAGTTTTCTGGTAAGCGCATCACCATGACGACTAAAGACTAATGCATTAAAAAGCTGATTTGTAGAGTTTGATAAAATGTTGATAAAATAAAAACAAAAACAGAAAAAAAGTTGAAATTAATGCCAACTGTGTTTAAAAGCCAGTGCAAAGAAGTTGGTCTCAAGTCAGGACTTGATACCAGAAAGTGTCTGATGTGAGGAACCAGACTGTTCGTCAGAACTGGATCCGAGCCTGGACCTCCTAATGCAAGACCCCGGAGGTCTAACTGGAGCAAGTCTGTCAAATATGATGGAGGCAAACCAGCATTTTAGCTCTGCAGTGGGTCGGACCAGTAAAGTAACAGCATCATATCCTATAAACAACAAAAACTCCCCAGTTTCCCCTTTTTAGTGCCAACAAGTACAAGCACATTATCAAGATGTTTAGATTTAATAAACTAGAAAAAATTAAGAACAACCGGAAATTTCTGGAGAAAAATAAGTCAAATTTTAACAGTATTTTGCCTCAGTTCATCGTTTTATACGTGCATTTAATCAAACATTTAATCACTGTAAGAAATAAAAGATAAAAAGGTTTCCTCCTGCTTTATAAATGTGTTATACACAGTAAAAAAAGCTAGAGAAATACTGTAAAAAGATAATAAAATTACAGTAAGATTCCATAATAACACAGTTTATATCTTTATTTTATATGGATCCTTCGTTTCATTTAGACTTCTCAATGTTTAATGAAAGACAATAAAACATTGATTTTATGGTATGTTTTTTTATTGTTATTCTATTTTAATCCAATGCTGTTTTAATTGTCTGTTTTTTTTATTCTTTAAGTCTAACTAAGGATGAGTTGTACCATTTTAAATAATGAAAAACTTAATTAATTTATGTGTTGTATCTGGTGTTTATAGGCTTTATAAGACCATTTATTTATTTTCTTTAATTTACAAAATCAAAAAAAAAAAAATTTCAACCTGATTTGACCATTTTTTTTCTTTTTTTAATAAAACTTAATACCCTTTTGAGATTTTGAACTATTCCTGGGATTTTTTGCAGACGATAAAATAGTAGAATACCACCAGTCATCTTTAATTACTGGTTAATTTGGGAACATAAAAGCTATTGTTTGTCTTTCAGGAATCCTGCTGCATGAAATAGTCATGAATCTTTCCAAGATGGCCGTCCCAGACCCAACTCAGCAGCTCAAACTGATGATGCTGTCAGCGGTGAGCTGGGATTTTATGCTTTTTTAGTTGCATTTGGAGCTTCTTCTTGCAGTGATGTGTTTGTTTCTTAGAGAAAGCACGAACGGCCTTAATGTTTGGAAAAATGTGTGTTTCACAGCACGACACCACCGTAGCTGCTCTGCAGGCCAGTTTGAACGTCTTCAACGGCATACAGCCGCCTTACGCTTCCTGTCACATATTTGAGCTGAACAGGGACAACAACGGGTAAATATGGTTTTGTTGGAATAAGTGAAATAAAAATTCACACAGCGGGATTTAAATGAGCCAAAAATTAATGGACGTGTGAATTAAAGAGTTTGGAATACACTGGATTGACCAAGACGGCCATTTTGACCATTTTGAAATGTGCATATTCAATAACTGTCAAATAAAATCATAAAGCTCTGCTGCTCCTTGACTTTTCCTAAAACTTTGTGAATTTTAATAGAGACTAGTTTTAATTTTTAGTGGAGGAAATATGATTTACAGGTGGTTATTTTGACCCAACAAGATTTTGCGCTGTTGTATTTTTAGTTTCCTGACTTTCTGGATCAGATAATGTGGAGATATTCTGTAAAGTGTGGTATGCAGAGGTGGATCCATGCTGGATTTTTAAACACGTGGGACCTTGTAGGAATAAATGTCCGCAGCATCAAGAAGTGCACTGAAACCCAAACAGCTGAAGGGTTTCTGCAGCTGCAGAGCAACGACTAGCGGAGTTTATGAAGGTGGAACGGCCAGCAAGGCTGGTGAAACTACATAGAAAGCAGCACAATCCAAAGATGCAGCAGATTCCTGAAAGCAGGAGGTAGCAGGTACGGAGAAGCTGGGAGAAAAAAAACCTCCAACACCTGCAGAACATGCTGCAAAGCCGTGTTCTGGTGCTGCAGCAGGAGCATAGACGTGATCCGAGCTGGCTGTGAAGCCTAAAAAGTTTTTAGCCTCATAGTGAATAGTATAGACAGTATAAATATTCTTGCCTTCGTGTAGCTTAACTTTTGTCATGTTTTCTGCGTGTTCTCCATTCAGGTTTATTCGCCCCCGTTCTGTTTTAAGCTGCACAAATTGGGGTTTAGATTTGGTTTTTGTGGCAAAGAAGGCTACAGTTGTTGCTTTGTACTTAGTTGTATAAAACATTATTCGATTATATTATTATTTTAGCTGTAAAGTTAGCTAAAAAGAGAATCATTTAAAGTTTAAATGTAGTGGTCAAAATGACAGCTGGTGGCCGTTTTAGTTGTAGAATCGTGGCTGTTTGGCATTTTCTACAAAAATGTAATTAAATAAATTTTAATTTTACTTTTATTTTAAATTTGATTCATGTATTTAATTTGCTTTGGTATGGTGATCAGGAAGTGCAAAACAATATTACATCGAGTGAAACAGTTTTCTTCTTCTGTGATAAAGATTTACATGATAGAAACCATATTTACGTTTACAAAACAAAACTACAATGACAAAACACTTTTATCAACAACAAAGCAACTTTACATGAAACACTTTTACAAGTTTACCAAAAAACTTTTACAAGTTCAGGAAAACACAATTACAAAGAGGTGTTTCACCATAATCTGTGACCCATCTGAATCTGTGACCACAAGGGGGCGATAGTGTGCATTTTTCTGCATGTACGTCTTAGAGCACAAGAAAAGTCTTAAACACATTCCTGATAGCTATAAGAATGTGTGGCTTTACTTTACCTGCATTATAATCAACTCAGACTTTAATAAAAGTGTTTTCAGGATTTTGCTCGTCTTCTAAGACGTATGTGCAGAGGTCTCCCAGCGGTCACAGATTCTGATGGGTCACAGATTATGGTGAAACACCTATCTTTGTAACTGTGTTTCCTTAACTTGTAAAAGTGTTTCACGTCCACGTAAAGTTGCTTTGTTGCTGGTGAAAGTGTTTCAACACTGTACTTTAGTTTAGTAAATGTAAATATGGTTTCTATTATGTAAATGTGCATCGTGACAATGTAAAAGTGTTGCAGTGGATGTAAATTTGTATCACAAAAGTGTTTCACTCAATGTAAAATTGTTTTGCACTTCCCAGCCACCGTACTTGGATGTGTAACACAGCAGAATTTAATACAAGGATATGTGAAATCAATTTTTTTTTTTCATTTTATTTTATTTAGATTTATTTTATGGTCATTTTTATTAGTTTGATGTAATGTTTTTAATTTAATTTTACCTTAAATTTTTTACTTTATTTGAAAGTAAGAATTTTGACGGCCTTGTGTCTCCACCCAGCTCTGCTTTCGTGTCGATGTTTTACCGAAACGACAGCACCGTGGCGCCCTACCCGCTTCAGTTACCCGGCTGCTTGCTTGACTGCCCCCTAGAGGACTTTGTGAGAATTACAAAGCTGTGGATCTCAGACGACAGGGACCAGGAATGTCAGCTGCCTTCACAGGGGAGGGATAAAGGTGAACTCCTGACGCACACCGCTGCTAATATTTAGAAATAAATAAATAAATAACAACATTTCTCAAAGGTGGATTCTGTCTCTTTGTTTTCAGAGGTCATCATAAGCCTGGTTCTGTCAGGATTCCTGCTCCTCATCCTCATCGCCCTCCTCCTCGGCGTTATTTGTTGGCAGAAGGAGCCAATCAGAAACAGAGGGTACCATCATGTGATCAACCAGGAAGCAGGAGTGGAATCCTGACAGAGGCACAAACTCCTCCCTCGGAGATCTCTAAGCCCCGCCTCCTGGGACGGCAGCAGCGATGATGAACTTTGAACTCTAACAAGGCCACCTGCAGATTGTTTCTGAAAGTAAATGCTGGAAAATATTGATTTCTAGATCGTGTGATCCAGGCTGGAAAGAGATGTTACGTTTCAGCGTGTTGCCTTGAGGCCTGACGACCAAGATGCCTTAAATTCTTCTTTAATGGGATGTTCATTTCTTGTTGGGTTTCAGGCTTACAGTTCTAACTCCTTTACACATATTCAGGTCACAATAACTTTCCTTTTTGGTAATGGGAATCTGGGATCTTTAAAAACACTGGAAAAATCTAAACTTCTGCACATTAATTAAATCCCTGCCTTGGGGGGGAAGAGTGGCAATGAATTATTAATTAAATGGTTTTAAAATCCAAACTTTTTTTTTCTTTTGAACTATGTGTCATTTAAGTAGAGAACATGGTTTTCATGGAGATCTGATGGAAAAGCAAATGTCATGAATGTTTCTTGAATCACACAAGTGAGTTTAAACCAGGATCTTTTGTTCGGATCCGGATTGTGGACCTTGAATTAATTTGTACATTGCCCATGTCTTCAGTTCTTTTAAACATGGAGAACATCATTCTGTGAATTACATCATGTCCCTTGTGTTTAACAGTTGTTTTTAAACAAAATATCTTTCTTTTTGTTGTGATAAATAAATAATTTTGAGTCTCATTTGAAATACAGATCATAGCAACGCTGCACTTTGTGTATTTAATTTATTGATTGGACTTCGGGACTTTTCTGTTTCCTTGTTAAACAACAAAAATAAGAGCCTGTCCTCTGAAATCACCGAGTGACTACCAGCAAAAGCCGGATCTTCTCCCAGAGAGGGACATGGAGAGGCACCACTCATGAACATTTAAAGGTTCAGACAGAAACACCGTTTTCATTAGAGCCACGTGGAATCGCTGTAAGCACCAAGGCTGAATTTGGAGTAATACACTTTGAAAACAATGTTGTTGGACCTATGAAAAAATGTATAATATGGGACCTTTAAAGCCCGTTTATGCTCCTGTTACATGCGTAAATCGGTACATCTGTTTCAAACGTCACTGTCCTCATACTTCTATGCATCCTTTACGTCGGCATGGTTGTTAGCCAATACATCCACCAGAGGGCGGAGCAGAGCCCGGCGTTGGGACCGGGGTGAGTTCTTGAAATCGCTGCTTGATGGAGAGCGTAACTGAGGTCGGTAACAAAATTAAAGCTGAAGAACATGAAACCAACAAAGGAAAATCAGATGTATTCTCTCTCGCTCTTGTTCAGATTTAATGTGAAATTGACACATTTGTTTAATAGATTTGCTCTTTGTTTTCTTATAGCTTTATCGCCTCAGTTTAATTGAACATTGTTGTAGACTATATTTGATTTCTTTTACCTTCTGTTAAATATAGGCTAACCAATAAAACAGTGCATATAGACGTATTTAAGCTGGCCTATATATGGGTCAGTGGGTGAGGTTGGATGCAAATTTTGAAGGAGTTGGTGGAAGTGGGATTAAAAATAGTTTTTTATTGTTTTGTAATTGTTCTCTCATTAACTTTAAAGTAGCACTATATAACTTTCAGACTAAAACTCCATACTTCTGACTCATTTTGATGGCACAGCAATATCTATAATTTTTTTTGGATTGATATTATTGATAAGCACTCTATTTTTTCAATAAAACCACAAAAACAAGAAAAAAAATTCTGTAAATTCATTCAGCTATTGTTGCCCTGCAGCATCCCAAAGCTGAATAACTGCACTTCACAACTTTTATTTTTTTCCGCATCACTTTACAGCAGCATTTCACTTTATGGCACTAGCAGCCGGATATCAACACACCGGCTGTTTTAAATGTGCACTTTGGATGAATTAGCAAAGAAATCCAAGAAGACGTTATTAGAAGAAGATAACAGAACAGAGCAAGAGATAAGAGTCAACATCGGACTGAGTTACTGGCGTGAGATCTCTGAGAAGAGACAGGATGCAAGCTGGATGCTGAATGTGCCGTTGTTAAGGGGTGCCCCAGTGAGAAAATCCACCATGTTCAGTAGTGCTGCTTTAACATTAAACACGCCAAGTGAGGCCTCACTAGCAAATGTATTTTATAGAACAAGGGTACCCAAGTCTGGTCCTTGAGAACTATTATCCTGCAACTTTTAGATGTATCCTGTCTCCAGCACAAACGAATGGCTCGTTACCAGTCTGCAGAGCTGGATGTCATGTGAATTCAGGTTTCAGGTGTGTTGGACAAGGGACACATCTAAAAGTTGTAGGATAGTAGATCTTAAGGACAGCACTTGGGCACCCGTTATAGAACATTTAGATCCAGAATGACTACCAGATGTACAGGTTTGATGGGGCGCCATGGGCTCAGTGGGTAGAGCGGTCATCTTGTAACCTGAGGGTTGCCAGTTCGATCCTCGGCCTATCGAGCTGACGTCGAGGTGTCCCTGAGCAAGACACCGAAATTGCCCGATGGGTCGTGGTTAGCGCCTTGCATGGCAGCTTCCACCATCTGTCTGTGAATACAGACCATTTACCATTTAGAAAGCAGCTAAATGTTCTCCAGCTGTAGCCAGCTGTTCTCCTGACTTCAGTTGATCCTCATAACCTTGTTATCTGGTAAATTCAGCCACATGACCAGCTGCATGAATTAATGGGAAAGGTCAGACCCAGTCAGACACATGGCAGCAAAAACAATGAGAACATTGTACATTGGTTTGATGTACTCATTACGTTTCAGTATGCTGAACATCAGTCTGAACATTTTAAGAACCACTGCACAGATTAATATTCATGAATGATCCTCTTTGCGCTCGTCTTAGCAGTGCCAAAGGCCTTTATTTAAACATGGTAGTGCTTTCCTTGCATACATCATTAGCGATCTGTTACACAAGTTACATTCAATATGGCCACGGATAAAACCATCAATTACATAAAACAGCTTAAAAAATGACCACTGCATTTTAGTAGCAGATGGAGCGAATAACATCTTTACACAAACAATACTACCCTGGAAAGAAACATTGACACAGAGTTCTTGTACACTGATGCAGAAACATGCATTCTGCTCTGCAGACTAACAGCTGGACCCAACAATAACAACTTTACTTCTTTCACTGTATTTCAAAGTGTCCTGCAAAACCCGATGACTAAAAAGTGATGGAATCTTAAAACGCGAGCGGTGGCCTGGATGATTTTTACCGCTTCATTTTCTTCCAAGAAAGATTTTCCAGTTCTGGCTTTAAGTTCAATGAAGTCAAAGTTTTCATGGTCATTTACAAGGTTGACTTTCACGACAGCTGAAATACAAGTGTTCAAAAACACATGGATAGCATTTCTTACTGATTTAGTGCAAATGCACTGATTTTGGTCTGAGAAGAGGATCATAAACAACAACAAAAATTCCTTAAGATTATTGCCGACAGGCTGCAGACTGTCATAAGATTCAAAAGATTTTTGCGATTATGAGCAACAACATGAAAGAAGTTTAAAAAAAAAAAAACTATAAAATCTGTTTGTAAAAATCTATGTAACACAAAAGTGATCTGTCAAAAACAAATATCTAAGACAACACACACCGCCTAAAAATGTCACTGAACACACACAAACCCATTGTTGTGAAGTGACAATTAAAAACATCTCACGAATTCTTGTGCAAAAACATTTTCTTTAAGGAATGTAGCTATTATATATGAAAATGTGATGGCACATAGTTGTTTCCTTTTACAAAGGAAAAGCTGAAAAACATGAGTTAAGACGATTACTGAAGAAAATACAAGACAGGCGACGAAAAACCCACATTCAGGCTATAAAGCCTTTTTCCTCTGAAGGTTATCTTCGTCTAAGTGCAAATTTCTGCCTCACAGTCCACAAAGCCTCACGTTTTGGTAACAAATGAGCTACAAAGGCTCGTCCAATCTGGAACAGAACAGTGTAAAGGCTGAGTTATACTTCCATTAGATATCGGTTGCATGCTGATGTCGAAATCTCTTCATGTTTTCTAAATAATCCAAATAAAGTTGTATGCTTGAACCCCAAAAATTTCTACACAGTTTGGGACTCTATCCTGAAGTTTTACTGTTATATATGCAACTTAGGAAGCCTGGATTTTCCTGTTCTTGTGTTCTAGTAACTGACCAGATGCCTAAAGGCCAGAACACGCCAACAGCTCACTCACTGTTGTCACATCACATGACTTATGTCGGCTACCACTAGAACAAACAGAAACTATGTGATGCAGCCCAGTTCTGAGTACCATGATGGTGGGATTTGGTGAAGTTTCCTTAAGCAGTTGTCAGGTTTTAGTCAATAAGTTGAAAATCTATGTTTTTTTCTGATATGTCTTAAATATGCTGGTAGCCTACATTTATTAATAGTTTTTTAAAGCATAGAGCTTAAACTTTCATTAAAATTGTTTTGTTTTGTATGCTTTGCTAACAAAACGACAATCTAAGTAATTCCAGTTTATGTCAGCAGGGGGCGTAGGTGTACCTTTTAGTGGCATTTTCAACTATAAAAAACATAATGACTCAAAAATACTAAAAAAGGACAACATAAAAAAAAAAGCCACATTGATATGTACTACTTAAATTTGGTGAGTTTGGTGGGTTAAAAGAGCAATATTTCTAATGCAATTTCTTGATTTATAACACAGTCTAAATTTCTAAATGTTTGGTGGGATTTAACATGAAATTCAACTATAAAACACATAATTACTCTTACAATAAATCAATAAAATGGTTTCCTAAAATCAAGTGAGTTTCTCCAAGAGCAGTTTTCTAGCAGGATTAAATTATGGGACCGTATTATTTTTCAACCTCTATAATTAATCTCTCTTTAATTTTACAAATAACTAACATTTGATATGCCTGTCACATGACAGTTTTGTGTCATGTCACCACACCATGTCAAAAGCATGGGGAAAGAAAAGAAAGCAGAAAACACTATCAGTGTACACATTAATGTGCATCATCTGGTAACGGTGTTCTAGCCTTTCGGCATGTTTGACGCTCAGTACTGGGTTGGAGGGATGCTTGGAATCATAGCGACCATCAGTAATAATGCTAGATAGCTTTGTTTGCTTCCTTCGTTTCCACCTGAAAAGTTCAACTGTTGCCGTTTCCATTAGGCTGTGAGAAGTCACCATTAACACAACATTTACTGTAAGCCGTTAGCTTGATAACAGCGAGAACATTAGAGAAGTATAAGCTTATATTAGATTTTAAACTGTACATGTAGCATAGTTACATGAGTATGGTGGCAGCCTAATGTTACACTTGCTAATGGCATGTTTACATCTTCCTGTTTGTGTGGCAGCAAAATGACCAACCCCAGCTTAAAAGTAATAACTACCTTACAAAAACACAACACTACCAAGGCTTTAATGAGTTTAAGCTTTGTGGTTTGATTGTGTGGACTTTTTGAGATTATGCTGGTAACACTGGATATAAGGTAACACACCCTGCTTTAGCAGCCAATTACAAATTAGCACTAGCTAATTCCTGTCATGTGTAAATAGATGTAAAAGTGAATATGAAATGTCCTGCTAGCTAGCCAGCATCTTGAATAGCATTAAAAAAAACCACCTGCTCTTGCCCAGCAGCATTTTTTGTAGCACCAGAATGTGATGGATTCAACTTTTGTGATTTTATTTTGAAACCTGATTTTGGAGGGAAAAAAAAATAATTTTTTTTTTAAAGTTACGCTAATTGCTTTAATTGAGACTAAACTGTAAACTGTTAGGAGGAACTGTTGGTAAATTAACACTAGCTAATTCCTGGCATATGTATTTAGATGCAAAAGTGAAAATGAAGTGTCCTGCTAGCTAGCCAGCATCTAACAGCATTATTTTTAACATATTTCTCTTTGTGTTGCACCAGAATTAGCTCAACTAGCTGAACAAAAGTGATAACTTGCCTCAGACAAAAAGTCTGTGACGGATTAAACTTTTGTGATTTTATTTTGTAAACCTTTTTTGAAAGTTTGAGGTTATGCAAACTGCTAGCACTGACACTGAGCTAATTTTTAGCAGTAGCCATTGGCAAATTAGCACCAGCTAATTCCTGTCATGTAACTAGATGTATGACTGAAATGAAATGCCCAGCTAGCTAGCCAGTATCCAAAGCAGCCTGAATTACCCTTTTAATGCTTCTTAGATGATTGTATTATATTCCATTACAATGGTCACATAACTCAATCAATTCAGCAATGCTGTATGAATGTAATGTCTCTAAACCTGCACTTCTGACTGACAGCTTCATGATAACCCATTTTAGCTAGCTACAGTCGACAACTCCTACAGGGTTCCAGTAAGTGAAAAAATATTAACTTTTTAAGTGAAATAATAATTATCTGGTCATTGATTTTTCCAGTCTCACATATAATAATGCAACCACAGTGTTTTAAAGTTTTAAAGTTTTAAAGTTTGCAGGCACAACGGCCGTTAGTGCTGAGACTCCCACTTCTCTCTTCTGCATAACTGGTAATCCAAATGATCTACATTAGACTATTAAAATAGCCAGTTCTGATGTTGCTGTAAAAACATAAGAGACAAAAAAAACAAAAAAAAAACAGAATTATTTAGAATGAATTTTGCCCAGATGTTACCATGAACCCTGCTTAATTCTGTGGGGTGCAGAAATACATCTGTGATCCACAGTAATAATTCTGTGGAGTGGAATAGAAGTTATTGTGATGATGATGTTGGTAATTGTTGTTTTGTGGGGTGGAGTAGTAGTTGTGATGGTGATGATGGTGATTCTGGATATTTCCATAGGCGAAGAGGAGGGGAGCCGTGGAAGGTGGTGGCAGCTGGGCAGAGGCTACGCCTGCTGCTAAACTCCCATTACGCTGGATGGAGCCATACCAACTAGAAGGTGCCAGCTGGGGTGTGGTGGAGAGGAGACTGAAAGTGTGAGAAAGGGAATATTTAAGAAGAGATATTAAAAGGACAATAGAAAGTATCTATCATAAATTAATTAAGTAGTTATTTAAACCAAAGTATAAAAAAATACATTCTTGTATTCTTATGTTCTTTAAGTGAATATTAGATTTTATGAGTACGCACCTGGCTCGATCACTCCTACTATTTATACTTCTGGAAAGGTCATCATCACTATCATACCTTCTGGGATTATCAAAGAAATAAGCTCTGGAGCTGAAACTGTGGCTGTTTATCATTCCCCTGGGAGCCTGAAAGACAGACGTGTTCAAACTTGGTCATTATATTTAAGCTGTTGTCAAATTTTCCTGCATATTCTTAACTTTGGCTTATTTTACCAGATTTTGGTGGGGTCTCTGGACTCTGAAAAACACCACGACTAAGCTGGTAGGTAGCAGCTCCCAGAAGAACAGAATGATCCCAAAAATGATGTAAGCCTCGCCACTGATCTTCTCTACATCAGCCTTAATTGCGCACACACACAAAAATATATATGTAAATGAATAAGAAGGGTAATATACCAAGTAATGTTGTTAAACCTTCAAGTGTAATAAGACAATAATCTAAGAAACTGAACTCAAACAAAAAAAGGCAATCATTCTCAGATATTTATTTATTTTAATTTATTTGTGCCTTTAATAAAATGTGTATTTATTTGTGTGTATCTTATAGGTACTCCTGATGATTCTCTACTTTTTTTCTTACAGAGATCAATGTTTTCTGCTAAATTTATTTATAGGCATAGGAGCTGGTTGTCTGGAGTTTCTGATTTATTTAATACAAAAACGCTGATGTAATTCTTATGCATATAAAGAAGTGAAGCCGATGTTAACCCATGTTGTATATAATGGCCAACAGGTATTATAGTAAAAGCTGACTAGCAATTAAGACCATGAGCTTGTCAAGAAAATGTCAACAGAGATATGTGGCAGGGTAGTTTCTTCTGTTTTTATTTTTATTTTAACCACATTAGTACTGCTGGTTATTAAACAGAATACACATTTAAAGTGAATCACTATAGCTGATTATTGCATTATAGCATACATTCAAAACCACTGTTTCTATACTCTAGTTGGTGTTATAGCCATTTTAATTAAAACAAACAAACAAAGCAGTGAATAATTCAAAACAAGTACATCTGTGTGATGCATATCTAAGGAACAGAATGAAATGAAATAAATGAAATAAATAAAGAAATCATTTGTAAAGTCAGATGATGCTCATGTCAGATGTCCATGAGTATCTATAATGTTTAAGATATACGGGCACAATACAACCTTTTAAAATGGGTCTATCTCAAGGCCTGAGCCCTGATGTAGGTCAGTATATACACACAAAGACACAGACACATACACATGGTTATTTATAGCCAGACAAAGCCCTTTACCCCACTAAGCATTACTCTCCCAAATCTCCTAAGATGACTAGTCCACACACTCACACACTCCGGCTGTCTGGCTATATAAAAGCTTATTTCCCACCTTGTATTATAAACACTTGGTACAGTACCTGATCAGAGACGCTGTACCATCCATAATTAAAGGGACTGGGTCTGTCCTGTGGGGACAAGGCCACCACCACAAGGTTGTAACAGGCTCTGGATGTGTAGAGGAGGATCACCACTGCTCCTATGACTGTTGCTTGGCACACTGATGTACCCTGGAGGAAGAGTCATCATTTTAAAACAAGCAGCATTTCAGAATTATCTTGAATTTTAAAGATAAGATATAAGCCACATATGTAAGCCAAACAAAAATAGCAGCAGCATGCTTGTGCTAAGCATACACGTATACTTCCTGATTTAGCCATAGTTAGCATCATTAGTCTGTTAGCAGCCATTTCTACCTGAAGGAGGTGGTTGTTCTCTAAATCATGTCACTGTTAACTATGGAATAGTCATTGGATAGTTTGATATGTAAAGGACAATAACATCAAAATTCCAAATATATGAAGAATTTATTGAATGAAGATAAAGATAAAGATGAAAATTAAAAAGGTTCCAAGGCAGTGAACAAAAATTAGCTCAACCAACCCCTGGTGGCCCGATGTGGAACAAGTTACAAAACATTTCAACGGATGGAATACAAAAGAAAGGAAACTATCTACTTAGACCAAAAATAAGAGCAGATTGCATTTAAAACAATTTAAGAAAATCCCAGAGAAATGTAGTAAAATTACATAAATATGGCGAAATCTCAGCATTTTTATTGAACATCTCTCCTTGCTAATAACTTTTCTATACATAGGAGCATAAAAGTGCTCACAATTTGGGTGATTTCAAAGACCTCCAAAAATTATTAGAACATTCAAGGAATCTAAAGAAACCGCTGTATGTTGGGACAAAGCTGAGAATCAGTAATGCCTTTGTTTTTTTTTTTTTACTCTCAAATTGGATTGCATAAAAAGGTGAATCCTTTGGGCAAGAAAAAGATTAAGAAAATAAATGTAAGCAAGAGCCATCAACACTGGTGCTTCCTCTAGGGATGGGTTTATTTATTAAAAATAATGGCTCATGTGGACTGATGGATCACATTTGAAATCCCTTTTGGAATCACAGTCTACATGTCCTTCAGGCTAAAGAAGAGACAGAACATCTGGCTTTTTAATCAGTGCAGTTCAAGCCAGCATCAGTGATGGTATGGGGGTGCGTTAATGCACATGTGACATCTGTAAAGGCATCATTATTGTTGAATGATATAAAACAGCTTTTAGACCAACATGGGCTGCCATTCAGATTGTGTATTTCAGACAAGGTTTGCTTATATAAGAAAGAAAATATATATTTTTTTAGGCCTCTGCTCTAAAATTGCATCCTCATATTCAAATGAGTATATCTCTTCCTCCACAAGGTCTATACAAATACATTTGGAGTCAATAAAAGAAATATTTGTGATATTTGGTAAGATAAATATCAGTTTATGAGTTACTGGTAAAGAATAAATGAAGATGGCACATAGGAAAATGAAAAAAGATAATCAGGCTTGCCTAAAAAACACTTCAGAATGAGTATCCCTTTGAAATAATGCAGTTGTAGCTCTAAATCTGTCAGATCATGGTACAATATGTGAACATTATCTCTGCAAAAAACGCTGACAAAAGTAGAGGTTTTAGTAGAGAGAGCTCAGATGGAGTCTCCAAGTGTTCTCAAAGTTCTCCCACTGGAGGACCTCAAGTTTTAAAAGATTAAGCAGTGATGCTGTTTTAGTTTTTTTTTTACCTTGGACTCGAGGTAAACATTGGCAGATGACATCTTGGCGATCTTGAAGATGCATACGGCCAGAGATATGGCACACAAAACAAAAAGACTGTCGTTGATCAGGACCCGGGCCAAGACTGCATGTCTGATCTCTCCATCACTGAAGAAAGAAAAAGTTTAAACTTTTAACCCTTGAAACTCCAAGCCATTTATTGGTATTTTGGTCTGTCTAAATGTTTAATAAAAACTGCATGTAGGAGAAGGTTTTAATCCCAGTCAGCATCAGACATGATGTTTCCAGCCTCAGCTGTCAGATTATGAGGCTAAAATGATGTAAAATGAATGTATGAATAGATTTAGCAGCATAAAGGCCGACCAGAAGAAGAAAGCAGAATTTATTACTAACAGAACTTTGTAGAAATAACACACAGACCAACAGTGACCAAACCTTTTCTCATCTGCACTTCGTTCTCTCAAGTCTTGGCTTTCAGGGAGAAAAAATATTGGAAACAAACACACAACAGAAACTATTTCCATGTTTCCACTTTTTCCTCATTTCCAGTTATTCCTGCTACTATTTACCTGCTATCCTCACTAAACCAACTCCAGCTCAGCTGCTTTGTGGCGCCACCATGCATCAGAAACGTCTTCTTGGCTTTATTCCAGCCATAGAGGAGCATTATTTTTCTTCTTTTCACACACACACATAGAACTTTCTGCTCACTGGTTGATCTTTGGCTGCTCCATACTGAATAAACACTACGTTTTGTGGCTGGATTGTGAACCTCCTAGACGGAATATAAATGCCTAAAAGATTTCCTAAAGGGTAAGCTGTCCATCACAGTTTACCCCACAGAGCTACACACTACCCTTCCAGAGACATTGTTGACTATCTAGGCGATGCTAGCACTGGAGATCTAGCAGATTTTTAAGTGTTAAGAAAAGTTTCAAGATGACAGACAATAAATAGACAGTTCTGAAAAGCTAATTATGGAATCATGAGACATTAATGGTATTTATTTTATTCCTGCTTACCTTGGCAGTGCAGAGTGCTCCAGAGCTCCTTGCACCAATAATGCACAAGTTAAATTCACCACCAGGAAAAAGATACTGAGACATAAGAAGAACAAACGCAGAGGAACCCTGACGACAGAAAAACGATGCTGCTTAGACGGTAAAGTTATACAGAAATATTCTGATGTTCGTTCTGAAACAGTGAAGGACTTACTTGTATTTGGTGAGCTCTGGTGAATACTTGGCTTTGGCCTTAAACATTACCTGAGGAAACAGAAAAACTAGATAAGAGGCATGAAAAAAACAACACACACACATCCTTTCTATTTAATCTCAACGGTGGCAGAAATACCACAAATGCTGAGTCAAGGACAGAGAAAACTGCTGGGTTTGTTTTAGGAGAAGGGTGTGAACTTAACAGAGCTCGGGGAGATTCCTGCATGTCGCATACGTGAGCAAACACACACACACATATATATATATATATATATATATATATATATATATTCTCTTTTGGAGTCGTACATTTCAGTAAATTATTTAATTCTGTGACACGCTGATTGCTATCCTTTAGAGAAAACTGCCTCTTTGGGATACTACGATTCTAAACTAATCTCAACCAGTCAGTTCACGGACACTTATATCCTGGTCCTGCAGGTTTTAGATGTTTCCCTGCTTCAATGCTTGACTGAAAGTATTGCGTCTTTGTGCAGAACTTGACAACAAGCTGTTGGAGCTATTTGATTTGAATCTGGTGTGTTGGAATGGGAAACTTCTAAAGCCTACAGGACAGCGGCCCTCAAGGTGGAGGATCCAACATCCAACATAGCATGTCATTATCTGCTGACTGAACCTACACCGAAGCCACAACCACATGCTTCAAGGTGTAAAATTATGAAAAAATGTATAACTGTATTTGCTGGTTAGACTGGTTATACATTTTTACATTTCACACCTATATTTGACATTTTATGGAAATTCTCAGTGGAAGTAATTTTAAATACAGGAGCACCACAAGGTTGTGTCATATCACCACTTTTATTTTCAGTCTACACAAAAGAAATGAGAATGTATGATTATTTTAAACTTTTTAAATATGCAGATTATATGGCATTAGTGGGCCTTTTTTATGACTCTGATGATCTTGCGTTTGTCTCTAAACTGAAGCAGTGGTGCAGAGCTACCTGCTAATTAATGTTGGAAAAACCAAAGAGTTCATCTTAAATCAAACAGCCCCCCTCACTGACACTGTGTGACCAGACTGTAGATACAGTCCAGTGTTTTTACTACGGAGACTAAAAGAGTTTGAGGTCTCTACCCTATGTTAAGTTTGTGGGTCTTGTTCGGTGCATCCTTGTTTTTATAATTTCTGATTGTAATTAACGGGAACAAATTAATCAGAGTGGTGAACATGGGTTGGATAACTAGATAAAACACATATCCTTCACAGAGAGTTTAAGTTACTCCCCTCAGGGCGGCGCTATAGAGCACCTTAGACAAAGAAAAAGATCTAAAAGTTGGTTTATCCCCAATGTGATTACTGTAGTCAACAAATTACGGTAGCTGATACGTTAGAGTGCAGGCTGCATGTAGATGGTTGACCTGGTTTCTGTGTCTTAACTATGATTAATATTTGTATTATAGGGTGTATGTTTTTATCGTTTCCTGCCTTGGTGGGACAATAAAGGTCTTCAGATTCAGATTAATTTATAAATGAACAATCTCATTTAATTTAATTTCTACTTCTTATACATTTTTACACTGCTGATAATAAAAAAACACATTAAAAGGATCACAAGTCCAGTTTATTTACACAAAAGGTGAGTCAGCAGGTTTACGTCACTCACATCCTGGAGATGTTTAACAAACTATAGTTTGTTCAGCTCTCATGAAAACCAGACAGGAATAAAACAGATGTTCCTCTCTCTCCTGTCTAGTGCTACAAGTTTCCTCTTTTATAAAGACAGTAATTCATATTCAAAGTATATCAACGAGGGTGGGGCGATACGGCCTAAAATTAAAACCAAATCTGATTTCTGATTTTAATAAATGTATTCCCCTTTTATTTCTTAAAACATATTAAACTAATTAAAATGTATTTATTTATATATTTATATGAATAAATGACAGAAAAAAGTACATTATGTCATAACCTAGCTATGCTACCTAGCCTTAATAACAACCCTCATCTAGATGTGGTAAAAAACATGAACCCAGCCCCGACCACATGACTAGTCAGAGTAAAAGTAGGTCAAAGTCATTTGTTACCTGCAAATGAAGCAACTCAGCAATAATACAATGCAGGGTTTTAACATCTATATTTTCTAAATCTATGCATGTTTTTTCATTGCATAGGAGAAAGAGCTTTATTCAAAGAAAAGTAAGCAATCATTACAATATTTTTCAGTAGCAACTGGTTGAAAATATGAGGAAGAAAATCACAGGTCAGGACTGACTCATCAGAAAACCACTATTTCCACACGCCTGTCAGACAGCAGTCGCATGATGCTCATCTGCTTTCAGGCCTTCAACCATTTATTACTTGCAGGGAGTTCAAAGGTAAACAGTGCTGTTTGTCACTGAAGTGCTAATGCAAACCTGTTTGTGACACTGGTTTAATGACGCATTAATACAGCTTTGCTAAAACATATTTTTAGTTCGTGTGCACAGGCCATCTGCTGATGACAATAACAGTGAAGCCAGTCTGTATTAACCTGATGATAAACCTTTAAATACACTTTTCAAAAATTTGAACCTGAGCTGATTAACCTCTTCTTCACAGGGCCTATTTTTTCTGCCTCCTGTCCGAAATGACACAACCAAAATAGATTAAGTATATCCTCACAACTACAAGGGCTGCATGTATATTCCTGGTCTCTACAGAAAGCTTAGACATGTGAGATTACTACAGAAGTGTCAGAATCAGGATATGTGTTACTGTGTCAGAATAAATTCACCTGGAACACAGTAGAAAATGTAAAATGTTATCACCTACCTGGTTATCAGTAATGTAATCCTGGGAATTAGTAAAGTAATTCGAGGAATGAGTAAAGTAATGTCTGATGAGGAACGGTGCTACAGTAGAGGGTAAAAAGTGAACCTTAGCAGGTTTCCAGGTGTTTAATAGAGATGCTATGGAGGTAAATATCTCAGGAAGGCCGATGGTGAAGATGGACACCTCAATCAATGGTCAGAGTCAGGAGGATCCAGGGATAGCCCCACATTCACCTTAGAAACACCATGAGGATCCAGAATAAAGTAAAGCCCAATATAGTCTATGACAGAAGAGTAAATGCTTCACTATAAAACCCCCTTCATCTCCATGGAAACTAGCAGGGCCTTCAAGGTTCATTCCATTCAGTTATAAATGACAATAAACCACATATTTTCATGGTTTGTGATCATGGTGCGATTATTAGGAATGGGTCACTGTGCTGTACTGTGGTCTCAGGCTATGTGCTTTTGAGCCCTGTTGAAATAAATCTATATCTCATTTGCAGATTAAATAAATAAATAGACAGGAACAAAATTAACAATTTTTGATGCCAAGATTTTTCAGGTTTCAAGTTTCAGGTGGTTGATTCATTATTTTTACCTGTACAGTTAACTACAGAAATCTTGTATAGAGAAATAAATCATCATCATCATCAGCTGAAGTAAACTGGCATAAATTAAATTAAATTAAATTAAAAAATCATTAGGAAGAGTGCACATCTGTCCCATTAACCCTTACTGGGCAGAACATTTTCATTTTTTTAATCTTAAGTCTTTATTGGGGCCTTTAATAAGGTGTAAAAATAATAAACAAAAATAATATATTTACTGTTTATCACTGTGTGATATGTCACATTTATTGTAGTGCAAAAGGCATTCACCAGGGGCAGAAAACAAGTATCAGATTGTGTACAGCACGGTCTTGAGCAAAGTTTTTACCATAAAGTGATGCAAAAGCTCTCAGAAACTGTATGTATCAAATATGATACATATTACATGCAGACATACTTACTTACATACTGTAGACTCGCGTAAAATTAACAATCTGAAGTCCGTAGTGCTTCAAAACGGTGGTAGGAAAGGCTATGTTGCTAGCTGTTGTAATTCAGTAGAAGTAGTAGTTGTTCCAACTGGACGTTAAAGCTTTTAACAAAACAAAATGTAACCCACTCCTAGAAAGAACATGCTTTTCTATGTGTCATAGTCAACCTCATAGTTGGGACAAGGCACTTTTCCTGAGGACCTCAGTTTAGCAGGTGAATGGAGTTGAGATGACATACCTGTGCTTTTCACCACTACGTGTTGTACTTCATGTGCTAAGATGATTGGCTGGCAAGTCAAAGTTCGGGGTCTCTCCTCCATCAGGTGAAGCTGATGCAGCTGCAGGTTTAGTGTGAAGCTGAGTTTCAGTACAGGCCAGTTTTGACTCTGAGGTAAAAATCTGGTTCCATTTGAGGTTGTTTGAGATTTGGCTGAGCCATGGCAGTTAAGGAGGGAGTCACTACATTTTCACTCCGTGGTTGGACAGGAGTCGGCCTATGAACCGTTTCGACTTCTTCCCCTGGAGTCTGTTCTCTAATAGTTTCAGTTATTCTTCAACCTCACTTCATTTTTGTCCTTGTTCTTTATTTATGAGGTTTTTTTATGCTTTTTCCTGATTTTAATTTATTGTACAGCACGTTGGTCAGCTGTTATGTTGTTTTTAAAGTGCTTTAGAAATAAAATGATCAACTCTTTTTGCTAAATGTCTCCAAATGACTTTCTGCATAGTTTGGCTATGCCTTTAAGCTCAGAAAGGAAAGTATGAGTGACACCAGTGCGTACTTTGGTGCTGTGAACACTAGACAGGATTTTAACATGGTAAGTGATTTGAGGGTCTCCAGAACTTGGCCTATCTAATAATACGATGGACAAGGATATGAAGGAGGAAGAAGACTTCTGCTGCATAACCAGCCTGAAAATGAATTGCGTGAATCTGTTACTGTCTGATCACGTGCTGACTTACCGTTAGATATTATTGCCTTTTAATGCTGACAAAAACATTTAAAAAGCTAATCTGTTTAAATGTTTTTTAATTAAATTATATTACAATCATTTAGCAGACGCTTTTATCCAAAGCAGCTTACAGTGGTTAGGCAGTAGCGTTAAGGGTCTTGTCTAAGGACCAAACTGGAAGGTGTTAATATTCGTCCACTGGGGGATTTGAACGCTGGTCTCCCACATGTGAGACTGATGTTCTGCCAACTGAGCTAACCAGCCACTAAATAATCTAGTTTTAAAAGTAGATAATCTTAAACAGTTTGCTTGTTCTATTGTTTACTTGATCTCATCTGGAGTATTGTGAAGAAAAAGACTCTTATGTAAATAAGTCGGAGAACACTGTTCTAGACTGTACGAAGGCTATCTCTGCACAAACTACTAGAGATTTTTAAAAATTTATTTATTTTACATTGTTAATGCCGTTTCTGATATTTATTAATATATTTTTTGTTGTATTGTTTGGATTGTGTTGTTATTTTGTGGTGTTCTGACCATGATTTAAAAAAATTAAATTTTCCCCCTCTATAATATCGAAACTAGTATCAAGTATCGAGCACCATCCTTATTATCGGTATTGAGTTTGAAATTTTAGTATAGTGACAACCCTAATGCAGAGTTAGGATTTTTACTTTCACCCATTCCTACTTGGCCCCCAATAGAAGCAGCTCCTAGTTTAAAGTGTCATCAGAAGCATTTTTCTTGTCCCAAGCCTGTTGCTTCTCTTTCAACTCTTTCCTCTTGGCATCGACCAATGTAGGATTCGGAGGGTTGCTACAGCTGGCAATAATATAACCACCCTTACCGCATTTTAAACAATACCATGGTCTGGGTTACGATTAGAGCAAAACAAAGCAAATAACCAAAACAAAACTGCAGTGGACATCCAAGAAAAACTAGAGCATTGTTCAGGAACTGCTTTAATCTGTGGAAATATCACACTGGTGAGAGCTCATTTTATTATTTGCCAGCTCAAACATGATATATGTTGTCATTTCTGTCTTTGTAATGCTCAAAATATATTCCCAAGGAGGCATGTTTTTACCATCTCCAATATTTTCTTTTTCACATTTTCTAACTGCAAATCACAACCAGCAGTGGAACCAGCTGCTGCTGACGTTCAAAGAGAAGCAGAGGCACATTAATCTTGACTAAATGAAATAACAAAATCCTTACTGGTCAAAACTAAGGCCCTGTTTACACAACATTTACACACTAAATGTAAAACAGAAAAAAAATTATCCACTCAGTAGCGGATTGAAAAGTCTCTCCATGCTGGATAAGACACTAATATGACCAGAAACGATGTAGTGCCCATGCCAGGCCTCTAGTGGGCGCTGAAACTTTGCAACGACCCACTCAGGTGTGCCCCACATCCTTATAAAACTGAAGACCACAACAGAAGAGCTGCGTGCAAACATCTAATTATCTTGCGCATGCAACCCACATGTCTTTGCTAACATCATAAATACTCTACCAGAAACAAGTTTTACTTTAAAAGACCAAATAAATTTAAAGATTCAGCATCACAAACATGACACGGAGGTCCGCCATTGTTGTTGTTGTGCTTTCGCTGGTAAAGCAGGGTCTTGATGACTTCATTGTACCAAAAGTTTCCAGTTCCAGTTTACACTGACAGACTTGCCTTGCTGGAAGATTTTACTTCGCAGGCCTTTTTTTGCATCCAAAACTGTTACCATGGAATAGAGTCCAGAATACAACAAAACTTTTGCGTTTTACTGTCTCAATGTTGCGGTGTAAACAGGGCCTAAATCAGAAGCATATAAAGATGACAGAATATTATTACGACATCCATATTGTCAATTTGGGTACCGTTAGCAAAGAAATGATAGACTCCAAGTTAGATTCCAGTTTGCGCTCTGGAGAAATACATTAATCTGATATGTTTTTAGCTTTGAACTGGCCAGACATAAAAAGCACAAGCAGGAGAGGTTTGTTGACCGAGCTGGCCAGTCAAGTAAAATTCTATTTTAAAGACATTGAGAGGATGAGGAGATTTGGAAGAAGCTCATTTATTTAACAGCCAAACATGGGATGTGAGTCAGTTTTGCTGCAAAGTTAAATTTAGCATTTCATCTTCTGCTCAAAGCAGGTTTAGTTTGTATGCAATGAATATCTAAAGGTCAGCTGATGGGTGTTAATTCAGCAGTCATATGACGCAGTGAGCTGCGTTACCAAATAGTCACTTAAACAGAAATGAAACATAATTTCCTTCCTTTTTTATTGCACATGCACAAAAGACACATGCCCCGCTGTGCTTTTCTTTGGAGCAGTGATTTAGCTGCAACCTTGCAGATAGCACATGTGTAGCTGCTCCAGAACGACACACAAACAGGTCTGTTGACATTTGGAGGCACAGGTGCCTGACAACTGTGACTGAATGACTGGATCCTTTTCAAACACCAACCAGGGACAAGTGTTCCAGCCTGAATGGGCAGAAAGTGCTGGGATTTAATGCAGGACTTGAGCGGGGTCTGCATCCAGAGCTTGCTCCACTACAGGCCAATGGTTGAAACACTGTCCACAGCTCAACTTGTAGTGTTGTCCAAGTACAAATGTCAGTTCAGGGTTACTTCACAGGGATGCAAATACAGTTGAGCTCACAAACTAACTTCAGCTTAAAAACATGCTGATTGGATTGGAGAAGTAGCTGCATCTCTTGCCTGTTTACACTGGTTTATGTGAGGGAATACTTCATGAGGGCTGGGTATCACCACAAATTTCCTGATTCGATTCAGTATCCATTCATTTACAGATATTCATGTAACTCAATTTTTTCTAGAACATTAAAGACATTTTCAGATAACTATTTTTATGAAACACTGATCCCGTTTACATGAGCATCAAAATATCTGGGAGTAATCAGATTACTGTAATAATCTGAGCCGACACGTCTATGTGTACTTCTGAAATACGATAGTCGGAATATGGTTGTTTACATTTACCAGTCCATTATTAGATTTATTTCAGAGAATGTACCAAGCGGCAACCTACGTCGGTACAATGTGAAGTCTATGCAGAAGTGCAAAAAACTGCAGTTCCCCCCTCATCCACTAGGGGCTCCAAAACAGAGCAAATCCCCACAGACTCCCATGTTAAAAAGACCAACTTCACAGCAGAGATAAACATGTTTAAAGCCTGGTACAAAAATCCATTTTAGGATTAATAGGTCAAATTTACCTTCATGACAAATGTGAGGGGAGTGAATTTTTTTTAACTCACCCGTTTGGATGTTTAATCTTGAAATTCTGAATAATTAGGGGCGTGTCTTTTTGATTGACAGGTATCCAAAATGCATGGAAAGAAGGGAGAGTGTAGCACAACCATGAATTTTAGCGGGCTAACAGTGCACCTTAGCTTTAGCCCGCCTACCTCCATTAGCTGGTTAGCTACCATTAGCTCCAGGTTAGCTCGGTTAGCTCTTAGCTACAGGCAGCTCAGAGTTTGATGGGTGTCAATCATCCACCTCCACCTTCACAGTCCATCTCTCGGCTCCACCTCTTTGCCCATTTTTGGATTTTCCAGGAATGACAACACGCGTGACGCTGCCAAGATGGCGACGGTGGGAACCGCCCAATGAGCTTCAATTCAGCTCTTCAGAAACTTACGGGTGGCGTCACGGAGGCTCCGTCCATCTTTTATATGCAGTCTATGGTATCTACGTACAATGTGACGTCACAACATGTCAGAGCCCAGAGTCGTATGTGAGAAGTAATAAGCTGCTAATGTATGTAATTTAATGGTGGAAATGTAATTTAATGGTGGAAAAAAATAAAAATAAATAAAATAATAATAAAATTATATATATATATATACATACATATAGACACAGTATATACACGCAGTTTAAAGCAGTTCAGTAAGTCGAGTAAAAGCTCAGAATTTCTGATTTCTGGAAAAATGAAAGAAAATTACCTTCATACACAACCCTGACTTTTTATTTCAGCCATTCCCATAAAAAGCACCTTTAACCTTTAATAGTAATTGCAAAATATATATTCTTGATTTAAAAGTATATATATATATATATATATATATATATATATATATATATATATATATAAACATTAGACATGACACTTTGCTAAGTTTTTCTTCCAGCTATTTAAGTAAAATACATACAGTTTTTGATTTTATTTAATAAGCTACGTAACAAAACTGGTGACAGCCATGACTTTTCCCCCATATTGTTAACCAAACATGAGGAGTTAAATTTTTTTTTTCTTTTTTTTTTGGAAGGGTAGAAAGTTAGTCATTTTCTCATTTTCCATTTGCGAGGCAGCCCCAGAAGCCTCATAGGATCTGTAGTTTTAATAACTAATATTTGTTTACAGCAAATTCATGGGTTTGTCTCCTTGTTGAGATTTTGCCCACAGAATCATACCCATCCTCCAAAACAAGTCCCCAGAGTACAGCACAACAGAATGATAAAAATATGTGGATTTTGGAAATGAAAGGTGTCATCCAGCCTTACCTGTGTGAAGTAGAGGTTGAGCAAGCAGAGGGTGAAGAACTGCAGGCAGACGGGGCAGCAGTAGAGCAGCCAGTAGGCCAGAGGCTGCAGCTGGTTGGCCTGCACCACATTTTTAAAGTAGAAAGAGAAAAGGGTCGTTCGCAGCGCTGCCCACAGCAAACACAGGAACAAAAACACGCTCTGGAAGCTGAAGCGCTTGTGGCCGTAGTGCAAAATTAGCCAAAGCTGCAGGTAAACGAAAACAAAGAGGAAAGAATAGAGGACGGTGTAGATGGTAGTTAAACTGAGTTCCAGTGTTGGGGAGATTGCATCTCCGTATGACTCCTTTAGTGAGGTAAACAAATGGGAATCGACCTCCTCTCCTGTCGAAAACATCTCCACCGCACAAACAGAAGATGCTGTGAAGCCAAAGACGCTAAAAGTGGGTCAGACCTGGGCTAAATTCACCGTGGATGACAAAAACACGATGGTATGCGAGTGGAGTGAAAATTTGCGATAAAAGCAGTTTCTTCTGAAAAGAAGTGTCATTATTAAAGTAAGCTGGGGTTTTAAATAGAAAAACTGTTAGAGAAAAAATATCTGGGTTTAAAAGACGCTGGGTTTAAAATAAGAAGAAAGAAAACATTAGAGGTGCCCCAGTGATTGTCTGCAAAGCTCCTCTCTGCAAAAAACAACTTGAGGGGGGAAAACCTCCAGATCAGCTGTGATGCTGTTTTAAACCCACCCCCTTGTTCCCAAGTAAAACGGAAACTAACTCTATGTAGGCCGCCATCTTGGCTCAATATCAGCGTTTCTCTCATGTGAAACAGTTGAATACTGAGCCGCAGATTCCAGCTAGTTTCAGAGCTGAAATTCCGGGGGGCGAAAACGCCCCGCCCACTTTTCCAGTTTACGATTTCATTGGCTAAAACTGCCACCCAACCTCCACATATTTCTCACGTCATTGGTTTTCGATGATGTCAGCTGCGCATGTGCCCGCCTTTACCTCACTTCTGATTGGTCATTTGTTCAAGTCTAACAACTCCCTGATTTGATTGGGTTATATGAGCACGTGAGTGTTTCTACCAGCAACCGAAGAGTCAAAACAAGCCAAACAAGTCGCGTCAAGTTAGCGAGAACCAAAACTTGTAAAAAAGTCGCTTAGTTTCTAAAGTAAAAATTGCCTTTCACGAGTAGCAACTTGTTAATTAAAAGAGTGACACAGAAAAAGCATTATTTATTCAATTTCTATGATAAAATCTTATATTATAATTTATCTACATAATAGCTAGCGAGAGAAAAGAACAATTTCTTAAATGACAGATTTAATTCTGAAAATATAACCGGAAGTAGTCTTATTAACTCTGATACGCTAATACTCTTTAGTGAAGGAAGAGCATCTTTCTTTTAAAGCACATTTCTTTGCTACATTTACAGTACAAGATAATCTTAGAATAACATGCTGAATTTATTTAAATAACCTACAGTTACCACGTATACATACCGACACAAACATACATATAAAATCTGAAGTTATTCAAGCTAACGTTAGCTATGTGGACTAAGCAGCTAGCAAAGCCAGATAATAAACTAACGGCTCAAGCCGAAAAAGGCGTTTGATTTCTGCTGTAATTACACTCAAAGAAGAAGATTTGGCTTTTAAGTGTTGAAAATGTCTGTCTTTACTTTCTTCACAAGTTTAGCCGTGGTTGGTCAACTGTTTGCCCCTTCGAAAGACAAAAGTTGAACCTCAACGTTTTACCCCCACATGTCAGCTTTCTAAGGTAAACTCGACCATGTTCTTGTTTCAATGCTTTATACATTTGTAAAGGATCATATATACGTATAAATATTAGCCTACAATACTCCAAATTAGTCCGTTTTTGTTTTTTAAATTGGGGTTGTTTTCATGAATGAGCCCTTGGATCCGTCTTATGGAAACTAAATCTGTATTTGCAGTTTCTCTCTTTTAATAATAACAATTATAGTATTATACATTAATAGAAAGTCTACTTACTTATCTTTACAACGAGATACAACTTGTAAGGATCTTGCATTTGTGGAATGAGCAACACAGCTAAGCTCTCTCCCCCCAAAATGTACCAACTTGTTCTGTGATATTCTCCAATTTGTAGCACAGTGTTCCAGTAACTACTACTTTAAACCATGTGTGACTACTCAACTCAGTCTAATTCACTCGTGATGATATTAGTTTAATAATCATTGATTTTTCTTCTTCCAGAGAATGCAGCTCGGTCTCTTCTCCAAAATGTGGGTTTATATATTTTCCCTGCTGTGGATAACGTCAGGAGGATGCACAGAAAAGGCCAACACGTCAGACCATATTGAATATACAGCTGCAGACTTTTATGAGACACTGCATTCTGGGAAGATGATGTTTATCTATTTTGAGAATCAAGGTAGGCTTCTCACAGTAGCACACCTACCAGGACATTATAATAAAAATCAGCTAGGTGCTAAAATGATGTAAATGCATCCTCAAGTCGATGATTGAACAGCTTGTAGAACAAAATTTTCAAAAGTCATTTCTTATAAGGGTATCTCTCGTTTCCATCATTGTATTGGAACTTTGACCCACTTTTCTTCACGGTGTTAGCTTTTCTGCACAGCTCTCACTTCGACCACCATCCTTGTCCCAGTACACGTGCACAGAAGGGGAATCAAGTTATTGAACAATCGAGTTATTGAACTGACCCACGACTCCGTGGACTGAGTTTTAATGAGCATAATTTCTGGCCTGTTTTAATGGTCTAACCAGACAAACAGAAAGTAAATGAATGAGAGCAGCTTTATTGGGAATTTGATTGTATTAATATGGACGTAGGCTTTGCGGTTTTTATAATAAAGATGAAAAATTATGGAACTGGTGCAGAATACTTGGGGTTATATTAATGTAGTAGCTTAGATTTTGTGCAGTCTTGATTGGAAAAACATGTTGACATGCATTTTATAAATCTGGGTTTGGTAAGCTGTGCTGCAGTGTTCCAATTAGAAGAGGCTTTCTCCTGAAACCCTCCCAAACAAGCCATACTCAGTCTTTTTCTAATTGGACTGTCATGAAATTTAACATTTAACATGCTAGCTGAGACCTGGAGAGTCGGAGGTGTAGCTCTTGGTTTCTGCAGATTCTTTTTCTCATAATGCTTCTGCAGTTTGGTTTAGATTGTTTTGTGTTTGAATATGTCTGATTTTACCAGAGTTTAAGGCCTGATAAGGATCAGATGATAATTCTGTTTGGTGATAATGAGAAGACCTACAAGAAACATTTACTCAAAGCTCAGCTCCCTCTTCTGTTTCCAGTTTCTTCAGCCATTTCTCTATTCCTAGTGGAGCTGGAAAAGTCTGCTCAGGCTTTGCAGGATTATGGAGTTCTGGTTGGCAAGGTAAATGATGGAGAGATTTACATAAAAGCCCCCAGAAATGCCCCTTTTTCTTCAGATCTGGAAGATGAACTCCCTCTTTTTGCAGGTCAGCTGTCAGAAAGAGCTGGTTCAGCCATACTGCACCGAGGAAAGAGGACGGCACGCAGCTTTTCTGTTCAGGTAGGTTGTGAGGAGTTGACGTTCTCAGTGATGGTTCATAGAAAAAAGACCTGAGAGAAATAAATAAGCTTGTACAATGAAATTAGGTGCCTTCGTGGTGTTAAAAAAATATTAATGCTTGTAAAACATTTAAAGGGCTAAGTGGTATTAATGATGCTGCAAGGTTAAAGCTGCTTTCCAGTCCCATTGTCTTTGCTTTCACAGCACTGGACAAACCATAGAACACAGTGAAGACAAAAAGTGGGGAAAGTATGGGACAGCAGAGATATAAAGAGGACAAGTGGTCATGGAGGCTTCCAAGAGACCTACAGCAGCACTGTCGGAGCTGCAGGAATTTCTGGAAGTTCTGGTTGTGTCCTAGATGTGACAGCAATCTCCCATATTCTCCATATGTCTGGACTATAGGGCAGGGTAGCAAAGCCGGAGGTCGTTTCTGTCAAAGAAAAACATCCAAACCCAGATACAGTTCGCAAAATAAAGCACTTCTATTCTCCCAAAGCATGTGGGAAAAGTCTTTTTCATGCTGCAGTTGTGTTTTTAAAACTAGAAACTGAGTAAAAAACAATCATATAATTATTTACATGAGTTCTAATGGAAATATGTCATGAACTGATTCTGCATCAACATATTTTGTTTGGCTTAAACCTGCTTAACCAACTTGTATGGTCTGGTATCGTTTGTCATGGTATGGAATCGTATCGTGTCGTATCATGAGATAATCAGTGTTTCTAACCCATCAGTAATTATACTTTATTGGCTTATCACTGGACATATAAGTTTATAAGCTGCATAGTTTTAATCTCTATCATTGTTTTGTCTTTGTGTTGGTAGAAGCGGGAAGGAGTTCTTGAGTTTTGCATTGGACACAGTTTTCGATGTCAACTCCATCGTTTCTGAAGTCCTGTTGTGAGTAAGAAACACATCCTGGGCAGGGCTGCACGATCCAGAAGAAAATGTGTATCACGATTTCTTTTCTCAGAATTGAGATCACGATTCTCTGGCACGATTTTTTCACAAAATGTTTTTTGCACTGAACTTTAAAAAAACAAAACAAAACTGTAACAAGTTGAGGTCTGAACTGGTTCAATATTTATTAAAAACCTTTTTATAATGACCTTATTGCACACATTGTACCTGTAACTAACAAAGCCTATTAGTACAATAAAAAATAAAAAAATCTGTTCAGATCTGTTGCATTTACTTCTTATGGCCCTATATGCACTTTTTTCCAGAGTAATTTCAACTAAAAACATTTTCTTTGGGATTTTCTCATTTGAAAAATCAAATGCCGTTATAGCAGGAGAAAAAATTTAAACTGCACTTAACGTCACTTTTCTACAGGTATATATTCCATATATAAATATAACACACATATATATATATATATAACACACACACATACACATGTATATATATATATATATATGTATATATATATATAAATATATATAAATATATATATTTATATAACTATATATATATAGTTATATATATATACAGGTTATATATATATATATATGTATATATGTGTATATATATGTATATATATGTGTGTATATATATATATATATATATATATATAAATATATATATTTATATAACTATATATATATACAGGTTATATATATATATATGTGTATATATATATGTATATATGTGTGTGTATATATATATATATATATATATATATATAGTTATATATATATATACAGGTTATATATATTTATATATATATATATATATGTGTATATATATATATATATATATATATATATATATTTATATAACTATATATATATAGTTATATATATACAGGTTATATATATATATATGTGTATATATATGTATATATGTGTATATATATATGTATATATATGTGTGTATATATATATATACATATATATATATACATATATATATATATATATATTTATATATATATATATATATATATATATATAGTTATATATATACTTATATAACTATATATACATATATATATATATATATATATATATATATATTTATATAACTATATATATGTATATATATATATATATAGAGTGGAGACTACAGAGGACTGATACATAGGTTGGTTTATAACAAGGGAAATAATGGAATACACATATGTGTCATATCAGAATGACAGAAAGCTTTTGTCTCTGTTTATCCAGCGCCATTCTGCGTGAAGAGGTGAAGTATGTCCACACAGACGCTGACCTCCTGGCCATAGAAAAGGCAGCCAGCGGGAAGAGGGATATCGTCCTGGGTTATGTTCGCAGTCTGGGAACTCTAGGTGAGGATTAGAAAGGATGGACAAATGGAGGCAAGAAAAAATACTGAAGATAAGTAAATAAAAAGTGACTGAAGAAGTCAGAATTCTAGTAAAAGAAAAAAGTGAAGTGAGCTTGACTTGTTAATGTCAGTAAAGTAACTGCATCGTATTTAATCAGAGCACAGGTCGATGATGGAGACGGCGTACGTGTATGGATCCAAATATCAATTTATCCTCATAACTGGAGGGCCGGTTCTGAAGCAGTTAGGGTGAGTTCTTGTTTGTTTTCTGAGACACAGTTGTTGACTTGTCACAGAAAATATTGAGTAAATATACTGAGTAAATCAAATTTAGTTGAATAGGTGCTAGTGAGAGCATAATGTGAAGAGGGAATTTTAAAGAGAAAGCTGACATTTGAGTATGTAAGTCAGCTAGAATCCTCTGCATCTCTTTTTCAGAGTAAACGAATCCTCCGTGTTGTCTCGAGTGTGGTTCCTCCACTGTAGGGTTCACAATGGTTTCATGGCCCCGATGACTTCTGAACGCTGTCCTGTGACACGTATGAGGAAGGTCCTGTCCACCCTGAACCTCCACTCCTTCCTGCAGCTTATGGAGGCGCCACTAGTGGTGAATATGATGGAGATCTACAGCTACTGTATTACAGTTTGCTTAGCCACAGGTTTCTTTTTGTCTTTTGTACGGAGCACTAGGAGTGCCATGAAATAAGATAAAAACTTTACAAAAATAGCTAAATAAATGGGTAAATTTGTACATTTTGAAAAGAAAATAGATAAAAATTCATAAAAACTTGTTTGCTGCGTTATTTTGTTATAATGATGCTTCTTTGTTGTAAATCTCATACTGTTGGAAAATCTGAAATGCTTTTTCTACCTAGTTTAGTAGAAATCTTTCAGTACGTAAAACAACAGCAGTCTGGATGAATGCAAAATATAAAAGTTATTAATTGATCAGACTGGACTGGAAATGCAGCACAGTAGCATCTAGAAGAAAGAACAGAGCAGAGTTTACTTCTTAAGAAATCTGAGATCCTTCAATATCTGCACCAAGTCTTAATCTTCTTTAAGTCTGTTACGGAAAGTGCAGTCAGCTTTGCAGCATCTGGTGGGGCAGAAGAACCAGAGACTGAATAAACAGATCAAGAAGCCTGGTTCTGTGCTGGGGATAACGCTGGTTCTGGTTCTGTGCTGGGGAAAACTCTGGTTCTGGTTCTGTGCTGGGGAAAACTCTGGTTCTGGTTCTGTGCTGGGGATAACTCTGGCTCTGGTTCTGTGCTGGGGATAACGCTGGTTCTGGTTCTGTGCTGGGGACAACGCTGGTTCTGGTTCTGTGCTGGGGATAACTCTGGTTCTGTGCTGGGGATAACTCTGGTTCTGGTTCTGTGCTGGGGATAACTCTGGTTCTGTGCTGGGGATAACTCTGGCTCTGGTTCTGTGCTGGGGACAACGCTGGTTCTGGTTCTGTGCTGGGGATAACTCTGGTTCTGTGCTGGGGACAACGCTGGTTCTGGTTCTGTGCTGGGGATAACTCTGGTTCTGTGCTGGGGATAACTCTGGCTCTGGTTCTGTGCTGGGGAAAACTCTGGTTCTGGTTCTGTGCTGGGGATAACTCTGGCTCTGGTTCTGTGCTGGGGATAACGCAGGTTCTGGTTCTGTGCTGGGGATAACGCAGGTTCTGGTTCTGTGCTGGGGAAAACTCTGGTTCTGGTTCTGTGCTGGGGATAACTCTGGCTCTGGTTCTGTGCTGGGGATAACGCAGGTTCTGGTTCTATGCTGGGGATAACGCTGGTTCTGGTTCTGTGCTGGGGATAACTCTGGTTCTGTGCTGGGGATAACTTTGGTTCTGGTTCTATGCTGGGGATAACGCTGGTTCTGGTTCTGTGCTGGGGATAACGCTGGTTCTGGTTCTGTGCTGGGGATAACTCTGGCTCTGGTTCTGTGCTGGTGATAACTCTGGCTCTGGTTCTGTGCTGGGGATAACTCTGGCTCTGGTTCTGTGCTGGGGATAACTCTGGCTCTGGTTCTGTGCTGGTGATAACTTTGGTTCTGGTTCTGTGCTGGGGATAACTCTGGCTCTGGTTCTGTGCTAGGGATAACTCTGGCTCTGGTTCTGTGCTGGGGATAACGCTGGTTCTGGTTCTGTGCTGGGGATAACTCTGGCTCTGGTTCTGTGCTGGGGATAACGCTGGTTCTGGTTCTGTGCTGGGGATAACTCTGGCTCTGGTTCTGTGCTGGGGATAACTCTGGTTCTGGTTCTATGCTGGGGATAACGCTGAATCTGCTTTAGCTGATTGTCCAGAGAAGCTGCTGAACATAATGGACAATTTTTCGCATCCTCTACACAGCAAAGGAGAAACAACAGAGCTTGTTCGATGAGAGAATTCAAGACAGAAAGGCACAGGAAATCATTCCCCTCGGAGCAAGGCATGATCTTCAAATTAATTGATTTTACTTTTTTGCAGTATTTTTCTTTTCATTAATTTAGTTTTAAAACGTCACTGTCTTCATACTTTTATTCTTCCTTTACGTTGTCTTGGTTGTTAGTCAGTGCATCCACCAGAGGGCAGTGCAGAGTTCAGAGCTTCAACATTAGTTTCAGACAATAACAAACATGATGACGGTGGAGGAGCTCATGATAATCATTCTCAGAAACAGACATAAAGAGGCAGCGCAGTAGATGGCTGTGGTCTGTGAGGCCATTAAATACACTGCAGCTTCTTCTTCTTTGTTCCTTTTGCAGGGCACATATCAGCTATACTGCTCAACACCCCCTGCATGCCAGTGACACAGAAGATGTACATACTGCTCTATATTTGTCTTTTGCAAACGCATAAATAGGCATTCAGGGTTATTAGGGGCCAGGAGACCAGATTATAAAGAACACAATGATGTGTGCTGGATAAGGACTTTGAGATAAAATGCAGGAAGCAATGATAAAGAGAGTCAAGGCGACTGAGTACAGATGTTAAAGCATGCAAATAAAAAGTGTCACCATAGTCTAAAAAAAGCAGTATATTGTTATTTTAAAAATAAAATCCAACCAACTTTAGTTATTTTATCTAATAATTGTACATGTTTCCCTTGCCAGTCTGAAGTATACGTTGACCCCTCCTCAGTCCCGCCGCCCCAGTTCCCGTACCAGCTGACCCCTCAGGTCTTCCTGTTTTCTCGTCCGGTGACCGAGCACCTGGACCTGGACATGGCTATGACCCTGGCCTGGAGGCTGCGAGGCCTCGCTCTGGTGCTGCTGGTACACAGGTATGGAAAGTCTGCAGCACAGATCTGATCACATTCCTCTGCCACTAACCACTAATCGTGTGTGTCTGTGTTTGCCAGGCAGAGTCCTGCAGTGAAAACCCCTGATGAATATAATGCTGCTTATCGGCTGCCTGACCAGGTAAGATGCTCGCACACAAACACAGAACAAGATCTCCTACTTTTGTTACCTAAGAGTGTATTTGTGTTCACTTCAGAGTTCGGAGGTGAAGTATTTGACCTTACACAGCCAAGATGAGGTGTTGGAGCTCTTCACAAGCCAAGAAAAAGAGGAGGATGAAGAAGAGGACGAAGAAGTGGAGGATACATATTTTGGTAAAATCAAAGAGAGTGGTGGATGGGAGAAAAGGAAGGAGTGGGAGTATATCTGTGTATTAATGTTTCTGCATCCATTTCCAGACAAGGTGGATGATGAAATTGCTGCATCTGTGTTTGAAAACTTGGGCAGCTTGCAGGATATAGATGTGATAACCCAACTTACCTCTGACAACTTCCACGCTGAAGTTGCACAAAGCAGCCTCACAGTGGCGCTCTTCTACCTCAAATGTAAGAGATTCTTTGCTTGGTGACATTTGTGCATTGTCTTTAGTGGGAATGTCCTTATTGTTTGTGTTCATCAGATTACCATTCCATGCTAGATAAAGAAAGTCTTGAAAAGGAAAAACAAAAGAGTGGAACTTCTTATTGAAAGCAAATGTGGATTGAGTTGAGCTCTGCCTGTTTCTCACCGCCAGGGGATGCTGTTTCAATGGCTTTTCTCAGCTCCTTCATTGAAGTTGCAGAGAGACTGGCAGGTAAACAAAAGAGCACTTTCATTTGTTTGCTATGTTTTCAACTCATGGCAGTTGTCTTTAAATGAAGAGATAGAACAGGTCAAATTTATTTATATAGCACATTTACTGTGGTTATTTTAAAGTGCTTTAAAGATAACATTGGGTTGGATTGGATTTACAATAACTCATTCTGCTAAAAGTGCTTTATAAGATAAAATACAGCCAAAATAAATAAAATACATGGCAGTCATGCAATAAAATAATTACAAACAAGGCTAAAATTACAATTACAACAAATAAATATCCATTTATCCATGTATCCGTCCATCCTCTGCCGAGGTCAAGCTCCGGGGCAGAAGCTTAAGCTGAAAAGCCCAGATTTTCCTCACCCCAGTCACTTCTTCCAGCTCATCTGGGGGAATCCTGAGCCATTCTCAGGCCAGCTGAGTGATGTAGATCCTCCACTCTGTCCTTCGTCTTCCCCGAAGTCTTTTCCCAGTGGAATATGCCCAGATTACCTCACCAGGGAGGCATTGAGGAGGCATCCTAACTAGATGCCTGAGCCATTTCATCTGACTCCTCTACTCCGTGGCCCTCTTGGATGGTATTGATGGAGCTTTTCCCCCTTTCTTTAAGGGAGAGCCCAGAAACCATGTGGGAGAAACTCATTTTGCCCATTTGTGTGCATGACCTCATGCTTTCATCACTGCCCACAGCTTGTGACCATATGTGAGGTTAGGAACGAAGCTCGACCAGTAAATCCAGAGGTTTGCCTTATTGGCTCAGCTCCTTTTTCACCACAACAGAACTATCCAGAACCCGGATCCCTGACATTGTAGACACCCTTTATATTTAGGAACTACAGATAATATAAATTTAGGAGAGAAAAGTAGAAATATTTGGGTTGCCATGGTGTTGGTTTGCATACCATTCTGCTGTTCCATACTAAGGGTAGGTTAATTAGCTTCCCTGAACGTTCCTACACAAAATTTCTGCATTTGGAACACCCTGAAAAAAATCACCAACCAATTGCCTTACATATCTCTTTCTATTACTATAATTTTAGCACTAGTTCTACAGCTAAACTAGCCAAACCAATATTAGCTTAACTTGCTAACTGTTGTAATGTCATCTAAAGTTATTAAACTTCTTAGAGTTTTAGACGTTTTAAAGTAACTAAACCTTGTATATTGTAAATAACATTAAAAATATAAACAATAGCATCGTTTTTCACATCTGATGCTGTTACTATTATAATTTTAGCACTTGAAGTTGTAGTTCTATAGCTAGACTAGCCAAACCAATGTTAGCTTAATCTGCTAACAGCCCTGTAAAGTCAACTAAAACTGTTTTTTTTTTCCTCAAGATTGTTTTGAACATTGTTTTGGAATAATTTTAATTCAATTCAGCTTTATTTGTATAGTGCCAATTCACAACAAAGTCATCGCAGGGTACTTTTCAGACAAATCAATTCAAGCCAATTCATTGTGATCCAGTCAGTATTAACACAAGCCAATTCATAAAAAAAGATAAAGAAAAAAAGCCTAGCTAAGGAAACCAAAGGTTTGCATGGCATCTTAACTTCAGTTCAATCTCCCATCCTGAGCATGCAGCGGGCAGCAAATTAATGTGCAAATCACATAAAAAATTAGAAATAGTGATCACTTTACAGAAAAAAGTAAAAACAAGAGGATGTCTGCTAAAGAGGTTGTACAGGTTATTTTTTTTATAGGTAAGTTGTAGTTTTTTTATGCTATTTCAGGTTAAAAAAAGTTAATTTTGAGTATAAAACAACAGATTAGCCGACACAATTTTAAGATTTCACTTGTGGTTTGTTGTAATTCCTCATAATTCTTCAGTCATGTATAAAACATGAATTTTTTTGTCTTTTTGATGATGTTTTAAGGTTCGGGTGTCAATGATGTTCAGATGAGTACCACTGACTGTGGAGAGTGGACAGATCTCTGCGCCGCTCAGCCAGGCAGAGCTGTCCCGTTCCAGCCAATCACCGCCTTTCCTACTGTCCTTATGCTCCGCCCCCAGGAGTCAGCTCAGCACTACAGAGGAATGCTGGGTAGCGAGGCGCTACATCGCTTTATCATGATGTAAGAAGATATTAATTTAAATCATAAATTAAGTTTAATCACATTTACGATAAAGATGAATAACATGAGACTGTTTTTTAAAATTAAAGGACAAAATATAAACCTGTTTTGTAGGAAAGGTGACCTTAAATGACTTCTGTGGTCATCTGCTAGTATATATTTAAATAGAATTAAATAAAACTAACTTGACCTTTGGGGTCAGGGTAATAAAGGTAGGGTGTGTGACTTCACTTCAGAGCTGTAGACTGTTTATTCTGAAGTCTGGTGGCAGTCTCATTTAAATTATAAGTAAACAATCACTCAAAAAAATCCAAATTGAGCATCAAGACCCCGTATAAACATTACCAATACAACACTACATTTTTCTTTCTGTGATGTCTGCAGCAAAATGTATTTGGCAGCAAGAGCAAGTTGACCCTGTTCAGCTTCCCTAAAAACTGATCCCAGATAACTGGATCCTGTTTATTTTTGCCGGCGAGCAACACAGTTGTGCAAATGTTTGGAATTATTTGCTATGCTTTAGAGATGATTATTTTTTTAACTAGGCTCAGCTCAATGCTGACTTTGTGGAGTAACTGAAGCTAAAAGAGGAGGCTCTTCTAACATAAAAAGCTTTGAGTCTGAACTTTAAGCATTGTACTTTATTTTAATGTAAAACATCGTTGTTACACCAAGTGAAAAGGCAGCTAAAGAAGCACACACTCATAGTTATATATATTTTACTGGGCAAACAAAAGCATTAATCTCAGAAACACAATAACTCACACAAGCAACAATAGTTAGCATTTACCAACCCCCACTCTTCATATATTGTGTACAAAGAAGAGCCATTAGCATGTTAGCATCAAGTATCAATGTGGAGGTGTGTAAGCGTCATTACCTGTCGAGATCTTTGCAGATGATTGTTTTCTGCTGCAGTCAGCATTTTACACTGGATCTAGTTCTGGCTCGAACATGTACGGCTGAATTTGAGGTGATGTCATGCTTGAAAACTTAAAATGTTTTTTCAAGTTTTCCCTTATTTAAGACTTTTGCATTTGGTGTTTTTTTTTTTTTTAATTTTCATAGCAAGTTCACTTTAACTTACCATGAAGAGTTCTGTGCAGCATGTAAAAACTATAAAGAAACACACTTGCCATGTTTGCATTGATGTAAATCTGCATGTCTGGGGAGGGAAATAGAACATTTAACAAGAAATGCAGACTAATAACTAGAGTCATTACTCTCCACTGTCTTCCTTTAACAAATCATTTGATTTCTATCAACACGAGAAGAAACAGGAAATAATAGGCAGCACATTTATAGATGTAACTCATGTTCCATCAATCCCGAAATCCCCAACTAAGATAAATAAATTTAGGGAAAAGCAAAACAAACTTCTTCCTGTGATTGCTTGTCTTGGACTTTATTACAGCTGCACTAATAAGATGAAACGTTTCCTCAGAGCATCAATCAAATCCAATCTTTTAAACAACAGACTGAGCTAAATTTATTATTATTTATTTTAAGGCATGATGGAAATAAGTTACACAGGATGACTTGTGAGGGCACTTTTAATGATTTAACCCATCAAATCATCAGTTTATTATTGAAGTACTGCTTTAATAAAGAAATTTCCCCTGAAACAGCAGCACAGAATGAATCCATCTCCTGGAGAATAGGAGCTATTTATGAGCGCTCATGTTTTCAATAAGCCAAGTGATTTCACACAAGCGAAGCTTTTATGTGCAGTAAACAGAAAGGCGTTTAAGATGCGTGTTTTTAAATGATCATGTCTTAGTTTAGTGGAACTAGACGAGCTTTTCCTCCGATATTGAATTCTTAGGGGTTAGTTCTGTTTGTTTATTTTGCAGGATTACTCAGAAAGGTATGGATGGATTTGCATTAATACTTAAAAATGGGGCAAGTTGGAGGAAGATTTTGGTGCTGATGTTTGATATTTATGCTTGTTTGTTTTTAATGCAGTCTGATGTATTTTTCTGCTGTTTATTACTGTATAATTTTGTCATTATTTTCCATTCTAAGAATCCACAGTAATAAAAATTAAAAGTGCTTGTCTTGTATATTTTTTTTACCAGGAGCCGCTCAGCCTCTCCTGTGCTACTGTCCACCCAGGAGGAAGTGACATCATTCCTTCAGGAAGTGCCTCACCCTGAGCTCGCAGGCTACCGGCCTGACAGAGTCCTGGGATTATTCAAGACTCCCAAACAAACAGGTAGGAGGTTGAAATGTGGTTAATTTGTGTGACGAAGGCTTCGCTGCACATCATTGACTGATGGTTGTCGCCTATGTTGATTCTGTAAAAGCCAGAATCCAAACGATGAATTAATTAACTACTAAATTAGACCAAATGCACCATTTTCATGCAACATTTGGGCACATATGTACATTTATATGTGGAAAGTGTCACCATATTGGCAACACAGCTTAGCTGTATAGTTGCAGTGTTTGGACCCTGCAGCATTACATGGTAGCTTGGTTAATTAAGATACACCCCACAAACAGATGAACAAAGGGGAAAATGAGATGGAAAGACAAGGGGTGGAAGAACTGAGGAAGATGAGCCTGCAGCAACTGCTAACAGAGATTAAGATGCCGGAGCAGGGACCAGCAGGCTGAGTGTTATGAGGCAGTTCCAAGAAAAGTTATCTTAAGCTCCATCTAAAAACAAACATCTGAACCTCAGTGAAGGTTGTCCTCTTTGTCCTCTTTGTCCTCTTTGTCCTCTTTGTTTTGTGGTCCCCTGTAGGCTTTGCTTCTTCAATGTGGCTTTCATTAACAAATAAAAAAAACAGGAAAATTAAAAACATCACTGATCTGTATTTTTACTGTTTGGATTTTGGGCATCGTTACCCTTTGTGTGGCTCCTGGTCTCTTTCTGAGGGGCCACAGAGGCCTCATGCTCTTCAAAGTCCAATTTAAGCACCTGTCAAAGGTGATTTTTAGCAGCTGATTAATGTACAGGTAGTGTTGGGAAGTCAGACCTTTGTAAAGCCTGTTCCAAGACAAAGTTACAGGCTCTGTTTGTGTGTGTGTGTGTGTGTGGTGTTCACAGAAAAAGAAATCAGTGGTTAACTGGTCTGTATTTGTATTGTGCTTTTCTGGTCTTATCTGGCCAGTCAGAGTACTTTAAATGCTACAACACACACATATTCGTACAGCCCCTCTACGTATGTAAACCCATCACACACAGTAATAAAATTAGGGTTTGGTGGATTATTTCTCCCCTTTAATAATACCAGTTGGTGTTTTACATGGTTGGAAAGAAGCAGAGATTTTGGCACATTTCCGGGGCGCTACCCACATGTTTAGTTCCACAAAAGGGTGACTAATCAGACTATCCAACCATGTAGAACACAACACCAACTGGGAGAAATAATCCACCAAACAAATGTTTCTGTACTTTTTGTGTCTAAGTAAATGCTTCTGTACACATTAATTCCTCGATGGGCACATTTAGAGGTAAAACACTGATAGATGACTCGTGGTAGACGAGCTGCAGCAACCCAGCATCAGATCCAAGATTTGGAGCTTTATTATACTCAGATCTAGTGCCTCGATATAGCCATTTGTCTTTTTCTGTTTTTTATTTATAGTAATTTATATACAATCAAATATGTAACAAAAAACAGTTTTCAGCCAATATATGATTAGATTTTTACCAGTATAATCAGTATAATATTTATATTTAATTATTTTAATGTTTATTACTAAATACTTAGATTTTATCCTTTTGAAAATATTCTTTTAATATATTTAATTAAAAAAAACATTTTTGTGCTTTTAGGTAATTTATTTACTGTCTAATTTCACAATATAACCAATGTGCAGCTAATAAATGTAAAAATTTCTATAAATACAGTCAGTATAAAATTTATATTTAATTATCTACATGATGTTCACTCAAAATACTCAGATTTAATCCTGTTTTTATATATATATATATATATATTTTTTTTTTTTTTTTTTTAATATATTATTGACAGTAAGTGAGACTTGCCAGGTTATTTAGAAGAAAACGCTGTTTTCTCTCTCCAGGTTTCTCTGTATTTTCTGAAGCAGCAAAGTCCCTGAGAGGCGAAGTCCTGAGTGGACTGCTGACGAACGGACTGGCAGAAAAATGGTACCTGCTCTAAATTCACTCACATCTTTACTGTTTGAAAGGTTTCCCTGGAAAATCACCTTTTATTGCTTCTGGTGATGCTCAGAGTTGTAATTTCTTTACTGGAATTTCTTCAGTTAGATTTAATTGGAATTAATAAAGTAAAAGTATAAAGAGGACAAAACGTGAGTTTGATGAGTTCTACTCAAAATGTGATTCATAACAGCATTTTAAGGTCTTATGAGATGGTAACGGTGTTCAAGGTGTAATCATTAATAAAATCATTAAAATGTACAGTCGTTATGGTTTTAAAAGCTTTTTAAAATGAGCTATTATGACCTTTAACTTATGCATCAGTACCTCACGCAGTTTTGATCTATATATCTCAATAGTATAGTTTCCCCTCTGAAGCTGAATTACTATATATATATATATATATATATATATATATATATATATATATATATATATATATATATATATATACACACACACACACACAAGTTAAAATAAAAATTATTATTGCACAAAACTTAATTTATTTTAGTAATTCAGCCTAAAAAGGGGAAATTAATATTAACAGTCCATGGTGTATGTATATACATATATATATATATATATATATATGTGTGTGTGTATGTGTGTGTAAAACCTGATAGCTATTAAATCAGTTGTGTGTAAAAAATAAATTTGTATTACTTGGTATTTGTGCTTTGGGTACATTTAACATACTGGCCTACTGTCTGTGTTCTCCTGTATCGTTACTGTTTTTAATAAAGTTTACTAAAAAAAAAAAAAACTGAAACCACATTTGGTGTTTTGGGTTTGCTGCTTCCTGTGTGCTGTGTGTACTGATTATGTGTGTGTTTTGTGATGTTTTCCACACAGGGCTGCAGACCACGCTGTGGACCCTCCATCAGTCTTAGTGTTTCCATCTTGGGGGACGTTCGATCATCCGTCCACGCTGCCTGCATCCTCCTCGGTTAAAGAGCTTCTCACACACATTAACACTGCACTCCTCCACCCAGTGGTATGTGTGTGTTTGTTTTTGTGTTTGATCCAACAACTCAGCTGAAATCACACCATTAGGAGTAACAACTGAAATGTTTCTAAGACTTTTTCTGGGTTTAAATCTGATGGAGGTAAATGGTGTGTGTGAAACTTTGCAAAAGGTGGAATTCCTTGCAGACAACCAACAACACATGTTGATTTGGGGTTAAAATGTGCTTTTCTCAAGACATCCGGGTCATGTCTTACCATCAGGTTTATATCTGCTTGAATAAACAGCTCCATGAACTGATGCAACAACAACAATCTTGAAGGCGGGTGTTCCTCAACGGCTCCAAGCTCAGCTCTTCCTCTGTTTATTAACTACACCAGATTTTATTCTGCAGAAATGTCAACATGTGGGACTGAGGGTCAAAAGTACAGTCAGTAAGTAAGTCAGTAAATGTTTATTTATATAGCACCTTTCAAGATAAAAATCACAAATTGCTTCCTGGCGCCCTTTTGTTGCACTTTTTGTTGCAATGACAAAGTTCTATTCTAATAAATCACAAAACAACACAGGAAACATAAAAACTAAAAAAACTAAACCAAAGCAAGTTTTAAAAGATGCGTTTTCAGCTGCTTTTTAAAAGAGACCGTTGAGTCTGCAGATCTCGGGTTGAGAGGAAGGGAGTTCCACAGGGAGGAAGCCACTGCTGCAAAGACTGCAGACTCCGATCACGTGATCCGGATCCAGGGACCTGCTGGGAATGTAAGGCTACAACAGGTTGCTGATATAAACGGTGCTTGAACATTTAGAGCTCTGTATGTTAAAACCAGAATTTTAAAATGAACTCTGTAATGAACAGAGAGCCTGAGCAGCTGGATTAGTTCAGGGGCGACGCGTGAGATTTTATTTGCCTTGCAGCAGCGTTCTGGACAACTTGAAGAAGTTCTAGAGATTTTTTTTACTGAGACACGTGACCAGTGAGATGTCATGATTCAGGGTTTATGTTCCTTGGTTTACTTATGTTCTTGGTTTTTGGTGTTTAGTGTCATGTTCTGTTTTTTGGTTTCTGCTCATTCAGCTCACCTGTGCCTTGTTAGTTCCTTCCGTGTATTTAAGTCCATTGGTTTCAGGTCCTCTTTTTGTTTTTGTTTGCTGTTGGTAGGTGTAATCCAGGCCATGTTTGTTTCGGTTATATTTGGTCTATATCATGCCAGCGTTCTTGTCGCCATAGTCTTTTGTTTTTCTAAGTTATTTTTTTGTTATTTTGTTAAAGGGCTTTTCTACACCATGCAAACATCAAGAAGTAGCAGTGATGACAGGTTTTCCTCCTGGGTCTCTTCATGATGGGCATAGCTGGACAAATTAATATCACTTAAACACACACAGAAATGAAGGAAATGTTTGTGTGTGTGTAGTTGGAGGAGATGGTTTGAGAGAACGTTCTCACTCTGGGTTAATGTTTCATCCATTCCATCTCTTTTACCTCCAGCCTGAGCTGACTATGGAAAACCTGCCTTCCTTCCTGTTGCTTGGTAAAGCCCTTATCCTCCTTTTTGTGGGAGATGAGGAGGACGAGATCGGACGGAAACAGAACCAGGCGCTGGTAGAGGAGATGAAAGAACTGGTGGAGCTAGGAGTGAGATTGGAGCGGTACCTGCCCTGCTGGATCCACCTGTATGTTTTATTAATTCTACAATATTTATTATTTGCATATTTATAAATTCATGAATTATGTTTGCGTTTCAGTGGCCGCACCCCAGCCGGTATGTCCGTCCTGGGGTCATATCTGGGGTCAATGCCGCCACTTCCTGCTCTGGTTCTCACACATTTACCATCTGGGGATGAAATCTATCAGTTCCCACCCAGCACCCCCATAGTGGCCTCGTCTGTTCTGCAGTGGCTGCAGAGGGTCGAGGATGGGGCCGAGACACCCACAGGTAAGAAGAGGAGGACACCTGATAGCTATTATTGTACTGCCCAGAATATGGGACGACCCTGATTATAAGATGACCCCCCCCCCCCCCCCAACTTTTCCACGACTAATCTTCAGAGAAAAACTTTGATGGACAAAATTTACTTTGTTTAAAGAAACTTTTTTGAAAATTCTGATTATTAAAATAATAATTACAACCTTCTGTCATTTTTGGCTATAATGGGTGTTGCATTGATAAAACCTAAATGTAAACGGACTACTCGTAATTTAGAATTTAAATAGGAGTATTTCATTAACCAGAACAGTGATTGGTTCAATTAAACGATTCTGAACCGCAGAAAAACACAAGCCACCTTTGTAATTAAACATTTAAAGTCTTGCGAAGCTGCAACTAGAACACAAACTGTCAGAACGTTGCTCATGAGATCTTATCAAAAGTCAGCGTGAGTCTTTTACTCAGACATCCTCTTCCTCACTGGGCTCACCATCACTCCCATTCTCATGCTGCGGTCCTGTCTCCTCCCACAGAAATCATCCTCACTACCATCCAACGCATTTGATATGCAGCACTTTTTAAATCCACTGATGATGCTCTCTGGTGTTACTACCATGTCTGGAGGATCCGTTCATAAAGCCGACGTACAGCTGGCTCTTGATTTTTTCCAGATGTGAGTGTGTGATTATTGGACAGAAGCCACTTGGTGTTCCTCTTGCCCAGATTTTCCTTGAAAGGCGTGTTAACCACCACCTCCAACACCTGTAGCTGGCTTGTCATCCCCTCTGGTATGATGACTAAGTCGCCATTCATCTTCCTTACCTGAGTTTTGACAGGATCAGTCAGGTGTCCGTGGAAGGTATCCATAATGAGCATGCCCTGCACCGCGTTCCCCACACCCGTTTCAGGTGTACCACTAGTTCACTCTCCATCCCGCCCTTCCCCTGGGCACGTACAACAATCCCAGCAGGCATTGCCTCTTTCGGCGCGGTTTTGCATTTTAAAGTTACATATGGGGACTTTGTCCTGTCTGCCAGGCACACCAACGTGACGGTGAACCGACTTTTCATTTCCAGTTGACATGGGGGTTTGGTCGGCATAACCGATCTAATCAAGGGGGTGTGAGTGTTTTTTCCTCAATCCAATCACATAGCTCTGAAAAGACTGCAGCTTCTCTCCAAAGTCTGAGGGCAGGTGCTGGGCAAGGCTGGTTTTGCGCCGTACTGCAAGGCCACTACTGCACATCGTCCTTCTGCATCAGCCGATGCCGGCTTTAAACTCTGTGGTGGGTCACTGTCCAGCTTTCAGCTGGATGATAGCTCTGGTAACGGGCATGCTTTCGTTACACTTCTCAATAACAAACTTGCGTAGCTTCCTGTCAATCTCTTAAAGCGGCCGTTTTGAGGACCACGATAAGCATTTTGGACATGCCGTCCTCAGACATTACACTCCGTATTTCTTTTTGCCCCTTCTATTCTACAGTCATTTGGCAGGTGATTTTCTCCAAAGCGACTTACATCTGAGAGTAAGAACATCACAAGCAAGAAATCAAACAGGAGGGACGTCATAATAAGGTGGTAGTCAGACTGCTGTGAGTCCAGTTGGACCCAGGTGCTGTTTATAGTGCTGGAGGCAGTGCTGACAGTTGTTTGATGCCTCTGCTGCATCTAATATCTAAATGGAGCCGTTAGCATCTACATGGAGCCGTTAGCATCTACATGGAGCCGTTAGCACCTACATGGAGCCGTTAGCATCTACATGGAGCCGTTAGCACCTACATGGAGCCGTTAGCATCTACATGGAGCCGTTAGCACCTACATGGAGCCGTTAGCATCTACATGGAGCCGTTAGCATCTACATGGAGCATCCAGAAAGAGTCCATTTGATTCTGCATTAACACACAGCATGAAAGCTGAGCCGTGTTTGGAAACGTGTCACATCACTTCCTTAAAATATGCAAATAGGGACTAATATTAATTAATCACAGTTTTAGACTAATATCGCAATAAAGGTAAATTTTCTATATATTGTGCAGCCCTAATCCAGGGAATCTGCTATTGTGTATTTTCCAGTGTGCATTCTGTCTGCTTTGTGAACATGTTTCCCTCATCAAGCCATGAAATGAGTCCGTACCTAACAGGAGCAGATATGGTGGTGGATTTGTTTTGTTTTTGCTATCAGTTTATCTCTAAAGCGGCTGGTGATGGTGTTTTTAACTGCAGCAGTGGCCTTGGAGCTGCAGTGATTGTCCTCCTGCATGCTGTGATTAGGTGATGACTTTCCAACATGCTGTGCAGATTACATCTTCCATTAGTTAAATGTGTGGAAGCTGCAAGTACAACAAAGTCTCTTAAAACGAAGGTCATGACTTCTACTTTAATGATTTTAACCCTGTATATTTTAAATTAAAGAGTTAAGATAAAGTTATGGTTTTGATGGGGCCCGTCTCCACTTAGCTGAACCACAGGATTGTCATTTCTTAATGTCATCCAGAACATTCCTTCCCTTCTCTGCACAGAAACTTACTGTACAGTGTCTAAAGGACAGACACCAAATAAAATTCCTGTTAATCAGTTATATAAGTGAAGATTCAACGGTCAAAACCAAAGTAAATCACAGACCTCATTCACTGACACTTAGATTCTCTGTCTCAAATATCTGATTACAAGTCTCTGAACATCCAGTTATGTCAATTGTAGAAATAGCTTCTTTTTTTTTATAAAAACTATTTTTTACCTTAATCTGCTGTCACATAATTGTTTTAGTCTATTTTCTTTTATATTTTTTATCATTGGTATAATTACCATCATGACAAAAATAAAAGACTAATAGTCAATTTGAGCTTCTGCTTCTACTTATTGTATTGATTTTCTCTCATATTGTTTTTTTAAACTGGTTAAGGTTTAAGTTTGTGAGTCCATTTTTCTTTTTGACACCTGAACTTATTTAAATACAGATTTATGTGTAACAGGTTTTAAAAACTGGGATGAAAACGACATGAAAACAAAAATAGATTGAAAATAAAGCAGAAGTTTTCTCAGTTCGTTGCTCTGGAGCATTTCAGGTGTGTGTTAACACAATGCCAAGGAGGAAAGACATCAGCAGTGATCTGAATGGAGCACGAAGGAAAAACGCGATACGTGCAGCAGCAGGAAGCTGGAGTATAAATGTAGTAAAACACCTGGAGACTGTGTTGCAGTTTATTAGCTAACACATTAGCAGCTAACACTAAAACGGTGTCGCCATGTTCAACAAAGCCCTGATGTTTTGAAATTAACAGGAAGTGATGTCACTATGCATAGTATGGAAATAAATCCAGCAAATCCGGGCTCATGTAACAAGCTACCAGAGCTCTGAGCTTGGATTAGAATTATTTGTAATCTGAGTAATTAGCATGTAATCTGAGTTTCATATTAAGTCCTGGATGATTTTTCTGGCGTTTCACCGTAGGCATGCTGGGTGACGACAGCTGGCCTCCTGCTGCCGAGTTCTACAACTTCCTGGAAATCATGGACTCTCAGGAACCAGACTCCACCCAACAGCAAACTTCTGCAGACGAAGAGGAAGAGGATGAAGAAGTTAATGTTGAAGAACATCTGGTGGCGGATGACAATGCTGACATTAATCCAAACATTCACTCTGAACTGTGATGACAGGATGGAAATGACACTGCTGGTTAAACTGGTTGGTCTGTTGTTGGGTCACAGTTTGCTCTTTTTAATATAATTACCACATTAATCCTTCTGAGACAATGATTTGTTGCCAAATTAGTGATTATTTACCAAAGCAGATATTATATTGAATGACCAGAGGAACTGTGAATTTTCTTATCTGTTGCTATTTTCATGTTGGATATTTGTATGCAAATTCTGTAGGTTTTCTTTTTGGTGTTTACAGTCACTGTTTCATTTCCTGGTTTCTTGCAGCTGTGGTTTTATGACTAATGTCAAGGACAAGCTGACATTTAGTTTTTTCTCTTTTTACATTTGGCTTTCAGCATTTTTATATGCATTTCAGTTCTGTTTATTTCCTTCTTTTTACAGGAACTGTATAGTGAAAGCTAAATTATGAGCATGTTTAGCACTAAACTGGGTGCAGTTTGTTCTATTTTTTATTTAAGAAGTATTTTTATTGTTAAAGCTAAAGGAGTAATCACGTAGTTGAATCTGTTGTGCTTACATGTGCTTCTGAAATGCAATATTTAAAAAAAAACTACAAAATACTCAGACTTCCTGCTGTCTCACGCCATCATGTTTTTGTTTTGTTTCGCTCATGTTGTGACGCTCATGTTGTTTTAACATCTTTAATTTTTAAAGTCGGAAGCAACATTGTTTTGCACATGTGCAAATTTACAAAAAAAACTAAATAAATCAGATATACGGGTCTACATGCATGAAGACGTTGGAATATTGGGGAGAAAACCAAGTGTGTTAATCTGATTTCTCATAATCAGATTACTGCCAGTTAGCCTGTTTAAATTTAAATTTGGATCTAAATGGAGCCTTGTAAATAACTTTATTTTAATGGATTACCTTTTCAAAGTACAAATTTGTATTTAAAAAACAAAACAAAATCCCAACAAGTCCAAGCAGAAAATGATATTTTTTTCTATTTTGTGCCTTAATCAGTGTTTGTCCAAATCAGAAGTTTAAAATAAAGTAAATATTTTTAAATAAAAGGTGTGATGAGAAGTAAAGTTGCAGCTGTTAACTTTGATTCAAACCTTAAACCTAAAACCCAAATTAAAATGTTGCTAAAAAGACCCAGTTGGTCCCTGCAGGGTTAAATTAAAGCCGATTCTGCGGCGCTAGCTTAATCAGCGCCAAGTAACGTGGATATTGAACACCTTTATAGTTTATTTTTAGCACTAATGTGAATCTTTTTTAACTGACTTGATGTTTAGTCCCTAAATACACTCACTGAAGACTTGGTATGACATTTCCCCACATTATTTTAAAGTTAATTCAGTGCTAGCATAGCACTCCTACGTAGCTTTATGCTAACATCAGGTTAACAGCCTTTATTAAATTTAGTAGTTGTACTTGCAATGCTTGCAGAAATGTGCAGCCAAATGATAATATTATTTAAGGATGAATAATTAGGAAACTACTTTAAAAGTGACTTCAGCCTGGTGGAGAGATCCTGCTGATCCATGTAGGTATGGAAAGACATCTCTGTCCTCCTCCAGTGACCTGTCAATCACCTAAGGGGACATCTGGGGTGTCCAATCAGATTTGAGAGGGGGCCAACACCCCTGTAATGCTGCACCTGTGTAACACCTGTTCTGTATCAAGTCCTTATCTGGTTTTCTTTGTTCCTTCCCAGATGTCAAACCTCTTTAACCAGTCTGTCACATACTTTTTCATGACGACTGTTTTCTTGAGTTTCACTTTTTTAGTGTTTAGTTTCCGCCGTATCTGCACCTTTTGCTCTAATTTAGTGATAATTAAGTCTACATTTTCTTCATCTATCCACCTGCCTGTCCTGTGTTTGGATCCTCATTCTCATCTATCCATCGTGGACTTAACACTCTGGGCTGTAAGTGAATGTAGCTTAATGTTGCTTTTATATCAGTCTAAATCTCTACTGGTATGTGGTTGTTAGTATGTAAGTCAGGGGTGCCCAAGTTCGGTCGGTGTTTCTGCTTTCCTGTTTTGATTTTTTTTAAATGTCTTTTTCTGGTAATTTGTCTCCTACTGGAGGAACCAAGCAGTGAATTATGGTTTTCAATGTGAATTCTTGAGGTAAATCACCTAATGATCAATGTGAATTACTGGTGACTTCAGAGATGGCGTTTATGAATCTACAATAAAAGCCACAAACATTTTACAATTTTTATAAAATTAATGTTCTGCAGAGCAGGGTTTTACCTTATTTTAGTTTAATAGGCCAGACCAGTAAACTAACAGCATAATAATCTATAAATAATTTTTAAATTAATTTTTACAATTACGATTTCAAGATGTTTACATTTAATGAGCTGTCCTTTTAGAAAACATTATGAACAATTTCCCCACCGTATCTTTAAACAGGGATGTTCACAAGTCCAGTCCCAAGTCACTGTACGTTGTAATGAGTAATCTGCCCTGCGATGCTTCCCATCTGGTCTGATGAAGACACCCCATCATTAAATCCAAAGACTTTATTATGCATCTACCAGCACCTTGTTACAGCTTAAACTGACAAATACTCTGTCCCTCTCTACTGGATTATTTCTTTGCTTTGCTGGATTTTGAAAACCCAGTGTCCAGCTCTGGTCCTCGAGGGGCGCAGTCCTGCGGGTTTTAGAAGTTTCCTGCTCCATTGCACCCGATTCACATTAAATGGCTCTCAAAAGCTTGTCAAGTTCTGCCCAAGTATGTGTAAATCAGGTCCTGCAGCAGGAAACATCCAAAACTTGTAGGACAGTGGGCCTTGAGGACTGGCTTTGGGCATTCCTGCATGAGCATGGGAATTTTTAGTAAATATTTCTTAACATATTAACCTAACCATGAGTTTTTAAATGTGCACAAAGATCCACCGGGAACCACTGAGAATGTTTCTAAACTAATACTGCAGTTTATATAATTTTTCATCTGAATTTAGAGAGTATGGCAAAAATGCAACACCAGTAGGGATCACCAACTGTCCTGCAGGTTTTAGATGTTTCCCTGCTGCAACACATCGGATTCAAATAAAAAGGTTCTTCAACAGCCTCTTAATGGCCCGGAACTGGTGATCCCTGAGCCAGTGCATCAGAAAAACTTTATTTGGGAGAAAAAACAAACCTTGAAACAACTTTCTGTGAAGTTAGCACAGAGAAATTAAAAATTAAACATTTTTAATTAAAGAAAAGCCAAAACTCTGTTAAAATATTCATATCCACTACATACAACTAACATTACTACAGCACCAACACCTTTAATCTCATTTTCTACTAAACCTACATCCCGTCACAAGACGTTGAAACTCTTCTGCAAAGACACAACTCCTACCCCTTCGCTGGCTTCAGGCTCTTTTCTTATCACAACTTTAAATCCGTTACCCCCCAAAGGGAACAATTTATTTGATCTTTCTAAACACTATATCTTTTATTTTCTGCAGGAAAGTTCTTTTTTTCCCAGGAAACTTTATGTAGTTCTCAATAAAAATAAAATTTATAATTCTGTGAAGTAGAGCAAATCTCTTGGGGTTCGGTTGCGTAGCTATAGGAGATTTTTTCCTTTCTAAACTTTCCTGGCTCATTCAGGCTGGATGGATCCTTCTGTTGTAGAGTTCCTTGTTACAGCTTAATCTTTGAATCACAACGTAGTGGTTTGAGGTTTGGACTTTGACATTTAAATGTGTCGCCTGAGGGGGTTTATTAGGAATGAGATTGTTTTGATCTTTAGGTTGTATGATCACACCAGCGTGATCAGGTCATATGATGTTTTCACTTTAACAAAAAAGAGGTCACCAGGACTAGAAATTCACTCGAAAGCGCAGATTTAAAATGCTCCGAGTTTGTTTGATCTATTCTAGACAGACCATGTGAAACCAGAGATATATTTTACTTTCCCCTTTGCCTCAGACCATTTTAGATGAGCTTTGGTCCAGTGAAATGCAACACAGTAGTAGAGATCACCAACGGTCCTGCAGGTTTTAAATGTTTCCCTGCTGCAATGCACCCAATTCAAATAAAATGGCTCTCCAACAGCTCGGTAAGTTTAGCAAAAGCTTTAAAACCTGTCCTGCAAGTTTTAGATGTGATCTAAGGCTCCAAGATCATCATCATCCAGTCTGACCTTCAGTCTTGTTCCATGCGCACAGGGATTCCTCCTGATTGTCTGTCTGAATCTTTTGATATTATAAAGTGCAGATCATGGGTGTCTAACTTCAGTCGTCAAGCTATCCTGCAGGTTTCGGTTGTTTTCTTGCTTCAGCACACCTGACTGAAATTAAAGGGTCATTGTGATGAAGTTGACTAAAGGCTGTTGGAGCAGGGAAACATTTAAAACCGGCAGGATAGCAGGCCTTCATGGAGTAGGGATGGGGTTAGTTAATGAGAAGAAGCAGAACTTTAACCCCAGAGTCCTTTAAATTTGTGATAAAACCATAAATTTAATCTTTAGTTTAAACTGTGTAAAAATGTTGAAGTTTTGTGATTTGTTTAAAAGTTTGTTGCCCTGAACTTTTCCCCCACATTTAGTTACTGGCTGCTGAACTCTAATCCGTCTAAACCCAAACTGGCTGTCAACCAAGTGCTTTGTGTGTGTGTGTGTGTGTGTGCATTTTCCATTTCAACTGGGACTGTGTGTTATTTTTAGGATTTTGTGCTCCCTCTTAAACCACAAGTTTCTTGCATAAGAAAGGGGGAAAAGGAAGTTGTCATCACGTTGCCATGACGACACGATGAGGAAGGGACTCTGGGAATTACAGAAGTTTACAGAAGTTAGTGGATCAATGCCGAATAGTTGGAATTTAAAGTTGTGTCACGTGATCTCAGGTAATAATCATGATAAATTATCATTTGTCTACTGCTTACAAAGAGCTTCACACAGGAACATTTTGATGTTGTAATACATAAAATAAGTGATTTTAATGATATTTTGATCATCAAACCTATATTTGTAAAATGAGAAACATGACAGTGAGGCTACTTATCAGGGGAAGCACTAAAATACCGTGAAGTTCATTTAGATTCAGTTATTTGCTGCAAGACAGATACTTTATATTTAAAAACCCATCCATCTTTTTTTTAAATACTTAAACAATTATCTCAAGACCACTTACTTAAAATACAAAACCTAAATACAAAATAAAATCTTACATGAAAATAAAATGCATTTATAATCTGTGGAGAAACAAATCAAATCTCAGCTAAAACACCATCAAAAACTAAATGGCTGCTCGTTTTTTTTTTTTTTTTATTATTGTGAGCGTTATCATTGAAAATTATCACTGAACAAGAGGCAACAATAAATAAATAAATTAGAAGTAAATGGAAAAATAAATTAGGTAGGCTCAGAAACAAAAAATACCAGGAGCTCACATGGTATAATGTTTTATATTAACTATTGTTTTATATTAACTTAATGCATTGCGGTCACAAGCAAACCACTGTGGAGATTTACAACCAAACAACGGCTGGGAGTGTCTTTAAAATGAAATAATCACATTTTAAAAGGTAGAACTTTGTGTAAAATGAAATTAAGGAGTGGTAAAGGTACACTATTGCTGAGTCAAGCTCCTGCAGTCCCATTCACCATCACTGTCCTTGCTCAGCCTTTTTCACCAAGAGCCCAACGTGGAGCTTTTTCCCGGGAAAACTCACCCATTCCCTCTCCCTCATGTTATCGTTTCCATTTGTGAAAATGGTGCTGCTCGGCGGCTGCTGCCTCAGTCTGGATTGAAAGCAGCCACCCAGTCTGCTGCACTAGAAATGTCTCTGTTCCTACTGCAAAGCAGGAGGATGAGTCCAAACTACTGACCTGACCTACATTACAGAGACAGCTGAGGATTTTCCTAACCATTCAAATCCTTCTAAAATAAATAAAAAATTTTATTATCATTAATTCAGAATGATTTTTTCTATTATATAATGTTCTTTCTCCACTATAATCTATTAATTCAACACTTAGCTGCTCGCCTCCTTCCTCAGGGGCCACGTTTTGACAAATTTAGTCAGTTTTAATTAGTTTTTAAAGCAGATTTTCTTGTTTTTTTTGTTTTTTTTGAAAATGCTTAGTTTTAGTTTAGGTTTTATTAGGTTTAGTGTTAGTTTTAGTTTGAGTTTTCTTTCTTTCTTTTTTTTTTTCCAAATTAGGGTTATTATTTATCAGGTGCAAAATTCGAAATAATCAGAATAAGCACTGTATTATAAAAACTCAGCAAGATACAAATCAGGAGGAAACATGAACAGCATCAACAAATCAAAACACAACAGCCCATAAAATAACAGCCTTAAGTAAAAACATATGTGCAATGCTGCTTCTGAGATGGTGAGCTAACCAACACATCAACATAACATGAATCCATTCAAGAGACAATTTACAGTCCTTGGCAGCCGGGAGTCTAAAAGAGCTCCATCTGACTCATCATGAACAACCTCAACAACCCAACGACCTCCAGACCAGAGCTTTAATTCATTTAGAAGAAACATCTCATAAGTATTCCACCAGAGGTGCAGCAGCTTCCGTACAGAACCACACGTTACGTTACATTCATGGTAAAGTGAAAGCATTGAATATTTTAGACACTGAAAGTGCACGTGTCTGGTAGACTGCAGAGCCAGCAGCTGGTTAAGATGCTGATCTATCTCAGCTGGATGCTGATGTGCTAATTGTTGGTTTTTGGATTGATGCACCACCGGATTCTGGTGACTTGTTGAAAGCTTTGCAAGTAGCAGATCTGAAAAGACGTAAGATCAGGCCTGTCTGACTTATTTATACAGAGGGAGAAAAGGGCATAAAAAACATCATAACTCCATTGATTTTAATAAAACCGGAAATAAAATGTATTTAATGCATTTATCTAAAACTAAAACTTGTCAACTAAAACTGGAAATAATGCTGCTTAAAATGTAAAATTAAATGTCAGTTGATAAAAGTTAGACATTTAATTTAAGGCGTTAAGTAATTTAAAAAAGTTTCCTGAGCTGCAGTGCATCATGGGATAATTTAAACTGAAGGTCATCAACAGATCCTGATATCTGATTGGTTCCATCCTGGACACAACTTTAGGAAAAAAGTAAAGAACTGCTCCACAGTGATGTTGCTGTTGGACAGCTGGTGTTTTGGGATGTTAAGAAACTTGGATAGATTGTAATAAAATATAAAGAGAATTAACTATTGTTTTATTTAAATAAAAAAAAAAAAAACTACAACAGCGACATTTCCCTCTGCGATCAAGTATTTTTTATTTGGAATTACGGGGGATCTAAGAGGAACTCGGCTCATCTGAAGACACTCAGCTTATACTGAGGGGGAACCGTAAAAATAGTCCACTTTCCATTTCTTTTTTCATAAAGTTCCTGATGTTTCTTAAAAATAGGGATGCACCGATAATACATTTTCTTAAACCGAGAACCATTTGAGTACCTGCTGATACTGAGTACTAATATGAGTAATAAATCCTAAGGAGTGTGGACCAGAATGTCCGATGTGAAGAACAACTCGAGCACCGCTATCCTGGAGATCTTAGATGTTCTCCAAATCCTGCTCCAGGAAAATTTCTGCCTTGTTTTAACACTGGGAATGAGGGTTCATATCTGGGTTCCTCTTACTGACTCTGACTGGGAAGTTATTCCTTAATTCCACATCCCTCATTCCTTAATTTATTTTCCAAAATATTTTCTCAGAATATAGTTTATTTTCTGGTTGACAGGTACTTCATAAGCCCTTTATATTTAATCTAAAAATGAAACAAAGTTCTCTGTGTTCCTCGCTTCTTTTTTTCCCGTAGGACAGAAATGTTTTTATCATAAATCTGTCAGCGTCTCAACCATCTGCTGAAAATACAGGATGAGAAACTTTCAGGCTAAAACCTTAAATGATGCATGATCGACTTTTATTGGAAATTCTTTTGGTTACTCCCGTTTATCTGATGAATCCTTTGTCAGTTATTTCTTCATTAAAAGGAAACTTGTTTGAAAAGTCTTTGCATCAAGTCTGAAAAGTGAGCAGAGTTTGTTTGCTCGCTGTAAACCTTTTAAATTCTCCAGACATATTTTGGTTTTCCTCCTAACGTCTACCGTTGCTGAGAAGTTGATGCTGCTTCGTTAGAGTCCAACCTGCAGCCTGTAAAGTGTCTTCTTGTTTCTACTTAGCTTCCAGTGGTGTGAATAGAAATTGAAACCAGCAGCGTTCCCACAAACAGAGACTGATAACATCATCTTCTGAAGTTTATTTCTCCATGACATTGTTCTCCCGGCTGCAATAATAGATGGATAAAGATCTCTTTTAGATTAAGCTATCCAAATTCAGAAAGGATTAAAAAGCACGTGTTTTTATTAGAAACTAATTGGAGAGCAGGGAGGAGGAGGAGCAGAATGAGGAAGAGCAGAGGTCAGCATTCCTGCAGGTCCTCGGAGACCCAGAGAGATGCTGCAGAAAGGACAGGAGAAACCTGATCAGCTCTGAAAGAGGTCAGAAACATCCGAGCTGCTTTCCGATGCTCACGAAGTAGATTATTAAAGTTTAGGAAGATTCAGTAATGGATGAGTTATTTTAAAACATGTTAAAGTACCTTTGCAGAGCAGAAAATGTGCATCATCTTTTTGATGCGAGACACACATCCTGTCAATCATCAAACCTGCTGCTGCTCATTATTTACTTTACTATACACTTAGTTTTTAGATGCTTTTAGACCAAGCATCTGTCTCATATTGTAATTTGTGGCTCGTATCTGATATCTTATACATCTCTTTTGTGTGCTGTGTTTTATGTGACTGCTGAACATTTCGCCTGCTGGCAAAGTCAGTCCCACTTCTGGGACATCCGTCTGTCCAGTTAGGAAGTAAAACTGATCGTGAATCAGTTTCACCTGCTGTTGTACGAATGGACCAGTGGAAATGAAGCGGTTATCAAGACAGCTCCTTTAAAGGAAAAGTCCTGCAGCTTCAGGCCACAGACCATTTCTCTGTCTTCATCCTGTTTGGATGATTTTGCTCAGGTGTGCATGTAGCCAGTGGCCTCTCCACTAGAGGTGACATGAGGCATGTCTGCAGCTGCTCAGGTAGTGCAGCTCATCCGGGAAAGCACATCACTAAACCACAAACATGTTTAATTAACCTCACACCTTAAAATGTAAATATAGTTGACTTTAAAAACTTATGTACAAATTTAGCAAATAATAATGTTATCAGGCATCTAAGCTACATAAAAATCCTGGATTTTGTACAAATATTTACAAAATTAGTTTTCACCATAGGATGCTACATAAATGTTTTACACCAAAAGCCAGTTCCTGTCTATGAAAAGACGGAGGACAACGCAGGTTAGACATTTTCCAGATGTTCGTCCTCCTGTCCACCAGGTGGCAGCACTTCAATCTGATTTGGTGGATTTTGGTCTCTCCGACAACTTTTCCCTCTTCCTCAGCGACCAAATGTGATGCTAATATACACAGAACACATATGCTATCATAACTTTTTTCTTTTTTGTGTATCAACACAATTTAAGAACTAGTAAATGGTTTGAAGTCTGCACTGTTGATGTTGGAATGGTGACTTGGCAAGGCTGTGTCTTGCTGCTACGAAATCTTAAATCAGATATGGGATTAGGATGTACTGGCGTGTCTGTCGACCCCGGACGGAAAACACTGCAGCGCTAGAGCATAAGTTCCCAACCTATTTTTCTTTGAGGACCCCCTTCATGCACTAAAAAGCCATGGACCCCTGCCCCACCCCATGCTGAAACCATGCTTGGTTTTATGCTTTGAAAAGTTAGATTCTTACCATGAATACTGTATTCTGTCCTTCGACAGAGCCTACGTTAAATTAACAACATATACCCTTACTTTTATTTTCTTACAATAGGGACAATGTGTGGACATTAATCACGATGGTTCTGAATGTTTAAAGCCTCAGGGTCTCTTAAGGATACCCACTTGGGGGAGTCCCAGACCCAGGTTGAGAACCACTGTGCTAGAGCACTGTTTGGGATAAGTAATGCCTTAAAAGAACCATAGAAGAAGACAGTACACAAAGTTACTTGCAGTGCAGTCATTGCTGCACCTGAGAATGAAAACATGTTTGTCTGGAAGAATTTTGGCCACTGATGGCCACCGTCCTTTGTGCTTGGTATTTGAAATCTTTGCTATATCCATCTTTACCACTAGATGGCAGTAATTATTATAGTGTACCTTTTAAAATAGGTTGTAGTGCAAAGGCTGCATACATGTTGAGACACAACTTCGGTACATCATTACTATTCAAAATATGTTGAGGATTAAGTTGTTTAAACAGACGTATCACAAAAACCATGTAAAAAAAAAAAAAAAGTTTCAGCGATTTTATTAGACGAGCAATTTAGAAGATGGGACAAGAGAAGAATGATTTAGTTTGTAGTTGAATTCTCTTTAGTATTTGAATATTTTGGAACACATTTTCCTACACCTGTATTTCCATACATTCAGGTATTCAGTTCTGTGCATGGAGTATTTGCATTTTTACAGCTGGGACAGAAAATATCCTCCATTTCTGAACAGTCTCTACTTCCTACTTTCTTCTGGGTCATAACTGGTGTTTTCTAAAGTGAATTTGGTTTCTTCTGACTCTTATTGGATGATACACAGCATTTCTAGCAGTGCACCTAAATTATAGAACAATCTTCTTTTGTACGTACGACAGGCCCCCACACTGTCCATTTTAAATCTTATTTATTGCCTTTCAACAAAACTTATTTAGTTTTTAATTAATTTATTCAACTTTTTTATTGTGTGGATTTGATTTAATCTGTTTTACCATTACTGAAGTTTAATTGTTTCTGCTTTTTTTTTATCCATCTCAGGTTTACAGGACTTTGAGCCATTGCTGGTTTTAAAGTGTTTTATAAATAAATTTATAATGAATTGATGGTGATGATACCAACCTCTGATAGTGAGTCATGCATTTAGCTCCAGACGTTTCCTTTCAAGAAGGAAGATGGTTCAGTTGTGATGAATAACGTTACTGTACATAATTTAATTCTCCAAACTCCACATGTGGAGTCTAATTTCATGCCTTTTATGACAGACTTGAGTTAAGCTTTTATGGGTTTTTCTATTGAATTGAGTAAAAGTTGAAAACTGGAGGTCAAACTTCATCCAGCTTCTCAGTCTGTAGAATTTAATGGTAAAACCAGATAAAAACAAAGTCTCCACCTTATGACTGATGCGGACATTAGAAACGATTGTTTCAGCTTTGAGAAGACGCTTTTAACTCTCCCTTCCTTTGGTTCCGGTCTAATCAGGATTCTAATGATGTTTCTCTGAAACTGAGATAATGTAAAAGCCATCTGGGGGATTTTCTGAGAGACTGAATTAAATTTATTTAGGTCTGTTTCTAAATGATAAATTTGTGACTGCAGAGCTGCATTAGTGTAATTCAGACATATTGACCCACCTCTGCAGCTCTCACTGAAAACTGATTCGAACTGGATCAGTACAGTTCGAACAATCGTGGATTTACACGTTATAACTCTAGATTCCTCCGAGGCAGGAGAGGAGTCTCTATGGTGTGTTTTCCTGCCGTATATGAACCTGCTGCAGAGAAAACATCCTCCACTCTGTACATGAACAATGTGGTAAACATCCTCCCTCTGTTCCTCGGAAATGCCCCACTGAGTTCATGTAGTAGATCAGAAAGAGAGACAGTCTGTAAACCTGGAGAAGGGCAGCAGAGACCTCCCCTCATAAACCCGGACCGCTGTCCGATGGCAAAACCACACGTGTGTTTTCTAACTGGTGTCATATTGAGTTTCTTCCATCCTGTTCAACCCAAACACATTCACACGCTCTGATGATAAACTGTTGACCTCCAGGTGATTTGTAAATATTATTGTTAAAAATCTGATTTAATTCATTTTAATTGATCAAATATGAACATTCTGTTTAAAAAAAAACATATTTTTAGTGCTTAATATTTGTAATATTTGTTTTCTAACCAAAAATAATGACAGTTGTAGCACATTTACACGTCATAATTGATGAACAATAAGAGATAAAACACTAGTTTAGATCTTTCTGTAACATGTAAAAGTATGGATGGATGGATGGATGGATGGATGGATGGATGGAAGGAATGTAATTGCACCAGTCTGGACATAGTGTGCATGATCATGTATTTATTTAGTATGATATTGAGTTTCTTTTATTTATCCACATCAATGTTTCGGTGCAACTAACCGTGATGCCTCCTGGTTGCAGAGTTTGGGGACAGCAGTTTCTGATGCTGCCTGTTGCTATGAAACTGAAGGGGGATCTGCAGACCCCCAGAACAGATTGGCTCTGGTTCTTGTATAGCAGATGCTTGGTGTTCACCCTCTGTGGTGCAGGGGTTGTAGCTGAGGGCCTTAGAAAGATACAAAGCCTGGGGACCTGAATGAAGAAGTGTTTATATTGTTCAGCTGTAACAGAAATCTGTAACCAGAGCATCATTAAGGAAAAGAGTCTCTGGCTTTATATGCAAGAGGGTGAGATTTTGTCACCTTGTCCTTGAAGATGGATGAGGAGTAAACTGGTGCAGATAAAGCCCTCGAATGCAGCAGTTGCACACTCTTATCAAGCACTCACAGCTTGATTGGATGCAGTTGCTATCGTTTTATTTGTTCCAGTTCTCTTTGATGACTGGCTGCTTCAACATGCTGCAGACGAGTGTTGAAATGAATGATGATGGTGGAGGAGCATCCTGAGTAATGGCATCATCTGTTTGTGGGCAAGTAAAGTGTTTTTTTTGTTGACGTTTGGTCTTGTTAACTGGTTTTCAGACACTGGAAATGGTTGTCATTCATCTCTTTTCTGGAGAAAAAGAAATGGATGTTTTTTTTCTTTTCTTTTCCAGCGCAAACACAAAAGGTGGATAATGGATAATTTTAATGAATAGCTGGTCGAGACCATAAGGAAGATGAAAAAATTTTAGACACATGCAGCATATAAAGACATGGACACGGCTGCATGCAAAACCCTGCCTTATCACAGGTGAGGCTTTGAGCTGTTAATGAGTGGATTCATAGAAATAAACTGTGCCCCCTCCAGGGATTGGAAGCAGAAAAAAATGCCCCAAAACCTGGGCAAGCAGCAGCTACCTTGGAGCATGAAACCCCAGAAGCCCACTGCAGGGACAAAACAAACAGCAGAGGCCCTGCGGCTATGGAGCAAGAGGGCGAGTCAAGGGTGTGATCCAGGACTCCATGAACCCGAGTACTACCCAACCCTCTAGCAGAGACCTCTTCCTGGCTAGCTTGATTTTTAGGATGCTGTATGTTGGGAGTTTAGTGATTTAGTGGAGCATAGCGTGTTCCCATGACGTGGAAAGTTGTCACCTTTTAACTAGTTTAAAGAAACAAAAACAAGTTTCCCATGGCAGTAACAGGAAAACATGTCACAAGGTTGCCATGCAGGCAGAAAGGATGTACAATCAAAACAAAGTTGAACTTTGACTCATTTCTACTCGGTGATGTTTGTGAATCTCGCAGCAGAAAAATACCTAAAACCAAAACCCTATTATGTAGCTGATGGAAAGAGCTGCTGCAAGTATTTCACCAAACAGCGGTTGAATGTTGGTCTCAGTTTTGGTTTTGTGATGGACTAGGAGCAGCTCGAGCCCCCTCGCCGCCCTCCATTTGAATAATCTGTTATCTGGAGAACACCCATTATAGTTCCTGTTCAAGTTAGTTTACCACAACTACCGTCACACAAAGTGCTGCACAGCCCAACAATAAAACACTCCAAAACAGATGCAATATAAACATACTTAAAAAATATTAAACACAAACTAAGATACTTCAAAGTAAGAAAAATACCCCCTATCATTGACCTTAGAGTGTGTTTTAAGTAAGGATTTAAAAGCAGAGATAGACTTAGTACTTCTGACCGAGGACCTCGGAGCTCCAGTCGGAGCACGCTTGTTTAGAAGCTCAGACAAATACAGCGGAGCCAAGTCATTTAGCATTTAACTAAACTCAAGGGGGGCTGGTGAAGCTCAGAAAGGACAGGAGTAATATGGTCAAAGTCTCCTTCCAGTCAGCCTTCGGGCAGTTTTATTTTGAGCAAGCTGGAGCCGGTGGAGAGAAGCTTTGCAAATGTCATAGTAAAGAGAATTACAATAATCTAGATGAGACATGATTAACAGGTAAATCAAATCAAACTTTATTTCTACAGCACTTTTCATGCCACAGGTAACACAAAGTACTTGACATGATTAAAAACACTTATGCATATTAAAAATGAAACAAGCCTTTACATACAAGAATTACATAAAAATAAAAACTCATTAAAATATTTTATTATATTAAAATATTTCAGTCGCACACACATGTATACACACACCAAGCAGCGCCCCCCAACCCCCCGATAAGTGCAATCACCGCGACAACAGCCCCCAGACCGAGCAGACAAAACTCCCAGCGAGGAGGATCCCCATGGGGAAAACACTGGAGTTAAAATGAAGATTAAATAACCTTAAGAAACAATAAGAACAGCTAAGAATGAATAAATAAATAAGTCGTACAGTTGAATAAAATGAAAATAAGATGACATGAAATAAAGTTATGTAAAATAAATTAAGATAAAATAAATTTAGTTAAAAGCCAAGCTAAAAAGGTCTTAAGCCTCTTTTTAAAACCATCAACGTTCTCTGCAGCCCTGAGGCCCTCCGGCAGACTGTTCCACAGACGAGGGCCGTATGTCCTGGTCCTCACCCTTGGAACAACTAAAAGGCTGGAACCAGAGGACCTCAGGGTCCGCAACGGTTCATGACTTAAAAGAAGGTCTGATAAATAAGAAGACCATTAAGACATTTATAAACTACTAAAAGAACCTTAAAATCAATCCTGAACGCACGGGGAGCCAATGCAGCGATTTTAAAACTGGTGTAATGTGTCCCCGTCCTCTGGTCCTTGTGCTGCTGAGCCCTGAGTTCTGGAGTAGTTGTAGGTTTGAAATGGACATTTTAGGAAGACCAGAGAGCAGGGCATGACAATAATCTATTCTACAGAAATAAAAGCATGCATCAGCACCTCCGTGCTGACAAGAGAGAGAAATCGTAAGCCACCTTCTCAATGTCATTTTAGGATAAGTGTGGCTTAACCCTCCTGAGTTATCACAAAATGGTGTTTAAAAAAAAACACAAAACAGATTTGACAGCATGACCACTTTCAGCTTCTGTAATATTTAGCTCAGTTTAAACCACAGAAGAAGAAAAAAGAATGTCCTGACATGTACTTTCATTTTCACCTGAATGCATGAAGCAGCCTAATTTGTGATAATTTTGGGTCTTTAACTCTTATAAGTCACATGCTTCATATCATAACCAATATGAAAAGGTTTTACATCATCACAGGATTGATGGTAAATATGAGTGAAGCTGCCTCACAAAACCTTTTCTTTGGTCATGTTTTGTGTATGAATCTGTTTTTATTTTTTACAAACACATTGTTCATGCAAAGGTTGAAGTTTCATTTCACAATAGTGTAGTCATGTTGGCAAATAGAGCATCTTATATCATTTTTACAACAAAAGAATCCTGTTTAAATGGGTATTTTTAAACACAAGTGTGGTATATTTACTAAAACAAGCACATTAAATCTTCCACCAGGGGTAGTGTGTTTACCTTAAGTGCTATAGCTTACCACTCAAGTATGTCACGACCTCTCAGGGGACAAATTTTTTAAATGAAAATAAAAATATTGTGTTGTTAAACATGTTTTTTAAAATTAAAATAAATTAAAATAAGTAAATGAATAATTATAAGGTGGAATCTGTGCAGATTGTACAGCTAACATGGTTTTCAGCCATTCATTGAGCAGATTGCAGTGAAATGATAGATTGTTATTTTCATTTTGGTGAAATTGGCATGTTCTTAAATTTCAAAGCGAATACTTGTAAAAGACATCGAGGTAATGCAGTGATACCAGGACTTCCTTCAGAGTAGAGTCGAGTCTGTAAGCTTTGACAACATGAGGTGATAGCATCATGCTTTATCCTTTAAGCTGTGGTGGACCACAGTCTTTTGATGTGCATAAGCTTTTTCAGATAATTATGCTGGCTCATTATCTTACAGGAACATACAGATTAGCTCTGAACAGTGAGACTAAGGGTGAACTGCCTGCTGTCTTTCAGAGAGCTAAAATTAAGAAACCTTGTCTGGTTTTTTTGTTTCTGTCAGTTTCAGAGCCACATTTGAAACATGCTGGTTGGTAAACGTATATAACCCTGAGGGGAAAATGTGCTCTGGACAGTCTTGCAGCCAGGTGATGTGTTGATACAAACTACTGCAAAGTCATTTTGCACCAGACTGAATCACATTGAGCCCATTTCCATGACCATAAAATCATGAGCAGAGCAGGGAGAGAGTTCTGCATCCTGGTGGACCAAGCTGTCCCTCAGTCTGCTGGTCCTGGTCCTGGCTCGCAGGCCCTGCAGTCTCCTCATCCAGTTTCAGCATCAGAGATTTGGCTGGTTAGGACAAAGGAAAAATGTTTAGATGCCATGGTGGGGTATGAAATACGAAATGCTTTAATGCTGACCCACAATTCCTTTTTAAAACCACTTATGTTTTAATAAACACAGATTTGAACAAGTCCTCAGCCTGCATCAGATGCTGTATGCGAGAACTTTCCTGTCTTTTATTTTAACAGACCCGAAGCTTTGATTTTACACGAGGAAACACTGGAGAGTTTTGATGCAAAGATGCTTGGTCGAGTTTTCTCCCAACTAAACCAAACAACCTGCCTTTTAGACCCATTTCCCACATCACTTTAAAAACATTTTATGGTTTCTTTGAGCCTGAGCTTTTAAACTTAGCAAACTACTCTCTGCAGACGGGAGTCTTCCCCACATCCTGAAGAAGAGGAACTTGGATCCAAACATTCTTGATAATTACCGATCTGTATACAAGTTACAGTTTTTAAGCAAAATGACAGAAAAAGCTGTTTTTATTCAATTGCATGAGTTTTTGAATAAACACTATTTTTTAAAAAAATCAATCTGGGTTTAGGACAAACCACAGTACAGAGACAGAAACTTTCTGTCCTGGTTCTGCTGGATCTTAGTGCCACATTCAATATAGTAGATGACCAAATTTTATTAGACAGATTCAGAAGTCTTGTGGGCCTGTCAGGTACTGTTGTTAACTGGTTTTATTCCTATTTCACAGATCGACAATTTATTTGTAAGTATGGATACATGCTCCTCAGGAATTCAATAAATAAAATGTGGGGTCCCCCGAGGATCAATTTAAGGCCAAATACTTTTTAATCTGTACATGTTGCCTCATGCGGAGACACAGCATTAACTTTCACAGCTATGCTGATGACACACAGCTTTATATGATGGTGTCTTCTGATGACCTGGAGCCGGTTAATATCCTTTTAAGTTGCATTTTAGATATTAAGTCATGGATGGCAGAGAACTTCTTACAGCTTAATCAGGACAAAACAGAAACTTTAATTATGGGTCCCGAGGGCAAGAGAGAGATCATTTTATCAAAATTAAAACATTTTATTTCTTTTTGGTGTGTGAGAAATCTGGGTGTTCTTTTCAACTCTGAGCTTGATTTTACTCCACACATCAGAAATGTCAGAAAAACTGGATTTTATCATTTTAAAAACATCACAAGAGTCTGCCCATTTCTCTCTCTTGCCAGCATGGAGATGCTGATGCTTTTATTTCTAGTCGATTAGATTACTGTAAAGCCATTCTCTTTGTTCTTCCCAAAAAGTCTATTACATATTACATTACTTCAGAACTCTCTCGAGCAGCCTGCCGGAGCTCCTCAGGGCTGCAGAGACTGTTGATTTTTTTTTTTTAAAGAGTCTCAAGACCTTTTTAGTTGAGCTATTAACTGAATTTGATTTGATCTTAATTTATTTATTAAAATTTATTTTACTTTTTATTTTCATTTTATTCAACTTGCTTTTTTTGGTAAATTTTTTTATGAAGTCGTTTATGTGTATATTATTGCTGCTCTAAGTTTTTCTTATTGATTCTCTAATTTATTTAATCTTTGTTTTAACTCCAGTGTTTTCCTAATGAGGATCCTCCATGCTGGGGGTTTGCCTCCTCGGTCTGGGGGTTGTTGCCGTGGTGATCGCCCTTGTCTGGGTGGCCGGGGGTCCTGTACTGCAGCCCTATGGCTGTGGTGTAAGCCCCAGCCTGCCCTGATCTGGGTGGTTTCTATGGCGGCAGCCTCTGTGGACGTGGGTAAACTGGCTCCTGGTGTGGACTGATCCCCATGACATTGTTTCCTCACAGCAGCATTGAGACTTTTAGTATTTTTATACCTACATTCAGTTTAGAGACAGAAATTAGGGAGTCATGTTATGCTTTGTTTGTGTATATGCGTGTGTGTGTGTGTGTGTGTTCAACTTTGTGTGAAAGACTTTAATGAGTGTGGTATTAAATTGCTGTGTTATCTGTTTTGATGTGTGAAGGCTTGTTTTATTTTAATATGCATGAATTAATTATTTTTTAATCATGTAAAGCACTTTGTTGCCTGCATGAAAAGAGCTTTATAAATAAAGTTTATTTTGATTCCAGGAAGTTTATTCGACTTGTTGGACCCGATAGTTGTGGGATTCAATATTTTGCGTTTCAGCTTATGAATAAATGATCTTTTACTAGATGGAGATTGATGTGATGAGCTCATCTCTGCCATAATCCACCAAGAAGGGAGAACAGACATGGCAAAGATGGAGAGATAACAGAAGTCAGAGGGGAAGGAAGTCCTCCATACAAACCATCGGAGGGAGGGAGGGATACGGGGAGAACAGGAAGCAAAAAAGGGAGTGAATCAACAGTGATGAATTCAGATGTTAATATTTAGAAGTACTTTAGAGGGATAAAAATATTTTTGCTCCGGAGTACATCAGTACATCAGCTTGAGATCTTCCACATCTGTTTTTCCTGTAAGCCCATTCCTTTGGCTTAAGAATGGAAAAATATCAACAAGGTATCTCCATAATGAGAGTTAGTTATTATATGATTCTATGTTATAATTTTGAAATAAAAACTCAATTTAATTATGAGATTCAGTATGAGATAAAATAGCCCAGATTGAGATTTAATATAATAATTGTAATAAAATCAAAATTGAAATATTTATTATGAGATTAAAAAAAATTTTGGGATAAAAAATCCAAATTAAGTTAAAAGGTAGTAAGATTCAATTAATGAAAAGATACCACAAACATTGCTGCTTAGTCCGTATTTAAGCCGCAGATTCCCAACCTGAAGGATTAAAATCTGAAGGCGTTCGTCTTGGTTTTTTTTCCAACTTTAGGAGGAAAATTTTGTCACCATGACAATTATCAATATGAATACAGAGGTAACGGGAACAAAAGTTGCAGCCGTTCCTTAGACTGGAAAATGGTACAACAGTGTTAACCAGTAGTTTAAATAAAGCTTTAACCGTTTAAAGCCCGACCCAAGAAAAAAATGATTATTTTGCTCTTTAACTAAATATATAAAAACATAAATATATATTTCTTGTATATTTAGCATTTACCACCATGTGATATGACACAGTTATTGTATTATACTCTGACTGCTGGTGGCTGCCAGGGGGAAGAAGACAAGCATCAGATTATGTTCAACAGGGTTTTAAACAAAGTTTTTTACCATAAAATGATGAAAAAGTTCTCAAACTGTATCAATTATGATACAGGAAGGTAAGAGCCTCTCAATGGATAATTCCTGCATGGACGACGATGCTTCAGCTGCAACACGTTATTGGACCTTGACTATGAAATGAGAAGCTCAAACAACCATGTAAAAAAAACACATCCTGTAGTTGTAGAAAAGATGTTGTTCCAGAAGGGTCAGATCATTGGCATCAAGCAGAGAAAACATCTAAGGAGAAACAGAAACGACTAAAACCGGGTTAGAACTGTCCAACACATGACTAAAAACTGGAAGGATGGTGGGAACCATCGTCTTGAAATGTGGTCAGAAAAACATCCTGAATGATGGTGATCACTTAAACGTTTGGTGAGAAACAGCAGTAGAATTCAGGACTATGTTTTAATAGTGAAATCCCAGTAAATACTCAACCATGCCATGTTCAAAGTCACTTAAATCCTTTCTTCCCCACTCTGATGCTCAGATTGAACTTCAGTAAGTCGTTGCCATGGCTGCCTGACTAGATGCTGCCATCTGATTGGTTGATTAAGTTGAACAGGTGGAGCTGACAAACCTTATTTCTGTTCTTCTACATTTATAATATGAGAAATATTGAAATTTTGTCTCTGGTGTAAAATATGTTTCATATTTAGACTTAAATTGAGTGTTTTTGTTAAGTTCTACCTGATGCACGTATGACTCCTTCAGCCTATCGGAGCACCTAGAATTAATTTTTCCTTCGTCATTTACAGCCACAGACACAACCAGGACAGCCAGTAGCTGATGTTTCCTCCAGTTTGAGAACATCTGTATCATCTGCAAAGCTGTCACCATGGTAACAGAAGCATCCTGTTCTGATTTATTGACGTGACTGTGTTTTTCAGCTGGGATGAACGGAGCGTGAGAAGACTGTAATGTTCCACAATCAGGCAGATGATCTAAGATAAAAAATTCCCAGCTTTCTTCGGTTTCTCTCAAATCTCATGTAAGTTGTGCAACTTTCCCTTTAACACGACCAGATTTTGATTTATCTTAACTAGAGAGAGGAAGCCTCTAGTTAAGCTCCTCTGGTCTGAGGACCAGTTTGGTCTGTGAATATCTAAAGTATTTCAGTACATTCCTGAAGATGTTTAATGTTTCTGTGGTTGAGTTCAAATAGAAGACATGACTTCTAGTTTATAAGAGTCTTAGTGTGGCCACTAAAACCTCAGTGGGAAAAGTAGAAGCATCATTCCTTGCCATTAGGATGACAAAAATAAATAAATAAATTTGGAGAGTAAATCCTTATCTTAGAAAAGGGATCATATTCTTTGTTCTTAAGACATCAGTTTCTATGAACAGGTCCTGACAGGCGTAAAAAAACACTCCACCCTAACCCCACCCACAGACACACTGCCATGTGTCAGGCTGAACGAAGAATTTCTTTAGGATGACGGAGAAAAGAAGGAAGAGGGAACAAGAGGCATGAATTCTTTGTTTGTATCATCATAAACAGGCTGGCTTCTCTCCAGCTTCTCGCTGCATTTAACAAAAACTTGGCAGAGAGACGCACAGACAGAAACGAGATGCAGAGACAAACAAAATAAATGCTTCACATAAAAAGAGGAGAAAAGGGGGTTTTAGGGATCCCAAACCTCTTAACCCTTTAAACACCAAGTCTTTTGTTTTTGCTATTTTTTGCTCCGCCTGCTTGCTTTCTAATGTAAAAATGCCTTCAGGGCCTTTTAATCCCAGTCAGCATCAGACATGTTTCCAGCCTCAGCTGTCAGGTTATGAGGCTAAAATTATGTCAATTAAATGTATGAATAGATGTAGCAGCATAAAGGTCGACCAGAAGAAGAAAACAGAATTTATTACTAGCAGAACTTTGTAGAAATAACACACAGATCAACAGTGACCAAACCTTTTCTCATCTCATCGTTCTCTCAAGTCTTGGCTTTCAGGAGAAAAATATTAGAAATAAACACACAACAGAAACTATTTCCATGTTTCCACTTTTTCCTCATTTCCAGTTATTCCTGCTACTATTTACCTGCTATCCTCACTAAACCAACTCCAGCTCAGCTGCTTTGTGGCGCCACCGTGCATCAGAAACGTTTAACAGGAAGTGGCTTCATCATCATGTCCAGGTCTAAATAGACATCTCTTAGCAACATCGTAGTGACAGTCATTTTTTTATGATGAAAATGTGATAACGCTGTTATCATTGATGACTTTTGCTGTTCATGGTACTCCCAGAGAACGTTTTTCTACTTAATACGTTGAATTAACTTGTCTCTTTTACAAGATCCTCTAGTTTTAATTTTAAAGTCATTAAATCTGAGTTAAATGCCCAAACTGTTATTCATCATTATTTATGATCTGAAAGTTGAAAACTTCTCATCTTCCATTTCATTTGGCCCATTTTAACCCTCTGTGGATCTTTTAGTGTTAACATTCCACTTTTTCAGGTTGGTTACTTCGCAGCAGGATGACGGTGACATCTTCACAACCCTCAGATTACAATCCACTGATACTAAATACGCCATGACTGGTCTCTGGGAAAGGATTAATAGTCAATAACAAGCTGTTTTAGCTGAGGCTACGTGACTTCTTAGTATCAAGTGTTTGTCGGTAATAAATTAAGCCTGAGGTGCTGTTTCCCCTCCTTTATTTTTCTTTTCTTTTTGTTAGCCTGCTCTCTCTTTCTTGGGGAGATACTCGACTTTTCTTGCTCCTATACCATTGCTTTATCAGACTTAAATTATTAGGCCTGTAATCTTTTTTTTTTTAAAAAAAAAAAGATTATTTTATCCTAAAAAGAAATAATAAAACCAAAAAACATTTTTTTTTTTAAAATCTATTCCCTTTTAACTTGGTGTGATAAAAGGGATAAACTAGAGGTGCACTCAGTCCATCTTCCACTAATACCCGAGCCAATGGTCTTTAACCAGTTTAATTCATTAATGGTTTATAATCCAGCTCTCGTACTGCTGCCTCAGCTCCCGTCTGGGCCAAAAACAAAAAAGATGACCACATCCTTTACTAGTCTCTAATCAGCTGAGGAGGAAACTTACAAATAAACCAGTTAATCAATAAAAACGACAAGTCTTTAAGAGAAATTCAGATCATATATCTTATAAAACAGTTTTTCTTTATCACACAATTTCTTTGTTTTATTAATTAAATTTAATTAAATAATCAAAAACAGATCAATTATAGTCAGGAAAAAAAATTAAAAGGAGCAGAAAGAAGAAAAAATAACTTTTTACATGAACAACACAAATATATCTGTCACACCCAACAGCATTAAGCATACGTTGCACATGCTAAATAGGAACAATTTATATATTTACATTTATTATTATTATCGTTATTATTATTATTATTATTATTATTAGTAGTAGTGGTAGTGGTAGTAGTAGTAGTAGTAGTAGTAGTAGTTGTTATTATTATTATTGTTGTTGTTGTTGTTATTAGCATATACCGTTGCTGCTACATCATATACTGTTATTATTACACAGTTGCTTTTAATAATATTATTTGACAAGTGCCCTTAAATATATTTATTCTATTTTTCTACTTTCAATATTTTCAATCTTGTTGTGTTTTTGTGTATTTTGGGTATTTTGTGTACGATACTGGACGGCTATGACAACTTAATTTCCCCTCGGGGATGAATAAAGTCTGTCCGTCCAGCTAGCTCCAGTAACATATAAACGGATACTTTACATATTTATTTTAATAAATTTCACAAGTGTTTAGAACATTTCTATTTCGTTTCTGATTTATAACCTAAGACTAAAACTAAATTCTCTGCTTCTTTGGCTGATTTTCACACAAACATTATGTCTGTTTATAAAACAGCCTTTTGCAAAAGACCAGAAATAAAAAGTTCATGGCATTTAAGATCAACAAATTCTGGGTTGTTTAAACGGATGTTACACAATACAGAGTTTATATGGTAATCTGAGTGTGTTGTCGTTCTGGTCCCCTTCAAGTATGAGGAGTGTTTGGTATTTCCAGCTGGTTGGCTGGGCTCTGACTGGAGAGCGGCTCTCAGAGCTGGAGCACATGAGGGCTGTTGAAACAATGTTGGAGTGAAACTGAATGTGTTCAGACTTGCAACACAGAGATGTGGGAACGGCTCCCAGCACACAACTCTGAGCCAGCGAAGGACATGAAACACCTTTGTATCTGTAAGAAGGAGATTTTAAAGCAGTAATGAGGCAACGTTGACATTTCTGAGGTATTTATTCCTTTAGGGGCAAAATTTTATGTCAAAACATATTGAAAATATTTCAGGTCTTTAGTGATATTTGACTCATTCAAGAGCAAAAAGGCTTCAAACTCGAGGGATGAACCATTGTTGTTGACATGTAACGGAAAACTTTAATTTTAAACTGGATCTTTGGGCTCATTGTTACCAGCAGTCTGTCACCAGGCACATCACATCCCCATCTATAAAAACAAGCAGAGATCAGACCGGTAAAAGACAGAAAATAGAGCTGTTGGCTGCAAACTTGGCTTATCTCAGCAGAAACTGAAATGCAGAAACTGGACACCTGAAGGACAAAAGAAGAGTCAGGACTAAAAACGTTCTACAGCAGATGAACAGGATCTGAAATCCAGCAAAGTCCTGAACCAGGACCTGAGATGGGACCTTCAGTTAATCCATCTACTGTTGCCTCATCAGAAATGGTCTCCATGGAAACGTGGCTGTGAAGAAGCCATTCTTAAGGAAGGCTGATTAGTCATTTAGCAGACAGTTTTATCCAGTGACGTGGTTAGGCACCCAACTGGAAGGTGGTAATATCAGTCTCCTGGGGAATCGAACTGTGGTCTGATGCGCTGCCAACTGAGGTAACCAGCCACCGATGTAGGTCACATGACACAAGAACTGGACTGAAGATCAGTGGAAACAGGTGTGATGGAGGGATGGATCCGCTCCAGAACCTGGACCTCAGCAGGTATGACTGAGGGACATATCCTCCCTGGAGAACTATTCCTGAAGACGATGTAAAGAAAACTTCTCTAAGAGGGTTCAGACTGGGAAAAAGTCCTTCGAACTGGACCGATGGTTTTTATGTGTCTCCATGTATGATCCGATCTCTGCTTCTAGATCTTGTTTCTTGCTGATGGTTGCTTATCTGGCTGCTTATACTGTTGGACTAAGAGGTAGATCTGTGAAGGTCCCAGGGGTATAATGTTTGCCACAAAACAACCTCCACAAAGTCAGACTCCATTTTTTGTCGTATTTATTCTTTAAGTTTTAAGTCCTTTTCACAGCTTTAAAATCTTTTTGAGGTTTATAGTGAATATTTTAGAAGTGGAGCGATGCCTGTAGACAGTTGTAACATCTGGAGTTTGAATCACAGACTCTGACATGTTGCTTTGAAGAAATAATACAATGTCCTCTGACCTGAATATTTCTCTTTTAGCGATTTCTCTGCACACTTTCTTGCTTTTACATTGGTTCTGTGTCAACAGTTAAGTAATAAAAGCAGCTCAGGGTATTTCAAGCTGCTCGTCTAGACCGATGACTTCTCACCCTCAGTATGATCACACACCTTTTGCCCAGTCAACTTTGGACTGTTTTCTTTGCAAGGTCCTCTAGAGCTGAGAAAAACAGTTTTGCCCTTTCCTCCATGAACAGATGTATCCCGGTAGAACCAAAAGATGCATGTCCTCTGATAACATTCTTAACGGCGCCTCATTTTAAGTTCTTTTTATTCTCTTTTGGTTGGCCAACGTGTGTCACTGTTTCATGTTATTAATAATGTAGGAATAAGTAACCAGATATCAATACTGTTATTTTTTAATCTATGCCAGCATTAGTTATTGCCATTTTTTAAAAATATTCATATACTTGACCCATTTAAGCTCCATTAATGTGTAATTGTGTTTTTGTCATAAAGAAAAGTTTAAGTTGGACCATTTAAATATCGAATATTTTTTCATGTCAGCCATAACTATGTATATTCCTTCACAAAGGACACGTAAACACACATAATCATCCATCCATCCATTTTCTTCCGCTTATCCGGAGTCGGGTCGCTGGGGCAGCTGCCTAAGGAGGGAAACCCAGACTTCCCTCTCCCCGGCCACATTTCGGAGGGATCCTGAGGCGTTCTCAGGTCAGCCGAGAGATGTAGTCTGTCCAGCGTGTCCTAGGTCTTCCCCGGGGCCTCTTTCCGGTGGGACGTGCCCGGAACACCTCACCAGGGAGGCGTCCAGGAGGCATCCTAACCAGATGCTCGAGCCACCTCATCTGGCTCCTCTCGATGTGGAGGAGCAGCGGCTCTACTGACCCTCCCGGTTCTCTGAATTTCTCACCCTATCTCTAAGGGAGAGCCCGGCCACCCTGCGGAGAAAACTCATTTTGGCCGCTTGTATTCGCGATCTTGTTCTTTCGGTCACTACCCACAGCTCGTGACCACAGGTGAGGGTAGGAACGTAGATTGACAGGTAAATCGAGAGCTTTGCCTTTTGGCTCAGCTCCTTCTTCACCACGACAGACCGATGCAGAGTCCGCATCACTGCAGACGTTGCATCGATCTGCCTGTTGATCTCGCGCTCCATCCTCCCGTCACTCGTGAACAAGACCCCAAGATACGTGAACTGTTCCACTTGGGGCAGGACCCTATTGCAGACCCGGAGAGAGCACTCCACCCTTTTCCGGCTGAGGAACATGGTCTCAGTTTTGGAGGTACTGATTCTCATCCCAGCCGCTTCACACTCTGCTGCGAATTGCTCAAGTGAGAGCTGAAGATCACGACCCCATGAAGCCAACAGAACACATCATCCACAAAGAGTAGAGAGCCAATCCTGAGGCCACCAAATCGGATCTCCTCAACACCTCGGCCGCACCTAGAAATTTTGTCCATAAAGGTAATTAACAGAATCTGTGACAAAGGGCAGCCTTGGCGGAGTCCAACCCTCACCGGAAATGATTCTGATTTACTGCCGGCAATGCGGACCAAGCTCTGACACAGGGACCCCAGGGGTCCCTAGGGGACATGGTCGAACGCCTTCGCCAAGTCTACAAAGCACATGTAGACTGGTTGAGCAAACTCCCATGTCCCTTCCAAGACCCTGAAGAGAGTGTAGAGCTGGTCCATTGTTCCACGACCAGGACGAAAACTACACTACTCCTCCTTAATCTGAGGTTTGACTATCCGATGGACACTCCTATCCAGCACCCCTGAATAGACCTTACCAGGGAGGCTGAGGAGTGTGATCCCCCTGTAGTTGGAGCACACCCTCCTGTCCCCTTTTTTGAAGAGGCGGACCACCACCCCAGTCTGCCAGTCCTGGGGAACTGTCCCTGATGTCTACGCGATGCTGCAGAGGTGTGTCAGCCAAGACAGCCCTACAGTATCCAGAGCCTTAAGGAACTCTGGGTGGACCTCATCCACCTTCGGGGCCCTGCCACTGAGGAGCTTTTTAACCACCTCAGCGACCTTAGCCCCAGAGATGGGAGAGCCAACACCAGGGTCCCCAGACTCTGCTTCTTCATCAGAATACATGTTGGTGGGATTGAGAAAGTCTTCGAAGTATTCCGTCCACCGCCTCACAACATCCCGAGTCGAGGTCAGCAGCCCCCCATCCCCACTGTACAGAGTGTTGGTGGGGCACTGCTTTCCCCTCCTGAGCCACTGGATGGTGGACCAGAACCTTCTCGAAGCCATCTGGAACTCATTCTCCATGGCCTCTCCAAACTCCTCCCATGCCCGAGTTTTTGCCCAAGCTACAGCCGAAGCTTCATTCTGCTTAGGTTGCCGATACCCATCAGCTGCCTCTGGAGTCCCACAGGCCAAAAAGGCCCAATAGGACTCCTTTTTCAGCTTGACGTCATCCCTTACTGCTGGTTTCCACCCACGAGTTTGGGGGTTACCGCCCCGACAGGCACTGACGACCTTGCGGCCACAGAGAGACACGGAACACAGCCCACTCGGACTCAATGTTCCCCACCTTACCAGGGACATGGTTGAAGCTCTGCCGGAGATGGGAGTTGAAACTCTTTGTGACAGGGGACTGCCAGACGTTCCCAGCAGACCCTCACAACACACTTGTGTCTGCCAGGCCTGACCGGCATCCTCATCTACCATCTGAGTGAACTCTCCACCAGGTGGTGATCAGTTGACAGCTCCGCCCATCTTTTCACCCGAGTGTCCAAGACATGCGGCCACAAGTCCGACGATACGACTAAAAAGTCGATCGTCGAACTGCGGCCTAGAGTGTCCTGGAGCCAGGTGCACATGTGGACACTCTTATGCCTGAACAAGGTGTTCGTTATGGACAATCCATGACGAACACAGAAGTCCAACAACAAAACACCACTCGGATTTAGATCAGGGGGCCATTCCTCCCAATCACGCCCTTCCAGGTCTCGCTGTCATTGCTCACGTGGGCATTGGAGTCCCTCAGCAGAACGAGGGAGTCCCCAGAAGGAGTGCTCTCCAACACCCCCTCCAAAGTCGAAAGATAAAAATAAAAAATAAAGAAAAACTTTAGTGGATAAACCTAAAATCATGTCCGTGTGGACACAGTCTTAGGCTTTTCAAGTATGGATGGAACGTCGCTGATCAGTTTATGAAACTTAATCAGAAAGTCATCAAAAATATTTTTCATTGTATGACTGCAAAGAACTTTGATCTTTCAACCAGAATTTTCAGAAAGTTCTTCATAAACCACCCAATTATGGTAAAGTGTGTCCAAACTTTTGACTGGTAGCATAGATTCAGAAGGTGTGAGAACATTTCAGAGCAGTAACACAAAACCAAAACTAGCCGTTAGATGTTGTGACCTTGGAGCCCTCAGACAGCAACCATCATACCAACCTGTTTTATATCAACATATGGGCTCAGAAGTACCTTGGAAAACTGTTTTTGCTGAACACAATCCACCACTGTTGTTACCTGAAACTGTATTTACATGATGAGGAAGGTGTAAAACAGCACCACTGAGTTCCTTGGACAAAGCGTATCTGATGTGGACAGAGGAATGGTGGACATGTGTTTATGCTTAGTTTGGTTTTGTTTCATTGACGAAAATGTGAATATTGTAATATTTAGAAAGATACCATTAGCTTCTTTTCCTGGGAGGTCTGATGCCTGAGTCTTCATACAAACATCTGCCGGTTTTTAGGGCTCTTTTGCCCCTTAAACACCACCTGGTGAGGTGTTCCAGGGAACACTCACTGGGAGGTGGACTCAGGAAAGACCCAGGGCACGCTGGAGGGACATCTTGCAACTGGCCTGGCAACATCTTGGGATTCCCTGGATGAACTGAAAGTAGTAGTTGGTGAAAGTGAAGTTTGGACTTCTGCTTTAAGCTGCTGCGACCACGACCCAACCTCAGGTAAGCGGTAGAAGATGAATGCCCAAATTTTTAAAAAAATCACTTATAACAAGTAATAAATTTATTTCGCATGTAATAACCATTAAATCTTAAATATGATTCAGTTGATCAGTCAAGACTCAAAAAATGAATTCTAACCATTATATCTACTTCATAAGTCATTCTAAGACCTGTTTTCCTTTGATGTGAATTTTATCTATTTTCAGTGTTTTTTTTTCAATATTTCAACCCATAAATACCTAATACATTGTATTTGATACAGTTTCTGAGGCCTATTGCATCACTTTATGGTAAAAAAAAACTTTCCTGTTCCAGTTGCATGTGATCTGATGTCTTCTTCCCCCTAGTGGAAGCTTTTTGCACTATAACAATTCTGACAGATAACATGATGAACATTGTATGACCCCAAAACATTTTTGTTTTATTTTTTAATAATTTTGTTATAAGTCCAAATAAAGATTTCAGCCCATTATTTCATATTTTAGGTATTCAGAGGTTAATACGATACAAAATGTGTCAAAGTCGAAAAGACTTTTTTTTGTTTGTTTGTTTTTTACCTCTCCCTCAGTTTAACTATATATTTCAGCCTTTGCATATGAGCAGCAGAACTCCACAATAATTAATTTTACTTGACGAGACATGACTTGCATTCCTTCTCCATCAGCCGACACTGTTGCCCAACCTCATGTCCCACTTCTGGATAGTGTTGCGGTTATCCCAACACATCCAACTGCAGCGTAACATTCAGAAAGTCCAATCAACTTTATATAGGCAGACATTTTAAGTCACCTCATTTTCTACTTATTCTATTTTCCTGCAATTCACACACAGTGACAGTTAGTTAGTTGCTTAAATCCCAAGAATGTGTCTTCACCCCTCAGATACCATATAGACCATTTAATGGCTCTCCCTGTCTACCTTGTCTTTCAGTGCTGTTCAAACCTGCTGTTTTAGTGTCTCTTTAACTTAACATGCAGGTTCCTGCAGGGCAGATGGAGCTTCTTATTCTTTCAATGATCATTATACATTTAATTAATCAATTAAAAGCTAAATTAAAATCAATTTATATATTTGATATTAAAATAAACTTCTATGGTGTGATAATGACAGCCCATTATAGACCTTAGGTCGCATTTGTTCTTAAAATAAAGTAAACACAACCTCAGATCAAAACAACGCATAGGATATTAAACGTAGTAAACGGGTCACTGTTGACTTAGAAATGGAGTGAATATTCCAAATCATCCTAACAGTGTGTATATGTCTGTATGTCTGTATGTCTGTATGTCTGTATGTATGTCTGTATGTCTGTATGTATGTATGTATGTATGTATTACCAAATGTGCCTCATCAGTTAACATGAAAAGAAAAATGATAGCTATATTTTGATAGAAAAATTTATTTTGAACAATGAAAATATATCTTAAACTTTCAATTCCATTTACAAAAACAATATTATTTCCATTCTGTTATTGATGATGTCATGATGACATCACAACTAATCAACTCATTTGAAAGCCCTGACTAGTTGTCTTCAAAAATCACCTTAAATGCCCGTTCCTGTATTTGGTTGTGATTTTATAAGCAATAATTAATAAAATATAAAAGGAAAACCTTTGAACAAAGCAGCCTAATTCAGTGAGGGAACATTCTTCAAGGCCAACATGCAGCCTTAACTTAAAAAACAACTTTTATATAATGACTGAACACTCTTCTCCACATCTGGAACCCATCTTCAAACTCTTTGTTCTTGTTTTTATGCATTTGTGGGGTCCATGAGTTGGTGGTTTACACTTATGGGGTCCGACTGGATTGTGGGAGCCAAATTGTTAAACCACTTTTTTAAGATCAAAAGTTGGTTTTATGGTCAAGGTTATATCTAAGTTATGGCAAGTGCTTAAAAAAAGACATTTAATTCAGGTGATTGAGAATGAATTGTAAAGGGTTGGACCCCCAAAGATAGAAAAGCAAGGGTGTGTGTGTGTGTAGGATTATAGAGAAGGTTGAACATATTTTGCTGATGAGATGTTTATTTACATAAGCCAGAATACATACACACACTTGTGTGCTCAGTGCATTCAGTTTCACATACAGTACTTGAAGAGACATCCAGGTAGAAAGCTTTCTGGTTTGATCACATTCACATTATGTTAGTCTAGCCAAAACATCCATACACACCAAATATAACACCATGCATACATTAAAGGCTGCACATATTGTAGGCACATGCACACATCCTCTCAAGACAAAAAAAAAAAAAAAAAAACATTACTGGAACATCCACACTCAGAAGCTAAATTCACACCCATCGACAGGAAGCAGCAAGTCACTGTGGTAAATACTGAACATCTCGATGCTGAGCTCAGAACCAAGAGGCAACAAACTGCTGACGTCACAGTGCAACAAGCTTCCTGCCATCCTCTCAAATGACACATCGCTCCAGACCAGACTGCTGCAATTAAATCTGGTTCCCTGTTTTTACGCAATACCAGTTATTCCAGTTGGCATGGTTTCTGTTTTCTTTTTTTCACTGACAGATTTATGACCGGAGATCCCTCAAAAATTTGTTGTAGCTACTTTTACTGCTAAAAAAACAAAAAACCACCAGCTTTTGCCAGGAAACTGGGTTCATAGTGGCGTTTCCAAGTGATACAGAAGGGGAGTTTATCTTTTATTAGTGCAGCTGTAATCAAACTAATACTTTTTAAGTTAGTGTAGGGATTTAATTTTTAGATTACAATATTTTCCCATCTGTGCTCTAATAGGAAATTTAAAATAATTTTTTTGTGCCATCTGAGTGACATTTAACATGTTCCCTTGTGAAACTAATGTGTTTCAAATGGCCCTTTAGTCTTTAAGTCTTTTCATAGTTTTTCCAAATAACTTTCAACCAAGAGCATTAAAAAAGATTCAGGGTGGAAATGGTGACAGAGTTCTGTTCTCCAGTAAAAACCCATTTATGAAGCAGACTGTGGTCCTTTTTAAAGAATTACTGTGAATAATGCTGAATGTAAGCGTCTCTGCAAAATGACCACATTTCTGCTTTAATCTAAGCTACAGAAAACAATCCATTCAGGAAAGGAATCATCATGTAAAAGCTGTAATAACAAAGAGACTATATGGTCATGATATCTGCAGTAATTTGGCTCATTAAATGCATTACATCTATACTCTAAATAATGGTCTGCTGTTCTCCAAATTCACACAAACAGACACACGAATAGCAGTAAAGCTGCCTTGTGAGATGCTGGCCGTACAATAAGCAGCAACTTAGGCCCAAATCCTCCCCTCAGTCCTAACCTCTTCCTTTAGTGCCCTTATATATTTTTAAAAGCTGAGAACAGACGGTCAAATAGATCTTTTGGTTGTAGAGATATATTAATTTAATTATGGATGCAATTTTCAAGCAGAAAATTAAGTAACCTCAAGTCTCAAAGGGTAAGGCTTATGCAGGAGTGGTCGTCCAGTCCTTTAACCGAGGCTTTCTGGATCCACCACTACTGCTTCATCCCTAAAACATGAGACTTTTTTTTTTTTTTACCAACAAAGAGGTTTGTGCAATGAGATTTTAGGCTTCAGTGTCTTGCTCTTGGACAACTCAAACCACCATCCCCCTGAAATGACCCACCCGAGCTACAGTTGCTCAACACTGTCTAAGAAGCAACGTTTGCAGTTGAATGAACATTTTAATGAAATCCTGAAAGCGACATGCTGAGTAGATAAATAAAAGTAACATGTTTTTGTTTATCACTCACTCCGAGTGAAATCTTCGTCTCCAGGCTTCGTCCCCTTTGCTCAAACTGAGCATTTACACAAGTTAAACTTGAATGTGTGTTAAGTTGAATCACGATGCAGCGTGTTGATTTCCTCTTGCTTCAGTTTAAGAAAGCTGGATTTCCTCCAATTTGAGCCGAAGTTCCTAATTTCATTCGACTTTTTATGGATTTCATGCTTCTTTAATAATAAGAGGAAATGTTGCCGGGAGGAAATAACTTGTAATCTTTCATAAAGCTCATCAAATAACTGTATCTGTCACTGGTTGTATTTATATTACTAGCGATTTTCTTCTGATTTATTATGGTATGTTCTCTAGATGAACATACAACAGAAACAGAAAGGCTTCATCAATTCATCTAAACCAGGTGACATGAAGTCATAGCAGCAACAAAGGCAAAGTGTCCTTTATAATATAAACATATAATAATAAACATAAAATAAACGTATAATAAACATAAAAAACTCCCTCAATTTAATGTCTTTAAACTTGGCTGAAATGTTAAAAGTTGGTGGAAGCGAATGGTTCAGTTAGATGGTTTTATCTAACGGAAAGATCCAGAAATAAACATCCACCTCATGGGAGAGATGTTGCCTCCCATCAAATCTCTGCAGCTCATGAGATCCTACAAGAGAAAATGCATTTCAGCCTAATGAATATAAACAACAAAGCGAGGCTGCGGTCATACAGCTGCTGTAGAAATATGTGTATTTTGCGTCTGGCCACAGTGTTTCAGGTTTGCAGAATTCTTATTGACCAGCGTCTCATTAAACACAGAATCTCTGGAGGTCCTCAGGAGGGTTCGGCAGAGAGAGAACCACAAAAAGTGCAGCACACTGGGGGAGAGGAGGATGAAGACCCAGGGGTCGATGATGGAGTTGATGGAGATGAACCGGAGAGCAATCAGGCTCCTAGTATCAGACTCTGTCCCCGTTGAGTTGATGTACACTTGGATCTGTGATAAGAAAAAAAAGAGCAGCAGAGGTGTAATCTCGGTTTTAAAAGGTACACATATGCAGCCACATCTCGAATGACATCCTGTTTATAAATCAGCCATCTACAGCAGCAGCAGACGAGGAACTAAAATTCGCGTTGTTATATTTGACATTTGAGGTTAAGTATCTGAACAATTACTGATAAGTATCTGATTCTTTTTAAAAACAGGGCTGCTTGCTAATGTTGTCTTAGGAACTCATCTAATGCCATTTATGTAGAGATAATGTACTTTCCTTTAAATGTAAATAAAAGCAATTATATTCCACTATTTGTAAATAAGTGAATTTGTCTTAATGTTTTAACATGTCAATTTTATTTCAACCAGCGTTTCCAAATTAGCACCAAATGAAAAACTCCTGCATCCTCATCTTGCAATAACTTCATGCTGCATTCAAATGTTCTAATGCTTATCTTGACTTATCTTAACAAATAATAACTCTCCGTGTGATAAAAATATCTCTAAAAATCAAATAACATGTAATAATACTGTCCTGTAGAACAATAAGTTGTGTTAGTCTATAACAGAATAAATAAATTGATATTCATAATATCAATATGGCAAAGACATTTTGACTTGGAACAGATTAAACATGGGGGAATAAAATGAATAATTCCCTGAACTCAAATGCAGAAAAAAAGAGAAAGAAAAAACAAGACAAGGCAGTTTATTTGTATAGCACATTTCATGTACAGGACAATTCAAAGTGCTTTACACAAAATAAAGGCATTACAGATATTTAGAATAGTAAAAGGCATCAACCATATTCACAATAAAACAATAAATTACATTAAAATGATTAAAAGCAAGATAAGTTAAAAAAGTTAACATGCAGATTTCATGTATAGGTGCATGAGAAAAATGTTTTTAACCTGGATTTAAAAATGTCTACATTTGGGGAAAGTTTAATCTCCACTGGCAGTTTGTTCCATTTGTTTGCAGCATAACAGCTAAATGCTGCTTCTCCATGTTTAGTCTGGACTCTGGTCTGGACTCTGGTCTGGACTAGTTGACCAGAGTCTTTGGACCTAAGAGCTCTGCTAGGTTTATATTCTCTGAACACATCACAGATGTATTCTGGGCCTAAATCATTCTGGGATTTGTAAACAAGCAGAAGGGTTTTAAAATCTATTCTGTGACTGACTGGAAGCCAGTGTAAAGATTTTAAAACTGGTGTGATGTGTTCAGATCTCTTAGTCCTGGTTAAAACTCTAACAGCAGCATCTGGATGAGCTGCAGATGTTTAATGCTCTTTTTAGGAAGTCCTGTTAAAAGACCATTACAGTAATCCAGTCTACTGGAGATGAATGCATGGATGAGTTTCTCTTGGTCTTTCTGGGAGACTAAACTTTTAATTCTGTTGATGTTTCTGAGCTGGTAAAAAGCTTCTTAGTGAAGCTTTGATGTGGCTGCTGAAAGTCAGGTCTGAGTCTATCAACACTCCCAGGTTACGAACTTGGTTGGTGAATTTAAGAGCCAGAGTCTCCAGGTGTTTGCCAATGCTGACCCTCTTCTCTTTCTACCAAACAGAATAATCTCAGTTTTATCTTCATTTAATTGTAGAAAATTCTCCTTCATCCAGTATTTATTTGCTCCAGACACTGACACAGTAAGTCTATTGGACTGCAGTCATCTGGTGACAGAGACATAAAGTTGTGTATCATCTGCATAACTTTGATAACTAATGCTATAGTTTTGTAATATTTTACCCAAAGGGAGCATATACAAGTTGAACAGAAGAGGTCCAAGGACTGACCCCTGGGGGACTCCACAAGTCATGGCCACTCGCTCGGATTCATAGCTGCTGATCGTAACAAAATAACTCCGGCCTTCTAAATCGGACCTGGACCAGTTAAGGACCGCTCCAGAAAGTCCAACCCAGTTTTCCAGCCTGTGCAACAGGATTCTGTGATCTACAGTGTCAAACGCAGCACTGAGATCCAGCAGAACCAGGACTGATACTAGACCAGAATCAGTATTCAACCTAATGTCATTTAACACTTTGACCAGAGCTGTTTCAGTGCTGTGATGAGGTCGGAAGCCGGACTGAAATTTATCAAGATTTCCACTTTCATTTAAAAAGTCATGAAACTGGTGAAATACAACTTTCTCAATAATCTTGGAAATAAAAGAGGTTAGAGACAGGTCTATAGTTGTTCATTATAGAGGCGTCTAGAGTCCTTTTCTTTAGGAGGCTTAATAGCAGCTATCTTTAGTGACTTGGGAAAAATGCCTGATGCCAGTGAGCTGTTAACTATCAGTAGGAGATCACTTTCTACTGAGGTAAAAACTGTTTTTAAAAAGTCGGATGGTATCATGTCCAGAGTGCATGTTGTTGATTTCAAATGCTAAACTGTTTCTTGTAGGATTTTTAAATCAACCATTTTAAATTGCGACATGACATCAGAATTATTTTCGGGTTTTAGACACAGACTATTTTTCTTGTGTGACTGTGTGGAATTAATATTTTGTCTAATTGTTTTAATTTAAACAATTAGAAAGAGGAAAGAGGCCCCGGGGAAGACCTAGGACATGCTGGACGGACTACATCTCTCAACTGGCCTGGGAACGCCTCAGGATCCCTCCGGATGAGCTGGTGAATGTGGCCAGGGAGAGGGAAGTCTGGGTTTCCCTGCTTAGGCAGCTGTCCCCAAGACCTGACTCTGGATAAGCGGCAGAAAATGGATGGATGGATGGAAGTTGGCAAATTGGTTGCATTTGTCAGTGGAAAGGAGCTTTGGGCTTATCTGTATAGGAGGATTAGTAAGTTGTTCAATCATAGCAAATAGAGTGCGAGAATTGTTGACATTCCTGTTAATCATTTCAGATAAATGCAGCTCTCTGGCCTTCACAGCTCATTGTTATAGTTACACAGGCTTTGTTTGTACAGCTCAGAGTAAATTTGAAGTTTATTTTTCCGCCATTTCCGCTCAGTTTTTCTGCATTCTCTTTTTAGGCTGGTAACCACAGTGGTGTTTTTCCATGGTGTTTTCTGTTTGCTCAAGTTGCTCTTGATTCTTATCAGTGCAACAGCATCCATTACATTCAAGACTTTCAGATTGAAATGATCCAGGAGTCCATCAACTGACTCTGCTCTGGTTGTTGGTAACATAGCTATGGCCTCCACAAACTTAGCACTTGTTCTTTAATTAATGTACCTCTTCCTAACGGAGAAGCAGGTTGGTTGAACATTCTGAGTGATCAGTAAATCAAACAAAATACAAAAATGGTCAGACAAGGTCGAGTCAGTGACAGCTACAGAAGAAATATCAACACCCTGAAATAACCAGGTCCAGAATGTGACCTCGAATGTGGGTCGGTTCTTTTACATGTTGCCACAAACCAAACATCCAATATGGAACAAAATTTCTTGACATTACCATCTGTCATGTTATCTATGTGAATGTTAAAATCCCCAGTTAAGATGAAATGGTTAAAATCAGTAGAGATAACCGACAATAATTCAGAAAATTCATCAGTAAAATTTACACAGTGTCCTGGATGTCTGGAGATGATTAGAAATAGGATTTTAGGAATGCCCTTTAAAATAAAACTAAGATATTCAAAAGAAGTAAAATCACCAAATGACATTTCTTTACACTGGAATGAATCTTTAAATAAGGCAGCTTCTCCTCCCCCTTTCCTCCCGTTTCGACATTTATTCATAAAACTAAAATGAGGGGGTGTGTTTCATTAAGAACTGTAGCACTTGTGTCTTCTGTTAACATGTTTCTGTCAGAAAAAGAAAATCTAAACTGTGAGAAATGATGAAGTCATTAACTAACAGTGATTGTTGGACAGAGATCTAACATTTAGTACAGCAGCTTTATGAAGTTTACACTGGTCTCTGTTGTATTCTGAGTTATACAAGGTATAGTTAATAGATTAGATCCATTCACCCCACAAGCTGACCGTGTTCGATTCCTTATTTTACTAACACAGGAATCCTACTGGGTCCAGGCTTGATCTCAGAACAGCTGTCAGTAGTAGCAAAACTACAGCAAGGACCCTGAACGCATCATGGCATGTTATCTTTGTTGTGAATCCTCCCGTGTCCTGCTCGGCCAGGACAGATGATCTAAGAGGAGGATGAGGAGGGGGAGGAGGGGGAGCCCTGTATTTCTTGGTAGATGGTGGTCGCTGGGGTTCAGACCGGGACAGAGACATCCTTTGAAGACCTGGGGTGATATGGAGAAGAGGGTCTGGTGAGGGAGGAGAGCTGGGAGTGGATCACCTCCCTGCTGTGTCCTACATCTAAGGTGGTCTTTAGTAGATTCTGTTTACCGGTGAGGCCCAAAATCAGCTGTGTTTGTGTGTGTGTGTGAGAGTAATGTTCTGAATCAGTTAAGAAATTTAAATTACTCTGAAATTGGGCTATTGAGGCAAAAACATTAGTGAAATAGTGACCATGTGTGTTGTGCTTTAAGGGAAAGGCAAATTCTTTACACAAAGATACACTGAACAGAATAATCCTGGTAAAATAAGAACTGTGTTAATTGTGTTTTTAATGCCAGTTTATGGACGGTACATCTGCAGAGCATTTCTATGCTGTAACTGGAGGCAACATAAAGACTACAGTGAACGCTGGCCTGTGGTGGTGGTGCTATTCCAATAAACACCAAACAAATATATTTTCCTTAAAAAACTGACCCCATTTAAAAGGAAAATAAAGGCTTTCCAGTAATGTATAATTTATTTCTAAAAACCTTAATTTCCGTACTTTCGTGCCAAGTTTACATTTTTTGTTCCATTATGTTTCATAAAGCTGGTTGTATGTTTTTATTTTCTTTTTGCCAACTATATAAAATTTGGGCTAACGTAGTTATGATTGCTTGGCTCTGATAATCATACTGAATCCCAGCTGACAAGACTCAAATTAAAGAATACATATTAATTCATTAATAAAATAACATATCAGCTTAATGTGCTTAAAACCTTCAGCCTCCTCCCTGTAAAATAAAAAGTCGGGAGGTAGAGAACAACCAGCTTTCCCTTCACTAAGCCTCAGACATGGCTGTGATGTTTACTCTTAGAAATTTAGCGTCACTAATTGTTGCATTAAAAAGTAGTTGACCTTTTTAAAATACAACAGCCTTGTTGCATTATCGTCATTCCTGAGGCCAGTTTCAAATATCTGGTTTCACTGATTAGTTCCTTCTTTGTGACTGAAACAGATCAGCAGCTACTGCAGTTTTTGGCTGGAAGGAGAAGCAGTAAATTCCCTGGCTGATGGTCACAAGGCTGGGAACCAGCTGCTTAATACAATCCATGGAAGCTATGACCAGTTTCAGGTTCAGAAAATGCTGCTGCTTCTTTCTCGTGGGGAACATAGGAACAATATACTGTTAAATGTGGTTTTTGCTTCTGAAACTCCTTCTATTCTTCACTTCCTGCTTTTTAACAACCTATATATTTATTTTTTTTCTCATTTCACTTCCGTTTTTTAATGACCTTTAACTCATTGTTCAGAGGCTTGAGTCACAATATGGTTGCCTTAAGCCAAACGGCTGCAGCTCAGCTGCATGAGACTTGTTCTTCTATAACAAGAAGCTCCACAGCTACGACCGTTAAACGTGGGAAGGCTGTAAAACACTTAACTCCTAAAGTTTATGAGCTGCTGAAGGACAACGGGAATTTAGGATGTGTTGCAACGACTAAATCTGCAAACAGATCCATGCCAATTCTAAATAAAACCACATGACATCATTACGGCGTCCTCTCCATCTATGAACGGCAAAAACAGAGCAGATGAAGGATCATGGAGACTTTTTTTTATTGTTTTGCCAGACGGAGCTCACACAGCGAGCCTTTTTCCTCTCCTCTATCAGCACCAACAGGAAGTGTAATAAAAGTGTTAATGCGAAGAGTCTGTTATGCCCTGACGTTCAGACACCAACATCATCTGTTTTAGATCTATTTTCAAGAAGAAAATTCAGCATGTGCTGAGCAAACACTTCAGGAGTGATGATATTTCTTCTCTTTATCTCTCTCCTATTGTTTTATTGTCCTTTGTTCAAATCCAGGGACCTTTATTTGTATGAAGATTCATTACAAATTCCATTTTCTCTCTAGCAGCATCTCTTATCCTCTGGGTGCAAAAGGCTAAAGTCTGGCCTTTTTTATTCTTAATGCAATCAGAGATAACTGGAGGCATTTCACACTCACCAGCCACCAGTTTCACACTGACAGAAAAATGTAATGTGATCACACTATTTCTGTGCTTCCATGTGTGTGTCTGTGTATTAGTATCTCTTCTACCACAAGCTCTGACATTGGTACCAATACCAAACAAGTCCTAAATGTAATTTTACCACATTTTCATAATAGAATAGATTTTTTTAAATAAAATTATGGTCTAAGAAATAATCATAATCATTATTCAGTATGGAATATAAAGAAGGGCTGGACAATATAGGAAAAAGCATAGCAATAAAAAATAGATCATATTGATTGATAAATAAAAAAGGAAATATATTTAAGTACAGACTTGGCCATTTTATGCTATTGCTTAATGACCTACTTTTACCAAAGAACACACAAACACTGAATTCATATTCAACCCTTCATTCAACCACCTTTATAACCAGAACTTAAAGTTTTTAGAAAAGAAAAAGAAATCTACTTCAGTAAATACTGACTAGCATAAAGAATAAAATGACTAGAAAGTCTGATAAATATTTTAAAAACCTTTTAATGAAAATAAAATGAAACAAACAAATAAATAGCTTCTTTTGATGGGAATAGCACACTACCAGTTTTATAGCAATTTCCACTGGGTGCACATGCGCTGCCGTTTCTTTCCGACCTCCAGCACGTCCGGAACGCATCCAGCTCAGCAGTTCAGATAGGAACAGACAGGAAATCAGACACGGCAGCAGTGTAAAGCATCCTGAAATTTCAAAATAAAAGCCTCGTGCAGATTTGCGATCGCTGAACATTATAAACATCATGTTGGAAACATCATTTCCAACATAGATGACAAGACGTTTACCCTGGAAGTGGAGAGTCACAAGATTCTCAAATTCTCTCGGATTTTGTGATCTTGTGGGTTCGGCTACGTGGACTGCCTTCGCGGGCGCTCTTTGTCTAACATGCTAACAGTGTGAGTTGATGCGAGTCGTCCTTACCAATAACATCTTAGTCATTATTTCTATAACCGAAGAAATCCAACAAGGATGACTTGTTTCTGACTCTGGAAGGGACAGTTTGGTAAATCCTGATCTCTGTTGCATTTCCACAATCAACCATTTATGCTCGACGCAGAGGACGGATACGCAGACGGACGGACAGTTTCGAACGTCTTCTGTGCTGGTTACACACATAATTTTGTCAGTTTTTAGGGAGCTTAACTACCCGTTGCTTGATGCAGAAGATGGAGCAATACCACTGAAAATTGTGAGGGCAGTGCTGAGCACAACAGCTGACATGCAACCAGGGAAAGAAATGAATCAGAGAAGAAGAGAATCAAGAAGGAAACAAAAAAAAGCAAAAGAAGAAGGAAGACGAGCACAGCAACTGTTATGCGAGTGTTTAGGTGTGTTGGATGATAGGAAACAACTTCATGGTGACGCATTACTGCTGCCAAAACTGTCTGAAATTGACGTCGGCCAGCGGGAGGGAACTCTGAGCTCAGCACTGCCCACTAGTGGAGGAAACTGACTTAACAACCATGGCAACGCAAAACATGCATGGAAGTATGAGGACGGCGACGTATGACATTTGAAATGGACGTCACTTTTTACATACATGAGGGAGAATAAATGGACCTTTAAGGTTTTACTTGCTGTTTAACCTCATGTTCTTGTACACAAAGATCTGCGTCATGAGTACAATTGTTTACATACTGGCTTGAGTACTACGCGTGTCACCGGAGGATTCCACCAGGGGGCGCAAGAGAACTCGTAACGGATGGACCTACCGAATTTGTAGGAAGTAAACAAACAAAAAAACATGACGATGACAGAGGTTGCATTTAGTTAAATTCGAGATCACGTCTGGAAAAAAGACAGCAGCGGTATCGTAGAAGGAATGTAAGACTCCTAAACTTCCCACCATTTTTAAGGAGCGCTAAGTTCTAAAAACAGTCTGCAGCTCTCACTACGAGGGCAGTTGCCATTTCCTTTTTTTAGCCCAATTTCACATTGTTCTTCACACTGCCCCTAGTGGTTATTCACACTGCAACCGGTGGACGTGTGGAGTTTGTGCACAAACAGCGCTTCAAACAATGCTAGATGTGCGTGGCAGCAATGATAATCACGCGTAAGTGTAATTAAAAGCGGATATATTTTGGCTCTTACCCGGTAGGTAGGTGTGGTAGAAATCATATAGTAATAGATACATCTACACCTTCCTTGCATCAAACGAACACCAACACAACATAGAAACAAAGGAGAATGGTGGTCACCCAGGAATTCATGTTCTTTCTTCTTTGCATGTGGATTTAAACAACAACTGTATATTTACACATGGAGCTGTTCCTGCTTTTTTCTTATTGCCGAGTTGCACCAGAAGTGACAGTTCTATCAACCATTTGATGGATTCTAGTGTGTCAAGCTCCACTAGAATCATATCAGATATCCGTTCCCCTTTCACAGTTTGTGCCTGTGGAAAGGCAAAAAAAGAAAAAAGAAAAAGAAATGCCACCAGTACCAACCCAGGCCATTGGTGGAAACAGGATTTTTTGGAACCAATAGTCTTGAAGGGACTAAACCAACCCTAACACAATAAAATGTTATTTCTGGGGCCCTGAATAGGGTTTAGAGCTATGGTTTGAGTAGTGACTAGGTATGAAATGGTAATAGTTAAGGTTAGGTTTAGCCAGTACACAGATGATGTTATTTCAATGTCTTAATAAACCTAGTTGCCAAGCTTGTGTGTGCACTTTGGTATCACTTACTTGGACACCCATGAGTACTTACATAGCTCATAATAAATTATGCATTTGCTGTAGTATGTTTGAATATGCAGCCTTGGGAGGCCTGGAAAGTATTTGCCATGCCAGCAATCAACTAAAATTCACAGACATCTAAGCTATTATGATTATTAATGTAAGAGATGAACTTTCCCAAAGGAGTTTTCTACTAATGAGCTGACATGTCTTGACACAAAATACATTGTATATTCTAGCTGATATATGTAAAGGGAGGTAGAAATAAAGTAATAAGGTCAGGTATTGGTGAACATGCCTCCCTCAGAGTGGTCATTTTCAGTAGGAATGATTTATTATTTCTGTGGATCGTAGAGCAGAATGGACAGAGAAATTCTATTTAGGGCTAAATGGAACCATGTCCATACTGGCATTATTATTTAATGTGAGCTTGGAATGAAATATTGTAAAAGCTTTTCCACATCTGCCTGCAGGACAACAGATGGAAATGTCTTCCTCTGTCAAAAAGGTTAATGTGGTTGTTGCTGAGATGTCTGAGATCAGAAGAGGACACATGACTCTGACAGCCCAAAGTAATATAATCACACGTATTCTCATGTATGCTGCTAGCCATTTGGCTTCCCTAAGCACATCTACTTTATGGTGCACCACAGCACACCAGCAAAAAGAGGAAGATTTTCACATTTGCCAGTTCAGTTGTCTTTATTTTTAAAGTAATTTCTCACTATTAACCCTCAGGCTTGAGGTCCACTTCTAAAAGACTGCTATGAAACTTTACAGAATAATTTATTTTTCCTCTTACTTTCAACAAATTTTCCTTTAAAACCTTCAGTCCTGCTCAGAACTAGGGCTGGGTATCGTCCCTAATTTCCTGATTCGATTAGATTCACAGCAGCTTATTTCGATTATGTAACAGCACCTATTTTTCTTGAATATTAAAGACGTTCTCAGGTAACTTTTTTTTTTTAAATAAAAACTCTGAGTACATTTACTTCACAATCAGAATCAGTTATGTAGGAGTAATCAGATTACTGTCATAATGTGATCTGACACATCTACATTCATCTCAGTGTTTCCTCAGATTCAGAGCCAGAAAAGCTGTGATGGGAGAAGAAAAACAACCATGAGGGCAGAAGTGAAACTTTTTAAATGTCCTGGTTGACGTGTTTTCCAACACGTTCACTCTGTCCTCCGATGGTGACCTTTATGTGTGTGCACATCTGTGTGTGTGTGCTCACTACCGTTCACTACACTACACAGAGAGCAGTTATGACATGTCGTCATGGAAACCAGATAAATAGATTAAGACTATTTAAAAAAGGACGAAGTGTAAACCTGTTCTAGAGGAAATGTGATTTTAAACAACCATGCCGGGTTTATTTTAAACTACGTGCTTGGTGACATCACTTCCTGCAGAACGTGACAACACCTGTTAGCATTACCTGCTAATATGAGGTCTTAGCGTTAGCTGCTAATTTGAGCGGTAATACGCTGCAAAAGACTTAACATGCGAATGTAATCCACACTGGTGAATGAAAATATTTGAATGTGACATCATCTCGGCAAGAGAAGCTGATTGGACGAAGGTGACAAAGGAAACCAGTTGTGTGTGTGTGTGTGTGCTAACATCTCGGTAAGTCACGCAAGAGTAGGGTCACGTTACCGTAAATGAGGACATATTAAAAAATCGATCTCCAAGTTTTATGAAATGATATTGGATTTATTTCACTTGAATCAAAAATAAATCGATAACTCGATTTTATTTTAAAGAACTTCCAAAAAAAAACTCAATGAATTTTGAGGATTTGAACCCTTTAAAGTTGTTTGATGACTTGATGTCACTGATGTCAAAAACAAAAATGTCTATTAATTCACATTAAACCCTCATTTTAAATCTAATTGCTGTAAGAATTTCAATTTAATTCATTTTCTAGATAAATAGAAAAATTTGTGGATTTTTAACTTTACCCCTTAAATCAGAACCATTACAGGCCTGTGCATTAAATACTGTTAGCAAAAGGAAAAATAAATTTAAGACTTTCTTACGAAGAATTGCTCTATACACATTAACACAACCTAAATAACGGCCAGAATGAAAGAAATAATTTGCCAAATGGGCAAAAACGTCCATAATGAAGCAAAACTTTTTAATGTTCCTGATGTTCTTAAAGTTTCCACTACAGATGAATTTCAGGAGCATTTTCACTAAATCACCATAAAATGACAAAGTAAATCATTAAAGGTTCATTTTGAATTAACAGTGCTGCCAAACAATAAATATACTTAAAATTTACCTTAAAACTCTGCTAGATCGGCAGTTTGACCTGGTAATGATCACTAGATTACCATCACTACTATGTTGCTAAGAGACCTCTATTTAGACCTGGACATGACGATGAAGCCACTTCCTGTCAGACTTTCCACCAATCAGAGAGCTTAGATTGACGGTAACGTCCAATCAGGAGCAGCCAAAGATCAACCAGTGAGCAGAAAGTTCTATGTGTGTGTGAAAAGAAGAAAAATAATGCTCCTCTATGGCTGGAATAAAGCCAAGAAGACGTTTCTGATGCACGGTGGCGCCACAAAGCAGCTGAGCTGGAGTTGGTTTAGTGAGGATAGCAGGTAAATAGTAGCAGGAATAACTGGAAATGAGGAAAAAGTGGAAACATGGAAATAGTTTCTGTTGTGTGTTTGTTTCAATAACAATATTTTTTCTCCTGAAAGCCAAGACTTGAGAGAACGATGAGATGAGAAAAGGTTTGGTCACTGTTGATCTGTGTGTTGTTTCTACAAAGTTCTGTTAGTAATAAATTCTGCTTTCTTCTTCTGGTCGGCCTTTATGCTGCTACATCTATTCATACAATCATTTTACATCATTTTACCTCCCAGTCTGACCGCTGAGGCTGGAAACATCATGTCTGATGCTGACTGGGATTAAAAGCTTCTGCTCCTACGTGCAGTTTACATAAAAAAAAAATAATCTCAGCGTTTTAAGGGTTAAATAAATAAAATCATGAACCGTTGAAATGTACCATAAAACCATAAAATGGATGCTTTGAGCTCATATTGATCGATACTGACTGGAAATAAATCACCTAACTCAAGCAAATAAAATAAAAATGTTTATTTTTTGGCTAAAACTAATCTTAGTTTAATATATTTTGCTTTCAGGTTGTAATCTGAGATCAGCTGATGTAGTAGGTGGAGATATTTAATCATCCGTGGCTGTCTTGGTGTACCCTCACTGTACCAGAGTCATCTATTTTATTTGGCCTCCTGATGAGGCAGTGATGAAAGCTGATCCCCATGTCCTTCACCTGCCTTCAGTGGTGGTAACCTTGTGCACAGTGTGTGGTGGAGGATGATTAAAACACCGACTCTTTAGGGTCATGCAGCCATTCTTGCCTTGGTGTGATTAGAGTAGACACGATGCAGAATTTAGCCTTACTTTTGCAGAGAAGCAGGTTGGAAGTCTACTTTCTGGAAACTCTGGTCCATTTCTGCTGTCTGCACTTAGGAGCACGTTGCTATACTCTGCTGGGAAAGTTATCGATTTCACATTTTATGTTAAAAGAGACACTTAAAACCCAGTGTGGTTACAAACAGATTGCCCAGGAGTCTTACTGGGACGGCATAATGGCTGCGCGCTGGGTGATGAGTCATTTGTGGGTTAGGTTTGTACATGTATTGATTCCAGCATCTAGTCACTTCTCTTCTTGCCATGGACTGTTTTGTGCCATCAGTGGCGTTAGCCACCAATGACCTTCTATTAGATACTCGTCATATTTATGTTTAATCTCTTTAGAAGTCAGTATTTGTTAATAAATGACTAACTTGCTGAAATCAGTGGAAAAAAGTCCTTATTACTGCAGGAATCTTAAATAGCCAAGATAAAACCGGCTCCACAGTTGGGGAGAGACATGGTTAGATTTAGCTGTGATTAGGGATGTCATGATTCTCTAATTTCACAATTAATTGTGGTATTAAATGCCACAATTCATCGTAAATATCGCTCAATGCCGTCATTCTTCATGAAGAATTGTGTCTGAACCATGTGCAGCTGCACATGTTGCATTGTTTTCCTTCTATGCAAGTTAAAGAAGTGATGTTTAAAACCACACAGAGATAAATTTCCTTACAAAAAGAGCGAATAAGTCATGTTTCATTACTTTTAATTTCTTTTTTGTTGTGAGGCTGCAGCAACCTGCTTTTGTAAACAAGTGATCAGTGTTGCAGCAGCAGCCCTGATGTGAGCCGGCGATGCTAAAACATCCCTGCAGCCCATCATTTGTCACGCTAACATCTCCGGCAAATAACTGGATTTGTTTCAAGCAATGATCCGTCACAGATGTTAGATTTGTGTTGTTTGAAATTCTCTCATTAGAAGAATCCAAATTGCTTCCTGATGATACGGCTGATCACATCCTGGGTCCTCCACATCAGTGAACTCTATTTCCTTTAAAATGTCAGGTCTTTTTATGTACTCGTCCTTTTTACAAGGATAAATCAAGAATGGATTTATTATGTCTGACTCTGCTGTAGATGGTGATATGATTCCATTTCAGTCCTTAGTAGTGGGTCTCATTGTGGATCTGATGCAGGGCTCCAGACTAACTTTTTTTTACGAGGACAGCGGCTCCAACTTAAATTTTTAGGAGCACAAGCAGAAAATTTAGTGGTGCACAATGAAATCGCCTTGCATAGCAGATATTCTCATTTCCTCTCATTTTCACTGTATTAGTGATAAATACTTAAACAATAAATTCAGAAATTACAATGTTTACAATTCATTGACATAAAAAAAAACATCTTACTGGTCACACTAATACAAAACAAGCAGACATAGAACTTATCAAATCAAATCAAATCAGATTTGATTTGATTCATTTTGTAGTCGAAGCAGAACGGAAACTTTGTCCCCATCATCCCCCACAGGACATGGTACGACTGGTCCATGTAGTTCCAGGTAATAAACAGCTTCAGGGACTGATGCTCCTCCAGCCACAGTTCCCACTCCTCAGTAAGAACAGCAGCTATTGGCTGTCCTAAAAGTCGCTAGTTAACATAATCAGCCTGGTACATGTAGTTTTAATGGATGCTGCCATAAAGAGGGATGTAGTGGGAAAGGCAAAAAATGATAAAAAGACAACCTAAAAATGTTTAGAACAGCAAAAATAAATAAATAAAATTAAATAATTCTGTCAATATTTTCTTTATTTTTAGTTCAGTTTTTTTTAAGTGTATTTTGTTTTTTTAATTAGGAGTCTGGAACATATCACACCACTTTTAACTTTTCAAATATTTCTGGCCACACTCTTAATTAGCAGACATTACTCTGACGGTAAGCCAGCGCAGGATCATCCAGCAGCAGCTTTACGTTTCATTTTCAGCCTGGGAGGGGTCTGCACAGCACCCACTCGTCACTGAGAAGAGTAAACTACGTTCACTCACGTCAGTATTGAAAATCCCTCCATCTACAGTGAATAATATCATCAAAAGATTCAGAGAATCAGGAGGAATCTCTGTGTGCATGGGACAAGGCTGGATGCTGGTGATCTTCTGTATTAAAAGCAGACATGATTCTCTAGTGGAAACCACTGCATGGACTCAGGAAGACTTCCAGAAACCACTGTCTGTGAACACGGTTCACCATGAAACCCACAAATGCAGGTTAAAGCTCCATCATGCAGAGAAGAAGCCAGATGTGAACAAGATCCAGAACAAACATGTTGCTGCCATCAGATTCACTATCAGCTCATATTTTCCATCACACGGTAAAATGTCTCAGTTTCATCATCTGATATGGTGTTTATCTTCTACTGGGAATAAAAGATGACTTGATGAGATTTGTAGATCACTTCCTTATTTTTTTATTATGTGCTTTTACTAAAATGTGCCTGCTGTCCATAAATGACAAAGCAGTGGTAAGACCTTTAGTTATCACAGTGAAGGCTGTTTTCTTAAATAGTGATTCATATCTCCTTATATATCTGAAAGAATAAGCAAACTTCTACCACATAGTCAAAAAATCTATATTTAATCTTTTACACCTGGGTCATCACATGACTTCTCATCTACAGCTTGACATCAGCGCAACCCAAAGTCTGTCGTATTGATTCTGAAACGTTGCACTTTTACAAGCAGAGACATTTACACCACGATATAATCAGACTGTATCTGCTCTCGGTGACATTTCAGCTGCTTCAGATAAGATTGTTTATCACTGACAAGGATCAAAACCACAAGGCTGTCTTACATTTCAGTGTTCAGCTTTCACAGATCTGAAGAGACAGCGATACTTTACCCCAGGTTTAGTTTAAAGAACAAAATCAACCCTGTCATACTGACTTGTGCAAAGCTTGATATAAACCTCTGCACAAAGTGTGTTGCAGCAGGGAAACTTCTACAAACCTGCATCTAAAATTTCACTTTGTTTTTGTTAAATAATATGCAATGAAAACAGTGCAACTATAAGACCTGAGGGGTATTGCACGAAACCAGAATAAAGAAATCCAGGATGATTAAACAAGCCCAGCTTGACCTAGCTTGCGCGGCCTATCCTGGCTTAATTGGTTGCACGTTTGCTGAGCCAGGATGAGAAGGTGCGGCTAGGTTAAGCCAGGTGAAGATAGTCGGGATAAGTGCATGTGCACGGCATACTGAAGCAGACCTCGCGATCGCTCACAGAATCACAGATGGGGAAATGGATAAAAGTCGCGCGTCCTACGTCACGGCCGCTGAACAACAGCTCCTGACGGAGTTCTCTGACGAAGTTAAGGATATTATAAGGAAAAAAGGCAATACCAATGCCATAAGTAAAGAACGCGAGAGAGCCTGGCAGACAATAGCCGACTGGCTCAATGCGTAAGTAGTCAAAAACTGTACAATTAATAAACAGTGCACCACTGGAACTGTCATAATTAGGCTACAATTAAAGGAGTTACTTTTCAAATCCACTAACTGTTGTATACTTTAAGAGTGACAAGCAGGTGCATGTTACTCAGGAAATGTAGAGTATGATTAGGTGCAAACAATTATCCACAATGTGTCATTTAATCTATTTTTCTCATGTAACGTTTTTATCTATTTCATCTTTCTGTCCTTCATAAAGGACAAACCTGTCTGGCCATAAAAGGACCTGCAGCAAGAAAAAATTAAATATAAGAACATTTTGCAGGCTGGTAAGTGTCTCCAAAGTAGATAACCGTGAACAAATGAGGTGAATAGATGAGGTGTCTGCTGACATGTTCAATGTCTGTATGATTGTAGCAGTTAAAAAAAGGCCTATAGAACTGGCACAGGGGGCGGCCCACCAAGCCAGGATGTGACTCCAGCAGAGGAACTGGCCTCCATTTAAATAAAGGGAGGCCAGTGATGGAGGGGATCCAGGGAGGGACAATAACTGACTCTGTCCCAGCCACAGAAACTGTCTGCTTCATACAAGGTACACAAAGTACTGCAATTCTACTGCACATGGAACACAATCAAATATAATATAGTGTCTGACTTTGGATAACCTTGCAGTGTCTGGTAACACAATTACACTTTTGGAGCCACCAGAAGATGATCCGGTTAGTACAGTGTCTCGAAATCACAGGCTTGGTATGTTCTGTGAAATCTTAATCCAAGTCCTCTCGCTGCATGTATACGGCAGGGGGAAGGCACATCTGCAGCTGCAGAATGCACGTCTGCAGATGAGGAGACTGTGTCAGTGGACTCCAGAAGGCTTGAGGCATGTCAGTTTTATGGGATTGGCCTGCTTATTTATTCCATGAAGGATATGAAGTCAGTGATGTGGTGCTAATAGAAAATGTGTAGCAGGACCCGGATGCTGCACAGTCTCCTAAGAGGCCTGGTAACATTGTGAGTATTGGCTAAAGTAAATCTACGTTATGCACAAATCCTGCTGTGCTAACTGACATTTTCTTTACAGACTTCACAAACTGTCAGAACGCTTTATTCAGGGCACCTGGAGAGAGAGAGAGAGCTGGCAGATGTTAAAAGCTGACTCAAAAAGGGCAAGCTCCAAGGAATGGAGCTGGATCTTGAGATTAAACGACGGACACTCAGAAAACTGGACCTGGAAATCCAGTAACTGAAAATCTGTATCTCTCAATGACATAGTCATCTCCAAAGGCCAGGGGATGTGAGCTGTCCCTGAAGACTCGTTCACGTCTGAATGCTCTTCTGAGGATGCGGGCTTCCTCGTCCAGCACATCCTCCGAAAAAGGGCAAGCCATTATGAACAGGGAACAGGTGAAGGGGAGTTGGACCTGAATATTCTACATTGCCCTCGTCACGGATTTCCTTGAATACACCTTTTGTAACCTCATCCGCTGTGTTTTGTAATCTCAATTAATGCAATAAAACACATATTTATAAAACCTCTGACAGCAATTTGACGAGCAGTCTTCATTAGCATAGCAATATAACACTTGGCCTGAGTAATAATACTGCAACTCGAATCCATATAAAAGGCTGCTGCGATTACGAACAGATTTGGATTAAATGTACAGTGACTGTATATGTAATATTTTAATACTGGATGATTAAAATGATGCGCCATACTTTGGAAGACCATGGACATGCTGTAAAACACATTAATTCCTCACAGAATTGACGTTGGACATGCAGGTGACTCGCTAGGATTAATCTTCCGGCAGTTAGCCTGGTCTGGAGCAGGCAAGCTGCAGCGGATAAATCACCACAGTAACTTGGCCGGGTTTAGTTTGAGCTGCTTTCATGCAACCGACTTAGGGCTAAATTCAGCCAGGATAACCAACATATCCCGGCTTAATTCCTTATCTTGGTTTTGTGCAATACCCCTCTGGGGCCTTATTTATCAAACTGTGTGTAGCAAAGCAAACTACAGGTGGCGTCTGCGGTGCAAAAAGGAAATGCTGCACACTTGGCTATAAATGGTCAGGTGGACGCCGATGATACATATTCATCACATCATTTCCATGATGGCTCGGGAGGGAAAAAGAGGGAAGAAATGGAATTTTCCGGGGTGTGAGACAGAGATCCTGATGGACCACGTTGATAAACGTAAAAATGTTTAATTGGTGGGCACGGTGTGGGCATTACTGGTGTCAGAAAGGCAGAACAGTGGCAGCAGGTGGCAGATGCTGTCACTGCAGCGTCAGAAGGCAAGACAAGCCAAAGATATCCGAACATGTGGCTGGATATCTCCGTCGGTAGAGCATCCGTCTGCCTTGCGGGAGGCTGAAGTTCGATTTCTAGAGGGGTGAATCGCTTTGGAGAAAAGCGTCTGCTAAATGACAGTAATGATGCCAGTAATTTGCTTCAATCTATAAAATAAATATGTACAGATACATCTGAGATTGGTAGCAGTTTATTTAGTGTTAAATAATATTTCTTTCTAGTTGCTGGGTGCTCCACCTGGGTGGACGGTGCAGAGGGACACAATCGCAGCTATTAACCAGGTGGACAAGTAGCTGCGGGAAATAAAGACCATCTGGACAGAAACTGGGACAACAATTAAAAAAACTAGGATCATTTTTCCATCAAGTCTGGTTTTTATAAATCCCAAAAGTTGACTTTTTGACGTACGCCGGTTTTTGTACCCGCACCAGCCTCATAAAAAATTCCCCTGGTGATGATATAAGCTAAAGCAGGGGTGTCCACCGCCTGTCCTCGAGGGCCACAGTCCTGCAGGTTTTAGATCTCCCTGATCCAAAACACCTGATTCAAATTAAAATTGCTCCTCAACAGTTTGTTTTCAGGTTCTGCGTAATCATGTTGACCAATCAAAATGATTATGGTGCTGCAGCGGGAAACATCCAAATCCTGCAGGAAACATCCAAATCCTGCAGGACAGCGGCCCTTGGGGACCGACTTTGAAGACTCCTGAGCTAAAGCATGCATGTTTGTGTATCTGCTGTTATCTTACCACCAGGGGCAGTGTGCAGATGATGAAGATGATGGTCATGAAGACCAGAGGAATCAGGTGCTCCACCTCCTCAGCCATGGAAACTGCCCTGCGCTGGCTGTTGGTTGTCATAGTCACCATCACTGAGCCGTGCCTCTTCCGGCGTTGGTACATCCTGAACAGCTGGTACACCACAAAGCCATTGCACGCAGCGATGGTCAGCACCAGCACCAGCATAAGAGTGGCGTACAGGTTGGCATAGATGCGGTCTTCCTTTTCTTCTGGATTCATGTCAATGAAGCACCATGTGCCAGGGCAGTACTGTACATATTTACCAAATCCCACAGAAGGAAGCAGGCAGAATAAAATGCATAAACAAAATAACAATGGGATTGTGATGTAAGCACATTTCTTGGTCACATGGCGGCTGTAGAAGTAGGGGTAGCCTATGGCAAAGCTCCTCTCTAGCGCTGTCACTAAGAGGAGCGACATGGTGGCCAGGCTGAAGAAAGTCATGCTAAAACCAAAGTAGTGACACACTGCGTGAGTGCTGTTGGACATCCCGACCAAAGTCATGTTCCACGCATACGACACCTGCACCAGTGGGGTGATCAAGCAAGTCCCAGTCAGATCCGTAATCACCAGCGTCGTGATGAGGATGTGAAACAATGCACTGCGTTGCACACCCTTGCTCTTGGAGTTTCTGTGCCGGCGGATTTCCAGGATCACCAGGGCGGCCACGTTGCCGAAGATGCCTGCAGCGAACATGAAGGCGCTGATCAGCGGGCTATTATCAGCGTCGATGTGACCCTTGATGTGGCACATGTCGTTTTCTTTTGCCATTATGGCAGAAAGGTGGCTCAGTTTAAATTAAAACTGTCTTTTATTCCAAAAGTCTTAAAAATGAGTCTTTAAGTAGTCATCTGCAGCCATTCTGTTAATAGAAAAGAATGAAAAATGTCTGTGAGGTTCAAGGATGCAACATCTCTGTAAATCCATCAGTCAATCAATAGGCAAACAGTTAGCAGATTAACCCTTAAAACTCCACTAAACCACCAACACTGTTTCTCATACCATCACCAGTGTCTCAGGAGTGGTAGTGTGTAGCTCTGTGGGGTACATTGTGATAGATTGCTTACCTTTTTGGCAATCTTGGGAAGTTTTTCAGGCATTTATATCCCATTCAGAAGGTTTACAATCCAGCGTTTATTCAGAGACTCTATCTAGTAAATCCACAATGATCCATGATAACAGCATTATTTATCACACTTCCATCATAAAAAGTTCACTATTACTATGTTGCTAAGAGACCTTTATTTAGACCTGGAAACGAAGATGAAGCCACGTCCACCAATCTTTCCACCAATCAGAGAGCTTAAATTGACGTTAATGTCCAATAAAAATACATTTAAATTGTTTTAAGGGTTAATTAATAATGAATGACTCATAATTAGCATACCAAATGATGAGTAACTCTGAGGTACGTTAAGTTAAATGTGAGTCCAAGCTAACAGTGTGCAGTACAATTTAAATAAGTCCAATAGTTAACAAACAAATTCAGGACTAACCTTTACAGACGACAACAGCAGAAACTTGTTTTTACAGAACTAAATGATTCCTAAATGCTGCCTTTAATGTCCACATCAGGAGAGACAATGGATTAGAGCTAATTTAATCATCAAACACAAGAATTTTTGCTGGTCAGCTGATTTAATTCTGTCTAAGCTTGAGAATGCAGCAGTAATTTATATTTTCAGCACATTAAATGAGGCTACCTTCATCTGAAACGCCCTTTATACAAACTGTTTGGACTTAATGTCAACAATGGATCCCTACACGTGGCGCTCTAATTTAATGTTTGCAAATCCCTTACAGAGAAAGCAACTTTTGTCTCGTAAAAAGGGACGTTTGGCATGTTCTGTAAAAAAATCCAGAGCTATGTTTTAGTGTTGTGAAAACTAAAATTGTTCCTCTTCTGGCTCAGCACTTCACACATATCAGCTGACAGGCTAAATTTTCATCTGCAAGCGCTCATAATCTGTAAAGAAAATATTACTATACTATCTACACCAGTGATGTTCAAAATGGGGGTTGCCAGATAATGTCAAGGGGTCATTAGATAATTAAAACAAATATATAGCCTACATTTATAAAATAAATTTAGGATTTTATTTTACCACGGCTGTCTACATCAAAACCATTAATGAAGAGATAAATTTTTAAATTAGCACATTCATTTTTTAACACAATAACACAAAGTTAGTGCACATATTAAAAATCTGAATTTGAGATTATCTAAGCGGACGAAGCTGACTTTAGGCATGTAGATGCCTTGTCACCAAAAACCACTTTATCCTCCTTATTTATGAAGATAAAATTCTGAGTTTTCTAGCCTGTTATTTAGAGGATGGCTGCAAGATGACCAATTTAAAACATACAGTTAATCATTAAGTCGTTGCGTGGGTGTGGGGCCATGAACACCTATGCATCTTATCTTGGGGGTCGTGGTTCAAAAAGTTTGAAAACCACTGATCTACATCAGTCTGTGCCACCCTGCAGACTCAAATTATATAGAATCCCTATGTTTTTGTGTTTTCTGACTATTAAGTGCATTATCACATATTATTACATATTTATTCCACTTGTGTAAAACCATATATCTCCATGTCTGACTCAGTTACCTTCTCTGTCCTCTCCTGTGATGCCCGCTAGAGTTTTGAGCATCAGATGTCTCTGAATCCATTTTAAAAAGGCATATAAGTCAAGAAAAACCCCCCAAAAACACATTTATTGCCCCTGCCCTGACAGATGTGTCCAGCTGTTTGTTGAGGGCATCTGATGAATGTTGACATTATCAATTTCTTACGGCATTTTTAAAACATTTGTCAGAATTGCACATTTAAAGAAGGAATACTTAATCTTATTTTTTGACCATATAATACGACCATATTTTTTCTTTTTAGTCTTGATACAGGAAATGTAATTTCTATAATCGTGTTTATTGAGTAAGAGGAGCTAAAATGTATATAATTAAAAACTAATCACGCATATTAAGCTATTATTTGTTAGAATGGAATAAGCCGATTACATACTGAAAAACATTACTTCAGTCAGGATGTGAAACTGGTCTAATTCCTTCACTTAAAAAGCGCCGAAGTTTAAATAAACCATTTTATAAAGGGAGTTTTACTTCTCACAGAGCGAGAGCAGCGCGAGCCGCAAACTGTCATATCTGCGCCTCACTAAATCCTAATGATAAAGTTCTCACCTGCTTCATGAAGTTTCTCCCCGTAGTTCGCGTGTTTAATTCCGTCTTTCATGATTTGGGCTGTAAAGAAAGAACTTGTATAGTTGAAATGATCGTTTCTTTCTTTCTTCTTCTCTGTCACAGAGCCGCTCTGGTTTGAAGGTGAGTGGTTGGACGGGCGAGGCGCGCGGTACTTACAAGAGCGCGGCGTGAATGGACCGGAGCACAAAACCATGCGGTGACGTCACTTGGGTACATCCAATGGTATTTAAGGTGGGTGCACCCACCTTGCCGAAGCTAGTTAGCTGTTAGCCAAGTTAAAGTTTAGGGGAAAAGAAGAAGAAAAGAAAGAATTAACCTCAGCCCCTCTGAGCCTGAACTGGAACAACATGTACAGAAAATGGATGGACGTCTAAATTTGAAGCAATTCTTTGTTTTATTAATAATTTTGCATAAACAACGACTGAAGTTTATATACAAATAATCATTCTATTTAACAAAGTTAAAAAAAAAAAAGAGCGCAGACCTCCACCAAGCTATTGCCATTTATTTATTTAGTTATTCATTGCCAATGACTGTGGGTGTTATTTTTGAGTTAGAAGCAATAATGGCAAAATTATTATTCATTTTATTGTGAGGCGATTAAGGTGGGCTCAAAAGTAGGTGTGTGATCAAAACAGACCCCATGAGAGCTGATGAGAGGGGCTACAGTCATGCTGTAGATGTGTAATTATGCAAATGAGTTATTGATGAACACTTTACAGTCAGACATGTCACAATTTCAGTCTTTGTCAGACTTATATAAGATACAAGTAAAATCGGGCATATTGATCAGTGATGGATGTTGCTCGATCTGATGCAACATGATCTGTTGCATCCAAAGCGTGAAGCAGCGCTTGGAGGAGATCTGTAATTCTGCCAGTAGACCAACTTAATATGTTATTTTTATAATTCTTATTAAATCTTATTAAACATCTTAACAACAAGTAGGTTTCTGGGTAACACCTGTGTGGAGTTTGCCTGCATGGGTTCTCTCCTGGCTTTTTCCCATGGTCCAAAGACATGCATGTTTATCTGATTTGAGTCTAAATTTTCACTAGGAGTGACTGTTTGTCTCTGTGTTGGAGCAGAAGAAGCTCCAGCCCCCCTTGCAACGCTGCTTTTAAATAATCCGTTATCTCAAGAAAGCAAAGTTTGTTTTCCCAAGATAACAAGACAAATGATCCTGTTATCATGAGAAAACTGTTTAAAAAAAAAAGCGAGCCTGGCTACTGTTGGCTTCAATGAAAATGAGCTCTATCTCCCCATATTAAAGAATCCCATAAACCAGATTCCCAATAGCAACCTATTTTCCTTGAGGACCCCCTTCATGCAAATACTAAAAAGCCATGGACCCCCTGCCCCACCCCGTGCTGTAACCATGTTTGGTTTTATGCTTTCAAAAGTGAGTTCTCACCATGTATAATGTGTTCTGGCTGAGTCCTGTCCTTCAATAAAGCCAAAGTTAAACATATAACCTTACTTTTTTAATCTTACAGTAGGGACAATGTGTGGGTATTAATCACAATGGCTGTCATGAATGGAGGTGGAGGTGAGGACCCAAATGCAGGCAGGAGGCAGAACTGGTGCAGGTAAAAAGGTTTATTACCCAGGAACTCACGACAGGGAACCACAGACGACGGGGATAAACTCCAGAGAACAAAAACCAAACATGACAAAATGAGGATCTGACAATGAATGACTGAAAACCGGGAGTACTTATACACAGAGGGAGTAACAAGACACAGGTGAAGTGGATGACTAATCAGACCAGGTGAACTAACGAGGCAGGAACAGAAAACCACAGGAACACAAGAGGGAAAACCAAGCATGACAAAACTGAAAACTAAAGCATGAACATAAGAACTACAAACCAAGAACATGACCAAACTAATCATGACAAAAACCAAAATCCTAAACAATCAAAACACCCACCAAAACCCAGAAACCGTGACAGAACCCCCCCCCTCAAGGGCCGGATACCAGACGGCCCAACAAAGTCCACAAAAGAGAAAAACCCCAAGCCGGCCACCCAGGGTGGGCGGAGGGGGCCCGGAGGAGGGACCGACCAAAACAAGACAGGCCCCAGGACAAAGTTCAGGGGGAGCCACCTGGAGGCAGAACAGACGGCAGGATTAGGCCAGGAGGCCGGCCGGGGGCCCGGACGGACCGGGGCAGAACCTCCGGTGGACGGCCCGGAGGCCGTGCAGACAGCCGGATCAGTTCAGGCGGCCGGCCAGGGGGCCGGACGGACCGGGGCAGAACCTCCGGAGGACGACCCGGAGGCCGTGCAGACAGCAGGATCAGTTCAGGCGGCCGGCCAGGGGGCCGGACGGACCGGGGCAGAACCTCCGGTGGACGACCCGGAGGCCGTGCAGACAGCAGGATCAGTTCAGGCGGCCGGCCAGGGGGCCGGACGGACCGGGGCAGAACCTCCGGAGGACGACCCGGAGGCCGTGCAGACAGCAGGATCAGTTCAGGCGGCCGGCCAGGGGGCCGGACGGACCGGGGCAGAACCTCCGGAGGACGACCCGGAGGCTGTGCAGACAGCAGGCTCCGGTCAGGAGGCCGGACGAACCGGGGCAGAACCTCCAGAGGACGACCCGGAGGACGCACAGACAGGTTTCCAGGCAGACGGGCAGGCTTGGACTGGATCTCTGGAGGACGGGCAGGCTTGGACTGGATCTCTGGAGGACGGGCAGGCTTGGACTGGATCTCTGGAGGACGGGCAGGCTTGGACTGGATCTCTGGAGGACGGGCAGGCTTGGACTGGATCTCTGGAGGACGGGCAGGCTTGGACTGGATCTCTGGAGGACGGGCAGGCTTGGACTGGATCTCTGGAGGACGGGCAGGCTTGGACTGGATCTCTGGCGGCGGACGGGCAGACTGGATCTCTGGCGGCGGACGGGCAGACTGGATCTCTGGCGGCGGACGGGCAGACTGGATCTCTGGCGGCGGACGGGCAGACTGGATCTCTGGGTCGGGCACCAGTAGTGGGTAAGGGGCGTCTCGACCCGAGACCCCCTCGGAAACAGGAATCAGAAGAGAAGCATCACCACTGAAGACCCCCTCAGGAACAGGAATCAGAAGAGAGGCGTCACCACTGGAGACCCCCTCAGGGACAGGGACCAGAAGAGAGGCGTCACCACTGGAGACCCCCTCAGGGACAGGGACCAGAAGAGAGGCGTCACCACTGGAGACCCCCTCAGGGACAGGGACCAGAAGAGAGGCGTCACCACTGGAGACCCCCTCAGGGACAGGGACCAGGAGAGAGGCGTCACCACTGGAGACCCCCTCAGGGACAGGGACCAGAAGAGAGGCGTCACCACTGGAGACCCCCTCAGGGACAGGGACCAGGAGAGAGGCGTCACCACTGGAGACCCCCTCAGGGACAGGGACCAGAAGAGAGACGTCACCACTGGAGACCCCCTCAGGGACAGGGACCAGGAGAGAGGCGTCACCACTGGAGACCCCCTCAGGGACAGGGACCAGAAGAGAGGCGTCACCACTGGAGACCCCCTCAGGGACAGGGACCAGAAGAGAGGCGTCACCACTGGAGACCCCCTCAGGGACAGGGACCAGAAGAGACGGGCAGGACCTGGGCACCGGCGTGGGACGCTGCAGAGCAGGGCAGGACCTCGGAGCCGGCGTGGGACGCTGCAGAGCAGGGCAGGACCTCGGAGCTGGCGTGGGACGCTGCAGAGCAGGGCAGGACCTCGGAGCCGGCGTCGGACGCTGCGGCGCAGGGCAGGACCTCGGAGCCGGCGTCGGACGCTGCGGCGCAGGGCAGGACCTCGGAGCCGGCGTCGGACGCTGCGGAGCAGGGCAGGACCTCGGAGCCGGCGTCGGACGCTGCGGAGCAGGGCAGGACCTCGGAGCCGGCGTCGGACGCTGCGGAGCAGGGCAGAACCTTGGCGCAGACGTGGGGTGCTGAGGCACTGGAGCAGATCTGGGAGCCGGCGTGGAGAGCTGGGGCACTGGAGCAGGAGGCGAAGCTGGAGACGTAGGCCTGGGAGCTGGTGGCGGCAACCGTGACAGTACAGCAGATGGCGTCACCCGAGATGTGGACCGTGGCGCTGGTGTTGACCTCCGAGATGCAGACCGCCCCAGTGGTTTGGGGCTAATCGCCAGTCTGGTTCCCCAGAATGGTGACCGCTCTGGATAATCCTGCGGCTCCCACTCCGTCTCCAGTCCCAGGAGCATTCCCACCAGTTCGCTTGATGTCATGTATTCGAGGGGCTGTCGCCCCTGGTTCCTGGACGTCCTCCTCCTCCTGGACCTTGTAGGAGGAGGATCAGGAAACCACGGGTCTGGCTCCTCCACCGTAGGGAACCAGTCAGCAACCCCCGGATCGTAATACTGACGCCAAGCCATCAAACCTGCTGGGTCCAGTTGTGGTCAGATCCTACTGTCATGAATGGCGGGCGGCGGTGAGGACCCAAATGCAGGCAGGAGGCAGAACTGGTGCAGGTAAAAAGGTTTATTACCCAGGAACTCACGACAGGGAACCACAGACGACGGGGATAAACTCCAGAGAACAAAAACCAAACATGACAAAATGAGGATCTGACAATGAATGACTGAAAACCGGGAGTACTTATACACAGAGGGAGTAACAAGACACAGGTGAAGTGGATGACTAATCAGACCAGGTGAACTAACGAGGCAGGAACAGAAAACCACAGGAACACAAGAGGGAAAACCAAGCATGACAAAACTGAAAACTAAAGCATGAACATAAGAACTACAAACCAAGAACATGACCAAACTAATCATGACAAAAACCAAAATCCTAAACAATCAAAACACCCACCAAAACCCAGAAACCGTGACAGAACCCCCCCCCTCAAGGGCCGGATACCAGACGGCCCAACAAAGTCCACAAAAGAGAAAAACCCCAAGCCGGCCACCCAGGGTGGGCGGAGGGGGCCCGGAGGAGGGACCGACCAAAACAAGACAGGCCCCAGGACAAAGTTCAGGGGGAGCCACCTGGAGGCAGAACAGACGGCAGGATTAGGCCAGGAGGCCGGCCGGGGGCCCGGACGGACCGGGGCAGAACCTCCGGTGGACGGCCCGGAGGCCGTGCAGACAGCCGGATCAGTTCAGGCGGCCGGCCAGGGGGCCGGACGGACCGGGGCAGAACCTCCGGAGGACGACCCGGAGGCCGTGCAGACAGCAGGATCAGTTCAGGCGGCCGGCCAGGGGGCCGGACGGACCGGGGCAGAACCTCCGGAGGACGACCCGGAGGCCGTGCAGACAGCAGGATCAGTTCAGGCGGCCGGCCAGGGGGCCGGACGGACCGGGGCAGAACCTCCGGAGGACGACCCGGAGGCCGTGCAGACAGCAGGATCAGTTCAGGCGGCCGGCCAGGGGGCCGGACGGACCGGGGCAGAACCTCCGGAGGACGACCCGGAGGCTGTGCAGACAGCAGGCTCCGGTCAGGAGGCCGGACGAACCGGGGCAGAACCTCCAGAGGACGACCCGGAGGCTGTGCAGACAGCAGGCTCCGGTCAGGAGGCCGGACGAACCGGGGCAGAACCTCCAGAGGACGACCCGGAGGACGCACAGACAGGTTTCCAGGCAGACGGGCAGGCTTGGACTGGATCTCTGGAGGACGGGCAGGCTTGGACTGGATCTCTGGAGGACGGGCAGGCTTGGACTGGATCTCTGGAGGACGGGCAGGCTTGGACTGGATCTCTGGAGGACGGGCAGGCTTGGACTGGATCTCTGGAGGACGGGCAGGCTTGGACTGGATCTCTGGAGGACGGGCAGGCTTGGACTGGATCTCTGGAGGACGGGCAGGCTTGGACTGGATCTCTGGAGGACGGGCAGGCTTGGACTGGATCTCTGGCGGCGGACGGGCAGACTGGATCTCTGGCGGCGGACGGGCAGACTGGATCTCTGGCGGCGGACGGGCAGACTGGATCTCTGGGTCGGGCACCAGTAGTGGGTAAGGGGCGTCTCGACCCGAGACCCCCTCGGAAACAGGAATCAGAAGAGAAGCATCACCACTGAAGACCCCCTCAGGAACAGGAATCAGAAGAGAGGCGTCACCACTGGAGACCCCCTCAGGGACAGGGACCAGAAGAGAGGCGTCACCACTGGAGACCCCCTCAGGGACAGGGACCAGAAGAGAGGCGTCACCACTGGAGACCCCCTCAGGGACAGGGACCAGAAGAGAGGCGTCACCACTGGAGACCCCCTCAGGGACAGGGACCAGGAGAGAGGCGTCACCACTGGAGACCCCCTCAGGGACAGGGACCAGAAGAGAGGCGTCACCACTGGAGACCCCCTCAGGGACAGGGACCAGGAGAGAGGCGTCACCACTGGAGACCCCCTCAGGGACAGGGACCAGAAGAGAGACGTCACCACTGGAGACCCCCTCAGGGACAGGGACCAGGAGAGAGGCGTCACCACTGGAGACCCCCTCAGGGACAGGGACCAGAAGAGAGGCGTCACCACTGGAGACCCCCTCAGGGACAGGGACCAGAAGAGACGGGCAGGACCTGGGCACCGGCGTGGGACGCTGCAGAGCAGGGCAGGACCTCGGAGCCGGCGTGGGACGCTGCAGAGCAGGGCAGGACCTCGGAGCCGGCGTGGGACGCTGCAGAGCAGGGCAGGACCTCGGAGCTGGCGTGGGACGCTGCAGAGCAGGGCAGGACCTCGGAGCCGGCGTCGGACGCTGCGGCGCAGGGCAGGACCTCGGAGCCGGCGTCGGACGCTGCGGCGCAGGGCAGGACCTCGGAGCCGGCGTCGGACGCTGCGGCGCAGGGCAGGACCTCGGAGCCGGCGTCGGACGCTGCGGAGCAGGGCAGGACCTCGGAGCCGGCGTCGGACGCTGCGGAGCAGGGCAGAACCTTGGCGCAGACGTGGGGTGCTGAGGCACTGGAGCAGATCTGGGAGCCGGCGTGGAGAGCTGGGGCACTGGAGCAGGAGGCGAAGCTGGAGACGTAGGCCTGGGAGCTGGTGGCGGCAACCGTGACAGTACAGCAGATGGCGTCACCCGAGATGTGGACCGTGGCGCTGGTGTTGACCTCCGAGATGCAGACCGCCCCAGTGGTTTGGGGCTAATCGCCAGTCTGGTTCCCCAGAATGGTGACCGCTCTGGATAATCCTGCGGCTCCCACTCCGTCTCCAGTCCCAGGAGCATTCCCACCAGTTCGCTTGATGTCATGTATTCGAGGGGCTGTCGCCCCTGGTTCCTGGACGTCCTCCTCCTCCTGGACCTTGTAGGAGGAGGATCAGGAAACCACGGGTCTGGCTCCTCCACCGTAGGGAACCAGTCAGCAACCCCCGGATCGTAATACTGACGCCAAGCCATCAAACCTGCTGGGTCCAGTTGTGGTCAGATCCTACTGTCATGAATGGCGGGCGGCGGTGAGGACCCAAATGCAGGCAGGAGGCAGAACTGGTGCAGGTAAAAAGGTTTATTACCCAGGAACTCACGACAGGGAACCACAGACGACGGGGATAAACTCCAGAGAACAAAAACCAAACATGACAAAATGAGGATCTGACAATGAATGACTGAAAACCGGGAGTACTTATACACAGAGGGAGTAACAAGACACAGGTGAAGTGGATGACTAATCAGACCAGGTGAACTAACGAGGCAGGAACAGAAAACCACAGGAACACAAGAGGGAAAACCAAGCATGACAAAACTGAAAACTAAAGCATGAACATAAGAACTACAAACCAAGAACATGACCAAACTAATCATGACAAAAAACCAAAATCCTAAACAATCAAAACACCCACCAAAACCCAGAAACCGTGACAATGGCTCTCAATGTTCAAAGCCTCGGGGACACCCTGTGCTTGTTGGGAGACCCCCTTTGGGGGGGTCCCGGACCCCAGGTTAGCAACTACTGCTATAAACAACTCCTGGATTCAGGTGGTGATCTGGATCATTCATAAAATTAAATAACTTTTTTTCTTATTCCATTACTGAGATTTCCTGAAAATTTTATCATAACTTTTTGAGTTATGTTGCTGAGAGTCAAGCACCTTGGCAGTGGTAATAAGGAAAGAAATTATTTGATCAATGTACAGAACACTCAAACTGATTTAATATATGCTCCACAAAACATTCTTACTGAGAAAATGTCCTTAATGGAGGAAAAAAATGCCATACTTTGAGATCCCAGAAGCAATATCTCTCTAAATAAACAACTGCTTCCGATGTTTAATTTGTGATATTTTGGGACTATGCAGCTCTCAGTGTCTGCATGCATGCATGCACGTAAAGATTGCATGTTGCTTTCTTCGGTTTCCTCCGATAATGTAATGGATTAGAGGTTTCCCCTGGGATTAATATTCCCTATCGTCTTTCTCTTTGTGTCCATATAAATGTCTACTTTCCCCGTGGCTGCTATAAAGTAATGAATGAACAAACAAATCATGTTTAAAGTAGCAGTTTTTAACATTAATTTGATACTCTGGATTATTCACTGCTTTTCTTATTTCTAAAATAAATGTGCAGCAAAGAAATTGTCCTTCCAGCTATTTTTAACACTTTAAAATCTGATTTCTTTCCACAAACTGTAATATTTCAAGATTTTTTTTTATTTAAAACAAAAAATATATTAAGGTTACATGCAAGTGAAAGTATCAAATGATAATTAATTCACTTTCTTTTTTTTTTGACAACATTAAATAAATCACTCACCTGCTAACCCAAGCTAAGGGCTAACAGTAGTGAAGCTGGTTGGCATAGCAGCCAATGCTGCTGTTAGCCGTAGGTGCCCACTAACACCTGCACTACCTTGGCTATGGATGCTAACATGTGTCTAGTAGTTAAGGCCTCTGTCAGCTAGCAGCTCTGTAAGGTAGTCGGTATTTGCAGCCACAGCGCTAACTTAGCGATGGATGCTAACATCTGTCTAGTAGTTAAGGCCTCTGTCAGCTAGCAGCTTTGTAAGGTAGTCGGTATTTGCAGCCACAGCGCTAACTTAGCGATGGATGCTAACATCTGTCTAGTAGTTAAGGCCTCTGTCAGCTAGCAGCTCTGTAAGGTAGTCGGTATTTGCAGCCACAGCGCTAACTTAGCGATGGATGCTAACATCTGTCTAGTAGTTAAGGCCTCTGTCAGCTAGCAGCTCTGTAAGGTAGTCGGTATTTGCAGCCACAGCGCTAACTTAGCGATGGATGCTAACATCTGTCTAGTAGTTAAGGCCTCTGTCAGCTAGCAGCTTTGTAAGGTAGTCGGTATTTGCAGCCACAGCGCTAACTTAGCGATGGATGCTAACATCTGTCTAGTAGTTAAGGCCTCTGTCAGCTAGCAGTTCTGTAAGCTAGCAGCTATTAGAGTATGCAGCTGCCAACACTTTTTGATTTTAACCTTAAAGTGATACAAAGCGAATAAATGACCATTAAAGACAACTTTGACCAATGTTGTTTGCGCGTTTACAGACGCTGCTAGCAGCAGCTACAGATGTTAGCAGCTAACTTGTCCTTACTTGCTCATTTAATTGATTCCTCGCAGCATGTAGACATAAAAACCTAGATGTTTTGTTCCTTCAAACATCTAAAACATATAATGGACATGTAGACAAAGATAAAAATGGTTTTCAGTTGAGACATCATTACTGAATGTCTCAAATGAAGACAGTTTGAAGGACTTCAGCATTGATTAAATGGATTTTAAAAGCTCTATAATGCATTGAAATGTCATTCTAATCACATATTTCACTGATTTTGTAGTAGAATAAATGCCAACTGGATCTTAAAATGGGATGTGATGTACGCATTGAAAAGGCCCATTAGCTGATTCTTAATGGTGACACACTGACATAATAACATCAATTTACCCTGCCTCTCAGTTTTATTCTCCAGTACTTTATCTTTCACACTTGTTTCCTTCCTTAATTTCCTTCCTGAAGCTGTTTTGAAAACCGTCTCATGTTGAGTTTGTTGCTGTAAATCATGTGGTTTTGTGATAAAAGGTTATGCACAACCAAACTGGCTGCTATAGTAAATAACTGGATGATCCTTGACTCCTTTATGCTCCCTTGTCTTTATTTTAATCTCTTTCTCCTTTCTTTACATTTGCTTACTATCTTTTCCCCCATTTTCCCCTTTCTTTTCCCTTCATTTTCTTTTTCTATCCCTTTTCTTCTTTTATTGCCCCTGCCAAAAATGATGGAGCAACAGCTCTTGGAGGATCTCAATTTAACTATTTTCATTACGTGAAAAAAGGGATATAAGAAAGAAAATTGAAACAGGAAATGTGTTAAACGAGGAGAAAAGAGAGCAAGCAAATGACAGAAAATAAATAAATAGCTAACAAACAGCTACAGTGGAAAGGAAATAATGAAAATGATGTGAAAGGGAAAAATGAAAGGAAGGGTAGGTCAATGGAAAGGAAGTTAATTTGTTGTCATTGGGGCAGAGGTGAAAAATTGGCCCTGATGACAGGAAATAAATACAGAGCAAAGATAAAAAGAAGCCAGGAGGGTGATAAAAACTGAAAAGATAAAGGGATTCATATGCCTTAGACAGAACAGATGCAACAATAATAATAATAATAATAATAAGTGCAGTGTAAGTTGAAATCCAGAGGCAAAGAGTAAATGACCTGCAGTTTTCTGACAGTTTCTTCCACACATGGAGCATAAACACTGAAAACAGCTTCTCCAACAACAACAAACAAAAAGATGTTAAAAAAGATATTATACCCATGTTTATGGTTTCCTCCTCTCTATATTTTCTGTAGTTTCCTTCATAATAAAGACCTTTGTTCTTGGTTTCAGCCAGGCGGTTGTAATCACTTTCATTAAAAAAGGATTCTTAGTAAACATGTAAAGTTTCTGTCTGTAAGACTCTTAGCTTTTATTCCCACTGTGAAGAGAGTTGGCTCAGGATGTAATTCTTAATTCAAACTCTCTTTATTCATTTGGGACACATTCCCAGAAGTCCCAAAATGTATGAGAGAAGTCTCCCACCAGCCCACCGTTCCTGCAGCATTAATAAGACATTTTAATGGATACTCAGGTAATAACCGGAGGGTATTAATAATGCTCTTCTAATCATTTTCCCTCCATGTTGAACTGCTGATTCATTCATGTCCCGGCTGTTTCCTCAGTCTTCCTCTGTTAGAATTACTTTTGCTCCATTTCCTGTTTTGGATTCATGCTCTAGTGGTTTATACAGTTGTGTGTTATACTCAGGTGTGTTATACAGTTTGGTTGGTTCCTTGAATATTTCATTTAGTAAGATTCTGGATGTCTCAGTTGCAGATATTTACAAACATTCTTGTTTAGTGAGTTAAATTCTCGTTTTAGTGTTAGAAATCATTTCAAAGTTGTGCTATAAAAGTTATTATTGTGTTGGTCTATTTCTCAAAATGTGGCGATGCGACGTGGTATAAGATATGAAAATATAACGTATAAGATCATTTTCAGCTATTCTAGATTTCCTCACTTTGCTCACATGATTTAACTTAAACAATTAAATGAAATTTTAAGTATACAGCACTTTTCATGCATAACAGCAGCACAAAGTGCTTTACAGGTTTTTGCATTTTAAAAACTTTAAACTTTAATAAATTAAAAACAAATGAATTAATAAATCAAAATACATAAAAAAAATAACATAAATAAACTGATTAAATAAAATAAATGAATGCAAAGATATTGTGGACCATATTTTCATTGCTTCTTTCATCCTGTGATTTTGGATCTTGAGTTTATTTGTATTGTTTTTGTGACGATGGATGGCGACTGTTCAGGTATTAACTTCATTCTTTAACATGAGGCTAGTTTGGAGACCTCAGACCTCTAACCTGCTTCATGTTTCTGGTTTTAGTGAGAACTCAAGCATCTGAATCAGCTGCAGCTTCTCGATCGATCATTTAAATACATTTACAGTAATTTAATAGGCTGGAATTAAATGCACAAAGCAGCTTTTAGTTCAGGCTTTTATATATTTTAATTAATTGTAAATCATCATACGACCATCATACAGTAAATATCACAGACACGGTCAGTTAGAAACCATATCAAGGAAGAGTTTAATTTATTGATCTAAGAATCCAGGTATTCAGTTTGTTATTGATCCAGATTGTCAGTTTTTAATCAGAGTGTCTGCATCCTTATAGTTCAGATATTGATCAGCATCCTGGTCCATTAAATGTGTGTTGTGTGGTGATGTAAAGCGTCTAAGTCGGAAGCTCGGGTGAAAGTGCTGACAGATGCTGTATTTATTGTTTCTTCCTCTGTTTCACACACACAGTCTGCATCTGTGTGCCTGCTAATGGTCTGGACATGAATCATTGATGAGCTCATTGATTTTTGCAAATATCAAATGTCTCGACAGAAGCCGGTGTCCCGTAATCACACTGAAAGAAAAATACCACCAGATACTAAAATACAAGACAAGGTAGTAATCAGATTTATAAATGAAATAGAAGCAAACTTAAATTTGTTTACATTTATATTCCAGGATTCGTTTATTCCAGACGGTTTTAGGATATTTATACATAAATAATGAATTAAAGATTTAACTTATTAACAGTTTGTTGTTATGTTTGTGTGGGTTATGATTTTAGCCGTGCCTTTGCTGCCACCTGCAGGTTATTTAGGGTAATTGCAAGATTCAAGTATGGCGCTGATGCTGCACAATATTTAACTTAAATGGATTTTTTTTTTCTCTCTACAGTGCATGTTTAAGTCCACCTCTACCAAATTAAATCAACTTCTGAGGCTGAAAGATAAGAGAACCCCGCTAGTAGAAGTCTGAGGACATGAGGTAGCTTTTTATGGTTTGATGAAAGAAAAATGGAGACATTGCTCAGCAGCTGTGCCAGTGCATCAGAAGAAAATCAGGTCTGAGGTGCAGCCAAAGCCTTGGTTTGATGTCGGGGGGATGAATCTAAAACTGCTCATAAACAGAAAACAGAGACAGATAATAGAGACTGAACAGACTTTATTGAGCAAAGGAGCTCCATGCTTACTTAACTGCATGTTGTTTGTATTTTATATTTGTATTCCAGCTTTATTTGATCTGACACACAAACCCTGCAGCTGGTCTGGAAACCAGCAGGTGAAAACTGTTGTCCTGGATGACCAGCGTAGAAAATGTTCACTTGAAGTCCAACTCCAAGATTATTTTTTAACTAAAATTCTTTAATTTGAGGTTATTTACTCTGATGGACCAAACGCTGAAAGGACAGTCAGGTTAAAGTTTTTTCTTATTTATTCCCAAAATAAGTAGAAATGAATTATTACAAAATCAAGAAAATGGGCCCATAAAAGGTCAAAATAACAAAACTTTACTCAAAGTTAGGACTAACAAAACATGACTAAAACTGACACAAGAAAATGAGACAAAGGGGAACTTAAATAGTGGCTGAGACAAAGCAGACCGTAAAGGTCTGAAAATTTTGGGAAACAAACTGTTCTAACGTGATTTTTGGGTTCTTTTGTGCTCAGTTACAAACAAAGAAGTAAGAACTGCTTTTAATCATCTTTGTTTACTATTTTCTTTTTTAAAATCTGCATCCAGATTATCTGGACTTCAGTTCTCAGACCGTTAGGTACATTTTAGGATTTAAGTTGTCCTGAAAAGTATTATTAATTTTGGCCTCTGTACTTTTTTGGTTTTTCTTCCACAACCATTTTAACGTGGTGAAATATGATGCTGGGATCATGTTGTTTGCTGTTGCAGCCACTTGGTGGCAGAGAAGCGCCAGTATACAGTTTCCTTAGATCAAATACAAACATTTCTTGAGGAGGAATGATCATTTAATTCAGATTAAGGCTCATAATTTAAAATTGGAACAGTGGAAACTCTATTAGGGTGACTGGTTATGACAGATGGTGTTTTCTGATCATTTATATTTATTTTGGAAATCTACAGCCCTTAGCTTTGAAATCATTCTAAAATAGAAATACATCACTTTGTCATGCCTTCATGTTAAGTGATTTAAAAAAGAGTTTTTCCTGTGTTAGTGGGTTTTAGGCTTTTGTTGCTGCTGTTTGAAAGCCACTTTCTTCTGTTTTCATTATTATTTTTAAAGTCCCTCTGATGTGCATTAAAGACTGTTTTTAAATTATTTATTTAATGATTTTTTTAAAAAAAATCTGGACCTCTAGTAATCACATAGGTCTAAAATAAAATAGGCCATTTCACATTTATTTATTTTTTATTCATTCATTTACTGACATCTATACTCCTTTAGTAATTACAAATGTCTGAAATAAAATAAGATGGGCAAATTCAACACAGTTTAAAGTCCTTTACATCAAACATTTACAGCATATAAGGGGGGTGCAGAAGAGTCATTAAAGCAAACGTGAAAAAGAAATAAAACAGTTTAAAGACAAAAATGAAAGAGTTTAAAGAAGAAACGTTAATGTAATTGGAAATGAAAAGTAAAATAAAGGAAAAAAGAAAATGTTTTAATTTTTATTAATTAATGTATTTATTATTTATTAATTTATTTTTGGTAATTAAGGTAAAACATTAAAACTGACAACTTTCATCTGTTAGTGTTTTTTTTTATAAAAGTATTTCTTTCACATATAAATGTTTGTTGTTTTTTTCTCTTTAAAAAAAAGAAAAAAAAAAACCCTGTAGAAATGAAAGTTTAAAATAGAAACAGAAAGCTATTATTATTATTATTATTATTATTATTTATCCTAAATGTTTCATCCGTATGTATTAGTCACTTTTCTTTTTTTTTTTTGTGCCGCTCCCCCTCCTTCTGTTACCCACCATGTGTCTGAGTCAGTGCTGAGAAGCAGATACAGTTACATCCGGATTAAAAATGCCCTATTTGTCTTGTCTTAATATGAGCCAGATGTGACCACCAGCACTGGCCAGCTGTCACTCAGCCCACCTCTGACCAATCACAGCAGACCTCAGCTCCTCCCTCTCAGCTGAGTAACAGGGTCCCTGTGTAGTGGAGGTGGTGGTGAGTCCTCCTCCTTTCTGCTGCCCTCTCTGAGTCCAGCTGAAGCCCTCTCTTTCTGCTTGGAGCTCCTGATCAGCCCGGCTCTACAATGGAGAGAGGGTTCAAGCTGGCTGTGGCCCTGCTGTGCTGGAGCTGCTCGCTGTGTGTGGTTACTGCCATCCACAGGCCTGATATGTTCCCTTATGGCACTTTAAGTGGGGATTTTATTTTAGCAGAAGGCGACGATGAGACGTCCAAAGTGCTGTCCCTCCCTAAACCGTTATACTTTTATGACTCCAGCTTCTCCCAGCTTTATGTAAGTATAAACTCTTAACTTTTGGAGTAGTTTCCAGCTTTTGACAGGTGATATTTGCAGCTGTTGACTTGCAGCCTCAACTGAGTGTTTCAGTAACATGCATGAAGGGGAAATCAGGACAAAGAGGGTATTGGGTTCATTATCATCTATTTAGGCGTCCAGTTCATGGGCCACAAATTATTCCTTATGTTTGTATAAATTTTTTCTCTTATCTAATTCTCTCCACTGTGCGTTAATCTAAACATTCACCGGATGTAAAAACCAAAAGTTATGTTTATAAGTATGCAGAAAGCAACTTTCACAAAGCAGCTGAGTAACTCAGATTATTACACAGATTGCACTTTGTAAAATAAATATTTTACATGTAAATTTACAAAAGACATTTCACTAAATTGCACAGAAGGTTTTGGAAATAGAAGATGTCGTATGCTGACAAAGCAAACAAGAAAAGGAAGTTTTATAAGAAAAAAGAAAATGTGGTCCACTAAAATATGGGGGCTACTTACTCTGAATTGGAATGAATAAATAAATAAGTATAAATAAAGTTGAAAAGACTGTTTGTTAATCATTTAAATGGTGAAGCGTTTGTAAGGAAGATGTATTTGTGGGATGACCACCAAAGTTGAGTATACATTTAATACACAGACATGACGCTGATATCATTGCAATATGTTCATAAATAGAATCAAGATCCGTCACTGTTCTGCAAATAAGTGGTACAGCAATACACTATCTGGTGCAAACAAACCTAAAAACACACTTGAAGTGTTAAAGAATTCCAGAAAACCAAGAAACACGTGTAAAAAGTTAGCAGAAAAAGTAATAAAATTATTGTTCGGTGGAAAGTCTGTTTATTTTTCTTTTAAATGGAGCCTCATTTGTAAGGAAAATGCATCTGTGGGATGAGCAGCAGAGTTGTGCTTGTGGCTTGTTCTCCTATCAGTGCAGACGTCAGCAGAGTTCTCTGCCTCTTCTCCACACTCTGACCCTGTGATTAACCGCAAGGTCCGTGATATTACCGTAAGGTCCGTGATATTAACCGCAAGGTCCGTGATATTAACCGCAAGGTCCGTGATATTACCGTAAGGTCCGTGAGATTACCGTAAGGTCCGTGATATTAACCGCAAGGTCCGTGATATTAACCGCAAGGTCCGTGAGATTAACCGCAAGGTCCGTGAGATTAACCGCAAGGTCCGTGAGATTAACCGTAAGGTCCATGATATTAACCGCAAGGTCCGTGATATTAACCGCAAGGTCCGTGAGATTAACCGTAAGGTCCATGATATTAACCGCAAGGTCCGTGAGATTAACCGTAAGGTCCATGATATTAACCGCAAGGTCCGTGAGATTAACCGCAAGGTCCATGAGATTAACCGCAAGATCCGTGAGATTAACCGCAAGATCCATGATCTCATCAGGATCAGCTGTTTGGCATCGGCAGAGAAGATTTAGCAAGTTTTTCACCGTCACATCCCACACACTCAACTCTGCTGCTCATCCCACAAATACATTTTCCTTACAAATGTGAATTTCCAACAGGATCAGATTTATTGCCAAGAAGGATTTTTACAACAAAGAAACAATCTAAAAACCTTTTGAATTCATTCATTTTTTGTCATTAATTTTAGATTGTATTGAAATTAAGTTGTACCATTGATTCCAGCAGGTTTTATTCAAATTTTGTTTTTAATCCTTTAAAGCCCAACTCAGAACAAATACATTTTTAATATATATTTAATGAGTACAGCAGCTGTCTTATTAAATACTGAAATCTGTTGTTAGCTAGCTAGCATCCAGGCTAGCTTAGCATTCTGTGTCATTTATTATGCACATGGGTAAAGCTGCTAAACTTTCTTTTCCTTGCTTCTGTTTTCCATCTTTGAGTTTTTGTCCTAGCTGTGGAGAACAACCACATGGACTTCATTAACCCTTCAAACGCCACAACATCGTCAGCACCCCAGAGCGCTATTGCTGATGTTGTCAACTGTTTCTCAGTAACGGTAGTTTCTAACTCTGCGGGGTAAATTGTGATCAGTAACCTACCCCATGGCAATAACTTTTGCCTCCTAGTGGATACCTTTTGTACTACAATAATTTTGACATATCACATGATAATGGTAAATAATCAACAATTTATTTTGTAAGTTTTTATTTATTATTTTTTACTTTTTGTTAAAAGTTCTCTTGAGTCTGGCTTTGAAGGGTTAAAGGGATTGAAGGTCTACATGCCTTTGTACATAAAAACCAACAAAAACACAGGCAGACCAAAAATAGTGAAAAAATAGAAAACTTGATGCATGATGCTCTACCAGCAATGAGCTCTACCACCATGTAACCGAATAAGTGTCTGCACGGTGGAGTGTGTCCCAGTAGATCTGCATTAACAATCAGGCTGTGGTTGCAACTATTCCCCTGAGTTTCATGTCATCTTTGGAGAACCCAGTAAACTTCTGAAGTGATGAGTGAGCATAATATAGTTTCTTCATGATCAGATCAAACATTATTTTCTTGAAGGAAAGTGAAAAGCATCTGAAAGAGCTTTGTAAGAGGAATAAAGGTGTGTATTCAGCATTTCCTGCATTCTGTGAAGGTGTTCCAGGGGTTTCTGGTGGACATGGGTTCAGTAGTCCCAAAGCCCTCTCTGTTTGTTGCTTTAGGTGGCCACCAATGGCATCATCTCAGCCCAAGACCTGCCAATGGAAAAGCAATACGTTGATGATGGCTTCCCCACAGACTTCCCCGTGGTGGCACCGTTCCTGGCTGACATTGACACCAGCGGAGGGCGAGGACAGATTTATTACCGGGTGACTGAAACGCCCAGTGTCCTCAACAGAGTAGCCCAGGTAAGTTTTAAATCGTGTGATTTTAAAGTAAAGAAATGTAGAAACTTAACCACTACCTAACCACAAATTGTTGATTCTTCTTTTGTTTTCTCATCAATTAGTTCAATCCATTGTTTATTTTCCTTTTTTATTTTTTCTTCTTTCTCTTCTCCCTCCATTCATTCATTCATTTGCTCATGTAGGAGGTCCATCGGGGGTTCCCAGATGCAAATTTTACACCCACTCATGCTGTAGTGGCAACATGGGAGAACGTTGCAGCATATGAAGAACAAACCCGAGAAAGTGGACCTTCAAACAAGGTAGGAAAGGCCAAGCCACTGCCGGTAACTCTGGTCCACCTACTATGGGAGTTTTCAACCATCACAACCATGTTTTTGTTCTACAGACACACACAACCAAATTCCTGGAAGTTGTGCATCACTTATAATCAGCCTGGGGTCTATTTGTAACCTCCCCCCTTCCCCTCCTAATCTGCCTCTTAACCTTTTGAAAGGGTCACAGGTCATCTTTAAATGTCATCAAAGTGCCCCCCGCCTCACCGACTCATTATCCCTTCCTTCAGTTCAAACACAGGTAGACGCTAACATACCTTGACCACTCATGCATTGGCCATTACTCCCCTCCTTGATTGTTAGCATGTAATCATTCAAAGTTTGTTTTATATTTCACCCTGTTACTGTCTGCCCTACATTTCTCATCACCGAGCGCTTTGGGAGGATGTAATGAAGAAAAACGATGGGGTTCAGCTCAGTTAGTCAGCTTTGGGCTATGACTTGAGCCTTGTTTGCTAAGCCTCTATTTGTTATCATTTCACAAAACTGGCGCCATTTAGAGGATTCTTTATTAGCAGTAAAAACCCTAAATGTACAGACTACCACCAGATTAATCCTGTAGCTCGAGAAAACTTAAAAACATGCATCATGTATGTTTGCAAAGAGCACAGGAACAGCTATCCAGGACTTTTATCATGTGTATCATGAAGAGTCACTGAGAAAACAGAGAAACTGAAATCCAGCAATCAGCTACCAATGAGTTGTTTAACAAATGCTGCTGCTGCTGCTTCAGCTGTTGCACTAATAATAAATGGTCCTTTAAGTGGGCCAAACTCCCCTAAGCACCTGTCCCTTTTCCTTCTTAAACAATAAAAACATCATAACTTTTGTTTCTAATCAATTTCTAATCAACTCACCCTTATCACCTGGTAAAGCAACACTTCTCAAATTGAAGACTTCACCATTTAATAACACAATTTTTAAATAAATATGTCTAATTATGGTGAAAATAGGGCTGTAAATCATAACTTACAATTCTCTAACTGAAAGAATTACCACTATGAGCATTAGCGGGTTTGTTTGGGTTAAACTTTGGGAAAGACTCCAAGTTAAGCTGGGCTTACTGCAGTTATCGATCAAACAAACACTGCTTTGTAGTTCGCTGGGTGTAGCATGTGGGATAGTGGGGTGAAGGGAGTGGTGGATTTAAGGAAAAAAAGACCCCAGGGGATCTCTTTGTAAGTGTCCCACCCTCTGCTCTGTGTTTGTGTTTGTTCTTTCCTTAATCTGGTTTCTTTTTACTTATTTCCATCTTGAAACAATCTAATGGGAGTTTACATTAAGCCTTATAGGACTTCACCTTAAACCCCAGTTTAACTGAACACCTTCAGCTTTCGCTCCACTGATGACAAAGTTTAAAGGAGGCTGGACTCGTCTATTAAACGTTATTATTTGTGTTAAGAAGTGAATTACTTATTTTTTGTTATTTAAATGGTCTGTCTGGCTTGTCAGATGGGCGCTGTTTCAGTCTTGGCTATGATTTGCTTCACTAGGTCTTTCTTTGGACTGATAGCATCTTTCTTTGAAGAGATTAGCCAGAGGTGATGGGTGGGGGGCATTGGGGGAGGAGTGGTAAGTGTGTGTGAACTGAGGTGTGTTTTAAGGGTTGTATTAGGAGGAGTGGGGTGGTGATTTGGGGGAAGGGGCAGACTTTATGGTGTTTGGGGTCAGATGTGGTGAGAAGTGGAGCAAAAGGGAAGACATAACAGAACACGAGGGAAATAAAGGTTCACATGTTCCAAGAAGGAATTTGTGTTTTTTGTAGATATAGAGTTTGAAATGTTTTTAGCATAGTCTAATTGGAAAGAAATTGCATCTCTTTTAACACACGCGCAGTTATATTAACGTCAATGTGACTTAATTAGCTGGGTTTTTGGATCTTTCCTGCATCATGCAGCAGAATGATGGCTTAGCTGCCAATGTTAGCCAAACAAGTTAGCTTTACCAAGGCAAGAATGAAGTTTGTGGCTATAAGGCTCCTCTTGATACCAGAGTATTGTTCTTAAATTAATGCAGAAGAGAAAAAAGATTAAGAACAAAAACAACCTTAAAACAAAATGTCTTATGGCTTCTGTAGGAAAACAAAGCAGATAATCATCAAGAACATCTATAAGAAGAAAAACAATGAGAAAAACAACAATAGTCAGAATAATCTGCATTTCTCACAAATATATTTAACTGTCTGGTGAAACTTACAGAAATGTAAAAAGTTCCTGCTGATATAATGAATGAAGGACATTTATCATGTTTTCTTCTAAAACAATTTCATGAAACAAAAAGCTAACAGTCAGGTATGATGTCAAAATGTGAAAAAGTATAATGAAAAAAAGTATGAATACAAGATGTCATTGAGCCAGAACATTTATTAGTCGAGTCATGGTTCAAAATATGTTACTAATAAAGTTGCAAGATAACATAAACATGAACTTTCTTCGATCTGTGGTACGATACAGTGGAAAGTGTTGTTACCATCACTGGTATTTGTTGTTTCTGAGGCCCCCATACAGGCACACAGGGGGCACCCATCAAATTTTGTTCATTCCACCTCAAAGCAGGCTGCGACTGTACTTCAACTTTCATAACATGTTATTCTGTCCTCATGCCGTGGGACAGATTCACTTTACCGCTACACAAACAACAGGGATCCTCTGGCTGTACTTCTCTATAATGTCCAATAAACTGACTCAAATGGGCTCGAAATCTTGAAAGCATTACAGTCATAGCCAACCGGTTTGTAGTCAGGGCAAAGACCTTCATGTTCACAAAACTTTTGGGATTTTTTTCTCTTTTGACAGAACACATGCTCGCGACCTGACTAAAGGGTTTGAAACCATTCATAAGCATGAAGTTTTCCTACTTCCTCCAGCTTTAAAAAGCAAAGATCCAGTTGAGTAGAGCTGAAGTTGTAGCTGTGCACTGACTGGACTGCTTCTGACCACAATCCTGGGTTGTGGTGTGTGTGTGTGCAGTGTGCCAGTTCCCACGCTGTAGGCAGTCCAGGGGATGCTGGCAACTGGACGGCAGCTGCTGTCTGTCTCACTTTTGCCTGTTTGCAGCTGTGCTTTGGTTGACGAGCTGAAACACCAGCAACCAAACAGCAAATTCAAGGCACTCATCCTGACCTATTTTCCATGGAATGCTCAAGGCTAACCAGAGTGATTTCCAGCTTAAGATAACTGTTAAGTGATTCAAAACATAACCACATAGTTTATAATGGCAATTTAATTATCTTAAATTGTGCCAGGTGAATGGATGTTTTGCCAAATGAGCTGTTTGCTGTTTTTCCAGCTCTCTGAGACTTTGCAAACATAGCAAATAGGTGATATTATCACCTAAATGTAAACTTAAATCCACCAGGATTACCTAGAAAACAAACACTTGCAGTTCCCAAAGACAGTTAAAGTCTGTTTTTGTCTGGTCAGCGTAAAAACAAGAAAAAAAAGGCGTGACAGAATTCCTGCAGGGAGTTTGGGTGTCGAGCTGCACTGTCTGAAAGTCTTTAATCTGTGTTGGGTGTAATTTGTTCTCTTACAGCTGTGAGTCTGTAAAGAACACCAGGACTACTTTATACTCTCAGTGAGACAGACGCTAATACATATGGCACATGACCACACAGACAGATGTAGGATGGGGGGCAGCGCACACACACAAATGGCTCTTTTCTATTAGGCTATACTAAATTTTGTAAAAATATTTAGAAGAACCTATTTAACAAAATAATGAATGCAGTTTTTTAAAATTTTCCTATGAGCATCTTTTTCCTGTAGAAACTATTTCAGATCATTTATGGTATTTTTAGCCACAAAGTCACAAAGAAAAGGATGTAAACCCTACATAAACAAAGCTGAACATGTTTTGAATGCTAGTATCCAGTCCGCCTCATATAGTTTTAAGCCACTAACCAATCAGTGGTTGTAGTGCTTTCATTGATGCAATTAGCAGAATCAACTTTTTACCCTGAATGGCCAGTTTCGCCTCTTCAGTTACAGGATAACTGCATGAAATTGGATGTAAAGAGAGAGAAAAACACCTCTGATTCTGCAACAGATGCCCACATGGCAGTCCTGACATTTTAATGACGATCTCCAGAAGGGCTACATATGAACTCCCAAATATCAGTTTGGTGTGAAAATCCTGCAGAGATCACCAAGCCAACTTGATAATAAGCGGTGTGGTAAATCAGCCAGCGAAATCACAAGAGAAAGCTGCAGGTAATCCACCGGAGAATTTACTGCCAGGGAACGCATATGCTTTATGTTCTGCCTTCTTTCTGTTGACCTGTATGTTGCATTTTATTTGCTTGCTGATGCAGAAATATCCCTAAAAGATTATCTACAGGGGCAGTAATTGCACAAAAAACATCCGATCGTGCTTCCCTACAGACAATTCCCCCCCCACTAATTACAAAGAGTCTGGAGACTACAAAGTCTTCTCCACCCACAAACAACAAGATAGGTTAAAGATGTTGATGTAAACAATTAGGAACAGACCCACATACATACACATCAGATGAATATATGTTGAGGGACATCTGTGTTTGTCTGCTTGCCTTCGGCGCCCATGGCTAACATCATGAAAGATGGTCAGACACAGGAAGACAGCTGGGGAGATCAACATCTGGGCTGGGGGTTATGAGTACAAGGTGTGTGCATATACATGTGTGTGTGTGTGTGTGTGTGTGTGTGTGCAGATAATCAGGTTCTACCCCAAAAGAAAAACAACATAAGATTACTCAGTTTTACCTTCATTCACAAAATCTGTTATTCTGTTGTGGTTTGTAGTGGGAAGAGTGGACTAAACATAAAGTAAAGCATTCATTCATCTGAACATATGGATTCAATTTCTTTAATTCATCCTCATTATGCAACATAGGTGTTTGGAAACACAGATACTTGAGGTGGTTGCAAGATGGGGAGTGAGGGGTGAGAAGTCCATGAAACTCAGTGGAGCACAAGATGAGAGAGGAAGGGGGAGGAGATACAGGGAGGAAGGGGGGAGGTGTGAAGTTTAAACATGAGGAGTGAGCATTTGAATTATTTGAAGTTGGTTTAGCAGGTATGAGTCTGTAGACACAGGAGGTGACCTCATCCCTCGAAAACTAGCAGAGCTACACTACATGAAAAATTTCTAAGGTGCTAATTTTTCTGCCATCTAGGGGCAAGAAAATAAATAAATAAAAAATGATCATTTTTTTCAGGAATTTTATAGTTTTTGATCCCTTAAAGTACTCAATAGAAACTCTTTGCAAAGCTAATGCTATAATTAGATAAGGCTAATACAATAATAAAGGTGCTTTGTCTCTTAAAGTAGAAATTTTATCAGAAGATTTACACTAAACATGTAGAGTGGCAGTGGTCAGTATGTAGAGCAAAGCCATACAGGTCAACATTGACTTGTCCAGGTAATTTCTCAATGTATTCACTACATTTTCTTTTTTAAGTATACAAATGCATCCAGCAAAATATGTACTAGAACTGGATGGAATATCCAAATATTAATGGTATCAATGCCAAGGCTAGTATTGGTAATTTTATACCATTGTGATGAGATCAATATTTTTCTTGCAGAGGTTTTGGGGGCAAAAAGCCAAAAAATGTGACTGAGAGTCAACCAATAGTTTGTTTGGCTTTTGTTTAGCAAGTTTACTCTGCTGACTTTACTTTTCTAAAAAAAAATGTATGATAAAAGTGAACAGGAGCGATTTTATTATTTTGTTACAGGGATATTTTATTTTGTTTACAAAAAAAAATTAAATTTCTCAACTCTGCCATTCAGTTTATTAATAAACATATTTCATTTGACATAAATCTTTGTACTGTGTTTTATTATGATAATAATCATGATTAATAATTACAGGCAAAATCACTAAGTGATTGTAAAATTTCAAGCAAAAAGTATTGGAACCGTATTGGTCCTGGATTTACTTTTACTGGACTTGGTATTCGATCAATACCAAAATTTTCATTATCACCCAGCAATAATATGTATTTAATTCAAGTTTCAATCAAACTCTATCTCTTTTGTCTCTGAAGGTCAATACGTTCCAAGCAGTGATTGGTTATGATGAGACTGACTCATACGTTCTCTTCCTCTACCCCGAGGGTGGTCTGAACTTCTTTGGGACTCGGCCTAAGGTAAACTGGTTAGATCCACTGGGAAATTTTCCAGTTGTAGACATACGCTGAGTTTGATAATTGGCTTGAAGAAACTTATGTTCATATATTTGTACCTTTTTTTTCTTCTAGGAATCGTATAATGTTGAGATTGAGCTTCCTGCTAGAGTTGGCTTTAGTAGAGGAGAAGTAACATATTTTTTGTTCTCCCGCACTGAAGGACCTTATTACAGCGTTACCAGCAATGAGCAGAGTGTTAAAAACCTTTACCAGTAAGTGACAACTTTGTGTTGAGTAACATGTGTCCTTATAACCAGCATCTGTTGGCAACAGTCTAATCAATCCCAGATTTGGAGATGTACAACATGTTAGTCTAATTTCTGGAAAAAGAAATATATGAAAAGAAAATATTGTATGGGTAAAAGTTTTTTTTTTTAACCAAGCCCATTTTGTGACATTGAAAAACAAAACACAAAAACAACTTGTGTCACAACCTAACACTTCAATAAGAGCTACTTAATTTGAGTGCTAAAATCGCAGTTTGAAATGAAAACTGTAGTATATGCTGACATTTGACAAGTTGTTAATTAGTAATGTGTGGTCGCAAGTTTATTATCTCATTCCCTTGTGTTAGTTATCTGTGGCCACAAAATAATTATTTTTTTCTGTTGATATCATCAGACATTCTAGGTATTTTTTTTTTATCATATAAGTTTGTTTTGAATCTGAGATCATAAGACTGTTTAATTACATCACATTTTAATTTAAAACTACTGGACGCTAGAGCAAACCTAAGAAGGCAGGCTCACAGGCTACTGTAGTTAGCTAATAGACTCACAGGCTACAGTAGTAAGCTAACAGGCTCACCTTACTGTAGTTAGCTAACAGGCTTACTACTGTAGCTAGGTGAAGGGTTTATAGACTACTGTAGTTAGCTAATAGAATCACAGGCTACTGTAGTTAGCTAATAGAATCACAGGCTACTGTAGTTAGCTAATAGGCTTACAGGCTACTGTAGTTAGCTAATAGAATCACGGGCTACTGTAGTTAGCTAATAGGCTTACAGGCTACTGTAGTTAGCTAATAGAATCACAGGCTACTGTAGTTAGCTAATAGGCTTACAGGCTACTGTAGTTAGCTAATAGAATCACGGGCTACTGTAGTTAGCTAATAGGCTTACAGGCTACTGTAGTTAGCTAATAGAATCACGGGCTACTGTAGTTAGCTACCGGGCTACCATGCTATTTTATTTAGCTAATGGGCTTACAGGCTACTGTAGTTAGCTAACAGGCTCACAGGCTACTGTAGTTAGGTAATGGGCTAACAGGCTACCGTAGTTAGCTAATGGGCTCACAAGCTATTGTAGTTACTAACGGGCTCACATGCTACTGTAGTTAGCTAATAGACTCACAGGCTGCTATAGTTAGCTAACAGGCTCACAGCTATTGTAGTTAGGTAATGGGCTAACAGGCTACCGTAGTTGGCTAATGGGCTCACAGGCTATTGTAGTTACTAACAGGCTCACATGCTACTGTAGTTAGCTAATAGACTCACAAACTCACCCACCCGAACCCACCCTACAAACCCGCACTGGTGGTGCATCCTTCATGGCCTTTTTTCTCTCCCAGAATTCATTGCACAGAAGATGATGGCAAATAAGCAAAAAAATTTGTTTACCTCACTTTAGTAGAAATGTGACAAAATCAAAAAAACATGTTTGTTAAACTTGCTTCTTGAGTCTGCTCTGCATACTCACCTTATTTTCACGCAAACTATTGACTTGCCATGAAAGCACAGCTGTTATTTATTAGACTGATGGCAAATTAACCATGTGGATTTGAAAGTGCAGAAACATATTTAGGTCATATTTATGTGCATACCTGACTTGTTTTTCTCTCTAGGGTTGGGAATACCGGGATTCCAGGTGTTTGGCTTTTTCATACTGGTAATCGTTACTCTTTCGGCAACATTGTTCCTGCATCCATTGGTGGTCTCTTGGCTACTCCACCTACTCAAGGACATAGGCTGTCCCTGGTGATTTTTTTCTTTTTTATTCTCTTCAGTTCAGCTTTTATTTGCTGCTAGAAGACAGGAAAAAGATGTTGCTTTTGCTCCTCTAACCCTACCCTGGCTTCTTCTTCTAGGATACAACCACTCCTGAGTATGCGGAGTTTGAGGAATATCCAGATAATACCTTTAACCCATCCACCCATGTGGATGGGGATGACTACACCTTAACTGGCAGGGTCCCTGAATTTAAGTCCCCCTCTGCTGGTCGTGATGACTCAAATTCCCCCCAACCTGCAAGTCCTGATCTTCCTTCTTCTCCTTCAGTGGAGTCTAGTCATCAGGTGTTGTACAACAAAGAAGATGTGCCATTGACCTCTCAACCCAGGTATGGTTCAGAGCCAGCGGGGAGGCAATACGCTCCTCCTAATCTTCCTCAGACGGTCTTAGAGGGAGGTGCTCAACAGGAACAGTTACCTCAGGTAACAGTAAAACATGACATAACAAAAATCAGTGCTCATTCTATGCAGTTTTTTTTTCTCGATAAAATGGCTGAACTACAAATATAGCAAAACCTGCAAGACTACAAGACTGTAAGGGCTCATAAGATTAGTCATGTGAATGGTAATAATCTGTGATAATATGCTCAATAATATGTAGTTACATAAAAGACCAATCAAAACTGACAGTGCTGTTAGAGCACAAAGTAATAACTTTTTTAAATTGTAGGTGTTTTTATTTAAATTCTATGGTTGCTGGAGTCAGAATGGTGCTGCCAGCAAAGTGCTGGCAAAACTGTAATCATGATAAACAAGATACTTACTGAATGCAATATGTTTTCTTAGCTCATCGTTCTAGAAAATACATGTTTCCATATTTCTTTTCTAGTTTCCTCTAGAAGTGGTGGATTTTTACCCTCCTAACAGAAACAATCCACCTCTCTCCCCTGGAGGCCATGTGGTCAGTGTGGATGAAGATAATGTTGATTTTGACACAGGAGGTAAGAAGTAAATTCTGTCTGTTTTTATTGGCTATTTATAGAAAGATTGGGAGAAATTGTCAAAAAGCTTTTTATTATTTTGCATATTTCAGGCCTCTGTGGGCACCACATAATCTTTTTTTAGGACTCTTCTTTTAATTTAACATGGTTCTTTATAACACTGCTTGGGCTTGCTGCCTTGCTGTAGAATGAATAAGGGATTAATCAGCCATTTCTCTGAGTGCACAATGCAGTCGCACAGCAGTTTTGGTTGCATGCACAGTTTAGACAGCCAAGCTAGGACGAGTTTAGCAACAAGAATATGGATCCACAGATGAGTTGTGACCATGAAGAGGTGGGAAATATAAATGCAGACCATATTCTTATTAAAAACCTGAAAGGAAGGACAAGGATTAAGAGAAATATCTTCCATGACAGGGGAAACTGAGACGTTGTGCTGGTGTTTTAGCAACATTAGCTAAGGATTGCTAACATTTGCTATCACATTTTATTGTTGAAAATGTAGTAGTGGATTAACATTCACTTAACAAAACCAAACAGAACATAATGGACAAGGATTTAGGTTATAAGACATATTACACACTGTGTAACAAAACAAAACAACATTTTATGGTGACAGAGATGTTGGAGAGTGAGAGGGGGAGTAAATCGAAAGAGAAATGATAGAAAAGAAGACTGGCGGTTCACATTTGTGGACTCTGTTGCTGCCAGACTGGTTACTGATGAGGATATAGTGTTAGCAGCTGCATGGAATAAACTGCTATCCAACAACTTTACTTCAACTTCCTATCTGAAACTCAATAAAATCTGTATAATCCTGCTGTCTAAAACAAATACCAGACATGGTTGCATTAGTTATTACAGCAGTATTAGTGAAGTTCCATCTTTTTCTGCAAAAAATGCATCCAGGCAGGTAAGCTGTAGCTTTGTTTGTTTCTTCAGGTAAGAACTGCATACTCGGTAGTTTAGTCTTTGGTGCAGCATGTACATACAAAATGCTGAATTTATAGTGCAGAAAAGTGGAAGAAAAATACATTTTAAAAATATCAAAAGCAACTTTCACGATAAGAATACCGCTCAGCAACCTCTACTGTACATGATGACTGTCATCTCTAATGTGACATAAAATATCTGCAATTTTTGCATTTATGATTGAGTGATTTGTAACTTTTCAAACACACATTTTTAATAAAATCTTACTTTGTAAATAGCACAAATTGTAATTTTCAATTTAAGCATTCAACTATTTATATTTGCATTTTAAGTTATAATAAAAATGGTTCCTTTACATAGTTTTCAGACACACACACACACACACACACACAAAAACAAACAAACAAAAACTTAGATTTTATGTTTTTTTGTTTGATTTTAGGTCCAGTGTGTTTATATAGTTTGTCAATTAAAAAAAAGCCGTAAAATTACACATGTGAGGTTGTGCTGAAAAGAATGAAACCAAACAAGGCAGGTAAAGTGTTTTAAAGGTGAAATATAAAAGGTAAAATCAAAAGTAGTTTAAAACAGTAAATTATACCTTAGACCCCAGAGGGCTAATGGACACAAAACATATTAGAAAGAAATTTAATAACAACAGTGGGCTACAGGTGGTCCTGGGTGCAGCCATCTGGAAATCTGGAATCTCGGGTGCAGTTTCTCCTCCGAACTTGAAGTTGGAAGTAGGTGGAGATCTTGTTTTAAAACAGTGGCTGTGTCCTAATGTCACCCTACTCCCTACATAGTGCCCTATATAGGGGTCACGTCATTTTGTAGGAGTTTCCAAATGTCCAGAGAGAAAAAAGTAGTGCACTCAAAATTACCTACAATTCATCTTGAAAAGTAGTGACCATCGATGGTCACTAGACGGGTCAATATAGACCACAATGCATTGCGTGCAAAAGCTCAACATGACGCAAGGAGGCGACAAAACATTTTTTTTAATAGATATGCAACAAAGAATAAAATACAACATAAGGAATAAAAATAAAAATATTTACACACGACTTTGGATTGGATTTGTGATGACATTTTGACACTAATGCACTGACTTTTTGTGCTAAGTATGTATACATATACACTTACGAACGGATGAAGGGATGGTAACACTACCTCACCCCTCTGCTGCTCAGCAGCTGGCAGTACAATAGTGCCGTTGTGCAGGGCTGCTTCCAGGTGTGAGTGTGTGTTCAGCATTCCCTCCGTTGCAACTACTCCCACAGGATTTTGCCGTAAATAAGAATGTGTTCTCAGTCAACTAGCGGGTTACATAAGGGTGAAAAAGTATCTGTGTGTTAAAAATGCCCTTAATAAGTCATTTATGTTAGTTTGAAGAACTTATCAAGAAATCCAAGAATTTGTCTTAGAAGACACAGAGATCTGTCAACAAATCTGTTTGTGTTTCATTAATCTGTTTTCTCTGCTTGTTTTAAAAGAATTATTTGTGTGTTTTGCCCTGAGTAAACAGCACATTGGGGACAGACAGGAAATGTATAGAAAGACGAGCGACATCCATCAAAGGTTCAACCTATAGGAGTTTGAAGAGGAACTTGGCTTTTAGAGAATTGTTTTAGAACATTTTGGACTAAATATATGAAAGAAATGAATGATTTTATTTTGCAGAATTGCATATTTATTCAAAGCTGTTGTAGGTTTGGTGTTTATGCAGTTTTAATTATTTTATAAACTGAGTGCAGGTTTTTACTTTACTGAGAAGGATTTATATCCTGTGAGAGTTTCTTTTATGCCCAGAAAGCATGCAAATGTGTGTGTTTGCATAATGTAGTTTGATAGATAGTTGTATTTCAATCCCAAACCAACAAAGACAGACAGAAAATAGCAGAGAGGAAAGTAAATATTCACTTGGAGACACTGTAAAAAAAAAGAAAAAGAAACAAAGATAATGTTCCTTTAACTGTGGCGCCAAAAAAATACTGTGAAAACACCTCATTTAAAAATTATGGTACTTTTTCAAAGTGTAAATACAGTTCATACCTTTACTTCTACATGAGACGTTTGGTTTTATTATTACTTTTTAATGTTTAACACTTTAAACTCCCACCCAGTTTTTTTCCCCTAGTTTTGGTACAGCTGTTTTTTTATTTGTATTTTTTCTTTACATGTAGAAGCTGGACCCTTTTAATCCCAGTAAACATCCAGACATGATGTTTTCAGGACAGCCTCAGTTGTCAGATTTAGTGACTAAAATGATGAAAAAGTAATAGATAACAGAATTTATTATTAATTTAACAGTGGTTACTAAGCCTTTTCTCATCTGCACATCATTCCGTCTTGATGAGGAAGTTCATCAATCTGAGTCTGGGGTCGTATTTCTAAAGATTCTCAGGACAAAAAGTTGCTCCCAGTGGCCAAATTTTAAGAAGATTCTTAGAATCATGATGTTCTCTTAGAATAAGATAAAGATAAAAGGTGTTCATAAATAATCTTAGCTCTTATCAGAGCTCCTAAGGTGAGATCTGTTAAGAGCAGGGAAGAGGACTTTTAAGAGGAGTTCAGTAAGTAGAGGAGAATAGTAGACAGAAGAGGCAAAACTCAGGAGATATTCTGCAAACACCGGATGATAGTGAATTAATTAATTCACTATTAATTAATTAATAATGAATTGAGACAGGAGTACACACTGTTCTTCTGTCCAGTGTTGGTTGAAAGCCAACCAACACTGCTTCTTAAAGGCAATCACATACACTGATGGAAGCTGAGCTGTTTTAACCTTGTTAATACAAAATGGAGTTGAGAGTGCAAAAATTACCAGCATGGTTAAAAAATGTAAGCAGACTATCAGCATGTGAATACTGTGCAAGTCGGCCTGAGTTTCCACATATTCTGTACGATAAGATTTAAATAGCTTACTATTAATTTGTGTTACGAACCCTAAGATCAGGCTCAATTCTAGGGCAGAAAAGTTGGTAACAAGCCGGGTCGGGTCAACTCAAGTGGTATATTCAACAGGTGTTTTATTCAACACGCAACAAACTTAAACAAGGTCTTCCTATAAACACAAATAAAAAAACGGGTTCAGATAGAAAAATAAAAATATAAATATGTATACCACTACCGGCAAGTAATAATTAACAATAAACAAAATAAACCCACAATCAGTGATAACAAAAGTTGTTCGATTCACGGCAACTTTCAAGATATAAAACACAAACAAAAGAATGTCAACAAGCCATACACTGGGACAGCACACTGTACACAAACAAAACACAACTCAAACACAGCTTCTCACTAAGGAGAGCTTTACTTTTCTAAAATGGTATGAAACAAAGGGCTTCTCCAAAACCAAACGACAGCTTCTTTTCTCTACACCAACAAGTAAATCCACACAGAAAGCTCTTACAACAGACACAGCCACTAAACTCCGAACAGGGCAACCCCGAGCTGGCTAACTATGTGCCTTAGGGTTCACAGCCGCCATGAATGCTGCTGATCACGGGCTTTTATGGGTGAGGAGTCCTCCCTCTTGATGCAGCTGACGTGATCCGTAACAATAGGCGACCAACTGGAGAGAGGGGGGAGTTCTGGTGCTTTTTCCACCACCAATCCTTGTGTTGCTCCAGCGCAGTGGGATCTGCATCTCTGGCTCCAACACTAATGGCCAGGATAGGCCAGGGGCCATAACGATTTAACAGATATTTCTTTTTAAGTAAAATATTATCTATAATTATACAGTCTTCCTGGAGATTAGATTCTATGGTTAATTCTATTAATTTGACAGTCCATTCTATGCCTGTTATCACCAAAAGTGTATTTTTATCTGGCTTTTAGGATTAACCAATCACAGCTTTTGAAATGATACCTAGCAACTGGGTCAACCACATCTCCTCACTAAGACAGAAGTTTCTGTCCATTCCTTGTTCCGAATTCTCTGAGAATGTTCTGGAATTACTCCTAAGCTAAAACTCCTTGCTAGGAACTTTTTAGGCTAAGTTAAGTGCTCTCTGAGAGGATTCTGGGAATCTTTAGGTATACAGGCCCAGGTGCTTTGGAATAGAAACACATCTTTGCAGGGTAGTGAATCCTGAGGACCTGGATTAAGTAACCTAAAACCTGCAGGAAAGTGGCCTTCTAAGACTGGAGTTGCCCATTCCTGGTGTTTAGCATTGACTTTTATTGGTGCTACGCAATCATAAAACTTCTTTCTTTTTTCTTTCTCTCTTTCAGTGATTCAGTACACTACAGAGAATAAGGAAACTTGTGCCAGGTATGTGAAAGCTTCATAGTGTGATGCAATCCTAATGCAATGCTGCCCACCCTGCAAGACTCATGACAGTTACAAAACAAGATCTTTCACTTTCTGAAGAATTGTTAACTTGTTATTTTGTTTTTGTTTTTTTGCTTTTCCTGCTCTGCCCATTGTCTAGATTCCAGCAGCAATGCTCCCAGAATGCCTTTTGCTCCGACTACGCCACAGGGTTTTGCTGCCACTGCCGTCCTGGCTTCTATGGAAATGGACGCCAGTGTCTACCCGAAGGTTAGAGCTCGCTCATTACCTGACAGAAACATTCATCTTATTTCACAATTTTTCTGCTTAGCGACTTGAGATGTTGAAGTTTAAATTGCATCATCTCTTTGCTGCTCCTGCAGGGGCTCCCCAGCGTGTTAGCGGTAAGGTGAGCGGTACCGTGACTGTTGGATCGACTCCTGTGGAGCTGAACAACATCGATCTTCATGCGTACATTGTGGTGGGAGATGGGAGAGCATACATTGCCATCAGCGAGGTAAAAGCTCGACTTATTCTGCCCTTAACTAATGAAAAGATTTGATTGACCAGTAACATAAGTCCCCTATCCTGGCTGGTTAGGTACCTGAGTCAGTAGGCTGGGCGCTGATGCCAGTTGCACCTATAGGGGAGCTGTTTGGGTGGCTGTTTGCTCTGGAGCTGCCAAATAGCCAAGCAGGATTCAAAATCACAGGTAAGCGTGGTTTTGTCTGTGTTGATATGTTGCCCTTAAGATTTGTATATTGAAGACATATGTAGAGAGATGAGGGATCTCTTTTACGGCAAGGCATTCTGTCTCTCTTTGTGTAAGTGTCTTTGGTCACCCGGCCAGCTGTATTGTCTCCAGGGCTGTGATGTGATATCAGGCTTCCACCTCCCCTTTAATAGGAAACAGCTGCATGTGTGTTTGTGTATGAGTGTGTGTGTGCATGTGTGTGTGTGTGTGTAACCCTTGTAGGTATTTTCCCCTTTGATAGCAACTGTTGCACTATTATATGGAATATAAACAAACAATAGATTGATTGATGAGTTGACTGATTGTGTTACCAGGTGCTGAGTTCACTCGTCATGCAGAGGTGGTGTTTTACCCGGGTAACCAGCGCTTGTCCATCATGCAGACGGGCCGTGGCCTTGACGAACACAACCACCTCACAGTGGATACTGTAATCAATGGCAACGTGCCTGTCATACCACATGGAGCTGACATTACCATGGAGCCCTTCAAAGAGACTTACCAATACTACCCATCTGGTAACCGTAACAGCAACACTGGACTCAACTCAAACACATATATTCCCTTATTTAAACTCAGAGTATTGGAAAGTATAGAAGCGTCATTTGTAGCAGACTACATTTATTAAAAAAAGACATAAAAAATAGGGAAAATCGTTCAAAAGCCACGATGATTAAAACAACATAAACAAGTTGAGATAAGTTTGGGAAATTCATGTAAAAAGAACTGTATAAAAAAAGGCAACTTAAAATAAATTAGACAAAAAAAACTTGAAATGTTCAAAATATAGAAACAATTCAAGTTTCAGATTATTCTTCAGTGAAAGTGTCTGCATTGTAGGATAACATTAATGTAATATAAGGACTTTACAAATTAGTTAATGTAGAGTTATTAAGGTTAAGGCATGCATGTCCAAATGACATATTCCAAAGCTAAAAACATTGACTAAACTATTTTTAATGAATAGAAAAAAAAGATTAATTTAATTCCAATTCATTCACATTTAAGACAGCTTCTCATTAATAAAAATGATGAAATTCATTAAAATTCATATGAGCTATTACCTTTCAATCTTCATTTGACCCATAGTGGAAAGGGTAATGTTAGGAAAATCATTAGCTCTGGTGAATACCCTGTATTTAGTTTGATCTCCATTGATAAATATCATTAGTGGGTGCAAATGACAAACATTAAGGTTTCTTCACTGTACTTGAAAACACAGTCATATCATCAGCATATAGATGGATCTTACAGTCAATTACAGAGGAAACAAATCAATCTTTTGTAAAGGGAAAAGAAAAAAGGCAGAAATGAGCCTTGAGGGCCACAACTATGCAACTATTACTACGTTGGTTATTCTTTCAATACAGTGTGTATCCTAGTTTGATGTTATTGTTTTTAATCTTTAATATATCTCACTCTCACTTTCTTCTTTCTGTAGTTGCCATCTCCATTTATATCAGGGAGTATTCTGTCATTTCGGCACAGTAAGGCTGAGAGTCCCAATCCTTCCATATGAAACAGGACATTACCTACCTTATCAATAACTGATTAAGACAATATCAACTAGAGACAGATTAGACAATAACAATATAGCATTTGAATAAAGTTTTTTGCCTGAATTAATGATTTATTCCTGTGAGCAAACCATATTATTTAAATTTATTTAAGAAGTCAGCCACTAATTTCAACAAATTCAGTCTGTAACACAAAAAAATTAAACTATAGTTGATATGGCAACGTTTTTAAAATGATTAGCTCTGGTGAATATCTTATATTTAGTATGAACTAGACAGAGAACTATTATTGCTGACGGTAGCTAAACAATACTGAAGAAATTTTATAGTAGAATGAAGTTGAGCAGCACAGCAGCAAAATACAGTCATAAAATCAGCATATACACCCCCAGGGAGTGAGACTATGATGAATGTAAATGTAGTAAATCTAATACAGAGAAAATAAAGTCATCTTTGTTAATGAAGAAGAATCAGGGCCCCAGGATTGAGCCTTAAGGTACACCAGATACAATGTGTTCCAGCTGATGCTTAGTTTTGTTTTCTTTTCTTTTCTTTTACCAGAAATATCTTACTTTCTCTTTCTTCTTTCTACAGTTGCCACCTCCACTTCTATCAGGGAGTTTTCAGTCGTTTCGGCAGAGCGAGGTTCAGAGTCCCACTCCTTCCAAACGAAACAGAACCTTACCTATCGTGACTGTCGGCATGACAACCAAGCCGCTGTCCCCGAGACATTGCAGGTCACCATGGAGAGGGTGTTTGTGATGTATGTCAAGGAGGAGCGGATCTTGAGATATGCCATCACAAACAAAATCAGCCCTGTTGGAGGTAGGTAAAATCAAGGTTAGGCTGATGGAGATGTGCACATTTACTGTAGACGTGGTTTTTGTTAGAATATAATTAGGTTTAAAGAAAATACTTATCAGCATCCATACTTCTCTTTTTATTAATTAATGGAAAGGATATTACAGAAATAATGGTGATAAGAAGAAGTATCTGAAGTTTTTCTGCTATAGTTTAGGTCTGCTGTAATGATTTGAATGCTATTTCCACCCCCAGGGAGTGAGACTATGATGAAAGTAAGTGTAGTAAATCTAATATGCCCGTAATGGCAACGTGTGTTTCAGCCAATGGTGATTAAAAACATGTACAATGGAGAGAAAAGTTTGCACCATATGAAAAAAACTGCATTATATTGTTAACAGTCCAGAATATGGTGCACATTAAGAACACATAGGGGGTGGGGTAAAATAACTGTTTTTACAAAATCTTGAACTAATTATATATATGACATGATGAAATAAATGATATCCATGTTCAGTTTTATTAAAAATTCCTGGGAAAAAAATGGCTTATTTTGAAGGAAGTTCATAGAGTGTTTCCGCATATACAAGCTTCACCTAATTTCATCAGCTAATGGCACCAAACACTATTTTGCCTTCATCAGTGGCCCATTACATTGAGAAAATTGTGCCTGACTGATTCCCTAAATCCATTCCTGACTGGCTGTAAGTGTTTTAAGTATGCGATCACACCAGAGGCACTGTAAACATGAGGTTTCTCTCTTGGAGAACCCATCTATAACCAGGATAGTAATTGTCATAGTCCTGCCACAGAAACCACAGCCAAGCCACGGAGGAGTGTTGGACGGAGCCCAGGTTTAAGCACACATGCTGTAAGCTGATGATGGGGTTGGTTATACACAGAAACCAGGGACAACTATGTTTAATTGTCTACATAACCACTTCTTTTTTCCAGTTCATTGTTTGTCAAAGGCTAGAGGCAAATCAGACCACTTTAAAACTTATTGAAACCACAATTTGCGTCACATCTTGCTTTATGGATTATACTTATTTAGTTTGTTCATGCATATGATTAGCATTTATGACTCTAACCTCAATATTTTTATGTGGGGAAAACAGTTACATTCAATAACAGTTCAGCATTTTGACAAGATTGGTTTGGTTCTCTGCAAGTAAAACTTCGATGTCCTGTGTTTTTTTTAGTTTGACAAGTATGTGGTTTAGTTCATTTGGATGGTCAAGAAACATATATGTGGAAGTTAGGGTAAAATGAGCCATTTTACTTAAATGATCTCCAAGAGAAATAAGGAAATAAGGCAGAAATGTAATCAAACTTAGGAAGTCACACCATAGGCACTAATGCAGCCCCATCCCATCAGAGATGCAGCTTTTCACCTGTCCACTGATAACAAGCTGGATGCTCCCTCTCCTCTTTAGTCTGCAGGACACGCCGTCCATGCTTTCCACAAACTAGTTCACATCTTCATCCAGGTTTCCACTTTGCCTCAGACCATTTTAAATGAGCTTTGGTCCAGAGAAGACGGCACTCTCTCTGGATCCTGTTCACATCTGGCTTCTTCTCTGCATGATGGAGCTTTAACCTGCATTTGTGGGTTTCAGGGTGAACTGTGTTTACAGACAGTGGTTTCTGGGAGTCTTCCTGAGTCCATGCAGTGGTTTCCAGTTGAGTCATGTCTGTTTTTAATGCAGAAGATCACCAGCATCCAGCCTTGTCCCATGCGCACAGAGATTCCTCCTGATTCTCTGAATCTTTTTATATTATGCACTGCAGATGGTGTACATTATCTTAACAAATCTTAATTTTAAGTTAAAGAAAATTAAGAAAATTTTTAGACCCTCTATCCATCTGAAATGCTCCTTTTATACCCAGTCATGTTACTGACCTGTTAATTAACCCTATTAGTTGTGAAATGCTCCTCCAGTTCTATTATATAGTCATTTAGCACTTTTCTCCAAAGTGACTTACATCTGAGCAACTGGAAGGTATTAATATTCATCCCCTGTGGGATTCAAACTTGAGTCTCTCGCATAGGTATTCTATAGTTAGACATTAATAAATTCCTTGTTTTATCTGGTTTTTAAAGAGCTGGTTGTTATTATTTGTAGCTACGTTAGGTCAGCATTCGCAAAGCTAAGAGGAAGATTTGGATGTGTTCTGATGGCCGACTTAGTGATTTATCTTTTACTACTTACGTTTTCATGGTTGTTAAGTCTTTATTGTTCCCAGCTGGATAGTAAATCAGTACGTTTAACATGGAAATCTGAGGTTTTTCGTGGCCTCTAGTCAGCGTAGAGCATCGTAGGCCAGGCTTAAATGCTATTTGTATTTTATTTGATGTGATGTTTCTGTCATCCTTGTGTCCATTTTTATCTCCCTGTACTTCATCTGCAATCATTCAAATATAAAACGTGCACGTAGATGCAGGTTTTATTAACAGTCAACATGAAGCGGCCATGCTTCTTTTACCCACTTTATCTGATGCAAACCAGAAGGTGACACAGGGAGAGGAGACTTCAAAGGATGAAGTCAAAATAAAAACTTTGTGACAGCGAGCCAGTTTTTTCTGCAGCTTTTGGATACAAACCAAGTTTCAGTCATTTAAACGTCAACACGCTGATTAAAAAAGGTTATGATGACATATCACACACACACACACACATGCTCACTCACAGCGATACACTCAGAACACAGCTGGAAGAGCTTTCGGGGATCGGGGGTTTTGTAAACATGGGTTAAGTGGTGTGTACGTGTGTCAGAAGGAGCATGTGTGTGTGTGTGTGTGTTCAGGAGTCTTACACTTTCTGGGAAGTAATATTCCAGCCAATGACAGATTTTGTAGAGGGGGGGTTGCTGGGCAGAGTAGCTGCCCTGTGAGGTCATGAGAATCTGAGATTGCAGACAAGCTTAAGGCACTAAAGTGATAGAAACAAGATAAAACACAACATAAATTAATCTGCATGAATGTATGTTTGCTGTTTCTCCCCATGGAGGCAGATTTATTAAGCCTGGCAAATAAACGTCTGCTTGTAAATCACAAATGGCTCCTATGGAAGGGCCCAGTTCTGCAGGTGAGGTCCTGAAACTGAGCTGACGTACAAATTCAGGTGTAACCAACCGAGTCTACTAACATCAACATATAACCGGCTCCAGCTTCTTTGTTGGATTAGATAACATATTTAATTAAAATATTTAACCCTTTCATGTATGAATTATTAAGAAACAGTGCTACATGTTTTTTTTACATACAATATTTAATTCTACAGACATGTAGAATTAAATTGATAAATTCTTCAAAATATGTATAAAATATGGATATTCTATAAAAATATAGCTGCATCATTTTCATTTCTTGTTTATCGCTGAAGTAAATTTGGAAATAATGTAAGTACAGTGTATATATATGTGTGTGTGTGTGTGTGTGTGTGTGTGTGTGTGTGTGTGTGTGTGTGTGTGTGCAGTAGCAGGATATGAAACATTTTGAGAGCTTTAAGACATTTAAGCCATTTCCTGTCACAAAATTTAAAAAAAATTCCATGTAAAGCTTTGATGTGACTGTTTCTCTAAGCTGCATATTACTCCCCATGATGACTTAACCCAGCTTCATATATAACATAAGTAAATGTCTTTAAGTTAAAGTATCAGTTATGCAAACTGGACATTTTAGGTTCTTTGTCATTATATTGAAAATAGTGTTTTTTTCCCTAAACGCCAACTTAATTTGCTTTCATAGCTTTAAACACCACATTGTCTTCAATTTCTGGCTTTTTCAGGGTGAGTAAAAGCCAGCGATGCTGGATAATTTCACATAGTGAGTTATTGTATTTCATAAATGCACCTTCAACTACTCCCCCAGTAAACCCAGCCTGCTCTGTGTGTGTGTGTGTGTGTGGGGGGAGCTATGTGCAACAGGTGGGAAACTGCTGTCATTACTTTGATGCATACAGTGCATGCGTGGGGGTGTGTTCTTCACCCCTTCATTCTTTATGTCTCTAATTATCCCTTGGCCTTTTTTTCTTCCATCCATGTGCGTCTCTCCCTCTCATCTGCCCTTCTTCCTGGCCACGTTAGACTTTGAAATGTCTCTGATAATGAGCCAAAGATGCCCTCTGGCCTCCAGCAGGGTCTCTGTTTTGTTTGTATTCAGAATGTTGTTGTTTATGCTGGTATAGAAAAAGTCAAGCCTTACACATCATTAAATTGATTGTGTTTACATTTCTTGTTTACTGTTTGTTGACATTAGAACCAACGAAAATTCCTATTTGTCTTAAAAATGTGTGTGGAGATGAATATTACTATGGGAATGAAACCCACAGTAATGTGTGGCATTTTCTACATACTTGCATAACAAAACAGAAAACCTTGACACCAGGGTTCTGTTTGACTTTAAAGTTGAATCAGACTTTAAAGAACAACCATTTCCAGCATTCCGGTGCTTCAGTGGTGGAGCAGGCCACTAACACCACCATGACTTGGTGTTTGATCCCCAATCTCCCCCAAATTTTGTTTAATTCTCATCATATTAGTGTTTTTGTTTTTCTACATTCTTGGCTAATTTCCCATGGTTTTCTCTTCTGTCTTTTTGGAAATTCATCCAAGGTTGTGTTTGAAAGCCTCATCTGAGCCAGGGAGGAAAACCCTGGACTCGATCCCTCTCCGTGTTGGTGTCCCCTCTCTTTCATGCACATGTGTATCTAACCTCATCCATATGTTTTAAATATCACAAACATTCGGGGAGTCGCTTCTCAAAAGAAAAGCGTCACACGGGAATTAGTCTGGAGGGATTTTCCATGTGTGTCTGGTTAAGTTGTCCTGTAATCATTGCTCTAATCATTGGAATGTTTCCAGTCAACAATCCAGATCTCAATTAATCTCAATTTCAGAACATTTGGAATATTGCACAGTACATGAACTTATGTATAGAATAGAATAAAATAGAATAGAACTTTATCCTAAAAAATGAAATGAATTTTCCAGCATAAATAATTTGCCATGATATAAAATTCTGACTTGAGTCTTTCAGAATTCAGACTTTGTTTCTACTACTCTGGTTTTTCATGTTTAAATTCTAATTTTTTTTTACTTCAGATTTTTTACTTGTCAATTAATTGTGATGTTTTGCAAAAATTCTTTTTGTTTTCTTTTAAATCTCGAAATCCTGACTTGGTATTTCAGAATGACTTCTTTTATATCTCTTAATTCTGAGTTTGGTTCTAAGAAATTCTGACTTTATAGCTCAGAATTCTGTTTTCATTTTTTTTATCTTAACATTCTGATTTAATTCTGAATTATGATTTATTTTTATAATAATTTTTTTATCTCAAAATTCTGACTCTGTATCTCTTCTAGCTGTTGGAGGTTTAAGGTTGATCGTTCCGCAGCGTTGGCATATTCAGAATCTAACAAGCTTTTCACCACAAAAAGCCTGTTTAGTCAATGAATTCAGCAGTAGCTCAGCTGGTAAAGCATGTTGTGCAATGACTGAATGGTTCAAATCCTGCCCTGGACACTTCCCATCCTTGCCTCCATGAATGTTTCAGTGGTGGTTGGAGCCCGTTGGCGTGTGCTGGCTGCCACGGTTCCATCAGTGTATCTATACATGTAGTAGATTGAATAATGGATTCAGTGTAAAGTGCCTTGAAAAGCAGTTTATAAATCCATTAGTTATTATTGCCTGCGTCAAGGCGGAGGTCATGAATTCGACAGAGTTGGTTTGTCTGTGAGCAACAGAACTCAAAAAGTTCAGGAAATCTCAGAAATGGAATAAGGAAGAAGTGATTAGATTTTGGGGGTGATCCAGATCACTTAAAATTAATTTCTACTGTGGGGAGATAGAGATCATTTTGCCGTTAGAGCTTCCAACTCAAAAATAATGCCTACAATCTTTGGAAAAAAAGGTAAAGTCTTGTCAAAGGTCTGCACTTTCTGAGTGCTTCAGGTTGTAAATAAATTCAGGCATTAAGGGGTTAAACCTTTTTCCATTAACTATAAAGGATGCCTCTCTACTAATAACAAACAGACCCTGAAAAAGAAGTTCAGCTTCTAGTTACTATTAAATCCATTCTTTCTAGTAACAGCTTTAAAACGCAGCTAAACACACATTTGTTTCCTTGACATAAACTACATTAAAAACTTTTAGTATTTTTTATTGTTTTTATCCTTATCTTTATTACGTGCTTTTAATCCTTATTAGTACTTATTTCCCTCCTATTGTTATGATGTGTTATGGTGTGTACACCATTTTGGTCAACTCTTTCAAGTGTGCTTCATTTTGTTAAACTCAAATCACTGCTTTGCTGCAACCATCAATAACCGTTTCTTTCCTCCTCTGTGTGATTTGTAGTTGAACCTGTGGGGCCTGAAGTGGTCAACCCCTGCTACTCTGGGAACCATGACTGTGACACCACAGCACAGTGTATCCCGCTAGAGGGCCAGGCCTTCCGTTGCCAGTGTGCTACTGGCTATACAGGAGATGGACGCAACTGTTATGGTAACCTCATCTCTGTCTAAATTGTATACAGTGTACATACAGGTCCATATGTAATATAACAATTTTAGAGCACTTCATGGTGCCTCCTTGCTTTTGCTTAGTCTAATAGTGTCTCTGTATCACATAAACACACATTTACAGTTGAAGAAAGTTCAAGGAAATGTGTCTGTGTTTCATCAACACATGTCCATGTAGGGCCAAAGGTTCAAGTACAGACTGCATGAATGAAAGCAGTGGTTCTGTCATGCTTTTCCTCTCCATCCCAAGTTATTTCCCAAGTTAAAAGGGACTTCTAGGACTTAAAGCTGGTGGGTGGTCTGTCATTAGGCCAGCAGTTGGTCTTTTTCTCCTCATGACAGCACCAGGAAAGCCCCAGGCTCAGCCTCAGTTCCCATGAAAAGGCCTCAATATCTCTTTGATTATATGTCCTCTGTCTCCTTTGTCCTGCATAGTGCACAATGCATTTTGCAAGCAAATATCCAGGTGTGGAGGAGAGCATACACACACTGTATATGCACTAAAAGCATCAGTTATGACCATAATTACAGCTTTTAATCTCACATGTGTGGCTTGCTGTGTGTTTTCAGACAAGGGATTCCTGCTTTACAAACTTGTGATCTCATTTTTTCCCCCTCTCTTTGATGTAGACATAGATGAGTGTGCTGAAGGTTTGAGCCAATGTGGGGATCACTCTCAATGTTTGAATCTTCCTGGTAGCCACCGCTGCCAGTGCCAGAGAGGTTTTGAGTTGGGTGACAGGCGTGCCTGTGTTGGTGAGTAGTCCTCATTTGTTGTTCTTTCATCTGCATGAATGGGTTTTGATTGTGTGACTTTGACAGACTCTTATTCCTCTGGTTTTTAAAGTATAAACAAAAATGGCTTATGTTATGCAAGGGTTATGTTTAGTACCAGATACTGTAAATAAAGGTTGGAAATGTGATGTCATAGATCCGTATGCATTATCCAAGAAAGATTTAAGCTTTGAATTGGATAAAAACTCACAATCTTGACAAGTAAAACAGGAAAACAGCTACATCTCCCCAGGTAGGCATACAGGAGGCATCCTAACCAGATGCTAGATGCCACCTCTTCTGGCTCCTCTCGATGTGGAGGAGCAGCAGTAGCTCTACTTTGAGCTCCTCCGGGACGATCTAATTTCTCACCCTATCTCTAAGGGAGAGCCCAGACACCCTGTAGAGAAAATTAATTTTGGCCAGTTGTAATTGTAATCTTGTTCTTTTGGTCACTACACACAACTGGTGACCACAGGTGAGGGTAGGAACGTAGGTCAACTGGTAACTTACAAGCTTCACATTGAACTTCACCAGAACAGACTGATGCAGTCATCACTGCAAACACCACACTGATTTGCTTATTATTGCCTCCTTCCATTCTCCTCTCACTCGGGAACAAGACCCCGAGTTACTTGAACCCCTCCACTTGGGGCAGGACCTCATTCCCAACCCAGAGAGAACACCCTGGCTGAGAACCATGGTCTTAGATTTGGAGGTGCTAATCCTAGGTCCAGTTGCTTCACACTCGGCTGCAAACCAGGTAGAATAATGGCCCTATCATTTGTACAATGGAAACAGGACTATATCATCTGCAGACACCCAATCTTGAGTCCACCAAACCTGACCCCTTGATGCCCTGGCTGCACCTAGAAATTTTGTCCATGAAAGTCACGAACAGAATTGGTGACATTAGGCAGCCCTGGAGTCCAACTCCCACTGGACACGGATCCAACTTAAGGCTGTTTCATACACCACAAGCACAGAGATCTTTGTTCTTGTACTTGAGACGGCAAGAACAAAATTGTGTAATTTTGTTCTCAAGATCCTTGTTTGGGAGTTCTTGTGGCTTGTTTTTAACACACCAGCTGAACAGAACCTTTTTCTCATGTGGCTTCCAGGAACTCTTGTGTGGATAGTGCGGAAAAGCAGGATGTGGAAAAGTGTCATTTGTTAAATTTTCTGCTAATGCGAAAGATTGTACAAGTTTTCTTTAAATAAAAAAATTAATAAAACAAATAATTGAAAAAAGGATAGTTTTAAGGAAGAGCTGGTTGAGCTGATGAGTAGGTATCTGTTTGTGAAACACACATGGTAGGTAAAGAAAAGTACATCACTGTGCACACAAGCCCACCCTAGATAAAAGTTCTTGTAAAATAAAAAATAATCAGTTTTGCTTTGCATATAAAGACACAAACACTCCCCCACACTAATCCCTGCCCCACCACAGACAAGGCTTCCCGCGGAGTATGACATGACCGGGCCAAAACTAACTTTTTTCACTTTCTTGCCACCTCAAGAACAAAGTTTTCTGTTCTTGTGATGTATGTAACAAGCTTTACTGCCAGCAATGCAGACCAAGCTCTAACACTGGTTGTACAGGGACTCAATGGCCCTCATCAGGAGGTCCAGTACCCCATACTCCTAAAGCACCTCTCGAAGGACATACTTGAATGCTTTTTCCAAGTCCACAAAGCACATGCAGACTTGTTGGGCAAACCCCCAGGACTCTGTTGAGAATGTAGAGCTGGTTCATTTTTCTTTGACAAAAACAAAAAACACACAGTTCCTCCTCAATCCGAGGTTTGACTATCCAATGGACCCTCCTCTCCAGGACGTCTGAATAGACCTTACTTGGGAGGCTGTGGAGTGCGATCACCCTGTAGTTTGAACACAACCTTTGGCTCTTGAATAGCAGGACAAGCTCTCCGGTCTGCCAATCCAAAGGCACTGTCTTCAATGTTCACGTGATGCTGCAAAATAGTGTCAACCAAGACAGTCTTGTAACATCCAGAGCCTTGAGAAATCCAGAGATCTCTTGCCACCCTACAACTTCTTAACCATGTCAGTGACCTCAGCCCCAGTGATTGAAGAGCCCACCTTTGGGTCCTCAGACTCTGCTTTCTCAATGGAAGGTGTGTTGATGGGATTGAGAAGATCTTTAAAGTATTCCCTCCACCAACTCACAATGCACTGAGTCAAGGTCATCAGCAAACATTAATCTTAGAGGAAAAAGGTTGTGTTGTACCAGAATTATTCACCGGCTAATTTCCATCTGCTACCCCAGGGCAAGTAAACTCCTTATTAAATTAAGTACCTTGATCAGTCACATGATTTGATTGATTGTAAAAGCCAAAAACAACTAAAAAAAATAAGGTATTTTCCAGCGATCAAAAACATGATTGGGTCCTCAATCAACTAAAGAGACCACAACTTCTTTTTTTGCACAACTTCCAAGATGGCTGTGACATCACGTGAAACCCAGCCATAAAATATGTAACATACTCCAAGAAATACGCTAGATGGATTGTGTAAGTTTGGAGAAAGATCAGTTAAACTGGCATTGTCATCCTGTCCACTTGCAAGTACTATAACTCCAATACTAATGCAAATTTTGGAAATAAACCTGCACTTATGTTATTATCCTCTTCTTTGTTGGCAATAATTGCTGATCCCTTAAGAATGTTGGAACGTGAAGGGCTTCGTGTAGTTATGCACAGCTGCAAAAACCAGAAACAGTCAACACAGAAGAGAACAAGAAAATTGGATTAAAATGGGACAGAGACTAAAATGAAGCAATGGCACAATGTGTTTGTTGCTTTGGAATGTGTGGAGGAGCTATGTCCAGGGTTTGAGTGTCCTCCTGTTACTCATCAGTGTGAACTTCAGATGAACTTCTTTCAAAACCCCCAAACTTCTTTCTTGACAAATTACCCTTTAATGTTGTTCTTAACCTTACACTACCGGTCATAAGTTTTGGGAAACTTCCACATTGGATTTAATAAGAAAGTTTCCCAAACCTATAACCAATAGTGCACATTGACATTAATGTACTATTATATTAAAAAAATCATGTGAAACAGTTAAAACAATTTTTTTACATTTTGTTGTTTTAATTTATGTCCCTATATGTTTTTCTTAGACATTGATGAGTGCAGCTTATCTCCATGTCACATCCACGCCAGATGCATTAATATACTGGGATCCTTCCAGTGTCAGTGCCAACCTGGGTTTTATGGTGATGGTTTCCACTGCTTCCAGCAAGAAGGTCAGTAAAGGTTTTACTGTTGTGATTAAGTTTGCAATATGACTAATTATTTTTACATTTTTTACTATAACAGAGGACATATCCAGATTAGATACATCCAGTGGTTGTGGAAAAGATGTTTGTCTGTTTAAGAAGGGTCAGATCATTGGCATCAAGCAGATAAAACATCATTAGAGATGCAGAAACTACTAAAACTGGGTTAAGAACTGTCCAACACATGATTACAAATTGGAAAGATAGTGGGGAACCATCGTCCAGAAAGAAATGTGATCAGAAAAACATCCTAAATGATGGTGATCACTTAACTTGATGGAAGAAAAACAGCAGTAGAACTCAGGACTGTTTAATGGTGAAAGTTAGAACATTTCCACATGAACAAGATGAAGGGAACTCATTGGGACTGAACAGCCATAAGAAAAGAATTAATCAGTGAGGCTAACTGGAGAAAAAGGCTTCAGTTTGCTAGGGAGCATAAAGACTGGACTCTGGAGCAATGGAAGAAGGTCATGTGGTGTGATGAGACCAGATTTACCCTGTTCCAGAGTGATGGGAGCATCTCCCCTCCTTTATACCTGGTGCGTATGCGCAACGTTATGGCTGTGACACGGTTTTGTTCCAACCTCCGTGGCATAGCCACTTTTACCAAGAGTTTGTCAGGTGTGGAGCTCCCGCGAGTGCAGTCTATCCAGCAGGATCCACACTCTCACAAAATCACAGAAGTGGAGAATCTTGTGAATCTCCACTTCCAGGATAAATGTCTTGTTGTCTATGATCACAAAAAACAACAACAACAACAAAAAAAAAAAAACATTGCGACCCCCCCTGACTGGTTAAACACATAGTGTTTACATGGTTCAGCAGCACAAATCTGCACAGGTGCTTTTATTTTGAAAAATACCAGAAGCTTTTACCTTGCTCCTGTGTCTAATTTCCTGTCTGCCCCTATCTGAACTGCGGAAATTGATGTGTTCTGGGTGCATGAAGCGTCAAAAATAGACTTGGTGCATAAATTTAGTGGCGCCACAACAACAAGCTTCTGGGATGCTTCTGAAATACACTCTGCAGCACACCTGGTGGAAACCAAACCATTGACTAAAATGGTCGCAAATAGCAGTGGAGGCCGCAGCACAGCTGTAATGTGGCAGGCACACACACCCGGTGTTAAGAAGGGGTCAGGGAAAGAAGAGAGGCCATCATGCCTAGTGCCTGCTGTCCAAGCCTGTGGGGGCAGTCTATCATTTGGATTTGCTGCATTTGGTCAAGTCTTGGTTCAGCAACATTAGGTGTCCAAAGAAAAAGGTCAGCTGACTAGCTGAATATACTGAATGAGCAGGTTATTCATCTTCTCTGATGGATTCATGGGGCTCAGACTGTGAAAGAGTGGTTCAGGGAACAGGAGACATCATTTTCACACATGGATCGGCCACCACAGAGTCCAGACCTGAACCCCATTGAGAGTCTTTGGCATGTGCAGGTAAAAGCTTTGCGAAGTGGTCGGATTCTCCATCATCAATACCAAGATCTTGGTTAAAAAATGAATGCAACACTGGATGGAAATAAATCTTGTGGCATTGCAGAAGATTTGTACACACACATACACACACACACACACACACACACACACACACACACGCACACACACACATATATTTCCATATATATATATATATATATATATATATATATATATGTATACACACATTTATTAATTTCCTGTACCGCTTAGTCCAGTGAGGGTCGCGAGGGAGCTGATTCCTATCCCAACAATTAACAAGAGGCAGGGTGCACCCTGAATAGCTTGTCCGTCCATCACAGGGCCAACACAGAGAGAAACAACCACTCACGCTCACACACACTCCTAGGGAGATTTTAGAGTGACCAATTAACCTAACATGCATGTCTTTGGATGGTGGGAGGAAACCAGAGTACCCAGAGAGAACCCACTCATTCAGTGGGTCGGGTATTTTTTCATATGTTCCTTTTTTTTACTCTGGTTCGGAGGCTGTGCTAATCAAGTAGTTTCTTCTCATACACTGGACCCTTTCAAGATCTGTTATGAGTATCCATGACAATAGAAAATTTGTTTACTTGTGGGATCAAATGATCCGGCTCTTCAAAATCAAGTTAACAAGCAAAAGTTTTCATCTATAGTATCTATGAAGAATCAAGACCCTTAATCAATTATTCACACCTTGTACTCACAGTGAGAAAACAACAGAGTGTGTTCAGTCAGAGGCCTCTTCATGTAGCTACAAGACAAAGAGAAAACTGCCATTGCCCTTCTGAACAATATGATCAACACTTAATTATTTCTATATAAAAAAGAAACTACTACAATATAATTTTCTTCCAGAGGATTAAAGTGCATTTCATTCATTTAATTTTGTATGAAATTGTTGTCACAGGTCGACCAAAGACCCAGTGTGAGAAGCACAGGGACAGTCTTCAGAGTGGAGAAGCTGATGGACGTCCAAGTCTCGGAGCCTTTATCCCTCAGTGTGACTCTGATGGGCAGTACCGACCCCTGCAGGTGGGCACAGGCTAGCTAACTACATGGCTAAGTCTTCAGTTAAAAGATGTACTGATTTTAGGATTTAATCCCACGTTGCAGTGTCACGGCTCCACTGGACATTGTTGGTGTGTGGACAGTAGTGGACAGGAGAGAGCAGGAACCAGGACTCCACCTGGGACTTCACCAAAAGATTGTGAAAGAGCAGGTATTACTTTTTTATCTTGAGTTTATCCCCAATAAAACAATTAGATTAGTTAAAAGTATTTTGTTTGGCACTGTACAATTGTACTATGTATAACTGTGCATGTGACAAATAAACCTCTTTGACTTTGACTATGTAGATGAACCAGAATGGCCTAAAACCATATGTGAGCGCCACAGAGACAGTGTCCAGACCACCAGTCCAGATGGTCTTCCTGTAGCAGGGGCTTATGTTCCCCAGTGTGATGCAGAAGGACGGTACACACCACTGCAGGTCAGCACCTCATTGGTATTTAGCAAATTTGAGTTTTTATTATTCTGTTAAACTACAACTGGAAAATTTATTTTCAGTGTCATGGTTCCTCTGGATATTGTTGGTGTGTGGACAGTGGGGGCCAGGAAAGACCAGGAACCAGGACATTGCCTGGAGCACCACCCAAAGACTGTGACAACCCAAGTGAGTAAGACAAATATACACAAATAGAAACCTCCCACCCACTATTCAACTTCCCACCAATGCCTAAAGCCACTCGTAGTTTGCAGCAGGTGTATTATGTCACAACTCTCTGAGGCTTTCTTGTAAAACACTGACCTGTGAACTCCCCTAATTCCTCAACTCTCTAACAAATCAAACAGACAGCATGTTTATGTGAGTGTGTGTCCAAGTCTGAGAGTTGTGCTCTATTGAGGGCGTTGGGTCATGGTGTGAGAAGAAAGACACAGGTGTGAATGAGTGCAGTGGGAAGTTGAATGGTTGCACATTTGTCAGTTTTCACAGTTAGGTACCAGCTGATGTGACTTTTCATGGGATGTTACCTGTAACACCAGTCATAAGTAAGATTTCTAATGGTCCGATTGTGTTGCCTAGCAACATACAGCTTAACAGAAGGGAATTTAACTTTTTAACCGAGAGACCCCACTTTACAAGGGGCAGCATGAGATGCAAGCAGTATAGAAGTTTGCAGACACCAGGAAGCAGCAATGCTAACATGTAGCGTAGCAACATGACAGGCAGAAACTCAGCTGAAAGACTCTAACAAGCATTGACAATTTATTGGGAATAAAAGAAAAATATTGGAACAGCACTGTCCATTTTAGACCTTCTGCTAATGTCTTCACTTCAAGCAAACCTTTGTTTGAAATGAACCCGGTAGTTTCCATGGAGATGAAGGAGGTTTTATAGTAAAGTATTTACTCTTCCTGTGTTATAATACCTTGGGGTTTACTTATTTCTGGACCCTCATGGTGTTTCTAAGATGAATTTGGGGGCTATCCTTGGCTGCTCCGATGACAATAAATATAGGCGTCAATCACTGAAATTGGCCAATGAGTTACCGGTATATTTACCTGTGTACCGCCTCCCTTAAAACATCTGTAAAACTGCTCATGTTCACTTTTTTGTTTGTATTTTTGCTTATTTACTCTTAAGTAAATGATCAAAAATACATAATACTTCACTAATTCCCAGGACCACTTCTTAGGACTATTTTACTCATTTCTAGGACCACTTTACTACTTCTTAGGACCACTTAATTTGGGGACTACTTTTACAACTTCCTGGAACTACTACTACTTCCTGGGACAAATAATAATGCCTAGGATCACTTTACTAATTCTTAGGACCACTTTACTACTTTTTAGAAATAGTTCACAAATTTTTAGGACTACTTCTCAAATTTCCAGATAAATTGGGCCAGTAGCTTCCAATTTTTAATTAAAGTGTTTTTACACAGAGATAACAATTTATATTTCCAACTGTGAAAATGTAAATTCACCTGGAACACAACAGAAAATATAAATATCTGACACTTCTGTAGTTATTTTTACATGTCTGGCTTCTGTGGAGACCAAGATTATACATACAGCCCTTCTAATGAAGAGGGTAAATAGCTTCTTGGTACATCTAATACAGACTCACTAGATCTCATCTCAAACGATAAGCAGAAGATGAAGGGGATGCATCCCAAATCTTTAGACCATCTAATACGTTCTCATGCTAATATCGATTTGTCTTGAAAAAATTTTACAAATTAAGGCAAGGGTGCCCCTCTGTTTTTATCCAGATGTACCACAGCGTCCTAGGACCCGCTGTGAGCACCACAGAGACAGTGTACAGACCACCAGTCCAGAGGGATATCCTTTAACTGGAGCCTATGTACCCCAGTGTGATGAAAATGGAGAATATTTACCACAGCAGGTTAGCATCTCATCTTTCATTTCACTTCATTTAAATATTACAGCAACTGTAAATACATAATCTTCTATAATTGTATGTAGTGTCATGGGTCCTCTGGACATTGTTGGTGTGTGGACAGTACAGGACAGGAAAGACCAGGAACCAGTACTCCACCTGGTTCACCACCTGTGGACTGCGACAGAGTAGGTGAGTCTCTTCATGAGCTGTAGGAAACAAGCAGTAAGGGCTGGTGGATGATGGCACTATGAGGAAGCAGCACCAGCAGACTGGGTGGGTTGTGCCCAAAAAGCTGAGACAAAAAATAGGAATAGTAACAGAGAAACAATTCCAGCTCTATAACGTCTAAAGAAAATCATCAGCTTAAATAGTTAAGACTAAGCTGAAATGCACTGATGTGTTAAACTATTTATTTCTAAAGCAGGTATGAAAACCTGTATGAAGATTTACATCCGTCTTACTAATATTTACAATAATTTATCATTTTTTGTGATATCAGCCCAATTATATGAAATATGAAAAACACTGGTTTCCTAATGAGGGCTGCTTTCCACTTGAAGGAAATTGTATTTTTAAGTATTTTCTACAACTAACTAGCATGCACAGGTGGAACAGGTGAATGTTGGAGTATTTAGTGCTTTATTTATTGCAAACAATATTGTCACAACTTTACACAATATTTCACATTGAATTCTTCCTATTAACCCTGCATTGGATGGATGGATGGATGGATGGATGGATGGAGGGAGGGAGGGAGGGAGGGAGGGAGGGAGGGAAGGATGGATGGATGGATGGATGGATGGATGGATGGATGGATGGATGGATGGATGGAGGGAGGGAGGGCGGGAGGGATGGATGGATGGATGGATGGATGGATGGAGGGAGGGAGGGAGGGAGGGAGGGAGGGAGGGAGGGAGGGAGGGAAGGATGGATGGATGGATGGATGGATGGATGGATGGATGGATGGATGGAGGGAGGGAGGGCGGGAGGGAGGGATGGATGGATGGATGGATGGAGGGAGGGAGGGAGGGAAGGAAGGAGGGATGGATGGATGGATGGATGGATGGATGGAGGGAGGGAGGGAGGGAGGGAGGGATGGATGGATGGATGGATGGATGGATGGATGGATGGAGGGAGGGAGGGAGGGAGGGAGGGAAGGATGGATGGATGGATGGATGGATGGATGGAGGGAGGGAGGGAGGGAGGGAAGGAGGGATGGATGGATGGATGGATGGATGGATGGAGGGAGGGAGGGAAGGAGGGATGGATGGATGGATGGATGGATGGATGGATGCTGATCTTGTGAAGCCCAACGTCTAAAGCTTATAAAACTAAAAGTCAACATCTCTTTAGGAGCTTTTTTTCCTGCTACATTCATGCTTCAGAGGGGAAATCTGAAGTGATGTAACAACCATCTGGTTGAAATGAAAACTGTTTTATAACTTTTCTGAACTATGTAAAAGTTTCCTCTTATCTGAAAGCATAAGTATATGTTTCTTAATGTGTGTCCCAGACGATACAGGCCGTCACTGTGAGCGCCACAGAGGCATCATCCAGGCCTCTGGTACTTCAGTTGGAGCCTATGTACCACAATGTGATGAAAATGGAGAATATCTTCCACGGCAGGTTAGAATGCTGTTTTACTGAGTTTTAGTTGTTTGTTTTGTTTTGTTTTTGTTTTGTTTTTTTGTAATTGTGCTTTATGACTGCAGTTTATAATATTATTTTTTTTATAATTGTGTGTAGTGTCATGGCTCCTCTGGACATTGTTGGTGTGTGGACAGTACAGGACAGGAAAGACCAGGAACAAGGACTCCACCTGGTTCACCATCTGTGGACTGCGACAGAGTAGGTGAGTCTTGTCTGAATGTTAAAGCAGAACATGATGAACCTCTGGCATGTGAAGCAATCATTGACCAGCTTCTTCATGAGCTGTAAGAAATGACCTGGCAACTGACATTTCAACACAATCTTGCAACTGTTTCCCCAAAAGTAACTAGCATCAAATTAAGAAACCTTTTATTGACATGTTGCTAATGTATTATTCTCTGTATAATCTGCATTACTTTGTAAATGTGGATTGTATAAAAAATATTAACCACTTAATGCCTGAACCAAGAAATAATGAGCAGAAATTTCTCATTTTTGTAATCTGAAGTCTTTATTTGGCCCTTTAACAAAATGTAAAAACTAAATTCATTAGCGTATTTGAACCGTTTATTACTGTGTGATATGTCCAAATTATTGTAGTGAAAAAGGTGTCCACCAGGGGGTGGTAGACAAGAATCAGATTGTAAAACAACAGGGTTTTGAGTTTTTACCATAAAGTAATGCAGTAGGTCTCAGAAACTGTATATTAGCTGCTAAAAAAAATGAAATATTTTTGCATTTATAAATGTGTTTATGTGCAAATGCAGCGTTGCCAACTTAGTAAGTTTGCCACAATATTTAGCGCCCTTTAGCTACTATTTTCCAAAAAAGCTACAAGTGGCAACTGTGAGCAACCAATGAGATGCAAAGCAGAGTTATTTAAACCACTTGAAAGTCTTAAAAAGAGAAAAGCCTTGAAAACATTTGAGAGGACATGTGAACAGAAACTATTCCAGCACTATAAACTGTAAAAAGACAATTAGTGAGAGCACAAAGATCACATGGCATGTTTTTCCAGCTAAAGTCCCCCCAAAGCATAAACATAGCAGCCTCTTAAGGTCCCCAAAGTGTGCTTGAAATGTCAAGAGATCTTGATAAATTTTTTTAAAGAACACAAAATAAAATTCAATGATTTAAATAAAAATGATAATGCACAGAAAATCTCTGTTTTATACCATTCTAAACATAGCTGCCAAACATGCAAATTTTATGGTTCCACCCAAATACAGTTTCTGGCTGCATGGAGGTGTGGTGGTTAGCACAGCGGCCTTAAAAGCAAGAAGGTCACAGGTTTGAGCCTTGGTTGGGAAGGGATAAAAAACAGTGGCCTTTCTGTGTAGAGTTTGCATGTTCTCTGCAAAGCTCCTCCTTGGTACACCACATTTTTTCAGCATAACACACCAGCCTTCAATCTGCTGCCATGATGCTTGACAGGACAAAGTAAAAAAGAAAAGAAAAATTGTGGCTCTAGTTGTGTGTGGATTTAGCTGCCTCCTTGGCAAACCTTCAGGAATTTGACCATTCAGAAGACACTTAGCCCAAATCCACTCAATGCAACACTAGTTTCAAGGTATCCAAAATTAATAATTAAATGAATGGAAATGATCAAGCCAGGTCCACTTTAAAGACTGAGATTTACGTTGGTGCATTGAGCTGTTACACAGCCACTTTACACTTGTGATTTCTTGACCTCTAATTGAGTCTGACTCAACTGAGTCACAAAAGCTGCAAAATCAAGTCTTCTAGACTCTAATATTTATATGAACTATGAAAAAAAATTCTTGTATCTTACAGCTCTACACTTTTTTTTTTTTTTTTTTTGGTAAATAAACTGTTAATGTAAGTCCTATTCTTACCCAGGTGATAGACAGGGTCCATGTGAGCGCCATAGAGACAGCATACAGGCCTCTGGTGCTTTAGTCGGAGCTCATGTACCACAATGTGATGAAAACGGAGACTATCTACCAAGACAGGTTTGCATCTCAGACTCTTTTTTTTTTACTGAGTTTTAATATGACTGTGTATAGTTTTAGTTATAACTACACTATCTCATATTTCTGCGATAGTGCCATGGTTCTACTGGCCACTGTTGGTGTGTGGACAGCACTGGACAAGAGAGGGCAGGAACCAGGACTCCACCTGGTACACCACCAAGAGACTGTGATAAACCAGGTTAGGCTGTCACATTACCCCATCTTTAGTAAAAGTTGAATATCATCAGCATAATGGAACAATAAGGCCAATCTGAACTTCATTACTGACATGTAGATTGTTGTGGATTGTTTATATTTCACTTAAATTACTACAGGCAGTTTACGTGATAACTCCATTTCCAGATGAACAAGAGCAACCCAAAACACTGTGTGAACACCATAGAAAGAGAGCACAGGAGGGATATCCAGCAGCTTATGTTCCCCAGTGTGATACAGAAGGACAGTACATACCACTGCAGGTCTGCACTGAATAACAGCTGTTTAACTTGTTTTGCCTTATACATGCAATGCCTAACCCAGCTTCATTTTTGTTTTAGTGCCATGGTTCCACTGGACATTGTTGGTGTGTTGACGAGAGTGGACAGGAGCAAGCAGGAACCAGGACTCCACCTGGTACACAACCTAAAGATTGTAACAAACCAGGTGAGAGTGCTGATTTACAGTTGACGTCATGCAAGGATGCTCAAAGCTATTCTAACCAAGAATACTAAGGAAGATGAGGTTTGATGCTCTGATTGTTTGATCTGCTGTCTATTTTATTTACATGTGTCTGTGCAAAAAATGCTTATATGTTGTAACTGGTCTGTGTAGTTGACAGTATTTTGTAGTTGTTGAGAGTATTTTCTAAATTATGAAGTGATAAATGGAAATATCCAAAATCCCCTCTGTAAAAACCTCTGACTTTAATATGTAAACAAAATTAAACAAGAACTTTTGAAAGATTTTTTTCCTAGAAATGTTTGCAAAGTTTGGCTTTAGAATACCTAATTAGCACCTTCACATATAGACTGTGATAGACCAGGTGAGGGGAATCTTCTGGCACATCACGATTTGATTAGATTACAATTCAGACAGCAGTGATGTGATTATAAAAGGATTATTAATGGATCTTTTTTCTTCTTGTGTGACTACTTTCCAAGTGGAAACGTGTAATGGTTTATTTACACTAAGCAAAAGATGGACACAGATCATTTAATCTGACTTCTGCTTCATTTACTTGGTAATTTGGTCCATTTTTGGGGCCCTTGTAGATTCCTACCATAATGGAGCAAATGGAGTAGTACCACTGGAAACCTTGGGGGGCAGTGTTGAGCAGTATAGCTGATTGAGTCCCAGGTGTGTGAAAATATGAAGGCTCACTCATCCCGGTTGATGGTGTCCCTGGCCTGCTTTCTGACCTTGATCCATTTAGCTGATGTGCAGAGTGTGAAACAAAGAAAGTAGAAAAAGCTGTACCATAATTAATGGCTGCACAGCCTCTTTTTATGTCTATTTCTGAGAATGAGCGTCATCATGATCTTCTCCGTGGTTACCATGTTTACTATTAACCAAAACTGGTGTCAGAAGTTGGAGGTGAACTCTGAACTCTGCACTGCCCTTTGGTGGAAGTATTGGCTAATGACCAAGCCAACGTAAAGGACACATAAAGTATGATGTTTGACATGGATGTACCTGTTTACGTATGTAAAGGGAGCATAAAAGGGTTTTAACATGGTTTCTGATATTTGTTGAGACAAACAAAGAAGAATGTGAATGTTCCTTACATGAACATGTGTTCACATGTGTACCACAAATTCTTCACATGTGGATCACATGAAAACCTCCCAAACCCCATGTTTGCACATGTACATGTGTAACACACGTGGAGCACATGTGATTTTCCTGTAAGTGTGCGAGATGTAATATATAATGATAAATGTCAACAGAAGTTCTGAGTTATAATATTACAAACATGAAGGAGTTTATCTGGATTAATAAAGGATTTGTGTTCCCTGTAGGCCCTGTGTTTCAAACCAGTCGCCCTGAGAGCGTCTGTGAGCGATGGAGGGCCAGTTTGATCGAACATTATGGTGGGAAACCAGATCCACAGCAGTACCTGCCTCAGTGTGAGCCAGACGGACAATTCAGGTAAGCATCATATATGTCACGTGAAATAGAAAATATAACTTTTTATTCTAAAATTTGATCTTTTAGGATGTTTTTTTAAAAAAAACAAACAAAAAAAAAAAAAAAAAAACAGATCTTTGCCAGATCCAACAATGAGGCAAATAAACCTCAGATTTACAACACGATATTTACTCTACGTCATTGTTTATAAAAGGAGACGCAATGTCTGGAAAATGGTAAATGGTTTTTATATTTATATAGCGCTTTTCTGTACCCGGAATGATACCCAAAGCACTTTACATTATAACTCACATTCACCTTTTCACACACACATTCACACACTGATGGTGGAAGCTACCATGCAATCCATGCATCCACGACCCATCAGGAGAAAGTTGGGGTTCGGTGCTTGCTCAGGGGCACCTCAACATGAGCTTGACAGGCCGGGATCGAACCGCAACCCTCAGGCTACAAGACGACCACTCTACCCACTGAGCCACACATAACATAACATCATGTTATGAGTCTCCGACTTAGCTGTGGAGCAGTTTTGATCCATTGGTCTTTCCATCGCTGTTTCAGGTCATTTAGGTTTGCAGCATTGGTTTCTGCAGCTCTCTGAAGGTCCCGCCACAGCATTTAAACCAAGTTCAGGTCTGGACTTTGACTGGGTTCTGGTGTAGATCTGCTGCTGTGTTTAGGATCATTGTCCTGCTGCATGAGACAGGTTCAGCTCTAGTTGTTGGACAGATGGACTCACATCTGTGTCTGGAAGACTTTGGTGTCCAGAGGAGTTCATGGTCCACTTAATGACTGCAAGGTGCCCAGATCATCATCCCTCCACCACCGTGCTGACAGCTGCTATGAGGTGTATGTGCTGAAAGCCTGAAATTCTGACCAAACATCTCCACTTTGGTCTGGTCTGTCCTGAGGACATTGACCCAGAAGTCTGGTGGTTTCTTCAGACATAGCTTTGCCAACCTAAGCTGTGCTGCCATGTTGTTTTTAGAGAGAAGAGACTTTTTCCTGCAACCAAACAAGCCATACTGGTTTAGTCTTTTTCTGATTTAACATTGAACCTGCTAACTGACCTCTGGAGAGTCAGAGATGTATTCTTGGGTTTTTGCCGTCCACTCCTGAGATGATTGTCCACGCTGTGGAATGATGGACTCCAGATAGTTTGGAAATGCTCTGATAATCTTCCCAGACTGATGGGCAGCAACAGTTGCTTCTCTAAGGTCATTGCTGATGTCTTTCCTCCTTGACTTCATGTTAACACACCTGAGTTCTGCAGAGCTGCAAACTGACTAAACCTTAGTTTTATAGAGATGCTCACATTCATGATGATCCATTAATCTGTGTTTGATTAGCAGCTAGATGCCACCTATTCTTGATGGAAATTGTAAGATTGGATTTAGTTTTTGACACATTTTCCTGCATTTTTGAGTTTGCTTTTGTTAAATAAATAATAACACTGTGTACACTACCAGTCATAAGTTTTGGGAAGCTTTCCTATTGGATTTAAGGGGAAAGTTTCCCAAAACTTATGACTGGTAGTGTAATCTGTAATGAGCTGTTGTTTATCTAAAGATGTATTTACCCATCTATGAATTGTAATCATGACTAGAATCATTTTAAATGAGAAATTTCTAAAGAAGTACTAAATTATTCTGATTCTCGTGCACTTTCAGTCCAGTCCAATGTTATGGGGAGACCACTTACTGTTGGTGTGTGGACCAGGATGGACGGGAGGTTCCTGGTACCCGATCACATGATGCTGTCAAACCTGGATGTAAGTAACCTGAGACAAATGACTTTTGTATGTTTACGTGATCAGATTAACATGTGGTTGTATTATTGTATCTTGCCTTAGGCCTTCCATCAGTGGCCCCGCCCACCGTTCATCCATTGCCCCGCCCAGATGTGACCCCTCCTCCAAACACTAACGTCACGCTGCTCTACGCTCAGGGACAGAAAATTGGAGTGCTACCTCTCAAAGGGACCAGACTAGATGCAGCTCAGTCCACAACGCTGTTGACTTTGCATGTAAGAGATTTTCAGGTTTTATAGATTCACAGCAAGTTCAGAGCTTCACACCAAGCCAGATTATTTCCCCCAGGAGGAGGTGCATGCAGTTCAATGGACATCACCATCAGTGTCCAAGTTTAATGACAAAAGTTCCAAAAAACTGGGACACTGATTTAAATGTGAATAAAAACAGAACACAATAATTTCTCATTAAGCTATACTTTATTCCCAGTACAATATAAACAACAACAGATGTAGAAACTTAGAAATTTTATCATTTTGTGGAAAATATGAGCTCATTTTGAATCTGATGGCAGCAACACATCTGTTAAAAGTTCTCGAAGTCTCTCAGTTGTGATTTGATCAATACTAAAAGTAGACCAGCTGTATGTGAATACTGAAATCTGTATTTCCTCCACTTGTGTGCAGGGTTCCATAGTTGTTGGTATAGCCCACGACTGCCAGGAAAATAAAGTGTATTGGACAGATTTATCTGCAAGAACAATTAACAGAGCTTCAATGGCATCTGGAGCTGAGCCAGAGATTCTCATCAGTACAAGTAAGAATGAACCGATTCTCTCCTTTGTCTGTATAATCAGAGCCAGCCAAAGCTTTTATGGACTCTTTGACGCGTTAACTATATATATATATATATATATATATTTATACAGTTATTACCATGTGATAACATGCCAGCTCTGTCTATGATGGATGTTGCGTAATGTTCTGTGTGGTCTCCCTGCTCCCCGTAGATCTTGTCAGTCCAGAGGGTTTAGCGGTGGACGTCAAACGTAGGTTGTTGTTCTGGGTCGACTCGTCCCCCGATGTGATCGAAAGGGCCAACTTGGACGGCACTGGGAAACGAACCCTGTTTGACACACACTTGGTCAACCCCCGGGCCATCATAGTGGTTTCATCCACTGGGTAAAAAAGCCATTTATCCACTTGCTTGTTTGCACATGCCTGCAGATCTCATCCGCCCACACACACTCCTCGTGGTCAAGTGTAACATCCTGGAAGTGCTCCACCGAGACAGAATGAGTCATCCAGAGTGGTTTTCTATTAGAACAGATGGTTTTCAGGCTGTTATTAAAACAGTAAAATCAGTCCTCCAACAGGCTATGAGTCAACAAAGTCTGAAACTAATGAATTAGTACAGAGCAAATAAAAAAGCTTATTGAGTCTGGAGTCTCGGCTCGAGCCTGTAACGTAAACATGTCTCCATTGGATTTAAGGGTGGAGCGTCCCTTTTAGTAACGCATGTGTCATATAGGTGATTTTTAATGCTCTCTCTGCAGCAGAGCCAAGAAAACTGATGGTCAACTCTGCATGAACATCTGCTTTTCATCACTCTAGATGATCACATAATCAACAGTTATGCACGTTTAAGTGTGTTAACCCTTAAAACGTAAAACTTTTCATCAGTGTCTCAGGAACGGTAGTGTGTAACTCTGAGGGGTAAATTGTGATGGATAGCTTACTCTTAAGTAGTACTCTTAAGTACTTAAGTACTGTTAGTAATAAATTCTGTTTTCTTCTTCTGGTTGGTCTTTGTGCTTCTATATCTATTGATGATTTCATTTTACATAATTTTAGCCTAATAATCTGACAGCTGAGGCTGGAAACATCATGTCTGATGCTGGGATTAAAAAAAACAGGTGGACCAAACAGACTTTTAAGGATTAATATGACTGATTCACGTTTAACAGCAATAACTTAGATAATAAAGCCTTAAAATGTGTGTTTCAGGTTTGTTTTTTTTCAGTGAAAATATATGTGTTCTCGGTGGAAAGCCAGTCATGGAGGTAATTACCATTTCAGTCAGGCACACATACAACCCCGAAGAAACATCTGCTGCCCCCACACCTTCATCAAATCCTTCAGCACATGGTCCATGTGGTGTGTGTTACCTGTAGTTCCCACTGGACTCCCAAAATGAGCGTTAATGTCTCGAGATGAAAAGCAGTGTGGATCATAAGCAGCCCTGTCTGGAAGCTGCGTCATCATCCTGCTGGGCAGATTTTTGTATTTTGAAGCGTTCTAAACAATAGGACGGTTTGATTCCTCATGAAAACAGGTCTGTTAGGAAGGCAGATGTTTGTTTGTGACTGGACAGTCTGAGTCAGTGTGGTCCACGTTCCCTGATCTATACAGATGGAAAATGACCTGGATAAGAGAGCACAAGTCAAAGGTCTCTGTTGCTCAGAGTAACTTGACCATGAACTCACCAGCATGAAGCAGCTCTGTGCTCTCATGTGTTTGGGATATTTGATCAGATCAGGCCACTCAGCACCAGAACAAGTCCATATAAATAAAAACTTTTTCCTTCAGAGCTGGCTTTATTCTTGGTGTGATAGATGAAGCAGGTGGTGGAAACCTTCCTCAGAGGTTTTCTTCTTATTGACACGACAGCATCACACGGTTGCTGCAGGTTTGTCGGCTGCATCCATGATGAGAATCTCCCGTTCCACCACATCCCAAAGCTGCTCTACTGGACTGAGATCTGGTGGCTGTGGCGGCCGTTGGAGTCCAGTGAACTCATCGTCATGTTCTAGAAAGCAGGTGGAGATGATCTGAGCTTTGTGACATGGTGCATTATCCTGCTATAAGTAGCATCAGAAGATGCTCCACTGTGGTCATAAAGGGATGGACATGGTCAGCAACAATACTCAGGTAGGCTGTGCTGGTTAAACCAGGCCACGTTGGTACTAAAGCCTTTTTTCCACCCAGGGGTCCGGCCCTGAACAGGACAGTTTGGCTCCACAGGTAACGCTACCCTAACCTGGTAGGCGGTGTGTAAGTGACTGATGCATCAGCTACATTATAGTGTGACGCCTTCCTTGAATTATATCAAAGAAAAAAACAAAACAGTAACAATTTTACAATTAATCAGGTAACAGGTCAGTAACTTGACTGGGTATAAAAGGAGCATCTCAGAGAGGCAGAGTCTCTCAGATGGAAAGATGGGTTCTCTAATCTGAGACAAACTGAGTTTTAAAATGGGTTTTTTTTCTTTCTTCTTGGCATGTGGCTTTAAAAAACCACTAAATCTGGAGCTGTTCCTGCTTTGTTCTTAGTAACAAAAGAATCTTTTGCCCAATCACTTAATTGTAGAGTCAAGCTCCTACTTTTAGGGGCGGATCCATAAGACCCTAACGGAACAGTCCCGAAAAAGTAAAACAGCTAGGATCAGATATCCTGATCCTAAAGAAAAAAGCATAGAAACAGGGCTTACATGGCCCAAAGTGGGCCAAGAAAATCTCCCCCCACAATTACACCAGCAACAGCCTGAAACGTTGTAGGCAGGATGGATCCATGTTTTCATGTTTCCACAAAATTCTACCAACTGAATGTGGAGCTGAAATGGAGACTCATCAGACCAGCAACATTTCTCCTTCTTTTATTGTCCAGTGTTGGTGAGTGTGTGTGAATTGTTGCCTCAGTTTCCTGTTCTTAGCTGGCAGGAGACACCAGGTGTGGTCTTCTGCTGCTGTAGTCCATCTGCTTCAAGGCTGGACGTGTTGTGTGTTCAGAGATGTTGTTCTGCAGACCTTGGTTGGAACCAGTGCTTATTGGACTTCCTGTTGCTTTTCAATCATCTCCAACCAGTCTGCCCATTCTCATCTGACATCAACAAGAACATCCATCTTCTCTGTAAACCCTAGGGATGGTTGTGTGTGAAAATACCAGTAAATAAAGTTTTTTAAATCCCCTTTCTTCCTCATTCTGATCGTCAGTTTTAACTTCAGCAAGTAGTCTTCACCATGTCTACATGACTAGATGCATCGAGTGTCTGCAATGTGATTGGCTGAGTAGGTGTGCCTAATAAAGAGGTCAGTGGTAATGGTCAGCTTAATGCAAATCTAATTCGTCTCCCTGCAGGACTCTGTATTGGACGGACTGGAACAGAGAGGCTCCGAAGATCGAGACTTCATCTGTAGACGGTAAAAACCGCAGAGTGGTGGTCTCAGATGGGATTGGTTTGCCCAACGCTTTAACGTATGACTCCTCTTCTGGACAAGTCTGCTGGGCTGATGCAGGTAAACTTTTTTATTTTATTTTATTTTATTTTATTTTATTTTATTTTATTTTATTTTATTTTATTTTATTACCATAGTCTGTGTTCAGAACTGCTGCTTTCTAATGAGGGAAAATCACAAGTTTGACACAATACATGGATTTTGCACTGATGTCCATGCAGGTGCTGCTCCACCCCTGATATTATCCTGTAACAGTAATGTGATCCATAACAGCATTATTTATCACATTTCACCATAAAAACATCACCATCACTACTATGTTGCTAAGAGACCTCTATTTAGACCTGGACATGATGATGAAGCCACTTCCTGTCAGACTTTCCACCAATCAGAGAGCTTAGATTGACGGTAACGTCCAATCAGGAGCAGCCAAAGATCAACCAGTGAGCAGAAAGTTCTATGTGTGTGTGAAAAGAAGAAAAATAATGCTCCTCTATGGCTGGAATAAAGCCAAGAAGACGTTTCTGATGCACGGTGGCGCCACAAAGCAGCTGAGCTGGAGTTGGTTTAGTGAGGATAGCAGGTAAATAGTAGCAGGAATAACTGGAAATGAGGAAAAAGTGGAAACATGGAAATAGTTTCTGTTGTGTGTTTTCAGGTACAAAGCGTTTAGAGTGTGTATTTCCCAATGGGTCCGGCCGAAGAGTGATCCAGCCCAGCCTCAACTACCCATTCAGCATGGTCTACTACAAGGACCACTTCTATTACACTGACTGGAGGAGGTAGCCATCATTTATCTTCCTTTATTTTAGGATCATTTCTTTTTATCTGTTATCGAGTTGTATTTAATGAGCACAAGCGTGCAGCCCTCAGTGCCTTTTACTGTTTTCTGTTTAACAGGGATGGGGTGATCGCAGTAAGCAAAGAGAGCAATAAGTTCACTGATGAATACCTGCCTGACCAGCGCTCTCATCTGTATGGCATCGCCATAGCAACCACCCACTGTCTACCAGGTGAGATCTGAAGAACTCCAGACAAAATTAAATGTTTTAATGATTCAAACGAGACGCATTCAACTCGTCTTTTTTCTGAAGTCGGCTAAACTTCTAGAGATCAACTGCTTCCTTCTGAGATTGGCGCAACAGCTTTTCAGGATCATGCAGATGTCTTTTTGGCCCAAATTACTAAACCACTCAGGTCTTTGTAAACTAACAGCAGGGTTTTGAAGTCAGTTCTTTGACAGACAGGAAGCCAATGTAAAGATCTGTGGACTGGAGTTCTAGGATCTACTTTCCTGGTCTTAGTGAGGACTCGAGCAGCAGCGTTCTGGACTAACTGCAGCTGTCTGATGGACTTTTTAGGGAGACCTGTGAGGACAGCATTACAGTAGTCCAGTCTACTAAGGATAAATGATGGACAAGTTTTTATAAATCCTGCTGAGTCATCAGTCCTTTAATCCCCGATATGTTCTTTAAGTAAGTCTTAATATAACTGCTAAAATCCAGGTCTGAGTCCAGGACTACTCCCAGGATACCCACAAAACTAAATTCTGTGTAACTGGGGCTTGTTGAACACCTAACACTGCCATTTGGTGGTATCAGAAGAGATTTTAGTTTTCATTTTAAAATGATATTTATATCTACATCATATATAATAACAAAAATATAACCATAAAAACCTGTATAATCATAAATCATAAAATTCTTTTAGTTGGTTCCTCCTAATCCCGGATAGCTGGAAGAAATCTCATATGCAAGTCAAACTAAAGCTCGGGTCTCAGAAGGTTAAGTTCCAGTGATGCTGCATTCGGGATTCCCCACAAACATAGCTAATCAACTAAATATAATCCTAAGAGCTTGTTAGTGTCAACTGGACTTCTATTTCTTGGTTCTTGAAGATGTTCTAACTTTCATCTGTCATTCCTCCCTATCAGGGCCTCAGACTTTAACCCCTTTAGTCACTGCATTAAAGTACATAGAGGTCTGACTTATGGTCTTACAGCAAACCCACAAGTCTCTTAGTCTTAAACGTTATCTTTCAGCTGCAACAAGTTATTTAATCCCAACTGATGCAATGGCTTCTCATTTCTTAGACAAACGTGTAGAAAGACACGTCCCGTGGTCGTGGAAAAAATGTTTAAGAAGGGTCAGATCATCGGCATCAAGCAGAGAAAATCTAAGGAGAAGCAGAAACTACTAAAACTGGGTTCAGACAGATCAACACATGATTAAAATTTGGAAGGATGGTGGGGAACCATCGTCTTCCAGGAAGAAGTGTGGTCAGAAAAACATCCTGAATGATGGTGATCACCTAAACGTTTGGTGGGATCAGGTGGAAGAAAAACAACAGTAGAACTCAGGATGAGGTTTAATAGTGAAAGTTAGAACATTTCCACATGAACAATGTGAAGGAACTTAAGGGACTGAACAGCTGTGTAACCTAAAGAAAACCACTAACCAGTGACTGGACTCTGGAGCCATGGAAGAAGGTGATGTGGTCTGATGAGTCCAGAGTGATGGAGCATCAGGGTAAGAAGAGTGGCAGATGAAGGGATGTAGCCATCATACCTTGTATCTACTGTACAAGCATGTTGGAGCAGTCTATGATTTGGGGTTGCTGCAGTTGGTCAGGTCTAGGTTCAGGTCTAGGTTCAGGTCTAGATTTAGTGACATCATGTGTCCAAAAATGAGGTCAGCTGTTACCTGAATATACTGAATGAGCAGGTTAGCCATCTTCCCTGATGGCACAGTGCCAGGATTCATGGGGCTCAGACTGTGAAAGAGTGGTTCAGGGAACAGGAGACATTTTCATACATGGATCGGCCACCACAGAGTCCAGACCTGAACCCCATGGAGAGTCTTTTGGATGTGCTGGAGAAGGCTTATTGCAGAAGCTTCTAGAAACAATGACACAGGGAAGGAGGTCCAACCAAACACTAGTGTGTGATCTTTTCCTTTGTCCAGGCAGTGTAGACGCGTTTATAACAGATTTAAATTAAACATTTTTTGTGTGCAGTAACCGAAGTTTGTTTCACCATCCAGGAAGTAGTCATGACACAGCTGGCTTCAACCCACTAACCCACACCTATAAACTCGTGCTGACTGCACATTCATCCATGAAATAGACAAGAATGATTACACAGCTGTGTACGTGAGACCAAAGAGCAGTGATTACACAGCTGTCTACGACCCTCTACCTGTGTTTTGGGTGCGTCACGTTTGATCTGTTGTCTGCAGATGGCTTCAAGTCCTTTCAAAGCCATGAGTTAAACATCTTCAAAGTCCAAGGCAGTCCCCTAAACACATGATAATCCTCAAAGTAGCACCCCGGCAGATGTCACGGATAAAGCTACACACATCTGCACAGCGCAAAACTCGCTCAGAGAGAACGTTTGTGTCAAGAAGATGGCTGTCACCAGCGTGTGGAGCTGTAAAAGCAGCATCCTCCAACACTTGGAAGCCTCACTTGCTTTCAAAGACACGTGTGGTGTAATTCTGACCGCGATAACAGCTCTAACACACACTTGTTCAGGGTTGGAGAGTCGGTTGTAAGAGGCTTAAAAACTGTTATTGTTGAATGTGTGAGCACACACTCGTTCTCAGGGAGAATTCTTTGTGGCCACGAGCTGTTAAGTGGAGGGATTTGTGTGTTTGTTCTGTCATTAGACCTCTGCAGCAGTAAAGCTTTCATCCTGACACAGGAAGGGAAATCCCACTTCTCACTTCCAGCTTCCTCTTATAGCAACGTCACAGGTTTAAAGAAAAGTTTCTTTTGTCTCCTTTCGCAGAGAGCCTCTAACAACGGGCCGGCAGCAGGGTCCCTTGGTGCTATCGCTCGGGGGGAGGGCGACACCCGGTCGGAAAGCACGACCACCCCAGAGGAAGGTCGCTCAGAAGGGAGCAAGATGGCCGACACTGTCCCAAAGATATAACCCAAAGTAAATGTTTTGTAAATTTGTTTTATACCTCATTTTTATTTTTACTGTATTTTTTTTATATTGTGTTTCGTTTTGTTTTTCTACCAATTAAAGCTAAAGAAAATTAAAATAGGATACTAAAATGTGAGTTTTTCCAAAAGTCCTGCTATAAAACTGAGCATCAGGGTTTTTCTTTTTAACTTGTCCAGTTTGGCTGTAAAAACTCAGACTCAGTTTGACATTGTGAGAAATTCTTAAACAGAGTTTTATGCTGGTTTTTAACCTCACTCTTCTTTGTGGCATAGAAAGTGGAACCGATCGGTATGTTTTTCTGTCATGCTTCCAGTTGAGCTCACTAGCGTTAGCATGTAGAGGGTTTGTAAGAATTCCAAACTTTGGAGCACGGATATCCAGGTTTTGGTTTAATAAGTGAAAACACTACGCTGATTAAATGTTCTTAAACCTGTATTAATGCCGCTTTTACGAGACTGAAATCAGTTTCGTAACCAAAGCAGCAAAGCAGGCTCACATCGTTTCTCTGCACTAATCTCCATTTTGTCACGACTTGTTTTGCTAAACATTTTAACTACATTTCAAGTTATGTTAATGAGATGTGATATTTATATCAATAAAATGTGATTTGATACTTGACGGGCATCTTTTTTATCTGTTTTTCAGCATTAATGTAAACCTCAAATAATAATTTATTCCACCAGCAGGAACAGAAAATATCTGAAAACAAATACAGCCTTTAGTTGAATATCACAGGAGCTTGACAAGATTCAGCCTCATTCATATTATTATTAACCATCTTCTACAAAAACGGCTGTTGGCATCTGATACCTGGACTCAAACCTGCTCCATCTCATGCAACACCTGCAAACTCATGTCCTTCAAACAACTTCAACAAAAGAAAAAGGCCTTTTCTTTGAGGGTGAAATTAAAATCTCCTGTGGTTCAGTCCCTTTCTTCCTCCTCGCTCTCATCTGCCGACCTTGCCCAGCTTGTGGTCTGTCTTGGGGTCAGCGATGATGGCCTGAACGGCGACGATGGCCTCGTTGATCTTGGTCTGCAGGTCCCTCAGCTCCTCGATGTGCAGCAGTCGGAGGATCTGAGCAGCTTCGTTCAGAGTGGCATCTGGAGGCGAGAAGAGGAGGAAAGATGTTTAATTTACAGGATGCACGAGCTGATTTCTGTTCCTTTCGACCTTCCAGGGATTCCTTCAAATATGATGAGAGCTCACCTCCAGTGTCGAAACCCAAGATGTGCTTGTCTAAGGCTACTGGAACACCCTGGAGAGAAAAAATATAACAACGTTGCTTTTGCAGAAATCATTTTATGGCACTGATGGTGCATTAGAGGAATAAATCATTTTTACCTCTTTGTTCTGGCTGGCTTTAGTAATGGCTTCTGGAGAAAGTCTCTCTTGGATCAGAATACGAATGGCCTGCAACGTCGTCATGAAAACAGAGTTATCAGTGAGTCAAACTCTGAACCAGGGATCCTCAGTCCTGGTCCTCGAAGGCCGGTGTGCTGCAGGTTTTAGAAGTTTCCCTGCTGCAGCAAGGAAACTAGTCCCTGGTCTAAGCCTTACCTGAACTAATCTCTTAAATATCAACTGTGTTTAAAATATTATTCAGATCACTCAACAAGCAGCTTTTCTTATTTTTCTCTTTTAGGCTCCATTTTCCAGATGTTCACATGTTTCTGACGTTTAACTTGAGCACCTTTCAGGAGTGGTTAAAAATAAAGAAAGAAAGCAAATCACACACCTTGAGCATGACCAGGTAATCATCATGCCGTTGTATCTTTAGGATGTTGGCCAGAGCTGTAACGCCTGCTTTAAAATCTGGAGAATTACCTGCAAAATAAATAAATAAATCAAATAATCGTCAAAACTGACATGATTTACAAAAAATAAACCTGCTGCTTGTTTTTATTTTCTGCAGAAACTCATATTAAACATTTAATTAAAGTGAATAAACATTTAAATGCAGAACACTTAATCACACTGATTAATAAAGTCTTTTATCATAAAGTTTTCTTTGAATTTGCAAATAAGAAAATAATTTTAATGAATAGGAATAAATTAGAAAATAAAATTTAAATTTAAAAATTTAAAATTAAAGTAGAATAAAAAACAAAATGAAAAATTAAATTAAGATGAACATAAAAGTAAATAAAATAAAAATGAGAATAGGAATAAAAAAATATACTTTAAATAACTCATTTAAAAAATATATATAAAATTAAATTAGTAAAATTTAAAGGAAAAGTAAAACAAATTAAATGTGAAGAGTAATAAATTAAAAATAGAATAAAATTTTAATCAATTAAAACTTAAAAATATAAAATTTAAAATAAATGCAACCAAATAAAATTAAAATTTTAAAATTAAACAAGATTAAAATTAAAAGAATAAAAGCAGAGGTAGCAATAGGCTGTTTTTACTGACCATCGAGGTTGATGAGCGGGTCCACCACCTTATCGCTGTTTCCAGAGGCTGCCAGCGGCTGGCAGTTCTTATACTTTTCCACTAAAAAGAAATGCACAAAACATATCCATGAACAAATAATATATTAGCCTTTAAATGATCCAAACATGTATGCTGCTTGGTTGGGGGCAAATTAACCCACAGAAACTGTTCCTTTTGTTATATCTCCATCTGCTGGTCATTATCAGTACTTCAACCAGCAGGATCTGGCAACACACCTCCAGTCTAGAGCAGAATTTCCCAGAGTAGGTCTAATAATAACATCAGGTGTGCTTCATCTTACCATTATCTCCATATTCATAGCGCACTGCCAGGCCCAGTAACCAGTCTACAGCCTCGTGTTTCTCCTGAACTCCAAACGGACAGTTCAAATCCTGCAGGTACTGCACAAACACAGAGAAAACACAAGCAGAACTCAGCATCCTGGTGAGTGTGAGGGGGCATATGTAGGAATAAGTCTGGATTTCTTGCATCCTCCAGCAGTCTGACCATCTGATAGGCTTTGGGCCAGTCTGAGCTGGGGATGTTCCTTAGGTTGCCTCTGTCCTCTATCTTATAATGACGAATCTTCTGGTCCTCCAGCCACACAATGCAGTTCCTGTACTGTGTTTCATCTGAGCAGAGATGAGAAACAGATGCGTATTTACTCAACAAAAAACAGATGACAACATTTCAGCTGCTACTTACGATAACATCTCAGATTTCTGTAGTAAGAAAAAAAAAACTTACTATGCCGGATTAGTCCAGTCTTTATAAAATATATATTTAAGGATATTTAATCAAACATATGTGTTGCTAAATAATAAAAAGGAACCTGAAGTTACTATTTTAGTCCGGCATTTTGCTGTCTCTTTACAGTGAAAGGACCTTTGATACGTCCACACACGTTCATCGATTAACTTAGCGTCCTGGCCAAACGGCTCCTTTTTCCTTACCTGAACAGTCAAATCCGTTTGGGTCATGATAATCTAGAGCTGTTAGTTTCCGACGAAACATTTCACCCCGCGATATTTGCGCAAATCTCTACTTTTCCTGTCTTCAGAATGCTAACACGGTTATTACAGATAGCTGACGGTATGTGGAACAGCGCATGCGCCCCAGAAGACTACAACTTCCGCTTGAGCCTTTCAAAGCAAAATTCTCCATCAACGCTGGACATCAATACAAACAGAAGGTATTCACGCCTTTATTTCTTGGCTTCATATATCTTCAAACCCAATGTTTAAATTAGTTAATGTGTATTTTAGTACAGTTTTTTTTGCTTCAAATCAACATCTTTTACTAAACTGATAAACTATATCTTTTAAAAGTTCAGAGCCTCTAGAGTTTTATGATGTAAACATGCCCCCTTGCCTTTTTTTAAACAGGGAACTACAATTCCAAAAAGTTAAGACACAATAAAATGTAAATAAAATCAGACTGCAAACATTTCTAAATCTTGTGAACTCGTATTATATTCCCACTTAAACATAAACAACATATCAGATGTTGAAACTGAGATGTTTTACCATTTCATGGTAAAATCTGGTAAAATGAGCAATTTCAGAAAAATGCTAAATGTAAAATTGTGAAGATTGAAGATCCCACCATCTACACTGTCTAATATCATCAAAAGATCTGGAGAATCAAGAGGAATCTCTGTGTGTATGGGACTAGTCTAAGGATCAAATTGGATGCTGGTGAATTTGGGGTCCTCAGGCAGCCCTGCATTAAAGCAGACTTCCAGAAACCACTGTCTGTGAACAGTTCACCCTGAAATCCACAAATGCAGGTTAAAGCTCCATCATGGAAAGAAGAAGCCAGATGTGAACAGGATCCAGAACCAGCTTCTTCCGTCTTTTCTGGACCAAAGCTCATTTAAAATGGTCTGAGGCAAAGTGGAAACCTGGATGAAGATGTGAACTAGTTTGTGGAAAGCATGGACGGCGTGTCCTGCAGAGTAAAGAGGAGAGGGAGCATCCAGCTTGTTATCAGTGGACAGGTGAAAAGCTGCATCTCTGATGGGATGGGGCTGCATTAGTGCCTATGGCGTGGGCAGCTTCCACATCTGTGAAGCTCCATCAATGCTGAAAAGTACATGGAGGTTTTAGAGCAACATCTGCTCCCATCCAGACAACGTCTCTTTCAGGGAAGGCCTTGCAGATTTCAGCAAGACGATGCTGAACCACATCCTGCATCCATCACAGCAGCATGGCTTCACAGGAGAAGAGTCCGGCTGCTGAACTGGCCTGCCTGCAGTCCAGACCTTTCACCAGTACACAACATCTGGAGCATCATGGAAGCAGAAATCCAGCAACCAAGGTCCAGGACTGTAGAGCAGCTAGAATCCTGGATCAGACCAGAATGGGACAACATTCCTCTCCTAAAACTCCAGAAACTGGTCTCCTCACTTCCCAGACGTTTCCAGATAGTTGTTAGAAGAAGAGATGCTACACCATGCTGAACATCACCCTGGAACTACTTTTTACACCATGCCGAACATCACCCTGGAACTACTTTTTCCACCATGCTGAACATCACCCTGGAACTACTTTTTACACCATGCCGAACATCACCCTGGAACTACTTTTTCCACCATGCTGAACATCACCCTGGAACTACTTTTTCCACCATGCTGAACATCACCCTGGAACTACTTTTTCCATCACCCTGGAACTACATTTTCCACCATGCCGAACATCACCCTGGAACTACTTTTTCCACCATGCTGAACATCATGCTGGAACTACTTTTTACACCGTGCTGAACATCATCCTGGAACTACTTTTTACACCGTGCTGAACATCACCCTGGAACTACTTTTTACACCGTGCTGAACATCACCCTGGAACTACTTTTTCCACCATGCTGAACATCATGCTGGAACTACTTTTTACACCGTGCTGAACATCACCCTGGAACTACTTTTTACACCATGCTGAACATCACTCTGGAACTACTTTTTACACCGTGCCGAACATCACCCTGGAACTACTTTTTACACCATGTCGAACATCACCCTGGAACTACTTTTTCCACCGTGCTGAACATCACCCTGGAACTACTTTTTACACCATGCTGAACATCACCCTGGAACTACTTTTTACACCGTGCTGAACATCACCCTGGAACTACTTTTTACACCATGCCGAACATCACCCTGGAACTACTTTTTACACCGTGCTGAACATCACCCTGGAACTACTTTTTACACCATGCCGAACATCACCCTGGAACTACTTTTTACACCGTGCTGAACATCACCCTGGAACTACTTTTTACACCATGGTGAACATCACCCTGGAACTACTTTTTCCACCATGGTGAACATCACGCTGGAACTACTTTTTACACCGTGCTGAACATCACCCTGGAACTACTTTTTACACCGTGCTGAACATCATCCTGGAACTACATTTTCCACCATGCCAAACATCACCCTGGAACTACTTTTTCCACCATGCCGAACATCATGCTGGAACTACTATTTCCACCATGCCGAACATCACCCTGGAACTACTTTTTACACCGTGCTGAACATCACCCTGGAACTACTTTTTACACCATGCCGAACATCACCCTGGAACTACTTTTTACACCGTGCTGAACATCACCCTGGAACTACTTTTTACACCATGCCGAACATCACCCTGGAACTACTTTTTACACCATGCCGAACATCACCCTGGAACTACTTTTTACACCATGGTGAACATCACCCTGGAACTACTTTTTCCACCATGGTGAACATCACGCTGGAACTACTTTTTACACCGTGCTGAACATCACCCTGGAACTACTTTTTCCACCGTGCTGAACATCACCCTGGAACTACTTTTTACACCGTGCTGAACATCATCCTGGAACTACATTTTCCACCATGCCAAACATCACCCTGGAACTACTTTTTCCACCGTGCTGAACATCACGCTGGAACTACTTTTTACACAGTGCTGAACATCACCCTGGAACTACTTTTTCCACCGTGCTGAACATCACCCTGGAACTACTTTTTCCACCGTGCTGAACATCACCCTGGAACTACTTTTTCCACCGTGCTGAACATCATCCTGGAACTAATTTTTCCACCGTGCCGAACATCACCCTGGAACTACTTATTCCAGACGAGTTGCTGCCATCAGATTAATATCATCATCTGATGTTCTTAATGTTCTAGTGGGAATAAAATATGTGTTTGTAAATCATTGCATTCTATTATTATTTACACTTTACACAGAATGCCAGCTTTATAGGAACTGGGGTTTATTTTTATTTGCTGACAATATTAATACATAATATAAGAGTCACTAAAAGAGTCTGTGTTTGGAAAAAGAAAACTTTATTAAACATCAAGTTTCTATAAAAGAAAGAAAAGCCATTTAAGACGGCTGAAACGATAACGTGTTGATGTGTTTGTGCTCAGAAGGGTCTCATGCGTGTGTTGAGGGGTGGAGCTCTGTTAGGTGGTGTGATGGCTATATCCAGGTAATCTCCGATCTGGAAACGTTGAGACTGCAGCGTCATGGAGTCATCCGGGCCTTTTCTGCCAGATATGGTGCTGCCAATCTTTTTCAAACTGAAAGCAGTGGAAACGGAAACACTTTAAATGAAGTACACATGTAATTACAAGATCATGTCTCTTTGATTCCACAAGTCCAGCTGTGCTGATTGCTGTGTGATACTTACTTATACATTTTCCTACTGTTATCTGGGAAGACGATGGCAAAACTGAAGTGTGTCCCCTTTTTTCTGGCCTCTGGATACACTTCTTTTACTAGACCGGTTAGCTCCTTCAGAGTTGCATCCATCCTGCAGCCAGACACAAAATTAGAAATCAGCTTCAATTTCCATATGGATCCACAGGATAACAGAACATTAGCATGAAAAGTTTAAAAGTTTTACCAGGTGTATATTTGCAATTCACTGGCAGGAACATTGCCTCGAGCAAATTCGTCTACTCTGTGATGTCGGCCGCTGTTGGTGGTAAATACTCGCAGGAGGAGGGGGCAAGTCTGCAACAAAAAATATCAGCTTTCTAGAGTTACATCAAAATCATTAGAAAAAGAAATACTGTTATTGTTTGCAGGTTTTCGCCAGAATATATACTATGCCAGTTTCTGATCGATGTGTTCACTAGTGGTCATAATAAAATGTATTGTTTTTGATTAAATAATTCTGAAGCATACACTGATTGTTGCAACTAAAATTATGAACAAAATATTCATATTTGGAGACAGAATAAACAGCTTTGCGTATAAAAAGCAGTATGAAAGCCACAATACAGCAGCGTAATCTTAAGACTGAACATTTTAATGAATTTACGGGTAAACATGTTAAATAAGTTAAATTGTTATTTTACTCCGTCGATTATGCTTTTATTCAGTTGTATTTCTGCACAATTGGTTGTAAAAACGGTTGCCTGGAAACAAGAAAAAAAAAAAAAAGAAAAGCCTTTTCACGTTAAACGCTGAACGCAGTTTAGCTAGCATGCTAGCGCCAGGACGCACCACGATCTTATTTTACATCCATTTAACTTAACTTATTAATAATCGAACCTGTAAAAGTTCAAAGTAACCAATACATGCTGCGTTAGATGTAACATATGCTACATGCTGCTTTCAAAGATTTGTCTTATTTCACTCTGATAAGTTAGCTTAGGATTAGCGGACCTGGTTAGCTCGGGGCTCTAATGGTAAACAAGTGTAGTGGTTTTATATTATAAAATCCAGTTGTTTACCTTTTCTCGGTCAATTGGCTTTTCTGGCTCCTTCTTTATTTCCTCCTGTGTGATGCGAGATTCAAGGGCCATTGTTATTTTTCCACAAAAATATGGCTTAATTTCTCAGCCTCCTCGTTTTAATTTTTACTGCAGCAGAAGCAGCCAGCGGAGAGGGAGACGTTCGATTTCCGGTCATGTGACTTTGAAACGCCGCCTCTTCTTCTTCTTCTTCTTCTTTCAGTATGTTTTTGAGATGTTGGGTTACTGCCACCCTCCTGACTGACGCCAATTAGCCTTTTGTGTTTCAGTAGTGTAAATTTACATTTCTTTGCCAAAGACACATTTAAAAGCCAAAAAGAAAAAACATGCATTATAAAATGGCTTACTCTTGACTCTACTTGAAGTGACCATTTGTTGTACTAATGGAACGTTTTTAGATCCATTATCTTGCTGTAGAAAAACCACTGAGTTAATATAGACACTGACCACTTCTTTAAGCAAATTTATAAATTATTTTAACTTTTTTGTTTCATTTTCAGTCGACTTGCAGCTCTCTCTTGCATTTCACACTGGTATATTAGCATCTGGATACCCTGTTTGTCCATGTTCTCAATTTTATTATTATTTTTTTCTTTTTTCATTTTTTTGTACATTGTCTTTATTTATTTATTTTAAGGAAGCTCCTCTCTAGTTTTTTTTAAAATGAAAATCCTTTGACCAGTAATTTATAATCTCATTATGATATGGCTGATAGTACGGTGGCCAGGAAGTGACCACCACTATTACATTGAGTGAAACACTTTTACATTTTTGCAATACGAATTTACATCCACTGCAACCCTTTCATTCACGCGATGCACATCTACATAATTGAAACCATATTTACATTTACGAAACAAATTTTTACCAAGGATTTAAGAACTTTACATTTCTGAATAAATAACTTTAGAAAACCTCTGTGATCCTGGCTATGAGAGGGTCACATTATGTTAGAAGAGTCCAGACTAAAGGGGTGACATAGGTCACCATTTCTGTTAGCTATCAGAATGTGTGACTTTACTGTACCTGCATCATAATCTACTGAGACTTCAATAAAAGTGTTTTCAAGATTTTACTATTTTTCTAAGACGTACGTGCAGAGAAATATACAAGATCGCCCCCTTGTGGTCACAGATTCTGATGGTCACAGATTTTGGTGAAACACTGGGTCATATCTTTGTGTTTCCTGAACTTGTGTCTCACCTTAATGTAAAGTTGCTTTGTCATCAAGTGTTACACCAGTGTATCAGAACTTTGTAAAAATGGTTTGCACATGTAAGTTTGCATCAAAGATTGTAAAAGTGTTTCACCTTTTTTTGTACAACAGTTTTTTTTTCCTGAAATGTAAAGGTGTTTAGTCCTTGGTAAAAGTGTTTTGGTATTGTACTTTTGTTTTGTAAATGTAAACATTGTTTCTATAATGTAAATGTGCATCATGACAATGAAAAAGTGTTTCACTCGATCCCATGTTGTTATGCACGTCCTGGCCACCGTACGAGAGGGAGCGTATAGAGCAGGGCAATATTCCCCTTAATTTTTCATGGGTCTGAGTATACAAATAAATCAAATATGTCAATATCAATGTTGTTCCTTATGGTATGTTATTTGCCGCTTTAATAAAGCTACAACTCCGTTGTGCTTTCCGAGCTTTACTGAGGCACCATCGGAGGTCAGCATCACCATCCTCTGCAAGTCCAGTCCATGCATGTAGTAAAACTGAGCTGCACGATACTGTGAACAGTGGATGATGTCACGAAACACAGTTTTATAGTGAATGTCATTTTCCTCTCTGTATTTAGGACTAGCATTTTGCGAACTGTTATGTTTGTTCTCTCGTCTACTATTAGGGTATGCCAGGGTGCATTTTTAATTAGTTGAGTTCCCAAATTCAAAGGCATAATTTTTGTTTCGCCAGCTTTCTGCAATAATGTACCGATCCCTATTCCCATATTTTGTCTTTGTACAATTCCACAGCATTCAAATGACTTTTCTGCTAAATGTGACACTTGAGATAGTCCAACTTCCTTTCAGTCCACCCTTTTCCCTCTAAAAACTCACTCTCTACTTTGGCTTTGCAGCCTTTTTTACTCGAAAAAGAAAAAATATCACCCAGTTTGCACATATTCCAACAGCCATTCCATCTTGAAAGAACAGCATTTATTTTTTTACCTTGGCTTGGTTAGTGGATGTGCCAGTTTGTTTCACCATAATAAAGAGTTAGCACTAGCTGCGTTTACCTCCGCCACAGCTTTAGCTAACCTGCAAAACAGCAGCATGTTTGGAGGAAGCTCAGTTAATGACATTAGCTGCGTAAGTAAATACGTGAGAACCGCATCATATCATTGGCTGGACAGTGTTAGTTATTGCTGTAGTTACTGCTTGTTCCCACCTGTCACTCGATGCGTTGCACTGAGTGACTGGTATTGTTATGTGTTTCTTTTATTTACAGTTCAGTTTGGATTTTATTTCATGCACTGCAGAGATTTGCTGTGTGCGGAGAACGAGGGAGCAGCGCATGATTGCACAAGTTTTCAGACTAGAGGGAACATTGGAGAAGGGGTGTCCAAAGTTGGTCCTCGAGGGTTGCAGTCCTGCAGGTTTTCAATGTTTCCTTGCAGGATTGAGGCCCTCGAGGGCCAGAGCTGGACACACCTGATATAGAAGATGAAGAGGAGAGGACCAAGCACGGAGCCTTGGGGAACAGCATGGGCCAGAGGGGCCAGGGAGGAGTTGTTAATATGGATCGACTGTTCTCCATTAGATGATCTGACGATGTTAAATTAGAGGAATGGTGTAGTTGATGGTGTGGAAAGCTGCAGTGAGATCGAGGAGGATGAGGATGCTGAGATGTCCAGAGCCAGATGAGAGAAGGAGGTCGTTTGTGATTTTTAGCAGGGCTGTTTTGGTGCTGCGAAAGGCAAAAAACCAGGTTGTAAACAGGTCATAGTTGATGAAGCTGATTTAAAAGATCAACTGGTTAAACATGACAGGAACGAGGTTGTAAAAGACCTTCCTGTCTAAGTTCAAAGCAGAGCTGCTGCTGGGGGGCAAAATTAGGCTGACTACCTAATCATAATCTGATTGGAACAGTGTGATCCAGTGTTGCTGATTTATTAACAGGAAGATACAGGTTGTTATTGGCCCTGACGGCTGTAAGATCAGTGCCGTACCGACACGCCATCGTTCACTTTAAATAACAGCTTTCTGAGCTTCTGACATGTTCACTGACAATCTGTAAATGTCAGCATGGGTCTGGTTTATTATGCTGTTGGGAAATGTCATTAATTTATTTAATGTTTGGTAGTATTGTCAATCCAAAAGTAGCTTAGTTACTTTATAAGATTTTACTTTCTCATTTTATAGTGATATAATGATGCTGCTGCTTTGAGAGCATGAAGAGAACATTGAACCTTGTGCATCTTCTGGACGTTTTGCTCCATTTGGGGTCATTTTTATCTCTCAATCCGGCCATCATTTTGGCAATATGGTACAAATCTCAAATTTTAGAATTCAGTGTTTAATTTAACTGTAAATATTTTATGCACCAGCCTTTTTTTAGTGGTGGCCAGTAAAAAAAAAAAAAAAAAAAATATATATATATATATATATATATATATATAAACCTTGTAGAGGGCATTATGAGCCATTTTTGACACACAAAAACCTGTGTTTAAAGAAATTAAAAAATTAAAAATTTTATCACCAGTATATGTAGTTTTCATCACAGTTAAGTGATGCTATGTTGTTAACAGCTAAAAAATGTCAGGCTAGGGTGCACTACCCCTTTCATTTTCATTCTGATAAGGGAGGACAGATTTGTTGTGAAATGGCAGATTATAATATAATATACATAATCTTATTCCACATTAAATTGTATTTTTATCAAAGAAAAACAACAAAAACCTAGAAGTAGCTGAGATTTTAGAGTACTTTTACAGACTCTCAGGGAAGGATCTGGGATCAGTCAGTTTGCCAAGTCCTCCTACAGGACTGAAACCTGCTATTCAGTCACATGCTGCCCTCCCCCTCACCCATCACACTGTGCATGGTGAGTGTGTATCGTTTCCTGGGTAACATACATGTGAGCGTTGTACAGTATGTGATTGTACGATGTGTGGATGTGGTCGTGCTTCCTGACAGTGCCCCCCTCTGTTCTCCTGTTGGCTGGCTGGCTGATCGGGGACCAGGAGCTACTTTAACAATCAGCTCTTGATCCTTCCTCCGAAACAATCCGCCAGAGTGCTCCCGGCTGTTTTAGCCCTGTCCTGACTGAAAGATCAAACAGTGGCCCTTTGAGTCCTGCCCTGACACTGATACTCATTCACTGATATGAATCGGGAATAAGTGTCGCTGTTATTCCCCAAATGACTCCATTAGAATCACTGACGCCCTCTCTTTCTCAGTCCAGGATGTTTAGAGACCAATGATGCTCATTTAGCGGTACGAGTATCTGGCTGGGATGTCTCCAGTTTGGAAATCTTTTCATCTATAAAACTTCCTGGTTTGCACCCTGAAAACAGGAGCTGAAGCAGGACATGCAAATCATGTATAGCAAACTACTGAGTCTTCAGAAATCTTTCTTTCAGTTTTGAGAGCATCCACACTCCAAACTGAGGAAGTTGCTCTGTCTCCTACACTTCAGCAAACAGTGGGAAACACTCATTGGTCACAGTCATTAGCATCACAGAGAGCTGCACTGTCCTGCAGGGTGACTGCTGGCAAGAGGTGCTTTGGATCTAAGAAGCCATTTTCACTCTCAACCCGTATCCAGTTACAGCCACAAATAAACCACACACACTTTTATACACACCTTCGATATACAAAGCAGCTTTGTTTTTTTAGCTCTCTGAGTGCACAAGCTCAGTGTCGAACAACCGGCGCTGATTTTTTTATTTATTTATTTTTTCGTTAATACTGCAAACATAAAATTCATGTAACTTTTGTAAACATAGGTTGCAGGACAATGATTAAGTTAAGGGCCACACACTCTCTTCAGAGATAAAGATGACTTAACTATTCTTTGCCTCTGACAACTGTTTGCAATAATTCTGGTGAAAGAAAATATACATTATTGCCTTAATGTACAATAACAAAAACATTCAATAGGGGCTGGCTCCAGATGGTCTCCAGTTCCAGGGAAGTTTCATGCCAATATATATATATGATATACACACACACACAAAGGTGCTCGTCCATATGGATGGATGGAGACAGTCCTTTATTCAAAGTGTTCCTCTTCAATGTCTCTGAATGGAAAGATAAAATCCGTTTAACACAGTAAACAATAACTCTGATGAAGTCTGTGTTGGTTCCAGTTCCATGTAAAAAAGAAAGCTTAAAAAAATAATAAAAACCTAACTTTCTTCCTTGTTGGAAAGACAATGTTGTTGCCCCCGAACTAGGGGACATGATGGGGCCAAACTGGGCTAAAATGGTTATTGTGGAGACCTCTACTGAGCTGGCTTCATGAAAACCTCTTTAATTTTCAATTTATCAGAAGGCATTCGACTGTGTCCCCTGGGGACTCCTGTGGGGGGTACACCGGGAGTATGGAGTGCCGGACCCACTTGTACGAGCTGTCCGGTCCCTGTATGACCGGTGTCAGAGCTTGGTCCGCATTGCCGGCAGTAAATCAGAATCGTTTCCAGTGAGGGTTGGACTCTGCCAAAGCTGCCCTTTGCCACCAATTCTGTTCATAACCTTCATGGACAGAATTTCTAGGTGCAGCCGAGGTGTTGAAGGGATCCGGTTTGGTGGCCTCAGGATTGGGTCTCTGCTCTTTGCGGATGACGTGGTTCTGTTGGCTTCATCGGGCCGTGATCTTCAGCTCTCATTGGAGCAATTTGCAGCCGAGTGTGAAGCAGCTGGGATGAGAATCAGCACCTCCAAGTCCGAGACCATGGTCCTCAGCCGGAAAAGGGTGGAGTGCTCTCTCCGGGTCTGCAGTAAGGTCCTGCCCCAAGTGGAGGAGTTCATGTATCTCGGGGTCTTGTTCACGAGTGAGGGGAGGATGGAGCGGGAGATCGACAGGCGGATCGGTACGGCGTCTGCAGTGATGCGGACTCTGCATCTGTCTGTCGTGGTGAAGAGGGAGCTGAGCCAAAAGGCAAAGCTCTCGATTTACCGGTTGAGCTACGTTCCTACCCTCACCTATGGTCACAAGAATGAGATCGTGAATACAAGCGGCCGAAAAGAGTTTTCTCCGCAGGGCGGCCGGGCTCTCCCTAAGAGATAGGGTGAGAAGCTCGGTGATCCGGGAGGGGCTCCGAGAGGAGCCAGATGTGGTGGCTCGGGCATCTGGTTAGGATGCCTCCTGGACGCCTCCCTGGTGAGGTCTTCCGGGCACGTCCCACCGGAAAGAGGCCCCGGAGAAGACCTAGGACACGCTGGACGGACTACATCTCTCGGCTGGCCTGGGAACGCCTCGGGATCCCTCCGGATGAGCTGGTGAATGTGGCCGGGGAGAGGGAAGTCTGGGTTTCCGTGCTTAGGCAGCTGCCCCCGCGACCCGACTCCAGATAAGTGGCAGAAAATGGATGGATGGGTGTAACTATATTTTCACTTTAAGTTAAAAAAGAATTACTGAATTAAATACAACACAGTCAATTTATCATGATTTATGTGTAGTGTTTGAATATAAATGTACTTGTTGTCTTTACCCCTTAATACCATTTATATAAGTACTTATTCTCTGTATTATTTGTGATGCTTCTTCCTCCAAAAACGTTGCACTAAAGTGGGTTTTACTGTGAAGCTTCACAGGAAGTCATCGTATTTTCCTGGTCGGCTTCACACTTGGTGGTGCATCTTTGATTTCATGCCGATGACTCTGGAGCTTCAGGTTTGTTTTCCTCCAGATTCAGATCCTTCACATTCCAGCGTGACAGTCCTGATCTGCATGTGTTTAATATTATTTTCCTGCAGGAAAGAAATATGTGGAATATTTTACGCCAAATAACCTGACATACCGGAGACAAGGTGAGGAAAACTTGAGATTTAAGGAAAAGACCAGTAACTTGAGAAAAAAAAACTGCAAGTGGTTGTTGCACAGTGGGGTGGTGGTTAGTGGGCTCACAGCAAGAAGGTCACTGGTTCGAGCCTCGGCTGGGGCATGTTAGGGTAACTGGTCACTCTAAATTCTCCTTAGGAGTGAGTGAGTGAATTTGAGCCAAAACAAACAGTTTGAGGTCAAATTATGCTATTTTTAAAATGAATAAAATGACAGAAACCTTAAAATGGGTTAACTTGGGTTTGTGAATGGTGAAGCTCAGTTGTACATTGTTTTCAGTTTTACTAGAGTGGGCTCAGTCTAGTGGGCAGAAAGGTTCATCAGTTCACATGAATATTGGCAATGGGCCTTTTCCTATCCTCCTCTCATTTCATTCCTTTTCATCCCCTTCCTCTTTCAAACTTGTCTTTTGTTTCAGCGGCTGTCTCTACTTTTATCTTGTGCCACAGACTTCCTTCCAAATGTCTAAAATTTGTCTCTCCTACAAATGTATTGCTGATAGAAACACTACTGAATCTATCCACTTTTCCCAGATTTAATTCTTAGATTATAAGGATTTAAAAAAAATTTTTTTTTCTTGCATCAAAGCCACTTTTCTGACTCTCTTTCTCATTTTCTTGTCTTTTTCTTCAACCACAAGATGTCTTGGCCTGCGCTGTACGCTCAGCTGGTCGGAGCGAACCGCCACTCTACCTCTCTGGGTAAAATCTGGCTTTCTGTGCTGTTTATTTTCCGGGTCATGGTGCTGGTTGTTGCTGCAGAGAGCGTCTGGGGGGACGAGCAGTCTGATTTTGTCTGCAACACACTACAGGTAGGGCATCCAGCCAGTGGTTTCATATCACCTGCTTTTATCTCTGTTATTGTCTTTATTGTAATGGAATTGTCTTAATAACAAAATATAGTAATAAAGCAGTTAAAACATTTTTTCCAAAAAAGTTTAAAACAAAAACCCTAGCCATCATTTGTTATTCAATTATAATGACAAATGATGCCTGGGTTTAACTAAAGAGACACTCAGGAAGTTTCTTGCTATAATTTTAGATAACTGTGACCAGCTTGTATTAGCTAATGTTTGGAAACAATTTAATCTTTGAGGCTTTTTTTTTTTAGCTCGTCTTTTTTCATTTCACGCAAGCATTAACACATTATGTCCTTTCTAAATGCTTATGTATTTTAAAATGAGCTAGCATGGCTGACTCTCAGCTCTTAGCTTACATTAGCAGTTAAAATGCTAGCTAAAACAAGACGGCATGTTTTTATTTCTTTTTGGTTTTTCCTTTTTTTTAAAAAAACAGTTTTAATTATGTGTATGTACAGTTATAATGGCTGCTTTACTAATTTTCTTGTTTTTTAAAGTCCTAGAAATTAACCCTACATTTAAGTTAACTGATTATTGGAAATCGTTACTTCCTTGAGTCATTATGGAAACCTATTGTTTTTTTTTTTTCAGCATGTGATTCTGTATATTTTACTTTATTCATATCCTAAAGCAGAATAAATTTGACATGGGAAAGACTTTTTCTGTACAGTTGGTCCATCATCTTTATTTGGTGGCAAAATGAAGTAAATGACTTTAGATTTTTTTTTCTTTTCTAAAATTTTCCTCTCATTTTAAGAAGTGCAAAAGAGAACACAGGCATTAACAAAACATTTTAAGTTTTTTGGGTATTTTAAAATAACATGGAAGAGCTAACTAGTTGAGCTTTTAGCCTATAGTATTATCTAGCTAAAATGCTAGCTAAGAAAACTGGAAAAAGGAAAAAGCTAAAAGTGAAAGATACACTAATCATTTTAAAAGTGTTTTTAACTACGTGTATGTGCGGTTATCATCATTGTCTCACATATTTGTGTTTACTGTCCTTGAAATTGACACCATGTTTTTGCTAGGTGATGTTTGAAAATTTGTCTCCTCTCTGAGTCAATGTACATTTCCACTTTTCTCATCTTGTGATACTATTATACCACATTTAACTTTATTCACATAATCCTAAAGAAGAAGAATCTTGACGTGGGAAAAAAAAAATTTATGTTGTCTTTTCCCATCATTTCTGTGCTAAATTTATTTAAATTCCTTGGTTAAAAATGATGCATTTGTAAAGTATTTTAAAATGTATTATGGTTTTCTCATATTTTCCCTCATTTTCAGAAGTGCAAAAGAGAATATTTTAAAATGAGCTAGCTTAGCTAACACTCTCAGCTATTAGCCTTTAGTACCAGTTAGCTAAAATGCTAGCTAAGAATACTGAAATTTTACGAAAAATGACTGTTTCTGCTAGTAGAGAATAAGAGTTTTAAAAAGAAATAAAAACAAAATGCCCCATTAAAAGGAACTCCTTAAGATATCTCCTAATTTTTCTCTCAAATGTGACCCATACCACCACTTTTGTTTCCTGAAGTCATGTGTAACGTAACTTACACCACCACCTGCTGTGTTGATAAACTTTAACCTTGCTCAGGCAGTTTAGCAAGACTGACTGTCCTTTTTTTTCGCAGCCTGGTTGCGAGAATGTCTGTTATGATCAGTTCTTCCCAGTTTCCCACATTCGTCTCTGGTGTCTTCAACTCGTCTTTGTCTCCACACCAACACTCCTGGTTGCTATGTATGTGGCTTACCGTAACCATAGAGATAAGAAGATGCTTCTTCAGGTGTGTGCTGTTTTATTCTCACCAAACATGACATTTTCATAAGCAAAAGTGTATCAAATGAACATTATGATTCAGTTCTATCATGACAGACATATACAAAGTTAAGTTGTAGCTACATGCAGTATAACCAATCTCCAGTTAAATAACTACATAATAATCAAATCTATTTTAAATTTTTCTTTGGAGAATGTTGTTTTTTAGCAGTTCATTGTTTTACAATACATGGCATTAAAATAATTTACAGTAATGATGATTAATAAAAATGTATAGTTTATTTAGTAAATCACCAATAACTTATCAGCTGTTTGTGCGATAGAAAATGACAGAGAAGCTAACAGGCAGGAGCCTCCTATTGGATAATTCCTGCAGGGTGATTATCTTTCAGCTGCAACAAGTTATTTAACCTCAACTGATGTAATGAGTAGCTTCTCATGTTTTAAACAACCATGTGGAAAGACACATCCATGGTCGTGGAAAAGATGTTAGTCTGTTGAAGAAGGGTCAGATCATTGGCATCAAGCAGAGAAAATCTAAGAAACTACTAAAACTGGGTTCAGAACTGTCCAACACATGATTAAAATCTGGAAGGATGCTGGGGAACCATCGTCTTCCAGGAAGTAATGTGGCCAGAAAAACATCCTGAATGATGGTGATCGGTCATAACTTAAATGTTTGGTGGAATCAGATGGAAGAAAAACAGCAGTAGAACTCAGGACCATGTTTAATAGTGAAAGTTAGAACATTTCCACATGAACAATGTGAAGGAACTCAAGGGACTGAACAGCTGTGTAACCATAAGAAAACCATTAATCAGTGAGGCTAACTGGAGAAAAAGGTTTCAGTTTGCTAGAGAGCATAAAGACTGGACTCTGGAGCCATGGAAGAAGGTCATGTGGTCTGATGAGTCCAGATTTACCCTGTTCCAGAGTGATGGAGCATCAGGGTAAGAACAGAGGCAGATATAGTGATACAACCATTATGCCTAGTGCTATTGTACAAGTACTCTCACATTATCAATACAAGGTCTTGGTGGACAATGAATGCAACTCTGGATGGAAATAAATCTTGTGACATTGCAGAAGCTTACAGAAACAATGATGCAGCAAATTTTTGCCGTAATGAAAGATTAAGGCGGTCCAACCAAATATTAGAGTGGTGGCAACTTTTCTTTTAGCCAGGCAGTGTATATTGTTTTATAATGGTAATCCAGCATGTTGGAAAAGACAAAACAAATCAATAAATCATATCATTGCACATTATATCCTAAACACAAGCCTTAAGTAAAACACATGCAGTCAAAACAGTAAAGCAGCAACATGCCTGATACTGAAACTTCTTCATCTATACATGTAATTCATCTGTTAAAACTCTGTTTCACAACATTATACTTCCTCTGTTAACATTGACATAATGTCACATGTATTAGTATATTTTTTTAAAACAATTTTTATTGACATTTTTACAGAATATATATGTACAAAGTGAAAACATATAAACAAACCAACAAACAAACATTAAGCTACATTATAATCAGTACTTGAGTCCACGAGAGTCCTTAGGTGGTGAGTAGTGTTGTTAAAATACAGCATATGACTGTAGACCTGTACAGGGAAAGCTATGATGTCCCAGGTATCCTCAGCAGATAGATCAAATCTTTTTTTTTTTTTCATATAGTTATAAAATAAAATGGCCTTTCACTCAGTATCATGTTTATCTTTTAGAATGTATGTAATTTTTTTCAGTGGTTAACATAAAGACAATTCTTAGAGCCATTTTGCAATGCTCGGTTTGCCCATTTCTTTTCACGACAGAGCAATGACCAGGACTAGTTTCACTGACAAAATCTTCTTCCAAAAATTCCATAATTTTGGGACATAACCATAAACAATGGAGCAAAGTACCCTTATCCTCTCTGCATGCATTACAGAAATCTGAGATGTGCTTGTTGAATTTGTTAAGTTTTTTTCTGTTTTCTCATTAGCCAATTAAATTGCAGCATTTTTAGACGTGTATGGTCCACCTGTGTTTGGGCTACCTTACAGGCGTTCCTCCACTGTTTCTTAGTTATCTTTGCCTGTAGATTAGTTTTCCAAGCATTGAGTTTAGAAATAGAAGATTCAGCAGAAGAAGACAATAGCAACTCATACAGTACAGAAATCATACCTTCACCACATGAATTTTTAGTTAGAAATTTTTCTGAAACAAAGCAGGAGTTTGTATAAAATTGCTTTGATGAGACGTGACAAAATTCTTTAGTTGCAAATACTTGTAAAAATGTTGACGGGGGATAGTAAATTTAGAAATGACTTGTTCAAATGTTAGAAGTCTTCCATCCATAGACGTCGCTCACTAGTCCAACTCCCCTGTCTGCCCACAATTACAAGCCCAGGTCATTTCAGCCTGGAGCAAAGTTATTGTTTCCCCAGACTGGGCTAAATAGTGTGTTATTTTGACTTGAACTTTCCCATGGTCATGTAATTCGTTTCTGTTAGCTTATCATTTTTTGCAAGGTAATGCAAAAAAAAAAAAAAAAAAAAAAACCCATGTGAACTGTGAGAGTTTGACCTCAACTTGCCAATACCCGCTGGCCATTTTGAGCTTCAAATACCACCTAGACTGCATCAACTCGATCAACGACTCCTCTATCAGGAGCCTGCATTTCAGTAGTTTCTATTTCAATGTCAAAATCTACATCTGGTTCTTTTAACCTGGAATCATGTTTTAATACTGTCTTTCCCCACGCTGGAACTTTATTCCTTGCTTTTTATAAATTTTATTTTAGCATTTCCCCCTCTGTTTTTATTTCATTAATTGCATTTCTTTTAATCTTTGTTTTTTTTTAATGCACATGTATTGCCTTTTGCACCCTGCTGTATTGTTTTGTGTAAAGCACTTTGAATTGTCTTGTACATGAAATGTGCTGTACAAATAAATTAGCCTTGCCTATCAATCCCTCAGATACCAGTTATTTGTGTTCTAGAAATATTGATATTTTAGTAATTTGGGATAAATACGTAGTTTATCCCTAACTGGAAAACAGTGGGAAGTAATGATCTCATCTAAAATATGCCCAGTGGGTAGGAATGACTTATTTCACCTGCCAAAGTCATATGTGAAATAAAGGGCAGCGTAGAGCGCACGCTCCGCTCGGTACTCAGTCTGAAGCTGAGTCACATATAGAGCTGATCGCTGTGTGATGTGTAATGTGTGTGTGAAAACAGAAGTTTCTATATCAACACCAAACCTTCAACATCTTAGAATTATCATTACACAGAACATAATGAGATTATGATGAGACCAGCCGAGGTGAAGGATAGGTGTTGCTAGGACAACAGAGACTAGGTGTCCTGTGATGTTGCTGGCAGGTACCATCAGATACTATCCATGTATTATCAGGTACTCTCTGAGTACTACACAGGTATAGAGGGAGAAATGTGGAGTTGTGTAGCACTGATGCTGGAAGTGGTTTTCATCTGTCTGCTGGCTTCAGGTTTTTGTGTTGATGTTCCAACAGGAGTTCCTCTCTTTCTTAAAACTAAGGCATCTTGTTTTGTTCACATGTGCAGTAGTAAATGTGGTTATGAAATAAATAAATAAACAAATGAACAAATGAATACTATAATAAATTGCTGTATGAATTCAGGCAGGAATGAATTTGTGTCCCTGAGATCAGCTCACATCAGTTCAACAGACGGTAAGGACGCTGGATGCCGGATTTATCTATTTTATTGTATATTTTACTGGTAATTTCAGTTTAAGTTGCAAAGTATTCTATAAAAGCGTACTATCAGTTTTTCCCCTCTGTGTAGGCTGCTTTGAAATTCATTTCCAAACACATGAAGCTTTCGTTAAAAAGTATTTGTATTGGATCAGTATTGTTAAAACTGACTCGAACTTTACTTGGTATCAGATTGGAAAGAAAATCAGCGATATCGCACATCACTACTACTACATACTGCTTCTGTACCAAATCCTGATTACAATCTGCTGGTATTAGCTGTTTAAAATTACTTTATGACTTCTGATTTCCAGTCAAAGGACTATGTCACCGCCCTGAAAAGTAAAAACAGATGTCTGTTAACAAAATTGATAAGGGGTTGTCATGTCATGTCATGTCCTGTCCTGTCCTGTCCTGTCCTGACACTTTTTGCTGTGTTTTGTGGTTGTATCTTGACTAGTTTTTATCTTGTCACGTCTCTCTGTGTTTTAGAGTTCGAGCAGAGCTGGTTTGCTTGGCAACAAGAGCCAAGAGGAGGATTTGGAGGCTCTGAAGAAGCGGAGACATCCAATAACTGGCGCCCTCTGGTGGATGTACCTCTGCAGCCTGGTGGTCAGGCTGCTGTTTGAGGCTGGATTCATGTAAGATGCTGATGTTGTCGTGGTCTAGTGGATTGCTAGCTTGGTGTAAGCACACAGTATGTCTTTTTTCTCTCCAGGTACGCCCTGTATGTGGTGTACGATGGTTTCCAGATGCCACGGCTGGTGCAGTGTGATCAGTGGCCTTGTCCTAACCTGGTGGACTGTTTCATCTCACGCCCCACAGAGAAAACCATCTTCACCATATTCATGGCCACTGCCTCTTCTATTTGCATGGTCCTTAATATGGCTGAGCTTGCTTATCTTATCGCCAAGGCGATCACTAGGTAGAGGTATTAATCAGTCAGTCAGGTGATTAATCAAAAATAATTTCTTAAAATAAGATTTTATTTGGTAATTGATGAGCATGACTTGTTTGAGTTTTATATCAGCTCATAATGTAATAATACATTTTTACAGGAGTTTCTGCAGGCAGAAGGAGAGAAAATCAACCAGCAGAGAGAAAATGTGGATTAAAACAAATCAGAAGCCACTTGTGTCGAGTTGAGGACGCAGCAACAAGACAAACACAGCACAAGAAAGTCATCCCAAACACTTGGAAATATCCCACACCTGTAAATATGATTAAAACAGCAGAAATTTTCTATGATACCTTAAATATTCTTGGGGTGGAGAAAAAGTCAACAGAGTCAATAGACACTCTTTTAGTTGTATTTGAAAAAATAACCTGCTAAACAAATGTTGATTATACAAAGATTATGTACAAATATGAAAAAATAAACAGGAAAATGTCATTTTGTGGCTTTGTGTCATTTTTGCAGCAGCCATACATCTAATACTGTGTACATTCACTTTGTATACACAATTTCTGTTTACTTCCAAAAAACTTCACTTCAAGTTCAATAAAATAGAGCCCCTCTGCTGACATCAATAGAAAATAGAATAACCAATGCAAGGGAATAAGATAATTAACTAGTGGCCATGCTTTAATCATGAATGAATGAATTAGAGTATTCTAACTGAGCTTAGTGGGTTCACCTAGTTGAATAGTTGACTACAAAATAGTAGACTTGGACAGGACACCAGGCTCATTATTCAACCGTAGCTCCACAGTGATATTGTTCTCCAAGTCCCACCAAACTCTGCCTAAACTATAATATAAGTTATTATATTTTACTCAAAAGCACAAAATATTACATACCATGATGGTGTGGTTACATCCTGCAACTATCACAACAGGAACCTTCAGTAAGACACTTAATTTGGGTGCTGAAGGCACAGGTTGGAATGATATGCAGGCATTGGACAAAGACTTAAGGTGGATTTATACTCGCGCAGCATCTGTGTGCGGTCAGCTACGGCGTAGCTGATGCTGGTGAGTTTGCACTTGAGCGTAGGGGGTGGTGTTGCAGTTTCTCCTCCTAATCTGAAGGTGGCAGCAGGGGTGGTATCGGCCAGTAAACTCACAGAGTTCTTTTGATGGTTCACTTCAGTTCGGTATGTATTGTCTGTTTTAAAACAACAATGGTGACCAGTATGGTTCAGTGTCTTTATTAGCTTGTGGAAGAAAGCGAAGAAATAATTCGATCAGCGTCTCATCAACTTGATCCACTGGTTATTGTTTTTAAAAACGGTGGTTACTACACAAATTCAGCAAGAAGATCCAGATATCCGTCAACACATATTCCCAAACTGACCAATCACAAGGGAGTACCTCCGTGGAACCGTCTGCGTAGCAGGGGTGCGCGTCGAGCCTCTGCGGACCTATGGCGGTGATGGAGACGCCGCGAGTATAGATCCGCCATTAGTTATCTTGTTCAGACGTGTTAGTAATCCATGGCTACAACATAGTTATCTCAGTCTCTCACAATAGTAATCCATTGTCACAAGTAAATTATTTTGTTCTCTTGCATCACAAAACATTGGCCACAACATGGATATCACATTCCCACAGGCTAGTAAACCATGGCCATGACGTGCTTATCTTGTTCTATTGCATAACAAATTCTTAGCCAAGTCTTATCTTTTTGTTTTCGTTAGTAATCCTTAGCCACAATTACTTTTGTCTTGTTCTTGCGCGTCAGTAATCAATGGCCACAACTATGTTATCTAGTTCTATTGCAACAGTAATCCTTGGCCACGATTTGGTTATCTTTTCTTAAATTAGTAATCCATGACCATGACTTTAAATAGTTCCCCTATATTAGTAATCCTTGGCCACAATTTTGCTGTCAAGTTCCCTCACGTCAGTAATCCGTAACCTAGAACTTACTGTACATATCTACTTTCCTTGCAATAGTAATCTATGGCCACGACTTAAGTTATATCATACACTTGTGTTAGTAATCCTTGACTGCAACTTGGTTATCTCATTCCTTCATGTTAATAATAAATGGACATATCCAATCCAATGTAATATCAGAGTGCAAATTTATTTTCTTTGGATGGGCAGTGCATGTGTATCCACATAAAACCATTCAACAATGCTGTAGTAAAATGCCAGGCCTGTAAATTACCCTGCCACAGAAATACCCCAAAACAGAGAAGAAGACATGAAGCACGTGTGCAAACTCATGTTGACTATGTTCATATGTTTTCAAGGTACAGTGTGAAAGAATTACTCACATCTAGTGGAAAAGACATCTGGATGCAGCGGGGCCTGCAGTACAGGTAACATTGTGCAGGTGTGTCCTGTCTTCTTCTATGGGCTTGTTAAGGCATGACTTATCCCAAGCGGCACTCTAGCACCTACCTCCTGCTAGAGAGGTAGAGCTGGGTGTCATCAGCGAAGCAGTAAAAATGGATGTTGTATTTACGTAAAATATTGCCAAGAGGAAGGAAATAGATAATGAAGAGAAGAGGCCCCAGGACTGAGCCCTGGGGCACACCTGATGTAACGGAAGAAGGGTGGGAACTAAAGGACTTGATTTGGATGAATTGAGAGCAGCCTGAAAGACAGGAGTGAGACCAGTTGAGAGCTGTGTGGGAGATTTCAATGGAAGACAGTCTATTGAGGAGAATTGTGTGTGTAGTGATTGTAATGACAGTTTCTGTACTGTGGTGGGGGCGAAAACCAGACTGGAACTGTTTATAGAAAGAGTTTTAGGTCAAATGGGTATGGGGTTGAGTGGCATCTACTTTTTTTGTTAGAATTTACTAGAATTTATTTATGTTATTACATGATCACACTAATTAGTAATTTTGCCCACCCATTTAGTAACCTGATCCAGTCACCACGCCATCCTGTGGGTCGTCCTGTGAGTAACATGTTTTTTTCTAGCTTGTCTGTATTTTTATAGGTGCTCCTGATGATTGTCAACTTTGTTTTTGAAGAAGATGTTGCAGGTAGTTGGATGTGTTGTGGCCATAGATTCTATTTCCTTACTGTAGCGGCTTGTCTGGGTTTTCCTGTTTAGATTGAACAGCTGATGCTGTTTCTTTATTGCTGGTGTTTTTTTTTTTTGTTTGTTTGTTTTTTTTTTTACTTCTCCTCACTCTCCTTTCTTCTTCTATTTACTTTCTCCTTTCTTTTGCCCCCATGCCTTTATCCAGTCCAATATCAATATGTCAATTCAACAACTAAGACTAATTTAAAAATAAAAAATAAAACTGAAGTCAAGAAAGGCCTTAAAGCTTCTCTTGGAAAAGGCAATTTGTTTGGTAGCAACACAACAGCCAGACCATTATTCTGCTGTCACAATGCTAGAAAATGTAATAATAATTAAAATAAATAAATAAATAATAATAATAATAATAAGAAGAAATAAAATATTTATTAATTTAATTTATTTTTTGTCAGAAATAAAATATAAACTAATATATATATATATATATATATATATATATATATAGTTGAAATGATTAAAAAGTCTATTTTTCCTCTGAATGTCTTTGTTTTTCCACCATCATAATGAAGCGCACGCACGCAGACGCGTCCCCCAGCCCTCTTTCCTGGCTCGCCCCGTGCATGGGGACCCCAGTGTTTGTCAGTGGCGCATGGCCTTGGCCACGCGGGACGCAGCCGCTGCGCTTCGCCTTCACGGGACGGGTTCCACACGCGCCCCCTCCCTCCCCACCCTACATCTGTTTTGTTTTTTTTTGTTTGTTTTTTTTCTTCTTTTTCTTTTTGTTTCTTTTTCTTTTAAAAAAAAAAAACTATCCATCCAGCCATCTCTCTCTCTCTCTCTCGGTATCTCCGTGAAATTCTCTCTGTGTCTCTCTCCCTCCCTCCTCCCCTCCTCTCACCAACTTCCTCTCCTGGGTGCCTCGAGCCCACCCGTGGGACTAAAGAAGAAGAAGGGAAGGGAAGGAGCGGAAGAAGAAGCGCGCGGCCGGGAGGGAGACGTAAGGGTAAGCAGGTGGATGCTGGAGTGATGGTGTTGGCTGAGTGGGAGGGAAGAGGAGGGATTATCCACCTTTCACCTGTTGGATTATCCGCGCCTCTCATGCTGCGTTCATGTCCCTGTGGGAAAGACGAAACACCCGCTGTAGTCCGAGATGATGTGGCACCAGAAATGTTTGATTTTATGCGGTGTTGTAAGTTTTAAATGTACAAATCACAGTTAATCTTACTGAGAGCACATTTACAGCTACACATTGTGTAAATTGTAATTTTATATTCATTCTGTGAGCTACAAATGGTAAATTACTGAGGTTACAACAGTCACAGACTATTAAGATTACTTTAGAAATCATTTGGTTTAATTATTGATTTATTTATGACATGTTGAAGTTGTTCTGGTTACTGTGTGTTTTAAAGTTTGGTACACATGTCATTCATGTTTAGCAACTAAAGTTTTTTTTTTCGAAAGGTATTTTAGCTAAATAGCAATGGGCTACTGCCTAATATTAAATGTAAATTAGTAGGTGAATTAAGCTTAATTGAGAAAATAATGTTGAGTAACTAAATATTTAGTAACAAAAATATTTTTTAGGTAAATATCAGCTGTTTAAAATACGTGGCAGCTTAAAATATTAGGCTTAATATTCATCAGATAGTTAAGTAAACCTAATAAATACATAAATGTTTTGTAAGTAAATATTGAGTAACAAATTAGGGCAAATAATGGTTATTTAAATTAGGTCATGTAGGCCTAAAAATGTTCAGTTAAAAGCAAATTCAATAAGTGAAGAAGTAGTTAAATAACGATTAAATATGCTGTTAGGTAAACTTTAAATGTTCAGTTAAAATTATTTGATATTATTCAATATGTTATGTAGTATTTCTCTCACCCTGTATAACCCTGCTTGTTGTGGGACACACACACACACACACACACACACACACACACACACACACACACACACATATGTATGTATATATATATACATACATATAGAAACTAAATCTGAATTTACTAAGTATCTCCTACCCTGTATAACCATGCTGTGGTGTATGTGTGTGTATATATATATATGTATATGTGTGTGTGTGTGTGTGTGTGTGTAGAACTTAATCTAAATACGTTTATGGAGCTATAGCAAAAATTGTCTGCACTGGCTTCACAGTGACTGTCTGCATATCTTAAAAAGAGTTTCAGGGTGCAAATGGCAGCCCAAGAGTTAACTGTTTGGGCTGTTTTAGCACAAAGACTTCTGATCCATCAAAAGCACACAACAGCCAGGATAATGTCCATCTGGCAGTTTCTCTATTATCCACCCTGACAGGTGGTATTTCATCACGTCAACACCTCATGCACATCCACACATGCCACTGTCAGATTAGTGTATCTGCGCACAGATACTGTAACCATTATCAGCAGGATTTTTAGTGTATGTGGATGGCTAGCTTTTGTAGAGATGCTTTAGGATATTTTGCTGTTTAAGTATTAAAATATTAAAGGCAGACGTGTCAGAGCACACTTAATTATAACAGATACTTCCTTTGCTGTGTTTTGCATCCTTTTCCAGTCTGTTGTATTACTTGTGACGAAGCTCAAATTGATCAAACTGTTCACCATACGTTTAGTTATTAAATTAACGGTAGCTTTGTATAAGTGTGTGTATATGATTGTGTGTTCATATCAGTAAATTCCAGGGAAACATTTGCTCCCCTCAGCATTCCTGGGATGTGATGAGTCCAGCATTCAACAGGGACAACGTGTTATCCACTCATTCATTTCCCACAGATGGCCAGCCATTGTCCACCAACAAGTCCTGCAGCACACATGCACTCACACACAGATGTGTGCACCCTGGTTAAATTCTGACACCAGACATGGTGTCAATAATGCAAAAAAAAAAAAAAAAAAAAGAAATTAGATATGTTTTGGTTGTTTAGCTTCTTTTCTCACAATATCATCAGGGAGACACCAGATTGGTCACAAATGAATTAGCAAGAGTAATAAAGAACTATGTCCCACTACAAAAAGAATTCTGACAACAAATTGTACTATTCCACCAAGTTCAGACATTGTGGAGCCAATGAACTATGAGACAGTCCTAAATCTATGTTTCTATCTATTCATCCATCTGGGGACAGCAGCTCAAGCAGAGAACTCAAGACTTTTCCTCCTTCCAGCTCATGCAGAGGAATTCCAAGGTTTTTCTAGGCCAGCCGAGAGACATATTCCTTGGTCTTCCCTGGGACCTCCTCCCACTGGGACATGCCCAGAACACCTCACCACGAAGGTATCCTATCCAGATGCCCAAGCCAAACCCATCTTGCTTCTCTTGAGGTGAAGGAGAAGAGGTAATACTCAGAGACCTTCAGATTTGAATCCGAGTTCAGTTGCTTGAACTCATTCGGATTGCTTGAGGTCCTCCTTCAGTCTTTGCCTACATCTTCCACCACGTGACCTCCTTCTCACTACATTACCCATCATGCATTGCACACTCTACCATAGCAAACCGGCAATGCTCCTCGGCAATGTTGGTACAGTCCTGCTCTGAAATTACAAGTAGACATGAAAGGAAAGAAGCAGTAGAAGCAGCATCTCATGCGTTGAGTGCTTATGATTACTTACAAGAATATTGCGTCCTTTCTGCAGAAGATTCTGAAAGTAAAAGCTAACATTTCTTTGCAAGTTATGTCCGCCTACACTTAAAAATCAAGTTAGAACATCAGCTTCATCAACTTCTAATTTGGATTCGTCTGGATTCAGAGGATACCTGCAACTCCTTGACAATAAAAAAGGCCATTAGGAAAGGCTAGACCCCCTGCCAACAGTCCCAAACAACTCAGCCCACACTGCCTGCAGCCTTCAGGGGTATGACTTCCCAGCAAGAGGGTAGTTACTTCATTCTCATTTCTAAGTTTTATTTAAACTATTTCACAAGAAGCATGAACTAGCACACTACAGTCCAAGACTACCAGGACTTGATGCAGCTTGATCTTCTTTCTCAGTAATTTTTTATGTAGTGTCACATCTGGACAGGAATGCGTTATTTAAAAGGCCTGGTTCGTTTAACTAGCACAGTGTGAAAGCAAACCTGGACCGGAAGAATCTTGCAACCCTGAATCGTACCAAGTCTAACAAACTTTTAGATGTGAATGCACCATAAGGGAGAACCCAGCCACCCTGTGGTGGAAAATAATTTTGGTTGTTTGTATTTGCAAGATCATTCTTTCAGTCACTACCCACAGCTCATGACCATAGCTGAGGGTAGGAACGCAGATCAGCTGGTACGTGGAAAGCTTCACCCTTCGGGTCAGCTCCTAATTCACCACAACAGACTGATGCAGAGTTCGCAACATTGCCAATGCCACAGTGATGCACCTGTTGATTTCTCGCTCCATTCCTCCCTCAAAAGGACCTCATTCCCAACCTGAATGGGAAACTTCACCCCTTTCCATCTGAGGGCCATGGTCTTGGATTTGGAAGTGCTGATCTTCATCCTAGCCACAGTCTGATGAGAAAAACAGGACCACGTCACCCTGATACCAATTTCCTACTAGTTGGATGAACGTCCATGCACCCTCCAGGACCATGCTGCAGCAATCCTAAATCTATAAAAGGAAAAAGGCCAAAATAGCTCTTTTGAGATATTTTTCCATAACCTTGTTCGGTGTAGGAGGTACCTTTTAAATGTTCTGGGATGAAAGCATCAGCAGCATCACCAATGTCTTCTGTAATAAAACTTTGGTTTCGTGTGCTTTGTCTGAAAGAATTACCAGAGAAAATTAAGTCCATCCTGTCTCTTCCTTGTAGATACAGATTATCTTCTGATCTCTGGTCGATGGATTTATCACTGTCAACACAATATTTTAGTAAGTGTGCTTCCTCTTTCTATCATGACACTTTCCAAACTGATTTAAAACTTTTGCTTTTGTAATGAGAAAAAAACAATGAAATTCAGGACAAATTCAGGTCTTACTATAACCTCAGATCAACATGACATTACAAAGTAATATCTATTTAACAGCTGGGATCATTGTCCTGTTGCTTGAAACAGTTTCAGTCAAACTTTAGAGGCAGATGGACTCACATTTAACTCTAGAATGCTTTCGTATCCAGAGGAGTTCATGTTCCACTCAATGACTGCAGGGTGTCCAGATCATCATCCCTCCACCACCGTGTTTGACAGTTGGAGGTGTTTGTGCTGATTCTTTTTTTCTTTGTACATTCTGACCATACAGCTCCACTTTGGTCTTGTCTGTCCACAGGACATTGTTCCAGAAGTATTTTGGTTTGTTCAGATGCAGCTTTACATACCTAAAGTATGTTGTTTTTAGTGGAAAAAAAGGCATTACGCAGTCACTCGGTCACTTAGTTACTGGTTACTCAGTCAATCAGTTACTCAGTTACTAGTTAGTCAGTCACTCAGTTATTCAGTCATTAGTTAATCAATCAGTTACTCAGTTACTAGTTAGTCAGTCACTCAGTTATTCAGTTATTAGTTACTCAGACAATCAGTTACTCGGTTACTAGTTACTAAGTTGTGAGTCCCTCAATTACATGGTACCAGTTACTCAGTCACTCATTCAGTCAGTTACTCGGTTACTAGTTACTCAGTCACTGTTACTTAATTACTAGTTACTCACTTGCCAATCACTCAGTAAGTTGGTTACTAGTTTCTCAGTAACTTGGTTACTAGTAACTTGGTAACTTTCTTGGTTACTAATTACTTAATTACTAGGTACTCAGTCACTCAGTTTTTCAGCTTCTAGTTACTCAGTCACTCAGTCAGTCATTCAGTTACTAGTTACTCAGTCATTCAGTCAGTCACTCATTAACCAGGTAATCAACTAGTTACTTGTAACAATTTCAGACAGACTTTGTTCTGGTTGTCAGGCAACAAAACAATGCAGCAGCGTTCAGGTTTTATTTAAAATGAATTAGTCCAGTGATTTATCTCAATGAGCTGATCTAAACTTTATATTTTTAACGGGTGTTCTATAGTTGTGGACAATCCGGAGGAGGGAGGTGGTACTCAGTCATGGCTGTTACGATAGAAGTAGCTCTAAGAATAGACTTGCAACACCATGTCCACTTTTTTTTTTCCCTGTCACAGTATGCTTTCTTCACAGTCTGAAGCTCATTGATTATTCAGTCTGCCATTAGTTTGTGTGTGTGTTTTAACTTTATTGAAACCTAGCTTGCAATACAACACTTATGAACACTGACAGCCAGTCCTGCTCTGGCAATTTTATTGAATGAAAATGTAAGTAAAATATTAGTCTGTTGTGTGAGTGAATCAGCCTTTGCCCAAAGATGATGCCACGGTTCACAGTTGAGGTCCATAGTGTTGGTGCCCATTGGGAACTGATTTCACGGGTTCCAAACTGACTTTTTTTCAGTCTGAACATGCCGGATGGTTACAGCTTTGGTTCAGGATCTGGCACCGTGCCAGTGAGGAAAGGGCTATCAGTTACTCAGTTATTAGTTAGTCTGCCACTCAGTTACTCAGGTACTCTGTCAGTTACCCAGTTACTTACTCATTTACCAGTCAGTTACTATGTTACTTAGTCACTCAGTCACTCAGTCAGTTCTTCAGTAAGTCAGCCAGTTACTTAGTAAGTAAATCAATTAACAGTCACTCAGTCATTCACTGAGTCAGTCAAATACAATCACAAAGCACTTTCAGATCAAACATATTTACTAGTGATAGAAATTTTCACATCTTTCCGCTCTGCAGCCATGATGGTTGATTATCCTCCTCTCTTGTTAGACCAAGAATTCTTTGGGTTAAGAGATGTGCCATTATCTCAATCCGTGTAATGATATTTTAAAAAAAAACTCAAATACTGTTTTTTTTAGTTTAGTAATAGTTTGTACATATTAAATGTTGTTATGTCAGAACAGCCTTTTCTTAAGTATTTATCCCCTCTTACCTTCCTCTTTCAACACAGCTGATCACTTTTGGTGTCTTTAGTTTTTTAATGAAAAGGATTTCTGCTCTTCCCCCACTGTTCACCTCAGCTTCTTGTCTCTTTTTCCAGGCTAGAAAATCAAGTGAAGCATGGGTGACTGGAGCTCTCTAGGGCGGCTGCTGGAGAACGCTCAAGAACACTCCACTGTGATTGGAAAGGTGACGAACTCTTGATTTACACACAAATTGTTTTAGGTTTTGTCCCTTCTTCTTACACAATATATTATATAAAGCTTTCCAATTAATTTTTTAATTTTTACATTCAGTTACAACTTAAATAGTACTCTGAACAGACTGAATTGAAGTTTGTTGTTCACAGAAAGCCCAATAAAAGCAGTTGGCCAAAGATCCTCCAGTTACTTCAGAGACTGATCTTCTTGCAGTAATTCAGAAGTCTGACCTTGGTCTTGGCTTACTATGTTGTCTAATCTCTCCAGGTTTGGTTGACGGTCCTCTTCATTTTCCGCATCTTGGTGCTGGGCACAGCAGCTGAAGACGTTTGGGGAGACGAGCAGTCGGACTTCACCTGTAACACACAGCAGCCTGGTTGCGAGAATGTTTGCTACGACGAGGCCTTCCCCATCTCCCACATCCGTTTCTGGGTGCTGCAGATCATCTTCGTCTCCACGCCCACTCTCATTTACTTGGGCCATGTGCTACACATTGTTCGCATGGAGGAGAAGAGGAGGGAGAGGGAGGAAGAGCTCAGAAAGATCGGACGGCAGCAGGAGGACCATGACCCTCTCTATCACAATGGAATCGGTGATGGTGGAGGGGGTGGGGGTGGGAAAAAGAAGAAACCCCCAATCCGTGATGAGCATGGAAAGATCCGGATCCGCGGGGCATTACTGAGGACCTACATCTTTAACATCATCTTCAAGACTCTGTTTGAGGTGGGCTTCATCTTGGGACAGTACTTCCTCTATGGGTTCCACCTGAGGCCGCTCTATAAATGCAGCCGCTGGCCCTGCCCCAATACTGTGGACTGCTTCATCTCAAGGTTAGAGGGTATAACTTTATTTATTATCTCTTTTCTTGTTATGTGTATTTATTTGATTTTTGCTCATGTTGCTTCCCATCACTTTTTCTTACCTTAAACAAAGTGGTCCACTTCCATTCATAGTTTGGCTTGTTTGGAGTAGTGTGCATGCTCATTCGCAGTCTAATGCAAACTCTGGTCTGCTTGAAAGCCAGAGGTCACAGTACACTTGTAAGTGAATCCCAGTGTGGTTCACCAAAGCTCATCGTAGCACATCTTGAATAGCTTGCTGCCTCTCCTGCTGCACATTCAGGACAGATTCTTGTTAAAACTGCATTAGGTTCTTAATTACATCTTTCTGAAACATTTACTCCAGTTAATTTTTATCTGAGCTTTGCACAGCACAAATAAGAGTAAGATTTTTAGAGGCAGGTCAAACTAGTATAATCTGTTTTTGCACCTGAGTTATGTCGTTTTCAGCGCCTCCATGAGGGACATCTTAGTCATTTCTAACATGATCTTATAGCAACTGATATAAAAAGTTTGCCACTTTGGGCAGAGAATAGCAATTTAATTTGGGATGAGAATAGCAAGAACTGTTCCCACCCTTGTTGCCCTCACACGGGATCCTCATTGACAGTTTACATGTACACCCAGATGTTGTGTTCCCATTGATGCCAGTCTGAACTGAAGAGGAAAAAAATAAAAACTTTCCCACTGCACTGTAAAACCAGATATTAGTGGGTGTAAAAAAGGTCCTAGAAATGTTCCAAAGGCATGGTATGGAAGAATGCAACTGTGTAGTATTCACTCCAGACTTCTTGTGAATATTTTCCACACAAACCCCCAGTGAAATGACTGGAACAAAAAAACAGGTCAGACTATCTGAATGTAGCAGGTAATATTAGCTGTTAGAGGTGCTGCTTCATGCTGTTTACTGCTTTTTATTTCTTCATTAATATGGATATGCTTCAACTCATCATGTAAGATGTTATTGATCTGTTCTTTTTTTCTATACTTCTTCCTTTCTATCTCTAAAGATTAAACCTATTGTTTTGTTTTTTTTGTCAGGCCCACTGAAAAGACAATCTTCATCATCTTCATGCTGGTAGTTGCATGTGTTTCTTTGGTCCTCAACCTGCTGGAGATCTACCACCTGGGCTGGAAGAAAGTCAAGCAGGGGGTCAGTAATGAGTGTGTTCCTGACACTGAGTCACTGCTGGGTGCAGATGAGCCTGGAGATGCAGAGACGATTCCTGAGCTGACCTTTCCGTCAGCTCTCGACTGCTTGCCAGGGTATGCTAATATGGGTAGCAGAGCAACCGGGGGAGGAGCTTACAATCCAACTGAGGCCTCCCCTACAGTAATCTCCTCAAACCCTAACTTGGCCACTGCCCCAGCGCCTGTGGGACTCAAGATGGATGGCGCTGCTTTCCATCAAGATGACTTCCTTTTGGAGGTGCTGCCTGCTTCTTTTTATGGTAACGGTGAGAAAATGATTGTTGGAAGCCATGGACACCCAGCGGAGATGGAGCAGAACTGGAACAACATGGCTCTGGAGCTCCAAAGTCTGAGTGGAAAAACCTCATCCTCTTCTTCATATCCTCCTCCTCTTCCCTCTAGTCCTGCCTCTGTCTCTTCCTCTTTACCTCAGGAGGAGATGATACTTCCACATGAGAAGCAGCACTCCATGTTCCCCACACTCCCTCGGAATACCCCTCTTTCTCCAATCGCACCAGAGGAAACGGTGGATGAAGAAACCACCATGGCCGCAGCACCTTGCATGGTTCCACAACATGACTTCACAGTGGTAACCACTGTGGAGATGCATCAGCCTCCTTCTGCAGGGACTGAGATCAGGAAGCCAAGTCGGGCCAGCAGGAGCGTCAGCACACGAGCTCGTCCTGATGATCTGGAAGTGTAGCTAAAATGTACACACACTTACTTTTACATACTGATGCATACATACTCTACACATAGAGAGTCCATATATAAGTATGCAATTTTTCCACATATGCAAAACAACATAAAACCCACAACCATGTTCTGCAACACTAGACTCTAGACACTAGAGTAGTTGTATGATCATGTTTGTGAAATAAATATCAAGCTTAAGCTTAAATTAACTGAGAAAAAGGAAAACAGCTGACCTTGCACGCCTTAAAGTATGGCTAAAAGAAGATTAAGATTTATTTTGTTTGTGTGTGTTGCAAAACCAAAGAGATATAAAATACCAGTTACATTTTATTTGAACTGTGAGTACCTGGGAAAATACAGATGCAGGCACAGAAAAAAATACTTGAGCCTCTGTGCTCTGAGGCGACAGTATCACAACACCACCATGTGCCTTAGCAGTTTGGTATTTCTGGAGATTGTCTGTTATTACCAAAGTATTTTTAATATTGCAGTAAAGTTGCAAAAGTATAACTGTTGCACTGAATGTCAATTTTGAGATGCTGCAGCTCCTGACGTTTTTGGCTGTTTTGGAAAACAGTCTGGAGTCTAAAAATCCTTTATTTAGGAGCATTCTGACTCATTAGCTAATGTGTTCACATTTCTTTTTGTGTATGAATCAAGAAAATGAAACACAAGTTAATTAGTAAACTATATTTTAAAAGCTTTTAGCTGCTGTTCTGAGTTGTGGATATTTATTTCTCACAGCTATCTCTAACCTGGTCAAAAGATGTAGCAAGAAGCTGTTACATCTGAAATAAATTTAAAATTAAGAATTAATTAAAGAAACTAAATAAAACGTCAAGTCTATTGGTTAAGATATCTCGCTGTCTCACATAAAAAATGAGCTGCTTTTGCTTATTTTCCTTCTATTTCCATCCAATGAGTCATATTTTTGAGAAGTAGTGATACTGAATCCAGGCTAGCTCTGTTTATACTCTGCTAAGCTAACCCAAGCTAGCCCAAGCTAAGCTAAGCTACACTAAACTAAATTCTACAAAGCTAACCTATGTTAAGCTAACCTATGTTAAGCTAACCTAAACTACTTTAAGCTAAACTGATCTAATCTAAATTAAGTCAAGCTAAAATAAGTTAAGCCAAACTAAACAAAGCTAAGCTGAACAAAGTTCAGGCAAACTAATTTAAGATAAACTAACATTGTTAGCGCACAATCATGAGTATTACTATCTTTCCATCTCACAGCAAAAGATTATAATTAGCATATTTTTCACATCATATAATTAGCATTTTCTATCAAATGTAATGGTAATTTACCTGAAAAAGTGTCCCGTAATTATTTTTTATTTATTTATTTATTTATTTATTTTTTATCATAACTCAGTTTTACTTGGTCAAACAACATGATTTAAACACTGGTTTGTAGTTTTAAGTCTGCACTGTTGACGGAAGTTGAAATGGAGACTGTGGTTGCGTCTTGCTGCAAGGTCATCTTGGATCAGATATGCAATCTGGACGCAACGGCGTGTCCACTGTCCCCAACGGCGTGTCCACTGTCCCCAACGGTGTGTCCACTGTCCCCAGAGGGTTAAAGAAGGACAAAAAAGCAGATTATAGATTAATAAAATATTTCAAATTGCAATCATACACTCATTTACGCTTAAACATCTAGACTATACACACAGCCACCACAGATTTAAGTAAAAAAAGATTATATTGACAATTTTAATAATTGGAGTGTAGATATGGCGAAACTATACAGCAGTGGTTCCCAAGCTGGGATCCGGGACCCCAAGGGGGTCCCCCAAAGAGTACAGGGGGTCCCTGGGGCTTTGAATATTAGAGCCATTGTGATTAACGTCCACAAATTGTTCCTGTTTTAATGAATAAAAGTAAGGCTGTATGTTCATTTAACTTGGGCTTTATCAAAGGACAGGACTCAACCAGAATATATAATATATGGTGAGAATCTTACTTTTGAAAGTCGAAAACCAAGCATGGTTTCAGCACAGGGTGGAGCAGGGGGTCCATGGCATTTGGGGGTCCCTGAGAAATAAAAGTTTGGTAACCGCTGCTATACAGTATTTTGCTAGGAGACATCAGAGGAGAGGTTTGTACTTTTGTTTCTTTTTATGTTTTTGTGGTACTGGAGCTGATCTGTGGCTTTCTTGATTTTGTTTGTCTTTTTGCGTTGCTCTTACCCACCCTGTAGTTTCAATGAAGAGAGGGATGCACAGTGCAGATGACTAGAGGACAGCAATAAATCAGGCCCACCCTGAGATGTAGCCCACAGACTCCTCGGGCTTTGTGTCCGTTCAGGTATCTTCATCTTGTTTCAGTGTTTACAAAAGGACATCTCTCCAGATACATCAGGGTTAAACAATATAAATGTGTAAATATATAAATGATTAACAGCACTGATATGCACCAAAGATGTTATACAAAACTACCTACATTTTTAAACAGTTTTTCTCCAATCAAGCTGCAATTTGGACTTTCATCAAGAAAACCAAGATTTAAAAGTGATTGGGCTTTTTGTGACATTGGCCTAAAAAGTCACTTTATGGAAAATCCCCTGTTTAATGAGTTTAGAACAATAAGAATATAAGGAGAACTAAAACATAATATAGTCATCCCTTTTCCAGTCAGTTTCCAGCTTTGCAGCTTGACTGGAGCTTAAAAACTTGTGCATCTTCTTTAAAGATTGTTTTTGCAGTGTCTCAATTTTCCCTGAGCTGTTATGTATCAAAGGGTTTTTATATATATCGTAGCCTTTAGATTTGTTTTGAAAAAAAGAAGAAAAAGCTAAATTATCTAAAAGTATTTTCTCTTAGTTCATACCTGGCATCATTCATTCTCCCTGTTTTTATCATTAATTCCTGCCAAAAAAGAGGAACAACCAAAGAAAACTATTAAATTAAATAGGTTTGAGTACAAACAGTACAGGCAAGGTTTCTAAAATGGCCCTTTTGGCCCACTTTGGCACCATCTGTTCTTGGCACCTCAGGTTTTAAAAGGTTGATCACACATGAATTTATAAAAGGAGTTGGACTCGCGGACTGCATTCTGGGAATTAGCTTAAAGACAAATCAACCAAGGCTAACTTCTGTCACCACAAATTTTATTTTGCAATGTTTTATTCACCTTTTTAAATTTAAGCAAGTGAAATTATTTCACTTGCTAGAGTGAAATAATATAAAGAAGATAACCTAAAGAAATAGAAAGGTGATGAGTTGCTAAACTTCCTTGGTTTTAAGCAACAAGTCCTCCCAGTCCAACCCTTAACACCAGCTCAGACCAGAGTAGCTCCATTTGACCCAGTGGTATGAGTGCCAAAAGCACTGGTCCCTAGCTCCAAGTAAGCCCCTGTAAAATAAGTTACCAACAAGAAAATATTTCCACTGGCACACGTTTGCTTGCCTCCTTTTGGCCTGGTACAATAAACAAGGCTTTTTTGGCTCTGTTGTAACTTAATTGTTTTCATTGTTTGGCTCTCATTTTACTTTTAGGTTAGGTTTAGGCAACAAAACTACTTGATTAGGGTTAGGGAAAGGGATCTCTTTAAGCTACCAAAGGGTCTGGCTTGGGGTGAGACGGTTTGATGCAATTTTGCCCATTAAATCCTGATCTCTGTTGCATTTCCACAGCCAACTGTAACCTTTCTATAGGAGGTTTTTAAGCCAAATGAGTCAGCTACGGTTTAATTCCCTCAAAGGCCCGTAGTTCCCCAGGGGTGTGAGGGACCTGGACCTCCCCTTTAATAATGTTATACCACCATGATGTTACTAATGTGACCCCTTGAAGAAGGAGCAATAATTACAAGTTGACTCTAACTGCAGGTTTTTATATTTCTTAAAGCAATGTAGCAGGAAAAAAGGTGACAGCTGAGCTTCAGTAGAATGTATAATAATCATAAAGTCAAATCAATTTCAAATTCCATATAAAAAGAAATCACTGTAAATGGATGAATCCACTCTGATTGTACTTCAAATAATAATCATAAAACTTCTGATTAACTCACTCTCAACACTGTATTAAATCATCTTTGTTAAGGCTCTGTGAATACGTTGATGTTGGAGAGGGGAACGTAACCTTGACAATTATTTGTTTCAGCTCTCCCCTCAATCATTTTATAGAACTAGTACAAATCTGCTGCTGGGAATTCTGAGCCAGGTGCTTTAATCAGCATCCCTTGGGCACATTGGAGCGGGAAACAAGCCGTATAACATGGGGTACACCACAGACCAGCACTCATGTTCCAGTAGTGTTTGGCTCTTTGGGAATCTTGTCCACATTTAATACAGACTGGGGAAATTTTAGGGTCTCCCTCCACCTCTTGTTCAGGTGGGTCTTTTGTCTTGGGCTTGGGTATCTCAGAGAGGCTTGTGAGTTTCCCTTTAGCGCTAACCCAGCAAGACCTTCAGTCAGACTCAAAAGGTCCTGAGAGCTCCCTTCCAACCTCACACTGGCTTCTCAGAGGAATGTGGACCTATTTGCCCTGGCACAGTGTTGCTCGTGGGGTACGCTGCTGCACCCGGTCCTTCAGGTATGGCCGGCATCCTTTCCAGTCCTGCAGTGGATATCTTTTGTAGAAAAATCAGAGAATTCTTATGTCAAAGAGAAGAGAAATTCCTAGCAAAAAGGAAAATGAAAGCTCAACAAAAAGGAAATTTAATTCCCCTATAGGTGAGACGGATGATCTTCCATGTTCGTCGTCTCGAGTTGTTGTGCTCCCAAAGCTCATACAGCAGTAGCATCAATTGCCAGAAACATATAGGAAAACGTTATAATAGCAGTTTCTAGCTTTTATATAAACCCTAATTTCTTTGACATCATCCCTGGCTGTTACTCAGGACACAGATTACAGTTACACACATGCCTTTACTCTAGTCTTTGTACTCTTAGCTGGTCAGCTCGTGGACAGTCCCTGAAATCCCTGTATCTCTGGCAAACAGCAAACCATCTGTTTCCTCTTATCTGCTTGAGTTTACTGAATATTCAAACATGGAGCCGTTCCTGGTATTTTCTTATTGCCAAGCCACACGTGAAGTGATTCTTTCGACCAGTCAGTGAATAGCACCGCGTCAACCTCTAACCCATTGGGTTGGATCAGTAAGACTGGGACCCTAATGGATTAAATATTCTAAGATAAAATATGACTTTATGTGTCCTGCAGTGAGGAAATTCCAGTTTTTGCCTGTGGAAATGCAAAAAACCGCACCGACCAGGACCCCTTGGTGGAAACAGAGCTAAAGTCACAGTTTGATATTAGGCGGGCCTGACAAAGCAACACCGTACAGGGTAGTGGGACTGGACTTGGTTTGCCCATCCTATTTAAATGGCTTTAAATGAATATTTTAGCCTCATTTTGACCTTTTCTTGTCATGAAATGCAGTAAACCAAAATAATTAAACATAAGTTAACAAACGCGAAGCAAACTGCCATGAAAGGTGCTTTACTTTTGCACATTTGCCACATTTAGCGAAACATCTTATTTGTATATTGTCAACTATTAACTAGAGACTACTTACATGCCATTGGCAGATTGTGTCATTTGTCTCTGATCAAACCAGTGTTGCACTTTCAGGATTCTCAGAAAATAAGTTATTAGCTGTGATGTTTTTGATATTTACCAAACCAGAACAAGACACTACAGACTTTAAGAATCATGACTTCAATGTCAAACTCAGTTTTACTGACACATTTGTGGCTTTACATTTGTGAATTTGGAAGATGAGACACTATGTTGAACCTTGTCTGAAAGATTGTTGAGGCAAGGTTTAATTTACCTTTTTCTTTTGCTGAAATGTTATTTCATAACTTTGGTGTTTCAAGCTGTACTTGATAGATTTGCACAGTTAGATAGTTACAAAGGTATTGATAGAGATTAGAACAATAACAAATGGGTTTTCTTTGTGGAGGGATATTAACATGTTTTGCTTATTTATGGAAACTATACAAAAAGAAATTGACTGGGAATGGACAAAGAAATAAATCTCAAATTTTCTGTCCTGAATATGGATTTGAAGACTTTTGGCCACTCCATGGATGTGCCTTAAATCGTCCTCAGATGGAAACAGTGGAGATTGTGTGTTGGGATTATTATGGCACTCACATAGTTCTGCTTGTTTCAGAGGGATAACTCCTGCTATCACCACCACTGTGTAAAAAGACTGTTTTTGAAGAGAAGTGCCTAGCGTCTCAACCTTTTGTTAAAGAACATGTTGATGTAAATGTTCATTTACCTCAGATGTTTACAGAACTGTTACTGAATAAACTTTTTGTACCATAGTACCTATTGTTCATTCTTGGTCATTTTGGCATCCATGAAGCAAAAAACACTTTTTTCAGCCTCCCGGTTGTGAAACAAGCAGCTTGGTTTAATAAGAGTTTGTGTTTTTTGGTTGAGTTTGTGTTATTTTCACACTTCCTGTGTTAGGGTTCTGTTTCATGTCCTGAATTCATGTTTGAATTTGTTTGTTCCCTTGTTCTCAGTTAGAATGAGAATATATGTAATCCGGCACGAGTTGCGTGGTATTTTCTGCTTTTAGTTGCTTAGTTGCTGTGCTTTAATTTTATGCATGTAAGCTCACCACCCCTTGTGCTGTCATCAACCACATGACTTGTCACCTTACAATGCAATCAGCACACCTGCTCCGGTTAGGAGACACATTGGGATAAAATGGAAAGGAAGTAGAGAAGGAGCAAGCCACCGAGCGGGAAGCTAACAAACGAAGAACTGAAGACAAGGAAGGTACACACATCGAGGACAACGGGCACGCTGTGACTACGAGCGTTACGAGGCGACTTACATGCAGAGGTAAGGTAAGGACCCTGCCTGCCTTGTGAGTATTATACCCACACTCCACCTCCTAGTCTAAGGCCCTGATGTGTCGTACCCGCATGCTAGCATAGCTTTACTGTTTCAGGTAACCTGGTGCATTTGACCTGTTCTGTCAACAGTTCTGTAGAAGTTGTAGAGGTGCAACACTCTTTTTGGGAAGACCAGAGAGCAGGGCATTACAGTAGTCAATACGGCTGGTGATAAAAGCATGCATCAGCATCTCCGTGTTGGCCTGAGAGAGAATGGGATGGACTCTGGCTATGTTTTTTAGATGATAAAATCCTATTTTAGTAACATGTTTAATATGTGGAATAAAACCAAGCTCAGAGTCAAAAATAACGCCCAGGTTTTTTACTTGTGATGATGGGTTTAATGCGGATGCCTGTAATTTAGCTAAGAGTTTCTCTCTCTGAGCCTCAGGACCAATGATTAAAACTTCAGTCTTGTCCTGGTTAAGCTGTAAAAAGTTTTCTGCCATCCAGGATTTGACATCGAAAATACAGTTGAAAAGGGCATCCATTGGTCTCGTGTCATCAGGAGACATGGAGATGTACAGCTGAGTATCATCAGCATAACTGTGGAAGTTTACTGTTTAGATGCTAGCGGGAAGCTGATGCTAATATTATAGCGATGTTTGAAGAAAATCTCTGTCGTAAATTGCTTTCCAATTAATATCTTTGGTTTGTTAAGGGGTAACCACTGTTAATGACTGTCAATACAATGTGAGTGAATGTATATTGTGTTAATATGAGATGTTTAGTATTTGAATGGAAAAATGAGCCGTGCGTTTTTGCAAGCTACTCCGGTGCATTTTAAATTCACAGAATTACTGCAGCAGTAATGATATGGTTCAAATTACTGTAAAACCTTTTTTGTGTGTGTGCTAGAATGATTAGGAAAAATTCATTTTGTGAATGACCTCCTACACAGGTCAGGTTTTTTGGTTTGATGGATTGGAAGCTCGGTTGGAGCGAGGATTCATCCGTGGCATGCGGTCGGCACGTGGGAATGATTCAAGATGGCGAGCCAGACCCAGATCTCATGACTTTGGAATCATCTTCATCGATCTTCTGTGTACAAGTCAGATTTGATGATTTGATATTCACGTTGTAGTCGAAGCAGAACGGCAACTATGTCCCCATCGTCCCCCACAGAACATGGTACGACTGGTCCATGTAGTTCCTGGTAATAAACAGCTTCAGGGACTGATGCTCCTCTCCAGCCACTGTTCCCAACTCCTCAGTAAGAAAAGTAGCTATTGGCTGTCCTAAAAGTCGCTAATTAGCATAATCAGCCTGGTACATAAAGTTGTAATGGATGGGATGTAGTGGGAAAGGCAAAATGTTTAGACAGCAATAAATAAATAAAATAATAATTCTGTCAATATTTCTTTATTAAGTTTAGGTTTTTTAAGTTTACTTTGTTTTTTAATTAGGAATCTGGAACATTTCACAACACTTAACTTTTTAAATATTTTTTCCACACTTTTCATTAATAGACATTACAATCTGACAGTAAGCCAGCACAGGATCATCCAGCAGCAGCTTAACACATTTATTGTTTTCAGCTTGGCCCTGGTCATGAAACAGAGGTGAACATCATCTGCTCTGAATGCAGCTGGGAGCAGCTGCTGCTCTGAGAAGGCCAAGCCTCATATGAGTGCTTTTGGATGGGGGAGGGGTCTGCTCAGCACCCGCTCCTCATTGGGAAGAGTAAACTACGTTTATTCACGTCAGTCTCTAAAAGTCTCCAATAATACCAGAAAAAGTCGCTAGGTTTGTCACTAGTCCCTTTTTTTTAAAAAAAAAAAGTCGTTAGAGGGATCTAAAAAAACTTGCTAAATATAGCGACAAAGTCGCTAAGTTGGCAACACGGAGGAATAATAAATTCCCCCAAGACCCGCCTCTTTTCACACATAAGCCAATCACAGTGGTCGTTCGTCCCCGCTCACACACACATTAGCTGCAACCAGCAGCTAATTTGCGCATTACTGCGCAACTACAGGGCTGAAGAGGGGAGCAGAAGTTTGTTAGCGACAAAATAAATTAAATCATAACTACAAGAAAAAGATGGTCGCCATTGGGCGAGTAGATGAAAAATTCACTCGCACTCGCTCACATTTTAGTTGCAAAATGCGACCATTTGGTCGCAGTCTGGAGCCCTGGTGGAGGTGGTCCTGGTTCACATTACATCTGACCCTGGACAACATGGCCTATTAGAGAAGGTGAGCAGTTTGGCTAATCAAATCATCCTCGTGGCCGATGTCAGCAGAGGCAGTTTTACTTTGTTGTTTGACGAAACCCTCAACCAAATGAGTGAAACAAAGCAACTGGACCTCCATGTTCATCACTGGAAAGAGGACTGAATCCAGTCCAGATACCTGGGATCCCAGTTACAAAATTGCTTGTGCAGTTGTTGTAATCCATAACAGAGAATAATTTTTATTTTGCCAAATGAAAATGTGTAAAATATAAAACATATTTTTAAACTATTTCTTAATAAGATATGGCTTTCCGTTTTAAGTATTAATTATGATAAATTTTACTAGTAATATCTAGCCTATATGTTTGATAAATGAAACTAACTTTTTCATCAGGAATGCACTCAGCAGCTGGATTTTTGCTGTTTTCAGTCTCCATGGATGGACCCAGTGTAAACTAGAAGTTTCCAGAACTGCTTCAAGAAGAACAGCGTGAGCAGTGTGAGTTGATTGTGGTGAGGAGCTGTGGCCTCCACACCCCATATAATGCCTGCAAATGTGGTTTCTCCTTGTGGCAGCTAGAGAAGGTTTGAAAGTCATGCATGTTCTCTTCCATAATGTGCCAGAAAGGAGAGAGGACTTTGCTGCTTTGACAAAATCTGCTAAATTTCCACTTGCATTCTGTAGCAACCGATGACTTGAAAACTTACCAGTAGCCGAGAGAGACCTAGAGGTGTGGTCATCTCTGACTATGTACCTGGCTGCAGTCAGAATGAGGAAGCTACCAAATCCAGGATCTTTTGACACCCTTGAAGCAGCTCAGAAAGACCCCCTCATCCTGGCAAGGCTTCATTTCTACATCGCTATCATCAGGACATTCATTCCATGCTTGACAAGATATCAAACTGATGAACCAGTGATGCCATTTTTAGCCACAGAATTGGCTGAGTTAATGAAGGTAATTATGTCCTCGCACTGGACAGTTTATGTTGCAATTTATTTCAATGTTTGTACAATTCTGTCTGACTTCATACACAAAATCTGTCCTCAAGCTAGTGTTTGCTGGATGCATTTCTCTAAGGTGTGCTGACCCAACGCTATCAGGAGCTATGGAAGTTTTACCAGAAACAACTACTTCTTTTCCACAGACAAGCAACAGTGGAGAGAGGATTCTCTGTAAATAAAGAGGTGGAGACCTGCAATATGCAGGAAGAGACACTGATTATCCAGCGACTGGTTTGTGAGTATGTCAGTGTCTGTGGGGGAGTTCTTAAAGTCCCTATCGCAGAGGAACTACTTGCATCTGCTGCATCAGAAAGGTTCAGAAACAGAATGCATCTAGATGAGCTAAGAGGAAGAAAATCATAAAGTAAACAAAATCTAGCGTCAAATGGTAACATTAGCATGTTAGCACTTTAGCATATTGTAAGGCAGATCACAGCAGCTAAGTTTGACCCTCCCCTGTTCTGTGCGTTATCCAGTATAGCGTTTGGATTGGTTAGCAGGAGCAGCATTCATATGCATGAGTTAGCGAGGTTCCCACACGGAAGTAGTTTTTTTTTGTGTGTTCTAGTTGGATGTAAAACGGTGCTCACGGCTTGGTGCATGGACAGATCAGCTTACTGTTCCATGCCGAGCTAGAGACCACAATTCAACACTTCAGCAACACAGACACTAAAGTAGATGCCAAATGTCTGTACTTACCATCTGCGTTCAGTAAAGTAGCCAAAACGGACATTCCTTGTTGTGTGAAGTCTTTCCCACGCACGCACAAGTCAGAAGGAGAAGTATAGCTCCCATCAGAGGTCCAAAAGCACAACAATATCATTGCCCTTCAATATTAATTTGTTCCAGATAAGGCAAAAACCTCATGAACTCAGAGGAACTGGCATGTTTAACACACTGACTGTTAGAATCAACACAATATACCACATCATTACAGTGTATGGAGTTAGTTTGCACAACAGTTGCAAAATGTTCATCAATACATACGTTTAAACAACTGTTTAAAACAAGCGGAAATCTCCGGTGCTAAAATGTGAAGCCTATGCGAAAAATGCAAGAAATTGCAAAAATTGCAGTTCTTCCCTCATCCACTAGGGGTTTGCTCCAAAATAGAGCAAATCCCCATAGACTCTCATGTTAAAAAGACCAACTTCACAGCAGAAAGCCGGCTAACAGTGTGCCTTAGCTTTAGCCCGCCTACCTCTGTTAGCTGGTTAGCTACCGTTAGCTCCGGTTTGGCTTGGTTAGCTCTTAGCTACAGGCAGCTGGGAGTTTGATGGGTGTCAATCATCAACCCCCACCGTCACAGTGCCCATCTCAGCTCCACCTCTTTGCTCATATTTGGATTTTCCGGGAATGATGACATGCGTGACGCTGCCAAGAGGGTGACAGTGGGAACCGCCCAATGAGCTTCAACTCTACGGGTGATGTCACGGAGGCTCCGTCCATCTTTTATATATAGTCTATTGTTTAATACAATTAAATTAAGAGACAGGAAAATTGTCCCACTAACCAAATTGTCTTGCCAAATTCACTTAAGTAATTTTGAGATTATTATTGTCAGTTGTATACATACATACAGTTAATACATTTATTACATACAACTATAATTATTATAAGCTCAGAAACTTTTAGGCTAATTTTGTTAAACTTTTGTATCACCTTTGAATAAGAGATTAAATGATAGCTAAAAATTTAGGCTAAGTACTACCACAATGTCTACCCTAAAGTCTACAGTTTTCCAACATAAATAAAATATCGCTGATACTGGTCAGATAATTCGTGGACTGTGCATAGAAACTTGTTTGATCCTTGTGTAATTATGTTGTAATGTGATATTGAAATGGTTCACATTTACAGAATTCCCAAAACATGTATTTAAAAAGTTTCTGTTTCTATTTGGTCAGCATTTAAAGTCTTTATTTTCTTTTGTCAGTTCTACGTGAAAATGAAATGTCAGGTTGACAAAAAAGAAAAAGCTGAACAGACAAAGCACTTTTTTTAAATCATTTTTAAAATTTGATATGAAATTTTGTCCCTACTGGGACTCCGTCTGATAAAAACAAAATTAACTAATGAAAAACACACTAAAGCTGCTAAGAGATATTTATTGCAGACAACAACATCAGATCAATGATTGAAGAGAATGTTTTAGCACAACAGGTCCATCAGTTGATGCATTTTGCATGTTTGATGACAACAGTTTGTACTATCTGCCATGCATGTATGATGACTGTGTGTGTGTGTGAATCCTCATGGCCTCTCCTACAAAGCCATGCTGAGCCCAGCACTTCTTTTATGCACACTGAAAGTCCCAGGGATTTTATCTGAACAAAAACTCTCCATGGAGTGAAAAGGCCCTGAATGCCTGATAATGCTGCCCCGACCTCTGGACTCTTGCAGGCTGGATTGTGCCTATATGGTCCAAAATGGGCACAGACAGTTACTAAACCACTGTTTATTGTAATAATGAGACCAGGACAAAAATAACAAGGACATCAGGAATTTATTAGGTTTGATGGTCAAAAAGCATAAACAATGACAGGAAAGATTAGTGTTACACCCACACCAGGTTCCACTCTGGATCACTAATCATTCACACCTGTATCCAATCCACTCACCCTGCAGTGTATTCTGCAGCACCACACACATATTCCCTGTTGGACCTTATCATTACATCACTACTGGACCGATCCTCTTTCTTTCTTCTTTCTCGGTTTAATGTCTCCAGGATGTTCTGTTATCTCCTCCGTTGCTTCTCCCAGTCGTAGGATCATTCCTCCAGTTCCTTTCTATCACTGAACCTTGTTAATCATCCTTCTGTCTCTGAGGGGTCCATTCGTAGCAATTAGCAACTCTATATCTTTAAAATAATTGTTTCTTTTCCAAGCTGAGATCTCTAAATGTTAACCAAATCTGAATCAGCCTCTTCGAGTCTAGGCCACAGTCATTAGTCGGAAAACGGTGGATTGCTCACTTTGGGTTGAGAATGAGTCTCTGCATCAATGGAAGAAGCTAGTGTCAGAGATTGACAGTCAAACTGGGTGAGCTTTGCCAGAGGTGTGAACTCTGTACAGGTCTACAGAGATGAAATAAGAGCTGGTCCAAAATACTGAAGCTGTAAACTTCCTAACTGATCTACTGTACAGCCCTCATGTATGAACCCAACCAGTACGTAATGACCACAAGAAGAAAACGGTGATTAAAAATCACCCAGAAAGATTCTCTGTTTCTCTGTATGTTTTCTTTTGCCATAGTTTTACTGTAACCTCTTCTTGACTAGAGTCTCATCATCGGGACAGAAACACTTTTGCTGTTTTGTGGTGAAAAGTTTGATTCCAGCTCTAAAAACTCTGCTGTGTTCTCCTATGACTGCCTTTGTTTGAAATGAATCATGAAGGTCCTGCTAGTTTTCATGGAGATGGAGGTTTTATAGTGACGTATTCACTAGGGATGGGCATAATTATTAAGAATTGCGTCTGACTTTTTTTTTTTTTTTTTTTTTTGATAAAACTAGTGCATTAGTGAATTTTGCTATGTGGCAGTAATTAAACACTTTACCACACAGGGCAATGTTTCCTCAGATACCTGCGAGTTTCTGTGTATTTCAAAAGTAGCCTAACGATGAAGCGGTCATGGCGAAGTGCAGCGTGGGACCACTTTGATTTTAAAAACTGACTCGGTTCACTGCCAACACTGCAAAGCTGTGTATAAGTACAACTCGTCCACGACGCAAATGATGTACCACTTGAACAACGCACAACCGACCCTGGTTAGTGGCGGCACATCCTGCTCTCGATCTCGACCTAGCATCAACTCGGTATGGAGGTACCTGCATATCACGACGACGTCAGTCCCCTTAGAGCGGCTGGACTGACGGTGACCAGGCTGCGTTCACGTCTGACCCCTGAGCATGTTTACATGTTCATCTTTCTCAGCAAAAATCAGTAAACTGGTTGTATGTTAGTTAGTGGTCATTTTTTTTTATGAAACTTAGTTAATGAGCCTAATTCAGTGTTCGGTACGCTGATCTCTCTCTCGACTTCTTTCTCAACTTCGCCCTTTTTTTTTTTTTTTTTTTTTGTTTAAATAGTTTTATGTTACATTTGACAAAACCTGTCAGACCAAATTATTAAATTCTTGGTTAAGTTATTGTTTAACATGATTGTTTCTTATATATTAATAATAATTTGGAGACAAGAAGAAGGTCAGTTTTGTTTATCAGCATCTGCTGCTTAAGAGCTCATATTTTCAAGTATAACCACTGAATAAATCCTGTTGATCTTGCAATAAAGATCAATGCTGTTTTTCAACTTTCACTGCATTTTAATATAGCCTATAAATACTGAATTGTAACATAAAAATATTAATGATCATTAGAAAATTGATCATTAACTCCCGATGATCAATTAAGACAATTTATTCGAATGTCGATCCCTAGTATTCACTGTTATCATAAGGTGCGTTTCCATTACCCCTTGAACTGCTTAAAAACCTAAATATCACAATAAAAAACCAGTAATGGAAACACCTGCATTTCAAAAAACCTCTCAAATATCTCTAAAAAGTTTTTAGGCTCTCATGAGGTGGTTTTTCAGGCGTGTCAATATAAAAGTAAATCACAAAAGTATAATGGAAACAGCTTTTTGCATTTACACGTACCTGGACATGATGTAAGGGGTAACGTGACCAGTTCATATCAAATAAAGATGAGTAGATGCAGGAGGAGACGGAAATCCTTTTACAAACAAAGAAAAAACATAACTGCCATCGTTGATAGCAAACAACAGCGAAATGCAAGAGTTTTACAAAGAATTAGAAAACTCCTTCCACCTCTAAGTGGAGACTGGCGGGATGAAATTTTACAAGAACAACGGCTAATGCGCTAAACACCATTCAAAGGAAACACCTGCAAATCGCAATTGCACTTTGTTGAAATTTTAGAAATATTGCTTTTATTTTGCGAATTACTTTAATAGAAACGCAGCTACTGACTATCGTGGGCTTCACTTTCTTCTGGACCCTCATGATGTTTCTAAGGTGTGAATGTGGGGGATACCCCTGGATCCTCCTGACTCTCACCATCGATAGAGGTGACCATCATCAATATCGGCCGATGGCTTTCTGAGATATTTATCTGCATAACACCTCTATTAAAACATCAGGAAAACTGTTCAGGTTAAATTCTTTTAGCTTCTTCTGTTGCTCAGTTTCTCGTCAGACATTACTCATTCCTGGATGAACTGGGCTGCTATTCTCTGGTTCTCACTGAAAGTAATGCCGTTGTCTTCTAGAAGGAGATAACTATTTACATTTTCTACTGTGTTCCAGGCGAATTAACTCTCTCACAGTGAAAAATATCTTGATTTTGAAGGCAGAAAAAAATGGGAATCATCAAGAAAAGGTTCATATCAACCCTTGGATAGCATTTAACCTAACCAAGGTCTATTGGGCTGTGTATAATTTTATACCCAGTAACTCAGAACTGTTTAAAGATGATATAGTCTGTGTCATGATGAAACGAAATATATTCTAAACAGTGGCAACGTATTTGTTGTTTGCAAGTTGGGGAAACCAACAAAGAAGTTGGGTATAAAACTAGGATAGTATGACAGATTTTGAAATGAGGCTACATGACTGCAGCAAAATCAGGGTCACAGTAGACTATTTACTCAATGTTTTTGGTGGTGAGTACATTAAATAGTCTAATCGAGACTGAAGCAGCTTTGGTTAACAATGAATGTCTGGTCTAACCCTTTCTTTTGTGCAGTGGGTCCTCTAGAGGCTAAACTCTGAAATAACACCTGCAAACTGGAAATAAAGAGGATAGAGTTTATGGTGAAACAGTATTTATGGTAAAGCTAGAAAAAAAACTTGCACTCCATTGGGTTTTACTGTACTTTTTAATTCACCAGAGAAAAGGCAAGGAACGTTTATGTGTACAGCACATTTCATGTACAAGACAATTCAAAGTGCTTTACATAAAACATTTAAATCATCACACATGGTGCAAGAAAGCATAAAAGGTACAAATAGCAAAAATCATAATAAAATCATAACATAAATTAAAATGATTAAAAGCATGAGAACAGAAATGTTTGTAACCTGGATTTAAAAGTGTCTCCATTTGGTGAAAGTTTAATCTTCACTGGCAGTTTGTTCCACTTGTTTGCAGCATAACAGCTAAATGCTGCTTCTCCATGTTTAGTCTGGACTCTGGTCTGGACTAGTTGACCAGAGTCTTTGGATCTAAGAGCTCTGCTAGGTTTATATTCTCTGAACATATCACAGATGTATTCTGGATCTAAACCATTCTGGGATTTGTAAACAATCAGAAGGGTTTTAAAATCTATTCTGTGACTGACTGGAAACCAGTGTAAAGATTTTAAAACTGGTGTGATGTGTTTAGATCTCTTAGTCCTGGTTAAAACTCTAGCAGCAGCGTTCTGGATGAGCTGCAGATGTTTAATGCTCTTTTTAGGAAGTCCTGTTAAAAGACCATTACAGTAATCCAGCCTACTGGAGATGAATGCATGGAGGAATTTCTCTTGGTCTTTCTGGGAGACTAAACTTTTAATTCTGTTGATGTTTCTGAGCTGGTAAAAAGCTTCTTAGTGAAGCTTTGATGTGGCTGCTGAAAGTCAGGTCTGAGTCTATCAACACTCCCAGGTTACCAACTTGGTCAGTAGTTTTAAGAGCCCGAGTCTCCAGGTTTTGTTCCAATGCTGACCCTCTTCTCTTTGCTACCAAACAGAATAATCTCAGTTTTATCTTCATTTAGTTTTAGAAAATTCTCTCTCATCCAGGTGTTTATTTGCTCCACACTGACACAGCTGGGCTGCAGTCGTTGGTTATATAGAATGTATTGATTGTAAGGTGCTGTGAAATCTTTATTCCAATTCTTAATCCTCACAACCCAACATTGCTGAGGTGATCTTCTTCGGCTCAGGAGCAATTTTTGCCCTAGCCAATAATTCAACATTACGGAAGTGGTAATAGTCTGAGCCCTTAAATAGTTTAACACCATCTGAATCGCACAGACCAGCATCAATATCGGACAACGGCAAAGTCCGATCTTTCATGATGAACCTGGGCGTGGCAATAAGGTTAATGTCTCTCATTCTGTTTCCTGTTGGAAGAAAAACTTGTCAAGAAATCTGGAAATCACTCATAAGCAAACATCCAACATTCAAAAGCAGGTTTTTATATCTTTTGTTTTTAAGATTAGACTTTAAAAAGGTTACCTTGGATTATATGAACCAAGTGGTCATTAAAACAGTGAAAAGCCGCATCCACAGGTCCCTCAATGCCCAGCTCAGATTTCAAGCTTCGAGGACGGTCGCCAATGAGGGTGAAATTGGAATCTACCAGATAGATGTAAACCTGTTCACCCTGCAAATGTTTGGTAAGGGAGAGGAGATTTAATTTCCTTTTTTCCCATTGAAACTTTAATGAAAAAATTGAGATAATATTTTCTTGTAAGGCGTACCTTAATCAAGTACATCTTGTCGGAGTAGAAGAAAGCAGCATCCACCCTGTCACCTACTTCTTGCCATGCCCTGGTTATAGGTAAGGAGTGGAGGCCATCACGGACGGTATCCAGACGCATGTAGAAACGACCTGTGCAGATCGGACAAGCCCTTAGTAAAAACTTGTAGCAAGCTCAAACAATTTCTCCTACAAAATCCCGTTTTAGTATTTCTTTAACATATTTGCTTTGAAGTTAGATGAGGACGTAAACACTGCTCACACTGTTATCAAAGACCAGAGAAACCTTAGCTTGAGCTAATTTAAGATTAATGTCCTATAAACAAGTCGCTGGTCACTGACAGGTCACTGTTAGCTTAGACACAAGTCCAAGCTAACTTGGACTTGTGTCTTGTGGACCATTGTGTCATTTTGTGCCAGTTTAATCATAAAATACAGCACTCAGGAGTAACAAAATGTAAAAAAAAGCTTTACAAATTTTAAAACGTTTATCAAAGTACCAACAGAAACTTCAAAATAAAACAGGAAACAACTCAACCACACTAAGGAAGTGACACTTCACTGAATTTCACAACATTAATAATGTCTGTAGATCTGTGTGCCTTGTCGGACTGGCTTGTGGTCTTTTTCAGGCCTTAATTAACAGATGATCGAGGTGGTGGGAAAGTATGAAAGTGAATACAGCACATGGAAAATAAAGACACAGACACAGCTGCATGCTCATACCCGCTCGATATGGACATAGTTTCTTTTTAAATATGAAATCACCAGGTCAGATGTTTATTGCACATACAAACACAGACACCCCCCTGCAGTAATCCCACCCGTTGTGGACGAAGCTTCTTGTGGAGGAGGAAATGATCGGACCAGTACAAACGTTTGTCTTGTTCTTGCGGCCGAGAACAAGAACAAACTTCTCGCTTCTTCCAGAGTAACAAGCTTTACTCTCTGCTACAAGGAGGACAGACCCCATATAGACTAGATAGATACAAGATAATCTGAACCTGCATGTAGCAGAACATACATAGAATAAAACTTAATGTGATCATGACATTTTCTTTTAACCAGCTTCAGATGAGTTGTAAACTGAAGAACTTCCGACTCATCTGGACGGGATGATGGACCTGCTGCTGCTGCTGGGTCTGAAACTGAGGACCATGTGGTTCATAATGTTCATCTTTGACAACACTGATGCTATAATGTTAAAGTGGTGCTGAAAGGTTAAGTATATATGATTGTTATGCACTAAGCCGTTTGCTAGGATACACCAACAAACACGAGTCATGTTTTGTATCGTCCCTCCTGTCTTACTGTAAACTTGTTCTACTCCGTATCTTATAAGATGCAGGCTGGACAGCTTTCTGATCCATCCGTCCGTCCGTCCGTCCATCCGTTCATTTTCTATGGACCAGTCTCACTGACGTCGCACTGTTTACAGAGTGGCTGATATTTATTACTGCACATTTGAACAAAACATGAAGCCTTAGTTTTAGGATTGCAGGGAGCTTCTGTTGTTTAAACATCAACACAGAAACTTAAGCCAGCAGCAGCAGACGTAAATGACTTTCCTAAAAACCAGCGACAGTCACTGCTGCACATTTTCTCCCCCTGATAGTACCTGCTTGCAGCACCAAGACACAGACATCTGTCTCCGTCCTAGCTGCACCTGTCCTCCTCCACCTCTACTCTTTAGTTCACCTCATCACCTTTGATTCTGTAACGACGGCTTCTTAGACATTTAAGGAGGTTTGTGGTCTTCACACACATCAAACTGCATCGTTTCTGTTTGTGAAGCTGATATATCTCCATTCATCCCTGCATGTTGGACTGATCACTGAGCGCTTAATGAACCACGCGCTGCCGCGACCCAACGGTGCATCTTGTATCGCATATGCTGGCAGGCGGAAGAGAAAGTAGTTCCTACCTATCCTGAAAGTTTAGTTATATAAATGTTGTAATAGGAGGAATAGATATTTTACTACTGATTTGTACATCACTACTGTTTTTTCTTCTCAGATACTTAGATCCTTACTTACTTAGATACTTACCCACATATGTATTTATTTATTTTCTTTGTTTCACCGGGACACCGGCCCAAGAGTAATGCTTCGAATCCTCCGGAACCTCCCGATTAGCCGGCATTGCTCTTCATGTATATTTCAGCATGACAAATTTAGCGGGAGAGCATGTGAAGCCACTCAAATCCGTGAGTCTCAACGGTAGCTTAGCTTAATTTAAGATTGATGTCTCATGAACAGGCTACCAACATTAGCTTAGACACAAGTCTAAGCTAACTAATTTTATAGATACTAGCTTGGCTTCATGTCTCATAGAGAGAGGCCACCAACCTTGCTAAGACACCAGTTTGAATTAGTCTTATAGACACTAGCTTTGCTTAACTTGAGACTAATGCCTTAAAGATAGGCCACTGACATAAGCTTAGAGACCAGTGTTTGCTAATAAAATAAAACCTGAATAAAATTTCCTAAATGTGAATCTATATGTTGTTTAAAAAATTGTCAGGTGTCAGTTTCACCACCTCTTCTAGTAGTTATAAGCTTCAAAATTCTAATATATAGATGCAGCTAAATGCTAACTCTAGCCTGCTAACATGTACATGAGGTTTTTGTTAACATACTGATATGAAAGACGTTGCCATCTCTTAACTATGACCTGGTATTGTAGAAATGGAAATTTTGCATCACATATTGTACAAGTTTAAGACCTTACTTTCTTTGTCGCAATCCACAGGTTGTGTACCAGGTGGAGTTCTGGTTCCTGGTCTTTCCCTTCCCATTTTGTTCACACACCAACAATGTCCAGTGGAGTCATTGCACTAGCAAGGAAATAAAATATAATGTAGGCCTAGTTAGTAGGACTGCCAATGTAAATATACAATTACTTTAAGTAATAAGTTGGCAAACAATAATTCATTGAAAAAAAATCTCAAGAAATGCTAACCTGCTGTGGTGGATAACCATAAAACGACCCTGCATTAAAATAAAACACAAGCAGATTCTTAAAAATGGGATCTAGAGTAACATTTGGTAAATATTAAATTACATTACAGTAAATGGTAAATGGTCTGTACCAATATATAACGCTTTTATCCAAAGCGCTTTAAATATACATCACATTCACCCATTCACACACACATTCACACACTGATGGCGGAAGCTGCCATGCAAGGCACTAACCACAACCCTCCTCAACATGAGCTCCATGGGCCTGGATCAAACCAGCAACCCTTGGGTTACAGGTAGCCCACTCTACCCTCTGAATCATGCCGCCCCCTAATTTAGCAGACACTTTTTTCCAAAGCAAATTACAGTGGTTAGGCAGTAACCAATTACTTTTCCCAGACTTTTGTTGCCCCTCTTTCATTTCTTTAAAGTTGTGTTGCTGCCATCAAATTCAAAATGAGCTCAAATTTCCATGAAAATAGTCAAATGTTTCAGTTTCAACAACTGACATGTTGTTTATGTTTTATTGAGAACCAAATACAGGTTTATGAGATTTACAAATAGATGAATTTTATTTTAAATTTTAACACAATCCCAACTGCTTTGGAATTGGTGTTTTTATATACTCGGTGTACAAACAAAGAGAAAGCTTTACCTAGGGTGCAACGGAAACCCATTGGTCCAATTGCTTGTTGTTTTCTCGCACACTGACATTGTGCATCCCTGCCATGGATCTAGTAAAAGACAGTGTAGTTAGAACAACTGCAACTTTAAAGAACAGTTACTAAAAAAGAAAAAGAAAATGAGTAAAACTGTAAATCAGAGTCTCCAGAAAGATGCTAACCTCTGGTGGTATAATCTGTCCGTCATTTTTACACATTGACGAAATGATATCGAAGATTTCACCATCGGCCTCTAGTAGGGGTTTTGGGCGCTCATAGTGACGCTCAACTGGTTAAGAATGGGACATACAGCCAGACAAGAAATATTAGCATTTTTAGTTAAATTATGGCACTAGAATAAGGACATAAATTTTATAACTAATGTCTCCAGTTTTGTGACTTTTGCCTTCATATTTTAAGTGTAAGAACAAGTAAAGGAACAAATCACATGTACAAGTACAGATTACTCTGCAAGTCTGAAAATACAAGTTGGTTTTACATGTACAAAACTATTGTCTCACATTTTACACACCTACTCAAAAACCAGTTATTCTTGAACAGGTGTGTTCTTGAGAATTAATAGCAAAACAGACGGGACTCATTTGTTTCACAATTATCAGGTGTAGCTAAGAGATGTAGTGTGTCGGCAGCAGTAAATTAGTTATTCATGCCCTAAAATGATATTTCATTGACCTGGTGACCCCCATCCTGCACACTACAGCTGGACCTAAACCAGCCATGCAATCATTTAAGAGAATTAGGAGTGATCCCCTCTCCTTTTTAGGTTCATAAATAACGTGAAGCTCCACCTGCTTTGCTGCAGTCTGGAGGTGGTGAACCAGCTGGGATTTTGGTTTCTGATATTTGGATTCCTCTCTTGTCCACACACCAGCATTCTCCAGTGGAAGCATGACACTACCACAGTAATAAAAGATCATGTAGTTATAATGACTGCAGATGTGAAATGAAATCACTTAAATTGATCTAATACAGAATAAAGTTAAGAGATGCCAACCTGCTTTGGTTGATACTCTCCATTTTCATCACACTCTGGTACAAAGACTCCAACTGAAGCATCGATGCCTTTCTGGCGGTCTCGGTGGCGCTGACAGAGACGTTGTGGTTCATCTGGTTAAAAAAAAAAGCCAGAAATCTCACGTGACCAAACGTGATCTAACAAAAACGAAGAAGAAACATAGCAACAACCGGAAACACAACACCCAGCGTGGAAGAGGATGAACAGAACGAGGGAATGATGGTGGTCTTCGGACTATTGTTAACAGAAAAAGCCAGAACTGAAACAAACAACTGACTGGAGACGGTGTGAACATGGACTTTATGTCCTTCCTTGTTCCCCAGCCAGCTCGCTCTCTGATTGGCTACGTTCCGTTCCACGTCACCGTCCACACAGTCACAATTCAGGAGTCTTCGGCTTTCCTCACACATATGAAGATATCGGGTCGTAAATATTAAACATATTCAATATTTCTGATTCTCGGCTTTGACCCGTTTTGGAGCCGATTATTGAGACAAATCTGCTCTTAACACACCTCAGACCAAATGATAATTGTACAGGAAAATCTTAAGACTCATGATAATCGAGTGTTTGCCATCCTTGGTCAGGAAGAGGCAAAATCAGGACAAAACCGCCCGATGATCTTTTTGTGTGTATTATACTTAACAGAACTTTGTAGAAACAACACACAGATCAACAGTGACCAAACCTTTTCTCATCTCATCGTTCTCTCAAGTTTTGGCTTTCAGGAGAAAAAATATTGTTATTGAAACAAACACACAACAGAAACTATTTCCATGTTTCCACTTTTTCCTCATTTCCAGTTATTCCTGCTACTATTTACCTGCTATCCTCACTAAACCAACTCCAGCTCAGCTGCTTTGTGGCGCCACCGTGCATCAGAAACGTCTTCTTGGCTTTATTCCAGCCATAGAGGAGCATTATTTTTCTTCTTTTCACACACACATAGAACTTTCTGCTCACTGGTTGATCTTTGGCTGCTCCTGATTGGACGTTACCGTCAATCTAAGCTCTCTGATTGGTGGAAAGTCTGACAGGAAGTGGCTTCATCATCATGTCCAGGTCTAAATAGAGGTCTCTTAGCAGCATAGTAGTGATGGTGATGTTTTTATGATGAAATATGATAAATAATGCTGTTATCATGGATCATTGTGGATTTACCAGATAGAGTCTCTGAATAAAACTACATTTAGTGGCTGGATTGTAAACCTCCTGGATAGGATAGAAATGGCTGGAAAAATTAAGTAGATAATCTAAATGGTCAGCTTTCCATCATGGTTTCCCCACAGAGCTACACACTACCGCTCCTGAGACACTGCTGATGATATAAGTGATGGAGTTACATTACCAAAGTGCATTATTAAACAACCTCAACTTACATCTTCCCTTTCAGATGAGACTTGGAGTATGGAAGTGTAAATATATTGTATGTCAGGAGAAGTTTGAAGCCTCACCTGGTTTGCTGCAGTTTACATCTGGTACACCAGGTGGCGTGTCAGTTCCTGGTATTTTCTGTCCTTTGCTGTCTGCACACCAATGATATCCAGTGGAGCCATGGCGCTAGCATAATAATAAAAGATTGTTCAGGTATGACTGTAAATTTAAATAATTATTTAAATCGAGATGATAATACAAAATGAAATTCTCAGTAGATGCTAACCTGGTCTGGCAGATACTGTCCGTTGTCATCACACTGTGGTAAATAAGCTCCCATTAAATGGCCTCTGGCCTCCACACGTTTTTTATGGTGCTCACAGTGGCGCTCCGTTATGTCTAAACACAAATTAGATAAACGTTTGCTCAGTTTTAAAAGAAATAGACAGTAAGGTCTTTTCAGGAGGAATAATTATACAGTTATTGTGTAAATATTCGGGGGGGTGCTGAGATTGAAAATTTAAGAGAATGTGAGTTTACTTTTCACTTCTAACAATGAAAATTATGTCATAAGTTCACGGCTTTAGTTTCACTTGCTCATTGTGCCAATTAAAGGAAAAGAGGCAGTGGAGCACCATTAGACTATATTCATACTGCAGGTCTTGATGCTCAGTTCCAGTTCTTAGCTGAGCTCCTCTGGTTTTCCACCAGACTCCAGTGTGAACCGTCGTGGCCCTGAAGTGACTCACATGACATCACACACGGAGCGCCGTGGTTACCAAGGTATCGCTGCCTTCCAGTTATCTTCCCAGGTTGTTTTCTGAAGGAATTTTTGCTGGAAATAATGAGATAACCTTGTTTTTTCAAACACAGAACTCCCACCTAGCAGAGAACCCTGAGATTCACGATTTATAGACGGATGCATCTAGCACCACCTGTTTTCAATTTTCTTTATTCAATTTCTTTCTAATATGGTTTGTATCCACTAAGTTCCTGGTGTAAACAGCACTAAACAGTTGTTATCGATAATCACCTTGTTGTGATTATGTTGTTTTTCATGTAATGTTGCATCCATACATGTGGTAGATCAATCATTATTAACAAAATTGGCTGGTGGTTTTTAAGTTTTATCATCAGTTTAGAAGTCATCGTGCAATCCCAGCAGAAAAAAGTGATGATCTAACACTGTTCTGTCCATTGTTTACATTACATGTTACTGTGTGCCGCCTCCTCTGGTGTAGATTTAGGATGTCTGTCTCAAGTCAATGATGTAAAACTCGGATGAAATGCAACATTCAGACTGCGGTGACTAAAAAATAATGGATATTGATCTGAATTAGTTCCACGTGCATTTAAAAAAATTGGATTTGTGCTGTTTAGATTGTAACGAAAGGATCAGATATGGTCAATGTGGGCAAAAACATCTGATTTAAGTCACTTTTTCCTGCAGTGTGAACTTAGACTCAGGCGAAGGGATCCACCAATTGTGAAATTCTTGGGGGGATACAGATGGTAAAAATGGTAATTTGCCATAAAATTACATGTGTATAAATAAATAAATCACATCAGTTTCAGAGGAAAATCAAAAACATCTAACGAGGACACACCAGATAAATACTGGCCACTGTCTTTGGTTGACTGATCTTATGTTGATTGTTGATGGACCGACTGCAGCCAGCAAGGTAAATATTAGCCAACACACTTTAAACCAACATCTTTGTGCATCCCTAATGCATACCCTCTCATATCCTGTATGCTATTTACTTTAACTCTGTACTTTATACATGTAAAACAGCAAACATTAAATATGCTATTTTCATGTTTTCTCCATGAAATTACCTGCAAAGATGTACGTTGTCTTGTCACCGTCTGTAGTTATGGCACCAAGTTTGACATCACTGCATTTCGGGGGTTTACCATCACCTGCAGGTGGATAGACAACATCGCACGTGTTACTGGTTTTTTGCATAAAATAATCACATTTCCATTAATTTTTGTGTTAAACTCACAAGTATTAGGTATATAATATTAGACATGAGGATGTAAAAGCTAACTTCAAACTAATTCTGCACAGTTATATGATCGTAATCCACGTAGAACCCACCTGCAGCTGAATCCTGCCTGTGAATGATGAAAAGAACAAAAAATGTTAGTTTTCTGGGCTTCTGTATAGCACCACATTATTTTTCAGACGCGGGACTAAAGAAACATGATGATAAAGCAGTCTTCAGTTTGTCTAATTGATCCAGCTGGTGAACTTAGTGAACCAGCAAACAGAGTTAAGAAATAAACGTTTGGCCATTTTCACCCAGAACAGAAAACCTAAACCGTTGAGATGAGATGTTAAAAATCGTAGATTTCTTGTCAGTAATATGTTAAAAATGTAAAATAAAGAGGGAAAAAAATCTGTTTATGATTTACTACGTCCTATATTCATACTCAATATTTATATATTATCCTCAGAAAAAACCTGTACACAGTTATGACCTGTCATGGATGAAAATGCTTATAAATAAGTGGAATTCATCGATACTCACAGCGGTCCTGCCCTGGTGAGGGCAAACGCTAAGCACAGAAACAGAGTTTTTGAGACCAGGTCCATGTTTGCTGCTCTGAAGACCCACGCTGGGACACGGTCCTAAAGTGGAGCTTTGTAGGAGCTGAACTTATATTCCAAAATGATTATGTAAGTATTTACGTATGTGTGGGTGGATATGTCAGCAACTGTGTGCACACTTCTCTGACATTTTTGTTTGTTTCTGATGCAATCATTTTCCATCAATCATTGCAGTCTGCTCAACCTTATTTCACTAAAACTATTATTTCCTTCTGGGATTATTAAAGTAGTTTATCTTTTTATTTTATTTGGTTAATTAGCTTCTCTGTAGGCGGAGCAAGTATGTTTACTCCATTTAAGTTGAAGTTAGCTAACAGCAGAAGCTTCTAGTAAATAATCGATCCGTTTGGTTAATGTTTTACAAACTGTATGTTTTTTAATAGCTTTGGGGGCAAAACACGACCTCTGACCTCCTTTTATTGGATCTACTCTTGGAAAAAAGAGCAAAACTCCAAATGAATTGTAAAGCATGTTGGCATAGTTTTATTTAGCTACTTGAATCATTTTTGTGTGCTATTGATGTCATTGACAAATCATGGAGCATGGACGTAACACAGAGTGTCTGTGGAACCTGGTTTCTCTGGCTTGGCCCCAGTTTTAAGGTAAATCCACACATGATGTTACAAAACCAATACCTCTTTGGGAACACCCAGGGCAGATCTCAATAGTAAGTTTTTATTGGGTTCTTCTCTTACGTTACATTAATTACAGCAGTAAAAAGTAGTAAGCTGGAGTGGCTGCAGCTGAGAGCCGAGGGAGGAGTTGGGTCGGTCAGTGATTCCTTCGTACTGTGAGTTGAGCCAGGCCAGACTGGGAGCTACCACTGAGTGATTCGTTCATGTTACAAGTCACCGCCGGGATACAGCAAGATACTGTGATTCGTAGCTCACAGGGAGGAAAGAGGTGAGTGACTGATTCGTATGTACTGTGAATCAAGCGATGCTACGTATTTTGAGTTAGTGAATCTCTTGTGTTAGGAATGGGGCTGGGCTACTGAGCTTTGTACTGTTTTTCCTTCATTCACAGCTCACAGCAGGGAGGGAAAAATGATGGTCTGCCAGGGAAATGTGGAGTAAAATTAAAGGGACAATAAGTAGAAAATAATTTCTCCATCCATCCATCCATCCACTTATCTGGGGTCGGGTCACAGGGGCAGCTGCCTAAGCAGGGGAACTCAGACTTCCCTCTCCCCGGCCACATTCGCCAGCACGTCCATGCGGATCCCGAGGAATTCCAGGCTAGCTAAGGGATGTAGTCGTTACAGCATGTCCTGTGTCTTTCCCGGGACCTCCTACCCGTGGGACGTGCCTGGAGCACCTCACCAGGGAGGTGTCCAGGAGGCATCCTGTCCAGATGCCCGAGCCACCTCATCTGGCTCTACTCGGTGTGGAGGAGCAGCAACTCTACTCTGAGCCCCTCCCAGAGTTTTTCACCCTATCTCTAAGGGAGAGCCCAGCAACCCTGCGGAGAAAACTCATTTCTGCCACTCACGATCTCATTCTTTCAGTCATTACCCACAGCACGTGACCATAGGTGAGAGTGGGAACGTAGATTGACCAGTAAATTTAGAGGTTTGCCTTTTGGCTCAGCTCCTTCTTCATCACGACAAACCGATACAGAGTCCGCATCACTGCAGACGCTTCACCGATCCGCCTGTCGATCTCCCTCTCCATCCTTCCCTCACTCGTGAACAAGACCCACGAGATACTTGGGGCAAGACCTCATTCCTGACCTGGAGAAAGCATTCCACCCTTTTCCAGCTGAGGACCATGGTCTCTGATTTGAAGGTGCTGATTCTCACCCCAGCTGCTTCACTCTAGACTGCGAATAATCCTAAAGCCTCCAAACCGGATCCCCTCAACCTAGAACTTCTGTGCATAAAAGTTATGAACAGAATCCATGCCAAAAGGCAGCCTTGGCGGAGTCCAACCCTCACTGGAAACGAATCTGATTTATTACAGGCAAACAAGGAGGCCTGGCACTCCACACTCCTGCAGTACCCCCCACTGGGAATCCTCCTGAACCTCCCGATTAGTCACTCAGGTATTGCTCTTAATGTGTATTTTAAGTGTGAGAAATTGGAGGTGTGAGAGTGTGTGAAGCCACTCAAATGCATGAGTCTTAAGGCCAATGTTTAACCCCTCTTTTCCACCAGGTGCACAGTCCGGTTTTGGCCTTCGTGGTGCGTCAGACCACATCGGGACCATGTTAGGTGCAGAGTGCCTGTGAGTCCAGATAAAAGTGCAAAATAAATTTAAATAAAGAAAATGTTAAAAAAAAAAACAAAAAAAAAAAAACGGAGACCCCCTGAACAGTTTAACACGTGATGTTTACTTGGTTAAGCAGTGTAAATCTGCACAGGGGCTTTTATTTTGAAAAATAGTGGAACTAACTTCCTGTTTGCCCCTGAACTGTTGAGTTTGATGTGTTCTGTGTGTCGAACTTTCGAAACATGATGGTTATTATACCAACACGTGTTGTGATTTGTTGGAAGGCACGAGGTAAAGCATCACGGCTGCACGCACTCCAACTCCTGCAGTATTTGCAGCAGTAGTGGGGTAGTTGTAGTGGCGTATCTAGCTGTGGAAAAGGGTTGTCTTTTAGGTTTTTTGCATTTGGCATCCTAATGACTTCAGACAACAAGATTTCTTCCACATAGGGGCAGAACTCTTTCCAACAGGCAGTTAAAATACAAACTCTGAATGGGTGTGCTATGCTCCTGTGCTCGAGTTTTAGTGGCGAGTTTCCATAGGGCAACAGCAACTCTCTTTTCCAGCTGTACAGACGGATGATAAGTTGTATCCATTCGCTCGAGTCCAGGCTTCAGGCGGCCAAAGATGTATTGAAATGTCTCTCTGGACATACAACAATTCTCTATCTACTGCTCATAATAAAACTGGGAACAACCTTTTTCCACCAGTCATCAGCTTTGCTCCGGACCAGCCGGATGGTGAGAAGTGTTGTTCAGTGAGCCGCACCAACGTCTGAAACGCAAACAAAACATGAGTTACAATAGACCTGCCGTTTGAAATATTCACTCATTTTAATATGCTAAACATAGACAGTAGAATACCATCTGAAATGTTTACTCATACGACACCCATACAATCGGCGCATGTTTAATAAGTTAAACTTCTTCATGTTCTGACTCTCTGTGTGCTCTTCCAGCCGCAACGTTAGACATTTGATTTGATTGTCCATCGTTAATATTCCCGTCATGTTATGTGTATTTATTTGATTTTTGCTCATGTTGCTTCCCATCACTTTTTCTTACCTTAAACAAAGTGGTCCACTTCCATTCATAGTTTGGCTTGTTTGGAGTAGTGTGCATGCTCATTCGCAGTCTAATGCAAACTCTGGTCTGCTTGTAAGTGAATCCCAGTGTGGTTCACCAAAGCTCATCGTAGCACATCTTGAATAGCTTGCTGCCTCTCCTGCTGCACATTCAGGACAGATTCTTGTTAAAACTGCATTAGGTTCTTAATTACATCTTTCTGAAACATTTACTCCAGTGAATTTTTATCTGAGCTTTGCACAGCACAAATAAGAGTAAGATTTTTAGAGGCAGGTCAAACTAGTATAATCTGTTTTTGCACCTGAGTTATGTCGTTTTCAGTGCCTCCATGAGGGACATCTTAGTCATTTCTAACATGATCTTATAGCAACTGATATAAACAGTTTGCCACTTTGGGCAGAGAATAGCAATTTAATTTGGGATGAGAATAGCGAGAACTGTTCCCACCCTTGTTGCCCTCACACGGGATCCTCATTGACAGTTTACATGTACACCCAGATGTTGTGTTCCCATTGATGCCAGTCTGAACTGAAGAGGAAAAAAATAAAAACTTTCCCACTGCACTGTAAAACCAGATATTAGTGGGTGTAAAAAAGGTCCTAGAAATGTTCCAAAGGCATGGTATGGAAGAATGCAACTGTGTAGTATTCACTCCAGACTTCTTGTGAATATTTTCCACACAAACCCCCAGTGAAATGACTGGAACAAAAAAACAGGTCAGACTATCTGAATGTAGCAGGTAATATTAGCTGTTAGAGGTGCTGCTTCATGCTGTTTACTGCTTTTTATTTCTTCATTAATATGGATATGCTTCAACTCATCATGTAAGATGTTATTGATCTGTTCTTTTTTTCTATACTTCTTCCTTTCTATCTCTAAAGATTAAACCTATTGTTTTGTTTTTTTTGTCAGGCCCACTGAAAAGACAATCTTCATCATCTTCATGCTGGTAGTTGCATGTGTTTCTTTGGTCCTCAACCTGCTGGAGATCTACCACCTGGGCTGGAAGAAAGTCAAGCAGGGGGTCAGTAATGAGTGTGTTCCTGACACTGAGTCACTGCTGGGTGCAGATGAGCCTGGAGATGCAGAGACGATTCCTGAGCTGACCTTTCCGTCAGCTCTCGACTGCTTGCCAGGGTATGCTAATATGGGTAGCAGAGCAACCGGGGGAGGAGCTTACAATCCAACTGAGGCCTCCCCTACAGTAATCTCCTCAAACCCTAACTTGGCCACTGCCCCAGCGCCTGTGGGACTCAAGATGGATGGCGCTGCTTTCCATCAAGATGACTTCCTTTTGGAGGTGCTGCCTGCTTCTTTTTATGGTAACGGTGAGAAAATGATTGTTGGAAGCCATGGACACCCAGCGGAGATGGAGCAGAACTGGAACAACATGGCTCTGGAGCTCCAAAGTCTGAGTGGAAAAACCTCATCCTCTTCTTCATATCCTCCTCCTCTTCCCTCTAGTCCTGCCTCTGTCTCTTCCTCTTTACCTCAGGAGGAGATGATACTTCCACATGAGAAGCAGCACTCCATGTTCCCCACACTCCCTCGGAATACCCCTCTTTCTCCAATCGCACCAGAGGAAACGGTGGATGAAGAAACCACCATGGCCGCAGCACCTTGCATGGTTCCACAACATGACTTCACAGTGGTAACCACTGTGGAGATGCATCAGCCTCCTTTTGCAGGGACTGAGATCAGGAAGCCAAGTCGGGCCAGCAGGAGCGTCAGCACACGAGCTCGTCCTGATGATCTGGAAGTGTAGCTAAAATGTACACACACTTACTTTTACATACTGATGCATACATACTCTACACATAGAGAGTCCATATATAAGTATGCAATTTTTCCACATATGCAAAACAACATAAAACCCACAACCATGTTCTGCAACACTAGACTCTAGACACTAGAGTAGTTGTATGATCATGTTTGTGAAATAAATATCAAGCTTAAGCTTAAATTAACTGAGAAAAAGGAAAACAGCTGACCTTGCACGCCTTAAAGTATGGCTAAAAGAAGATTAAGATTTATTTTGTTTGTGTGTGTTGCAAAACCAAAGACATATAAAATGCCAGTTACATTTTATTTGAACTGTGAGTACCTGGGAAAATACAGATGCAGGCACAGGCAAAAATACTTGAGCCTCTGTGCTCTGAGGCGACAGTATCACAACACCACCATGTGCCTTAGCAGTTTGGTATTTCTGGAGATTGTCTGTTATTACCAAAGTATTTTTAATATTGCAGTAAAGTTGCAAAAGTATAACTGTTGCACTGAATGTCAATTTTGAGATGCTGCAGCTCCTGACGTTTTTGGCTGTTTTGGAAAACAGTCTGGAGTCTAAAAATCCTTTATTTAGGAGCATTCTGACTCATTAGCTAATGTGTTCACATTTCTTTTTGTGTATGAATCAAGAAAATGAAACACAAGTTAATTAGTAAACTATATTTTAAAAGCTTTTAGCTGCTGTTCTGAGTTGTGGATATTTATTTCTCACAGCTATCTCTAACCTGGTCAAAAGATGTAGCAAGAAGCTGTTACATCTGAAATAAATTTAAAATTAAGAATTAATTAAAGAAACTAAATAAAACGTCAAGTCTATTGGTTAAGATATCTCGCTGTCTCACATAAAAAATGAGCTGCTTTTGCTTATTTTCCTTCTATTTCCATCCAATGAGTCATATTTTTGAGAAGTAGTGATACTGAATCCAGGCTAGCTCTGTTTATACTCTGCTAAGCTAACCCAAGCTAGCCCAAGCTAAGCTAAGCTACACTAAACTAAATTCTACAAAGCTAACCTATGTTAAGCTAACCTATGTTAAGCTAACCTAAACTACTTTAAGCTAAACTGATCTAATATTTTTCACATCATATAATTAGCATTTTCTATCAAATGTAATGGTAATTTACCTGAAAAAGTGTCCCGTAATTATTTTTTATTTATTTATTTATTTATTTTTTATCATAACTCAGTTTTACTTGGTCAAACAACATGATTTAAACACTGGTTTGTAGTTTTAAGTCTGCACTGTTGACGGAAGTTGAAATGGAGACTGTGGATGAGTCTTGCTGCAAGGTCATCTTGGATCAGATATGCAATCTGACACTGAAAGTCCCAGGGATTTTATCTGAACAAAAACTCTCCATGGAGTGAAAAGGCCCTGAATGCCTGATAATGCTGCCCCGACCTCTGGACTCTTGCAGGCTGGATTGTACCTATATGGTCCAAAATGGGCACAGACAGTTACTAAACCACTGTTTATTGTAATAATGAGACCAGGACAAAAATAACAAGGACATCAGGAATTTATTAGGTTTGATGGTCAAAAAGCATAAACAATGACAGGAAAGATTAGTGTTACACCCACACCAGGTTCCACTCTGGATCACTAATCATTCACACCTGTATCCAATCCACTCACCCTGCAGTGTATTCTGCAGCACCACACACATATTCCCTGTTGGACCTTATCATTACCCCCTCTACGGGGGTCCGTCTGTACTGGGGGTGGTGTCCGGCTGTGGCTGATCGGTGCGGTGGGACGTACGTCTTGGCGGTGGGGGCTGGTGTCTCAGCCAGGTCTCCCCGGGCCGCCGTGCTCCTGTGTCCCTGCAGTTGCAGAAACTTGGCAGAATACTGTCCCACCCTTGGTGCAGATGGATCCCCTACTGATGAGGTTTCCTCATTTGTCCATCTGCACCTGGCATCATGTACTTTGAATTATTCTAGGCTGAAGGAGTGTGTGTGCCTGTATGGGGGTTGGGGGGTGAGGGTGATTGGATGGGAATGTTTTTAAATGTAAGGCGCTTTGAGCCACAATCCTGTACGAAAGGCGCTTTATAAATAAAGTTTTGATTGATTGATTGATTACATCACTACTGGACCGATCCTCTTTCTTTCTTCTTTCTCGGCTTAATGTCTCCAGGATGTTCTGTTATCTCCTCCGTTGCTTCTCCCAGTCGTAGGATCATTCCTCCAGTTCCTTTCTATCACTGAACCTTGTTAATCATCCTTCTGTCTCTGAGGGGTCCATTCGTAGCAATTAGCAACTCTATATCTTTAAAATAATTGTTTCTTTTCCAAGCTGAGATCTCTAAATGTTAACCAAATCTGAATCAGCCTCTTCGAGTCTAGGCCACAGTCATTAGTCGGAAAACGGTGGATTGCTCACTTTGGGTTGAGAATGAGTCTCTGCATCAATGGAAGAAGCTAGTGTCAGAGATTGACAGTCAAACTGGGTGAGCTTTGCCAGAGGTGTGAACTCTGTACAGGTCTACAGAGATGAAATAAGAGCTGGTCCAAAATACTGAAGCTGTAAACTTCCTAACTGATCTACTGTACAGCCCTCATGTATGAACCCAACCAGTACGTAATGACCACAAGAAGAAAACGGTGATTCAAAATCACCCAGAAAGATTCTCTGTTTCTCTGTATGTTTTCTTTTGCCATAGTTTTACTGTAACCTCTTCTTGACTAGAGTCTCATCATCGGGACAGAAACACTTTTGCTGTTTTGTGGTGAAAAGTTTGATTCCAGCTCTAAAAACTCTGCTGTGTTCTCCTATGACTGCCTTTGTTTGAAATGAATCATGAAGGTCCTGCTAGTTTTCATGGAGATGGAGGTTTTATAGTGACGTATTCACTAGGGATGGGCATAATTATTAAGAATTGCGTCTGACTTTTTTTTTTTTTTTTTTTTGATAAAACTAGTGCATTAGTGAATTTTGCTATGTGGCAGTAATTAAACACTTTACCACACAGGGCAATGTTTCCTCAGATACCTGCGAGTTTCTGTGTATTTCAAAAGTAGCCTAACGATGAAGCGGTCATGGCGAAGTGCAGCGTGGACCACTTTGACTTTAAAAACTGACTCGGTTCACTGCCAACACTGCAAAGCTGTGTATAAGTACAACTCGTCCACGACGCAAATGATGTACCACTTGAACAACGCACAACCGACCCTGGTTAGTGGCGGCACATCCTGCTCTCGATCTCGACCTAGCATCAACTCGGTATGGAGGTACCTGCATATCACAACGACGTCAGTCCCCTTAGAGCGGCTGGACTGACGGTGACCAGGCTGCGTTCACGTCTGACCCCTGAGCATGTTTACATGTTCATCTTTCTCAGCAAAAATCAGTAAACTGGTCCTGAAGTTGTATGTTAGTTAGTGGTATTTTTTTATGAAACTTAGTTAATGAGCCTAATTCAGTGTTCGGTACGCTGATCTCTCTCTCGACTTCTTTCTCAACTTCGCCCTTTTTTTCTTTTTCTTTTTTAAATAGTTTTATGTTACATTTGACAAAACCTGTCAGACCAAATTATTAAATTCTTGGTTAAGTTATTGTTTAACATGATTGTTTCTTATATATTAATAATAATTTGGAGACAAGAAGAAGGTCAGTTTTGTTTATCAGCATCTGCTGCTTAAGAGCTCATATTTTCAAGTATAACCACTAAATAAATCCTGTTGATCTTGTAATAAAGATCAATGCTGTTTTTCAACTTTCACTGCATTTTAATATAGCCTATAAATACTGAATAGTAACATAAAAATATTAATGATCATTAGAAAATTGATCATTAACTCCCGATGATCAATTAAGACAATTTATTCGAATGTCGATCCCTAGTATTCACTGTTATCATAAGGTGCGTTTCCATTACCCCTTGAACTGCTTAAAAACCTAAATATCACAATAAAAAACCAGTAATGGAAACACCTGCATTTCAAAAAACCTCTCAAATATCTCTAAAAAGTTTTTAGGCTCTCATGAGGTGGTTTTTTAGACGTGTCAATATAAAAGTAAATCACAAAAGTATAATGGAAACAGCTTTTTGCATTTACACGTACCTGGACATGATGTAAGGGGTCACGTGACCAGTTCATATCAAATAAAGATGAGTAGATGCAGGAGGAGACGGAAATCCTTTTACAAACAAAGAAAAAACATAACTGCCATCGTTGATAGCAAACAACAGCGAAATGCAAGAGTTTTACAAAGAATTAGAAAACTCCTTCCACCTCTAAGTGGAGACTGGCGGGATGAAATTTTACGAGAACAACGGCTAATGCGCTAAACACCATTCAAAGGAAACACCTGCAAATCGCAATTGCACTTTGTTGAAATTTTAGAAATATTGCTTTTATTTTGCGAATTACTTTAATAGAAACGCAGCTACTGACTATCATGGGCTTCACTTTTTTCTGGACCCTCATGATGTTTCTAAGGTGTGAATGTGGGGGATACCCCTGGATCCTCCTGACTCTCACCATCGATAGAGGTGACCATCATCAACATCGGCCGATGGCTTTCTGAGATATTTATCTGCATAACACCTCTATTAAAACATCAGGAAAACTGTTCAGGTTAAATTCTTTTAGCTTCTACTTTGCTCAGTTTCTCGTCAGACATTACTCATTCCTAGATGAACTGGGCTGCTATTCTCTGGTTCTCACTGAAAGTAATGCCGTTGTCTTCTAGAAGGAGATAACTATTTACATTTTCTACTGTGTTCCAGGCGAATTAACTCTCTCACAGTGAAAAATATCTTGATTTTGAAGGCAGAAAAAAATGGGAATCATCAAGAAAAGGTTTATATCAACCCTTGGATAGAATTTAACCTAACCAAGGTCTATTGGGCTGTGTATAATTTTATACCCAGTAATTCAGACCTGTTTAAAGATGATATAGTCTGTGTCATGATGAAACAAAATATATTCTAAACAGTGGCAACGTATTTGTTGTTTGCAAGTTGGGGAAACCAACAAAGAAGTTGGGTATAAAACTAGGATAACATGACAGATTTTGACATGAGGCTACATGACTGCAGCAAAATCAGGGTCACAGTAGACTATTTACTCCATGTTTTTGGTGGTGAGTACATTAAACAGTCTAATCGAGACTGAAGCAGCTTTGGTTAACAATGAATGTCTGGTCTAACCCTTTCTTTTGTGCAGTGGGTCCTCTAGAGGCTAAACTCTGAAATAACACCTGCAAACTGGAAATAAAGAGGATAGAGTTTATGGTGAAACAGTATTTATGGTAAAGCTAGAAAAAAAACTTGCACTCCATTGGGTTTTACTGTACTTTTTAATTCACCAGAGAAAAGGCAAGGAACGTTTATGTGTACAGCACATTTCATGTACAAGACAATTCAAAGTGCTTTACATAAAACATTTAAATCATCACACATGGTGCAAGAAAGCATAAAAGGTACAAATAGCAAAAATCATAATAAAATCATAACATAAATTAAAATGATTAAAAGCATGAGAACAGAAATGTTTGTAACCTGGATTTTAAAGTGTCTCCATTTGGTGAAAGTTTAATCTCCACTGGCAGTTTGTTCCACTTGTTTGCAGCATAACAGCTAAATGCTGCTTCTCCATGTTTAGTCTGGACTCTGGTCTGGACTAATTGACCAGAGTCTTTGGATCTAAGAGCTCTGCTAGGTTTATATTCTCTGAACATATCACAGATGTATTCTGGACCTAAACCATTCTGGGATTTGTAAACAATCAGAAGGGTTTTAAAATCTATTCTGTGACTGACTGGAAACCAGTGTAAAGACTTTAAAACTGGTGTGATGTGTTTAGATCTCTTAGTCCTGGTTAAAACTCTAGCAGCAGTGTTCTGGATGAGCTGCAGATGTTTAATGCTCTTTTTAGGAAGTCCTGTTAAAAGACCATTACAGTAATCCAGCCTACTGGAGATGAATGCATGGAGGAATTTCTCTTGGTCTTTCTGGGAGACTAAACTTTTAATTCTGTTGATGTTTCTGAGCTGGTAAAAAGCTTCTTAGTGAAGCTTTGATGTGGCTGCTGAAAGTCAGGTCTGAGTCTATCAACACTCCAAGGTTACGAACTTGGTTGGTGATTTTAAGAGCCCGAGTCTCCAGGTGTTTACCAATGCTGACCCTCTTCTCTTTGCTACCAAACAGAATAATCTCAGTTTTATCTTCATTTAGTTTTAGAAAATTCTCTCTCATCCAGGTGTTTATTTGCTCCACACTGACACAGCTGGGCTGCAGTCGTTGGTTATATAGAATGTATTGATTGTAAGGTGCTGTGAAATCTTTATTCCAATTCTTAATCCTCACAACCCAACATTGCTGAGGTGATCTTCTTCGGCTCAGGAGCAATTTTTGCCCTAGCCAATAATTCAACATTACGGAAGTGGTAATAGTCTGAGCCCTTAAATAGTTTAACACCATCTGAATCGCACAGACCAGCATCAATATCGGACAACGGCAAAGTCCGATCTTTCATGATGAACCTGGGCGTGGCAATAAGGTTAATGTCTCTCATTCTGTTTCCTGTTGGAAGAAAAACTTGTCAAGAAATCTGGAAATCACTCATAAGCAAACATCCAACATTCAAAAGCAGGTTTTTATATCTTTTGTTTTTAAGATTAGACTTTAAAAAGGTTACCTTGGATTATATGAACCAAGTGGTCATTAAAACAGTGAAAAGCCGCATCCACAGGTCCCTCAATGCCCAGCTCAGATTTCAAGCTTTGAGGACGGCCGCCAATGAGAGTGAAATTTGAATCTACCAGATAGATGTAAACCTGTTCACCCTGCAAATGTTTGGTAAGAGAGAGGAGATTTAATTTCCTTTTTTCCCATTGAAACTTTAATGAAAAAATTGAGATAATATTTTCTTGTAAGGCGTACCTTAATCAAGTACATCTTGTTGGTGTAGAAGAAAGCAGCATCCACCCTGTCACCTACTTCTTGCCATGCCCTGGTTATAGGTAAGGAGTGGAGGCCATCACGGACGGTATCCAGACGCATGTAGAAACGACCTGTGCAGATCGGACAAGCCCTTAGTAAAAACTTGTAGCAAGCTCAAACAATTTCTCCTACAAAATCCCGTTTTAGTATTTCTTTAACATATTTGCTTTGAAGTTAGATGAGGACGTAAACACTGCTCACACTGTTATCAAAGACCAGAGAAACCTTAGCTTGAGCTAATTTAAGATTAATGTCCTATAAACAAGTCGCTGGTCACTGACAGGTCACTGTTAGCTTAGACACAAGTCCAAGCTAACTTGGACTTGTGTCTTGTGGACCATTGTGTCATTTTGTGCCAGTTTAATCATAAAATACAGCACTCAGGAGTAACAAAATGTAAAAAAAAAGCTTTACAAATTTTAAAACGTTTATCAAAGTACCAACAGAAACTTCAAAATAAAACAGGAAACAACTCAACCACACTAAGGAAGTGACACTTCACTGAATTTCACAACATTAATAATGTCTGTAGATCTGTGTGCCTTGTCGGACTGGCTTGTGGTCTTTTTCAGGCTTTAATTAACAGATGATGGAGGTGGTGGGAAAGTATGAAAGTGAATACAGCACATGGAAAATAAAGATATGAAATCACCAGGTCAGATGTTTATTGCACATACAAACACAGACACCCCCCTGCAGTAATCCCACCCGTTGTGGACGAAGCTTCTTGTGGAGGATGAAATGACCGGACCAGTACAAACGTTTGTCTTGTTCTTGTGGACGAGAACAAGAAGAAACTTCTTGCTTCTTACAGAGTAACAAGCTTTACTCTCTGCTACAAGGAGGACAGACCCCATATAGACTAGATAGATACAAGATAATCTGAACCTGCATGTAGCAGAACATACATAGAATAAAACTTAATGTGATCATGACATTTTCTTTTAACCAGCTTCAGATGAGTTGTAAACTGAAGAACTTCCGACTCATCTGGACGGGATGATGGACCTGCTGCTGCTGCTGGGTCTGAAACTGAGGACCATGTGGTTCATAATGTTCATCTTTGACAACACTGATGCTATAATGTTAAAGTGGTGCTGAAAGGTTAAGTATATATGATTGTTATGCACTAAGCCGTTTGCTAGGATACACCAACAAACACGAGTCATGTTTTGTATTGTCCCTCCTGTCTTACTGTAAACTTGTTCTACTCCGTATCTTATAAGATGCAGGCTGGACAGCTTTCTGATCCATCCGTCCGTCCATCCATTCATTTTCTATGGACCAGTCTCACTGACGTCGCACTGTTTACAGAGTGGCTGATATTTATTACTGCACATTTGAACAAAACATGAAGCCTTAGTTTTAAGATTGCAGGGAGCTTCTGTTGTTTAAACATCAACACAGAAACTTAAGCCAGCAGCAGCAGACGTAAATGACTTTCCTAAAAACCAGCGACAGTCACTGCTGCACATTTTCTCCCCCTGATAGTACCTGCTTGCAGCACCAAGACACAGACATCTGTCTCCGTCCTAGCTGCACCTGTCCTCCTCCACCTCTACTCTTTAGTTCACCTCATCACCTTTGATTCTGTTACGACGGCTTCTTAGACATTTAAGGAGGTTTGTGGTCTTCACACACATCAAACTGCATCGTTTCTGTTTGTGAAGCTGAAATATCTCCATTCATCCCTGCATGTTGGACTGATCACTGAGCGCTTAATGAACCACGCGCTGCCGCGACCCAACGGTGCATCTTGTATCGCATATGCTGGCAGGCGGAAGAGAAAGTAGTTCCTACCTATCCTGAAAGTTTAGTTATATAAATGTTGTAATAGGAGGAATAGATATTTTACTACTGGTTCGTACATCACTACTGTTTTTTCTTCTCAGATACTTAGATCCTTACTTACTTAGATACTTACCCACATATGTATTTATTTATTTTCTTTGTTTCACCGGGACACCGGCCCAAGAGTAATGCTTTGAATCCTCCGGAACCTCCCGATTAGCCGGCATTGCTCTTCATGTATATTTCAGCATGACAAATTTAGCGGGAGAGCATGTGAAGCCACTCAAATCCGTGAGTCTCAACGGTAGCTTAGCTTAATTTAAGATTGATGTCTCATGAACAGGCTACCAACATTAGCTTAGACACAAGTCTAAGCTAACTAATTTTATAAATACTAGCTTGGCTTCATGTCTCATAGAGAGAGGCCACTAACCTTGCTAAGACACCAGTTTGAATTAGTCTTATAGACACTAGCTTTGCTTAACTTGAGACTAATGCCTTAAAGATAGGCCACTGACATAAGCTTAGAGACCAGTGTTTGCTAATAAAATAAAACCTGAATAAAATTTCCTAAATGTGAATCTATATGTTGTTTAAAAAATTGTCAGGTGTCAGTTTCACCACCTCTTCTAGTAGTTACAAGCTTCAAAATTCTAATATATAGATGCAGCTAAATGCTAACTCTAGCCTGCTAACATGTACATGAGGTTTTTGTTAATATACTGATATGAAAGACGTTGTCATCTATTAACTATGACCTGGTATTGTAGAAATGGAAATTTTGCATCACATATTGTACAAGTTTAAGACCTTACTTTCTTTGTCGCAATCCACAGGTTGTGTACCAGGTGGAGTTCTGGTTCCTGGTCTTTCCCTTCCCATTTTGTTCACACACCAACAATGTCCAGTGGAGTCATTGCACTAGCAAGGAAATAAAATATAATGTAGGCCTAGTTAGTAGGACTGCCAATGTAAATATACAATTACTTTAAGTAATAAGTTGGCAAACAATAATTCATTGAAAAAAAATCTCAAGAAATGCTAACCTGCTGTGGTGGATAACCATGAAACACCCCTGCATTAAAATAAAACACAAGCAGATTCTTAAAAATGGGATCTAGAGTAACATTTGGTAAATATTAAATTACATTACAGTAAATGGTAAATGGTCTGTACCAATATATAACGCTAATTGCTCCTGATGGGTCGTGGTCGAGCGCCTTGCATGGCAGCTTCCGCCATCAGTGTGTGAATGTGTGTGTGAATGTGTGTGAATGTGATGTATAATGTAAAGCGCTTTGGGTATCATCCCAGGTACAGTAAAGCGCTATATAAATACGGACCATTTACCATTTTACCATTTTATCCAAAGCACTTTACATATACGTCACATTCACCCATTCACACACACATTCACACACTGATGGCGGAAGCTGCCATGCAAGGCACTAACCACAACCCTCCTCAACATGAGCTCCATGGGCCTGGATCAAACCAGCAACCCTTGGGTTACAGGTAGACCACTCTACCCTCTGAATCATGCCGCCCCCTAATTTAGCAGACACTTTTTTCCAAAGCAAATTACAGTGGTTAGGCAGTAACCAATTACTTTTCCCAGACTTTTGTTGCCCCTCTTTCATTTCTTTAAAGTTGTGTTGCTGCCATCAAATTCAAAATGAGCTCAAATTTCCATGAAAATAGTCAAATGTTTCAGTTTCAACAACTGACATGTTGTTTATGTTTTATTGAGAACCAAATACAGGTTTATGAGATTTACAAATAGATGAATTTTATTTTAAATTTTAACACAATCCCAACTGCTTTGGAATTGGTGTTTTATATACTCGGTGTACAAACAAAGTGAAAGCTTTACCTCCTGAGGTGCAACCGAAACCCATTGGTCCAATTGCTTGTTGTTTTCTCGCACACTGACATTGTGCATCCCTGCCATGGATCTAGTAAAAGACAGTGTAGTTAGAACAACTGCAACTTTAAAGAACAGTTACTAAAAAAGAAAAAGAAAAAGAGTAAAACTGTAAATCAGAGTCTCCCGAACGATGCTAACCTCTGGTGGTATAATCTGTCCACGTTTTTTACACATTGACGAAAAGGTATCGAAGATGTTGTCATCGGCCTCTAGTAGGGGTTTTGGGTGCTCATAGTGACGCTCAACTGGTTAAGAATGGGACATACAGCCAGACAAGAAATATTAGCATTTTTTGTTTAAATATGGCACTAGAATAAGGACATAAATTTTATAACTAATGTCTCCAGTTTTGTGACTTTTGCCTTCATATTTTAAGTGTAAGAACAAGTAAAGGAACAAATCACATGTACAAGTACAGATTACTCTGCAAGTCTGAAAATACAAGTTGGTTTTACATGTACAAAACTATTGTCTCACATTTTACACACCTACTCAAAAACCAGTCGTTCTTGAACAGGTGTGTTCTTGAGAATTAATAGCAAAACAGACGGGACTCATTTGTTTCACAGTTATCAGGTGAAGCAAAGAGATGTAGTGTGTCAGCAGCAGTAAATTAGTTATTCATGCCCTAAAATGATATTTCATTGACCTGGTGACCCCCATCCTGCACACTACAGCTGGACCTAAACCAGCCATGCAATCATTTAAGAGAATTAGGAGTGATCCCCTCTCCTTTTTAGGTTCATAAATAACGTGAAGCTCCACCTGCTTTGCTGCAGTCTGGAGGTGGTGAACCAGCTGGGATTTTGGTTTCTGATATTTGGATTCCTCTCTTGTCCACACACCAGCATTCTCCAGTGGAAGCATGACACTACCACAGTAATAAAAGATCATGTAGTTATAATGACTGCAGATGTGAAATGAAATCACTTAAATTGATCTAATACAGAATAAAGTTAAGAGATGCCAACCTGCTTTGGTTGATACTCTCCATTTTCATCACACTCTGGTACAAAGACTCCAACTGAAGCATCGATGCCTTTCTGGCGGTCTCGGTGGCGCTGACAGAGACGTTGTGGTTCATCTGGTTAAAAAAAAAAGCCAGAAATCTCACGTGACCAAACGTGATCTAACAAAAACGAAGAAGAAACATAGCAACAACCGGAAACACAACACCCAGCGTGGAAGAGGATGAACAGAACGAGGGAATGATGGTGGTCTTCGGACTATTGTTAACAGAAAAAGCCAGAACTGAAACAAACAACTGACTGGAGACGGTGTGAACATGGACTTTATGTCCTTCCTTGTTCCCCAGCCAGCTCGCTCTCTGATTGGCTACGTTCCGTTCCACGTCACCGTCCACACAGTCACAATTCAGGAGTCTTCGGCTTTCCTCACACATATGAAGATATCGGGTCGTAAATATTAAACATATTCAATATTTCTGATTCTCGGCTTTGACCCGTTTTGGAGCCGATTATTGAGACAAATCTGCTCTTAACACACCTCAGACCAAATGATAATTGTACAGGAAAATCTTAAGACTCATGATAATCGAGTGTTTGCCATCCTTGGTCAGGAAGAGGCAAAATCAGGACAAAACCGCCCGATGATCTTTTTGTGTGTATTATACTTAACAGAACTTTGTAGAAATAACACACAGATCAACAGTGACCAACCCTTTTCTCATCTCATCGTTCTCTCAAGTCTTGGCTTTCAGGAGAAAAAATATTGTTATTGAAACAAACACACAACAGAAACTATTTCCATGTTTCCACTTTTTCCTCATTTCCAGTTATTCCTGCTACTATTTACCTGCTATCCTCACTAAACCAACTCCAGCTCAGCTGCTTTGTGGCGCCACCGTGCATCAGAAACGTCTTCTTGGCTTTATTCCAGCCATAGAGGAGCATTATTTTTCTTCTTTTCACACACACATAGAATTTTCTGCTCACTGGTTGATCTTTGGCTGCTCCTGATTGGACGTTATCGTCAATCTAAGCTCTCTGATTGGTGGAAAGTCTGACAGGAAGTGGCTTCATCATCATGTCCAGGTCTAAATAGAGGTCTCTTAGCAGCATAGTAGTGATGGTGATGTTTTTATGATGAAATATGATAAATAATGCTGTTATCATGGATCATTGTGGATTTACCAGATAGAGTTTCTGAATAAAACTACATTTAGTGGCTGGATTGTAAACCTCCTAGATGGGATAGAAATGTCTGGAAAACTTATGTAGATAATCTAAATGGTAAGCTTTCCATCATGGTTCACCCCACAGAGCTACACACTACCGCTCCTGAGACACTGCTGATGATATAAGTGATGGAGTTTTAAGGATTAACATTACCAAAGTGCATTATTAAACAACCTCAACTTACATCTTCCCTTTCAGATGTGACTTGGATCATTAATGTGTCTATATATTGCATGTCAGGAGAAGTTTAAAGCCTCACCTGGTTTGCTGCAGTTTACATCTGGTACACCAGGTGGCGTGTCAGTTCCTGGTATTTTCTGTCCTTTGCTGTCTGCACACCAATGATATCCAGTGGAGCCATGGCGCTAGCATAATAATAAAAGATTGTTCAGGTATGACTGTAAATTTAAATAACAATTATTTCAATCAAGATGATAATACAAAATGAAATTCTCAGTAGATGCTAACCTGGTCTGGCAGATACTGTCCGTTGTCATCACACTGTGGTAAATAAGCTCCCATTAAATGGCCTCTGGCCTCCACACGTTTTTTATGGTGCTCACAGTGGCGCTCCGTTATGTCTAGACACAAATTAGATAAACGTTTGCTCAGTTTTAAAAGAAATAGACAGTAAGGTCTTTTCAGGAGGAATAATTATACAGTTATTGTGTAAATATTCGGGGGGGTGCTGAGATTGAAAAATTTAAGAGAATGTGAGTTTACTTTTCACTTCTAACAATGAAAATTATGTCATAAGTTCACGGCTTTAGTTTCACTTGCTCATTGTGCCAATTAAAGGAAAAGAGGCAGTGGAGCACCATTAGACTATATTCATACTGCAGGTCTTGATGCTCAGTTCCAGTTCTTAGCTGAGCTCCTCTGGTTTTCCACCAGACTCCAGTGTGAACCGTCGTGGCCCTGAAGTGACTCACATGACATCACACACGGAGCGCCGTGGTTACCAAGGTATCGCTGCCTTCCAGTTATCTTCCCAGGTTGTTTTCTGAAGGAATTTTTGCTGGAAATAATGAGATAACCTTGTTTTTTCAAACAGAACTCCCACCTAGCAGAGGACCCTGAGATTCACGATTTATAGACGGATGCATCTAGCACCACCTGTTTTCAATTTTCTTTATTCAATTTCTTTCTAATATGGTTTGTATCCACTAAGTTCCTGGTGTAAACAGCACTAAACAGTTGTTATCGATAATCACCTTGTTGTGATTATGTTGTTTTTCATGTAATGTTGCATCCATACATGTGGTAGATCAATCATTATTAACAAAATTGGCTGGTGTTTTTTTTTGTTTTGTTTTTTTTCTTTTTTTTTTTGCCATATTTTGCTTGACAGATTTGCTCTACCAAGGGAGACATGTTATATACATGGCTGCCCTTGATATTTTTATTATTTTTATGTAATCTTTTTTTTTAGTCTTATATGTCAGTGCCGAACCTGACAGGGAGATAGAGGAAGAGAGAGAGAAAAAAAAAAAAAAAAAAAAAAGGGAGAAAAGGACAGGATTAAAATGTGGAAATAACAGTTGTCTATGCTGCCCAGAACATATCACAAAAAAAAAACAACAACATAAACTACCACAGTACTACATGATACTGAAAGAAAGATAGAATGATGATGATATAAAAAAATTACAATAGTCATCAAACGTACCTGCAGATGAACGTACCAACACACAAACATCAGCTACATCTAGTGAGAAGCGGATGGAGAGACGAGCACGTTTGTGAGCATGCACGTGTTAATATGCATGTGTGACCATGCAACAAGGATGAAATGTGTACCCGCAAGAGGGCCGAGATCACGCCGCACCCCAAAGCATCAGGGGGGGACGGGGGGAGCCCGAGGCCCCAAAGGCCAAGCAGATCCACAGAGTACCAAGCCCGGGACAGCCAAAGCAGACAGAGCAGCAGTGTCTAACATGTAAATAAAATCGGCCTGTGGGGGGGGGGGGTGTCCCTGCGCCCCTGGGCCCGGGCCCTCTGCCCCGTCTGTCCCGGGCGGCCGGTGCCCGGGGGGGTCGGGGACTACTGGCCTCGGCCCGCCGGGGCCGGTGCCCTGTGTCCGCGGGGCGGCTCCTGCTGGGGTCTCCTGCTGCTGCCTTCCTGGGCGGGCGAGTGGTCGTCTCTGTGGACCGGTCGGGATCTGTTGCCTGCGGGGGGGCTGGTGGCCTGGGTCTCGGGACCGCTGGCCTGACTCTGGCCTCTGTTCAAGTGAGGTGGCATCTGCATGATCACTCTGCATGGTCACTCCTTCCTGAACGTCTCCACACAGTCTTTGCGTCGCCGTGTGGCCGAGTTCTCCAACACATCCACACAGGTTTCTCTGCGCGTGTTCTTGAATACAGCAGTTTCACTTATATCTATTATCATATTTTGTTTCTTTTTTTAATTATTTCTGTTCTTATTATTATTATTACTCTTACTCTTATTATTATTATTGTTACTATTATCAACTAGTTGTGTAATGACCTACTGGCTAGGATGATCTTAGCTATATATGTTGTAAGTAGTATGGATTACATGGTCTTCTGTATGATGTTTCAAGTCCCCACCCGCACTCCCCACACCCTTTCTGTCCCTCTCTCTCCCCTCCCTCTTCTCTCTACTTTCTTTTCTCTCTCTCTCTCTCTGTCCCCTCCGGTCGAGTCCAGCATTAAGAGTCTGATTTAATAAAGTTTTTCATGTCATCAAGAGGGACTTTATACATGTAGTATAAATCCCTGCTTGATAGAGTAAAATTGCCCAGCACCAGACAGCAGCCAGACAATCATTCTGTTTGCAACGATGCTGGACAAGACAGGTTAAAAAAAAAAAAAAAAAAAAATCGGGGGGAGAGAGGTCACAAAGGGAGGGGATGGAGGAAGGGCCACCTCGGTGGCTCCTTTCCGCCCACCCACAGCCCATGTGCCCACCCCCCGAGGCCCTAAATGTATATTGATGTCTAGGTTGTGATTAAAATCTAGTGGGGCGGGCAGTCGCAGGGGTCCACCGGGGGATCCCGCAATGGGGACCCCCCAGCCAAACCCACTGCCTCCACCCGCCCCACAGTGCCCTATGTGTAGTGTGTGTGATGTGGGGTGGCGGGGGAGGAGAGGGGCTCGGGGAGGGGCACAACTGGGAGAGAGATCCCCGTCCCAGCCGGGCCCGAGGAGGGGCACAACTGGGAGAGAGATCCCCGTCCCAGGCAGCCAACTCCCCAGCTGGCCGCTGTAGGCGCCCCCGCCTCCCCAAGACCCTGGTGGTTTTATCATCAGTTTAGAAGTCATCGTGCAATCCCAGCAGAAAAAAGTGATGATCTAACACTGTTCTGTCCATTGTTTACATTACATGTTACTGTGTGCCGCCTCCTCTGGTGTAGATTTAGGATGTCTGTCTCAAGTCAATCATGTAAAACTCGGATGAAATGCAACATTCAGACTGCGGTGACTAAAAAATAATGGATATTGATCTGAATTAGTTCCACGTGCATTTAAAAAAATTGGATTTGTGCTGTTCAGATTGTAATGAAAGGATCAGATATGGTCAATGTGGGCAAAAACATGTGATTTAAGTCACTTTTGCCTGCAGTGTGAATTTAGACTCAGGCGAAGGGATCCACCAATTGTGAAATTCTTGAGGGGATACAGATGGTAAAAATGGTAATTTGCCATAAAATTACATGTGTATAAATAAATAAATCACATCAGTTTCAGAGGAAAATCAAAAACATCTAACGAGGACACACCAGATAAATACTGGCCACTGTCTTTGGTTGACTGATCTTATGTTGATTGTTGATGGACCGACTGCAGCCAGCAAGGTAAATATTAGCCAACACACTTTAAACCAACATCTCTGTGCATCCCTAATGCATACCCTCTCATATCCTGTATGCTATTTACTTTATCTCTGTACTTTATACATGTAAAACAGCAAATATTAAATATGCTATTTTCATGTTTTCTCCATGAAATTACCTGCAAAGATGTACGTTGTCTTGTCACCGTCTGTAGTTATGGCACCGAGTTTGACATCACTGCATTTCGGGGGTTTACCATCACCTGCAGGCGGATAGACAACATTGCACGTGTTACTGGTTTTGTGCATAAAATAATCACATTTCCATCAATTTTTGTGTTAAACTCACAAGTATTAGGTATATAATATTAGACATGAGGATGTAAAAGCTAACTTCAAACTAATTCTGCACAGTTATATGATCGTAATCCACGTAGAACCCACCTGCAGCTGAATCCTGCCTGTGAATGATGAAAAGAACAAAAAATGTTAGTTTTCTGGGCTTCTGTATAGCACCACATTATTTTTCAGACGCGGGACTAAAGAAACATGATGATGAAGCAGTCTTTAGTTTGTCTAATTGATCCAACTGGTGAACTTAGTGAACCAGCAAACAGAGTTAAGAAATAAACGTTTGGCCATTTTCACCCAGAACAGAAAACCTAAACCGTTGAGATGAGATGTTAAAAATCGTAGATTTCTTGTCAGTAATATGTTAAAAATGTAAAATAAAGAGGGAAAAAAATCTGTTTATGATTTACTACGTCCTATATTCATACTCAATATTTATATATTATCCTCAGAAAAAACCTGTACACAGTTATGACCTGTTATGGATGAAAATGCTTATAAATAAGTGGAATTCATCGATACTCACAGCGGTCCTGCCCTGGTGAGGGCAAACGCTAAGCACAGAAACAGAGTTTTTGAGACCAGGTCCATGTTTGCTGCTCTGAAGACCCACGCTGGGACACGGTCCTAAAGTGGAGCTTTGCAGGAGCTGAACTTATATTCTAAAATCATTATGTAAGTATTTACGTATGTGTGGGTGGATATGTCAGCAACTGTGTGCACACTTCTCTGACATTTTTGTTTGTTTCTGATGCAATCATTTTCCATCAATCATTGCAGTCTGCTCAACCTTATTTCACTAAAACTGTTATTTCCTTCTGGGATTATTAAAGTAGTTTATCTTTTTATTTTATTTGGTTAATCAGCTTCTCTGTAGGCGGAGCAAGTATGTTTACTCCATTTAAGTTGAAGTTAGCTAACAGCAGAAGCTTCTAGTAAATAATCAATCCGTTTGGTTAATGTTTTACAAACTGTATGTTTTATAATAGCTTTTGGGGCAAAACACGACCTCTGACCGCCTTTTTTTGGATCTGCTCTTGGAAAATAGAGAAAAACTCCAAATGAATTGTAAAGCATGTTGGCATAGTTTTATTTAGCTACTTGAATGATTTTTGTGTGCTATTGATGTCATTGACAAATCATGGAGCATGGAAGTAACACAGAGAGTCTGTGGAACCTGGTTTCTCTGGCTTGGCCCCAGTTTAAGGTAAATCCACACATGATGTTACAAAACCAATACCTCTTTGGGAACACCCAGGGCAGATCTCAATAGTGAGTTTTTTATTGGGTTCTTCTCTTACGTTACATTAATTACAGCAGTAAAAAGTAGTAAGCTGGAGTGGCTGCAGCTGAGAGCCGAGGGAGGAGTTGGGTCGGTCAGTGATTCCTTCGTACTGTGAGTCGAGCCAGGCCAGACTGGGAGCTACCACTGAGTGATTCGTTCATGTTACAAGCATGGGCGGAGCTAAAGGGGAGGCCGGGGTAGCACTGCACCCCCCTGAAATTTTATTGGACCCCCCAAGTGCCACCCCAGATGATTGACATATCACAGCACCGCACGTCTCCGCTCCGCCGAACGGAGCCGGTTGAAATCAGCGACGCCTATTGACTGCTAAGTCCCTCCTGGACAGTAGTTGACGCTATGTATCACAAAGAGTTGTAATCCACCTTTATTAGGAGAAGAAGAAGAATTGCCACCGAAAAAGAGGAAGATTTGAACTAGAGTCGAGGACGGTTATCGGCGAGAAGAAGGATAATAATAATAATAACCTTCTTGGACAGTGAAATCCTCATTCTAAAGTAAGTTTCACAGTGGTGTCCTTTATGTTCACAAATCTCATCTCCTGTGTGCTTAGTATGTACATTTTAACATTTATTTACATCCAATTGAGATTGATTGGTCGAGAAACAAATTCATTGGCATGATCTGTGGACCCCCTGAAATAGCATTGGCCACCCTCTGGCCACCCCAAGGATAAAAGTCTAGCTCCGCCACTGGTTACAAGTCACCGCCGGGATACAGCAAGATACTGTGATTCGTAGCTCACAGGGAGGAAGGAGGTGAGTGACTGATTCGTATGTACTGTTAAATTAAGCGATGCTACGTATTTTGAGTTAGTGAATCTCTTGTGTTAGGAATGGGGCTGGGCTACTGAGCTTTGTACTGTTTTTCCTTCATTCACAGCTCACAGCAGGGAGGGAAAAATGATGGTCTGCCAAGGAAATGTGGAGTAAAATTAAAGGGACAATAAGTAGAAAATAATTTCTCCATCCATCCATCCCTCCATCCATCCATCCATCCCTCCATCCATCCATCCATTTTCGGCCACATATCTGGGGTCGGGTCACAGGGGCAGCTGCCTAAGCAGGGGAACTCAGACTTCCCTCTCACCGGCCACATTTGCCAGCACGTCCATGCGGATCCCGAGGAATTCCAGGCTAGCTAACGGATGTAGTCGTTCCAGTATGTCCTGTGTCTTTCCCGGGACCCCCTACCGGTGGGACGTGCCTGGAGCACCACACCAGGGAGGCGTCCAGGAGGCATCCTGTCCAGATGCCCGAGCCACCTCATCTGGCTCTACTCGGTGTGGAGGAGCAGCAACTCTACTCTGAGCCCCTCCCAGACCACTGAGTTTCTCACCCTATCTCTAAGGAGAGCCCGGCAACCCTGTGGAGAAAACTCATTTCTGCCACTCACGATCACATTCTTTCAGTCACTACCCACAGCACGTGACCATAGGTGAGGGTGGGAACGTAGATTGACCAGTAAATTTAGAGGTTTGCCTTTTGGCTCAGCTCCTTCTTCATCACGACAAACCGATGCAGAGTCCGTGTCACTGCAGACGCTGCACCAATCCGCCTGTCGATCTCCCTCTCCATCCTTCCCTCACTCGTGAACAAGACCCCGAGATACTTGGGGCAAGACCTCATTCCTGACCTGGAGAAAGCACTCCACCCTTTTCCAGCTGAGGACCATGGTCTCTGATTTGAAGGTGTTGATTCTCACCCCAGCTGCTTCACTCTAGACTGCGAATAATCCTAAAGCCTCCAAACCAGATCCCCTCAACCTAGAAATTCTGTGCATAAAAGTTATGAACAGAATCCGTGCCAAAAGGCAGCCTTGGCGGAGTCCAACCCTCACTGGAAAAGAATCTGGTTTATTACAGGCAAACAAGGAGGCCTGGCACTCCACACTCCTGCAGTACCCCCCACTGGGAATCCTCCTGAACCTCCCGATTAGTCACTCAGGTATTGCTCTTAATGTGTATTTTAAACTTGAGAAATTGGAGGTGTGAGAGTGTGTGAAGCCACTCAATTGCATGAGTCTTAAGGCCAATGTGTAACCCCTCTTTTCCACCAGGTGCGCAGTCCGGCTGTGCCACGGTTTTGGCCTTCGTGGTGCGTCAGACCACATCGCGACCATGTTAGGTGCAGAGTGCCTGTGAGTCCAGATAAAAGTGCAAAATAAATTTAAATAAAGAAAATGTTAAAAAAAAAAACAAAAAAAAACGGAGACCCCCTGAACAGTTTAACACGTGATGTTTACTTGGTTAAGCAGTGTAAATCTGCACAGGGGCTTTTATTTTGAAAAATAGTGGAACTAACTTCCTGTTTGCCCCTGAACTGTTGAGTTTGATGTGTTCTGTGTGTCGAACTTTCGAAACATGATGGTTATTATACGAACACGTGTTGTGATTTGTTGGAAGGCACGAGGTAAAGCATCACGGCTGCACGCATTCCAACTCCTGCAGTATTTGCAGCAGTAGTGGGGTAGTTGTAGTGGCGTATCTAGCTGTGGAAAAGGCTGTGGAAAAGGGTTGTCTTTTAGGTTTTTTGCATTTGGCATCCTAATGACTTCAGACAACAAGATTTCTTCCACATAGGGGCAGAACTCTTTCCAACAGGCAGTTAAAATACAAACTCTAAATGGGTGTGCTATGCTCCTGTGCTCGGAGTTAAGTGGCGAGTTTCCATAGGGCAACAGCAACTCTCTTTTCCAGCTGTACAGACGGATGATAAGTTGTATCCATTCGCTCGAGTGCAGGCTTCAGGCGGCCAAAGATGTATTGAAATGTCTCTCTGGACATACAAAAATTCTCTATCTACTGCTCATAATAAAACTGGGAACAACCTTTTTCCACCAGTCATCAGCTTTGCTCCGGACCAGCCGGATGGTGAGAAGTGTTGTTCAATGAGCCGCACCAACGTCTGAAACGCAAACAAAACATGAGTTACAATAGACCTGCCGTTTGAAATATTCACTCATTTTAATATGCTAAACATAGACAGTAGAATACCATCTGAAATGTTTACTCATACGACACCCATACAATCGGTGCATGTTTAATAAGTTAAACTTCTTCATGTTCTGACTCTCTGTGTGCTCTTCCAGCCGCAACGTTAGACATTTGATTTGATTATCCATCGTTAATATTCCCGTCATGCAGAGCATGAACACGGTGGCCATATTAGCTTCTTGGTGGTGGTTTATTCTTTATTTTTCGCGGGTTTTGTTTTGATGTTGTGTGGTACTAAAGTAACACGTCACTGTCGCAGACAGTTGCATCACATCTGTCCCCCTAACTCATGTGCAAATGCAAAATGAAACAGTTCATAGAAATAAAAGAAGGCAGATAGTTCTTAGAACTTCTCTGTCCAAATGCTCCTACAGTATAGTCTCCACACTCCTAAGCGTACAGACCCTGAATAGGGGCACAGCTGTTGTTTATCTCTGTGTGTTTGAACGTTGTGCATTTGTTGGCAGATGAGGAGAGTTTGGGGTAGGGCAAGGCAAATTTATTTGCATAGCACATTTCATGTAGAAGACAATTCAAAGTACTTTACATAAAACATTAAAAGCCTTACAGCGGGGTGCAGAAAGCAGTAACAAGTGCATTAAAAACAAACTTTAAAAGAATTAACAGAAAATAAATAAAAACAGAAAGCAAAAAGCTAAAATAAAGTAGATAAAATGAAGTCAGAAAGCTCCCAGTCAGACAGTTCCCAGTCAGACAGTTCCCAGTCAGACAGTTCCCAGTCAGTCAGACAGTTCCCAGTCAGACAGTTCCCAGTCAGACAGCAGGTTCAATACAAAACATGACTCAGTGACATTTACTGTAGAATAAATTTCAACATAATTTTTTATTAATTTTTACACATTTGTTGGAGCACATTTCCAACAATTACTTATAATAATGTCTTTCTATAAACATGAATAAATATGACTAAAGTCTGACCATTTGAATTTTATTGTGCTGGACTTTTAAAGAAAACCTCCAACTTCATGTAAGAGATCAAAATGACGTCACCTGACTATTTACCACAATTATCTGATATTCTATTAGAAGTATTTTCAAACTTTTTGATTTGATTAGATGATAAATTTTCTATTTGTATGTTTCACTTTTGTTTGAAAACACACGGAAAGGAGGATTTTTTCAGAAAGTCTTTTACAACCATATTATTATTATTATTTATTTATTTATTTATTTTTTATTTTTTTATTTTTTTATTGTTTTATTTTCAGTTGCACTTATTTGGAAGCAGCAGTAACAGTCGGTTCGCAAAGGGAAGCAGATGGAATGTCATGTTTTGCACTGTTCATTTTTATAAACATAGCAGGTCTTTATAATAAAAAATATAATCTGAGTAATGGGGGCCTGGGCCCCTGTAAAGCCTTATGTCTAGCAATGCCCCTGCCCTCACAGTCTCTGCAGGCATAACATATTGATCATGAAAGTCTTTTTTCAGGCTTAACAGACAGATCCCGAATAAACTCAGCTGTCAGCAATAAGAGGCTGATATTTATTTCTGCACATTTAAACAAAATGTGCAGTTTTAAGATTGCAGGGACAAAAACTTAAAACTGGCAGCAGGCAAATGTAAATCACCTTCCTAAAAACTAGTAACATTGCTACACAAAGAGTATCCACCATCTCTACATTTTCTCCCTCTGATAGGACCTGCCTGCAGCACCAAAGGAGTCAGAGTAACGTCCGTCTCCGCCCTAGCAGCACCTCCTCCTCCTCCTCCTCTTTAGTTCGCCTCATCACCTCTGCTTCTGTGTTATGGTAGATTCTCTGATGTTTAATGAAGTTTGCTGGCTTCACACACACATTAAACTGCACATCGTTGCTGTTTGTGAAGCTGAAATATCTCCACTCATCACTGCGTGTCAGACTGATCTGCTGCTGTGACTTTTTTCACACATATCTATGGCAGGCAGAAGAAGAAGTAGTTCCTGCCTATCCTGAAAGTTTAATTATATTATGTTGGTATAGGAGGAATAAATATTTCACAATTGATCTACACATCACTACTATTTATTTTTCTCAGATAATTACTCAGATCATATCATAGGCCTGGTCCTACTTATTTATTTATTTGTTTGTTTGTTTGTTTCACTGGTCCCAAGAGGAATGCGGCCCACTGGGAATCCTCCAGAACCTCCCGATTAGCCTGCATTGCTCTTGATTTGTATTTCAGTGTGAGAAATCAGAGGTTTAGCTTGACAGCATGTAAAGCCGCTCAAATGCATGAGTCTCACAGCTAATGCTTGAGAATTGGCATCCCTGGAAAGTAAACCTGACCCTTATGGTCAGAGGGATCTGGTTGGTTCATAAGGAACCAGAAGATCCTGAATGCATTTTGGTCCTAAACCATTCAGGTCTTTGTAAACTAGCAGGAGGATTTTAAAGTTAATTCTTTGACAGACAGGAAGCCAGTGTAAAGTTTGGAGGACTCGCATTCTGGGATCTACTTTCTTGGTCTTAGTGAGGACTGGGGTTCTAGGATCTACTTTCCTGGTCTTAGTGAGGATTGGAGCAGCAGCATTCTGGACTAACTGCAGGTGTCTGATGGACTTTTTAGGGAGACCTGTGAGGACAGCCTTACAGTAGTCTCGTCTAATAAAGATAAATTCATTGACAAGTTTTTCTAAATCCTGCTGAGTCATCAGTCCTTTAATCTCTGTCTCTTTCTCTGTGTCTTTCTCTTTGCCCCCCTCTCTCTCAGTCTCTTTGTCTTTCCCTCTCTGTTTCTCTCAGTCCCTCTGTCTCTCTCTCTCTCGCTCTCTGTTTCTCTCTTTAGGCTCTTTTCGACTGTAGGAACCTTTTGCAGTTCCTATAACCTTTTCAGGAACCAGGCCGTTTTTTCGCGCATTCCGACATATAGGAACTAGGGACCAAAGCCCCCAGTTCCTATAACCATTTTAGCTCCTGCTCCGAGGCAGGGTCTGAGCGGGGTTCTATAGGAACCCTACTGACGTAGGTGTTTGGTGACTGGTAGCTACGCCTCTTGCCAGATTTCCGCATTTTGTGTCCCTGCCACATTTAAAAAACACGGTTGCACATACGGACAAAAAACAACAACAGAGCAAGCGATAAATGGACCGACGAGGAGGTCGAAGCTCTTCTGACCGTCTACGCCACAGAGGATTTTCAGAGAGGTTTTGAAGGTTCGCAGCGAAATATAAAAATATTCCTGACGATCAGCTCTCAGTCAGAGAACGCGGGATAACGCGAAGCAGCGCACGTAGAAAACTCACACAAGACTACAAATTAAGGACCTCGACAACCGGAGCGGGACGAACCGATAAAACAGTAAATAGGACAGCTTGTACCACCGACATGTTTACTCTGTCAACGCCGCAGCAAATGACTCCTGCGTGCGGCAGGAAAAGCCAGTGTGATACGCAGCATATACACACATGTAAATAGTTATTTTTGCTCTGCTGTATTCACTATAAAAAATAAATGACTTTGTAAAGAGTCTGAAGTTTTCAGTTTGTGTCTGTTAGATGTGCTTTGGCCACATCTATAAAATATTAGCTAATAAAAATATTGAGTAGTTATTAACTTATCACAGCTATGAAATATTAAATAATCCATCTTTGGTCGCTACGTTTTAAGTCTTATCCTGGGTGTAAATTACATTAGTTTAACAACTTTATAATATGCTCCATATCACAGAACGAAGTTTATCATGTTTAACCAAGATCTGACACAAATTACACACCTGTAAACATTTCACCACCTTTTTATATTTTTACCTTCATATACGCTAAATCTGTGTGACTATGTCCTCATAATTCTAAACCATAACTCAGTCACAACCAACCCTCCAGTGACGGATTACTCCTTCACTTTCCTACTGATGATTCCATAAAACACACAAAGCTTAAAGCAGATGATGAGATCTTTATTTTACACATAACACAAAAAAAAAAAAAAAAAATTTAAATGATGCTTTTTCTATGGAACATTTTCTCTTTAAATGTGTACATCATGTATACATGTATGTTCTGTCTGTGGAACTTCCAGAACATGATGCTTATTATGAAGAGGTATGTTGTGATTAGCTGGAAGGCAGGAGGTAAAGCATCCAGGCTGTTCTCCATCTCCTTCAGTATCTGCAGCAGGTGGTTGTGTCCATCCTCTCCAGTGCAGCTTCAGGCGGCCACAGATGTATTGAAATGTCTCCCTGGACAAACAGAAATTCTCTGTCCACTGCTCATCGGTAAAACTGAGAACAACCTTTTCCCACTAGTTATCAGCTTTGCTCCGGACCAGCCGGACGGTGAGGAGGTTCAATGAGCTGCAGCAACGTCTGAAACAGAACACGAGTTACAATAAACCCGCCGTCTGAAATATTTACTTATTGTAATCTGCTCAACACAGACAGTAGGAAACCGTCTGAAATGCTTACTCATAAGACACGTATACAATCGGCGCATGTTTAATAAGTTAAACTTACACGTCGTCTCCTTTGTCTGCGGCGTATCTCCTGGATTCTTCATCTTCTGACTTTCAGGAGCCTTCCAGCCTCGACGTGAGACGCCTGGTTGTATCGTCCATCAGTAACATCTCCATCAAGCAGAGCATGAACACTACGATCTCTTCGTTCTCCATATTAGCTTGCCGTGTTGTTTTGTTTTTAGCGGGTTTTGTTTTGTTGTTATGTGGCGCTAAAGTCACACGCCACTGTCGCAGACGTATGCGTCACATCGGTCCCGCTACCGCCCCCAACTCATGTGCGAATGCAGCATGACACAGTTCCCCTGGAGAAGAGCCGTTCTTAGAACTAGGACAGTTATTAGAACTGCGTTCTTAGAACTTCTCTGTCGGAATGCGCCTATTGTCTCTCCCTGCCTTGCTCCTTTGTCTCTCTTTTTGTCCTTTCTCTTACTCTGTCTCTCCCTCAATGTCTCTCTCTTTATCTGTCTCTACAGGGTCTTGGGTCTGTTGCCGGTGTCCAGCAGACATGCAGTTTTCTCCCTCTTGCCAAAGAAGGGGGACTTGGCTGAAGAACTGGAGGCCGGTGGCCTTGTTACGCTAACCGGCTAAAACATGTGCTGAAGTTCATCATTCACAGAGATCAATCATACTGTGTGCCTGATCGATCCATCATGGACAATTTGTTTCTGATGAGACTTATTGGAAGTATGTAAGATTTATGGTATTTATGTTTGCATACTTTCCTTAGGTCAGGAAAAAGCTTTTGATAGGGTGGATCAAGGTTTAATTATTTCTACCTTACATGCTTTTGGTTTTGGTGTTTGTTTCTCAGGTGAGGCTGCTATATCCAAGGCTGTTTTGGAATACAATAAAATCTTTGTCAGGAGGCAAAAAGGACCACAGCTTCCTGCATGTATTGTCGAGGACTCAGAAAAGGTCACTGATAAAGCCTCGATGCTCAGTTTATTTAATGAACATTTTATTACTTCTGGTTTATTGTTTGACACTGAAGGTAAGGTGCAGTTAAATTATTCAAACTGCTCTGGACATCAGGTAACGGTCCCTAACTTTACATTTTTTACTTCTACTGAGGTGCATAAAGCCCTCAGACTTCTGGATATTAAGAAATCCGCTTGTCCAGACAATTTAGAACCTTACTTTTTAAAAATAGCTGCTGATTTTATTGCTGTACCGATAACTTATCTTTTTAACTTTACTTTGGTTACAAATGAAATTCCTCTTGTTTGAAAATGTGCTTTTGTTCTTCCCTTGTTAAAAGGTGGAGATCCTACACTTTTAAATACTTATAGGCTTATTTCAAAGCTTTCTGTGCTGGCTAACATCCTCGAGTCTCTTGTGGCAGATCAACTTAAAGAATTTCTTGCAAATAACAATATTTTATCTGATTACCAATCTGGTTTTAGAAAGAAAACACAGAACAACAACAGCAGCCTTAAAGGTTAACAGTGATTTTACTGATATTTTGGATGATATAGAACACTGTGCAGCTCTTTTTATTGACCTGTCAAAAGTCATTTTGATAGATAGACTGTGCAGTATTGGTTTGTCTGACCAATTTATCAGTTGGTTTAACAACTGTTTAACAAACAGATCGCAATGTGTTCAGGATTGGGCTTGGCGTGTGTGTGTATACGTGTGTGTGTGTGACTGTGTGAAAGATTTCATTGAGTGTTTTTATTCTTATGTTTTTAATCACGTAAAGAACTTTGTGTTGCCTATGGCATGAAAAGCGCTTTATAAATAAAGTTTGATTTGATTTGATTTGATGAAGGCAGTGTCAAAAATTTGTCATTAAAAAGAACGGCTCACAAATGAACGGCTCACAGCTGTGAATCGGTTCCCATCATTCATTTTAAAGAGTCGTTCAAAAGAATTGATTCGTTCATGAACGTCACATCTCTAAAATCAACCATAAAGAGTCTTTAAAAATAGAAGTATCCAACCAAATCTACCACAAAATAAATCCCAGTGATTAATGAGTATCCAGGAACCGTTGCTCATAAATTTCTTGAGTAGAAAAATAAGAATACTGGCAGAAAAATGCAGGTCGAGGGGAGAGCGAAGCAGCAAAGTGTCAGCAAGGGACAGAAGCAGGAAACAGGGAGTGCATAACAGCAAACCTTGCGGTGAGACAATTTAGCTTTTAGGCATTTTAGGAAACACAAGTTGTTGAGTGTGTCTCAAACCCCGCACTTACATGAGTGCACTGGAAGGTAGTGCGTAGTGCGCACTAAGCACTACCTTCTGTAGTGACACTATCGTGGGTAAGTCCTGATCCAAATTGAGCACTAACGTTTTGCACTTACCGGTAGTGACGTACCAGCTTAGCAGCGCCACTCTGTTAATATACCATTTTTTTTCTTCCAAAATCCAAAATCACGTCTACATACGTGTTTGCATGTCATACTTTTATGCTAAAACAGCTTTAAAAATAAGCAAAGATATCTTAACTGAATTAAAGTACTTTACATTATACATCTGTTTTCATTAGTGTTTACACTGATACCGTTCACGTCTGGCAACAGGAAACCGATTATACTAAAAACCATCATTTAAAATATGAAATGCAGTAATGAAGACGCTAAAACAGGGATGCAGAAAACATTTTATTTAAACTTTTTATTAAATCATTTCTCTCTTGCCGCCTCCTCCTCTCCACAGCAGCGTCCAAGCTCGCAGGTGGTAAATGCCTCAGTGCCACTGCTGGCTCGGTAGTTTGATGCCACAGTGACCTACGGTGAACACAGAATGGCAGTTTATATAAAAGCAAACATTATTATATACTTTATGGGTACTTTGTACATCACTTTAGATAAGCGTCTGCAATCAGCGACGGCTTCGTCAGCGGTACCATCGAAACGGGCGGGTTCTCTAACCAGCGGTGTTTCCTAATCAGTTTTCAGATTAAGGACCATTTCGTTTACGCCAGAGACCCCGCAGTGCTTAATCTGGAGGTTCAGCAATCATGAATAAACATACGGAACCTATAGCATTAATCATTTTTAACACTTACAGCCCATCTACATCCGCGAAATCGGCTATAAAACTGCTAAAATTTACGTGGCTAACTTTACTGCAGCCTCCAACAAATGATCAGATCCATAACTGTCATCAGAGATAGAAGAGATAAGAAGCATGCTGCAGTTTATATTAGAATTATGATCAAATATCTTCATACTTACAACAGTAGAAAACAGCCTCCGCCTGCATCCGGACCGCTGAGTTGGTGGCTGCAAGCTCTGAAAAACTGGTTGAAAGTCCCTCCCCTTCCGCTACGTCAGCAAGATGGCGTCCGTTTAGTGCGTGTAGTGCATGGATGTATTATAAGAACTGAGTAGGGTCTGTCTGCGGCTTGCAAGACAGAGGTGTGTCGAATAGTGGGCGTGTCGTTTAGTGACATCACTACTCGACACGCCCACTAAATAGAGGGAAATCACGTTAAACCACGCGAGATGTAAAATGCGCCAAAGCTACAAAAAAAAAAATAAACAGGAAGTTAACTAACCTTGAACGTTGGTTCCGGCACCCGCCAAAAAACAAGAAAAAAATAAGAAGAATGAAGGACCGTATGCAGACTGTAAGTGTCAGTGTATTATATTTATATTGTCGTAGCAAGTAATATTTATCTACATTATAAAATATAAGTGGATAAAGAGAACGAGAACGAGTTTCAAAAGTTTCAGAGGGAGTGAACGTTATTAGCCATATTGATAAGCAACATAACGTTACATCATATTCGTTTTATTCTACTTAAAAGGGAATAATTTCTAGCATTATACCGGTAAATTTGATTATTATTACTATCACCTAGATGGTGACATGAACTGGCCATATCAGTTAATTGACAGCTTGTCCGCAGGCATTTCTGATTTACCATTAGTTTTGCTAAAGTTGTTTCTACAGTCAAACACTACTTGCTATAGCCATAAAAGTTACTGTTTCTCAATCAATAAATGCACATTACCCTGAACAAATGAACTGGCCTCAGACTCTGCTTACTAAACAACATGTACAAAGAAGTGCAGAGAAAGCAATTTGTATGGGTTTCTTCTGAGAGTGTGCCATCAACATGTTTTTTGGTCGGAGTAACAGAAATGATTTGACCATAGTTAATGGATCCTGAGGTTACATGACCTTTGTGTTTTTGATGGAGTTGTGTGCTCAAATTTATGTTTATGTTTGCTTTCAGCTCCACCCTACTATTGTCATTGGGGGTAAACCTCCAGTGATTTGTGAAAATGAAAAGTACCAATGTGCAGTTTGTCAAAAACATGGTGAATATGCAAATATTTTTGCACATGTGCAAACTCATGAAAGGGCAGCTGTCCATCATGGAGGTATGTTTAAATTTCAAATCCAGAGAGTTCCATGCATGTGTTTGCAGTGTTGTAAATATGTACTTTATACCAATGGTGGCATACCAATGGTGGCATATATGTTGTATTAGTGAACATATACTGTATAAGAATTTCATGCACAAATGGTTTTTAAATGCAATTTGTATTTGTTTGCAGGTTATAAAATATTCAGGTGCCTGCGTGGCTGTGTTAAAACGCAAACAATTGCAGACCACTGCTATGCCAAAAAAACTAAGTTGGTAAGTGACTGACATGATCATTACACATTCCATACAGAGTGCATACATTATATCAATGTTGATATTAATAATATTTTTATCGTTTAGAAAAGTGAATCTGAGGAAAATCCTGAGCTGCTGGAGGTTAGCGAGAAGCCACTTATTATTGACGTAAAGTTTTTAGGATTATTAGTGAGAAATGTATTTTTAAATTTCAGGAAGCGGTAAAAGAAGCACAGCGGGTGCGGCAACTTCAGTGTGCTGAGCTGATCAACTGCATGAAGGGCAGCACTTCAATAAGGAAACACCTTGAGGTAAGTATATCAGCATGAAGAGATAATTGCCATATGAGTAGTTACATTTCAAAGTGAAAGTCTTTCTCAATAGAAAAGGAAATTTGAATATTTTGGTCATACTATCAATGTTGACCATCACCATCCTTTAATCATCCTTTGCTATTTGTTTCTAGGCTATCATAACTGGGGATCTTGTCTCAGCATGGGAACACAGGAAGGAGAGGCCAACCCTTTACTTTGAGGATGATCAACTTGATGAGGCTGTCTCATTTTTGTTTGGGATCATCAGGGAGACACCAAGAACAAGACGGCTAGAAGACTGGGTTGACTTCACCATCAATGTGCTCTTACCGGAAGTATGACAAGATTTTTTTGTTTACATAAAATCTTTAATATTGGCACTGTGTTTAATATAGTACATAATGGCTTTTCACACCACATGACTTCTAGTTGAAAGAACGTTGAAATGGAACAATACAGATGTGTAATGTTAAAATTCTTAGAACTAATGCTAATGAGCTAAACTAATGTCAATCATATCTAGGTGACAGTTCACACCCTGGCTATAAAATATGACATGCCAATGCAAGAGGCTATTGTCAGATACAAAAAAGGGATACAGTATGAACCATGGTAAGTTTATTATGTAACGAATTGATGATAGACATATTTCAATAAGTATTGCAACATCTAATTGAAAAACTTAATATTTGTTCTTTTTTGACAGTGAATTGAAAATGATTGAGAAAGCGTTAGTGAAGAACTTACCTGAGGACGCAGCAGTGAAGCTCAGAGCTTTCAAAAAGAGAATGGAAAGAGCCCTTTCCCTCAGAGGAGAGGGCTGGCTCTAATACAGTTGTGTGAAAAAGTATTCCGGATTTCTTATTCTTTTGCATGTTTGTACGGTAATGGGACATGTATCTTCCCAAAATTTTAACTTTTGTCTCTTTTGTCCACAGAATATTCTCCCAAAATGTCTTGGAGATCATCTAGATGTTTTTTGGAAAAACTGACTTGACTTTTTATGTTCTTTATGCTCAGTAGTGGTTTTCGCCTTGGAACTCTGACATGGAGGCCATTGTCGCCCCTTGTCTATCTTATTGTAAAGTCATGAACATTGACCTTAACTGAGTCCAGTGAGTTCTGCAGGTCTTTGGGTGTTGTTCTGGGGGCTTTTGTGACCTCTCGGATGAGTTTTAGTTGTGCTTTTTGGGTCATTTTGGTCGGCGGGCCTCTCCCACTATTACTTTACATTGTCAGGCAGGTTCTATTTTAGTGATTTCTTGTTGAGAATTTGTCAATAACAAAGACCTTCATTTAAAAACTGCATTTTGTGTTTACTTATATTGTCTTTGTCTAATGTTTACAGTTTTATGGTGATCTGAAACACTTTAGTGGGACAAACATGCAAAAGATAAAGAAATCAATATTTTATTATATATTTTGTTTTGTTAGACCATATTCTTTCTACATTTCACAGAGCCATTCACATGAATACATAAAAAAAAAACATGTACATAAAGTAACAGATTACAAATTAATGTTATAAGATCTCCTGCTTCACTACAAACACATTTTACAGTTCATAAGCATTAGAAATGAATTGATGCTTGTCACGAAAAGGCCAAGACCTTGGAAGGAGATGCTCACATCAGAATTCCAAATAAAGACCAAGAGGTGTTACAGGTTAGAGAGAGAACCAGCAACTGAGCTCCACTGGAGAGGCCCACAGCTTTCCAGAGCCCAGGTTTAGCTGATGCTGCCGACGAGCCTGTTGATGTCAAGAGAGAAAGCATGGGAGCCATTAAGGATTAATAAAATTACTGCCATTAGACATTCTTTTACTTTTTTAATTTACTACTTTCACATTCATAATATTACAACATAGGCCCCCCTTTTCAAATAAATCTGCAAATTATGCTCTTACACACAAGTGCTGACCTTATCTATTTATTATTGTTTAGCTCATTAGTTATTGTCCTGATTGTTTTTTCCTGAGAGTCAAAGAAAACTTTCCTTATTGATCCCTATTGATTAATGGAAAATACATTTTTCTGAGTATGAAGTAATGCCAGCTTTTGTAGGATAATTTGCGACTTTAATATTAATTAAGTCCTGCAGCAGGGCGACCAGTGAAACACACTGTGGAGCTCGGATGGTCCGTGCGCGCTCCCACTGGTCCGTACGTGGTCAGCGTGCACTGGTCGTACGTTTTTGAATAGATTCATTAGGGCAAATATGAATTTTGAGCAGCTATAATAACGTTCAAACTGTATTAGTAGTTAATTGGGCTCATATCCCTTTAAGAACCGTGGTCGTGTCATGTAGTGGGCGTGTCGATTAGTGACGTCACTGCTCGACACGCCTACTATACGCCACGCCTGTAGTGGGCGTGTCGAGTAGTGACGTCACTGCTCGACACGCCTACTATACGCCACGCCTCTGTCTTGCAGGCCGCAGACGGATACACTTGTAAGAACTGGATAACGGACTGAACAATGGCGGCACGCCGATTTTTCCCAGTGGCCACTCGTGGTACTGCAACAAAAAATCCCATGGGGCCCAAAAAGCATTTTTCCCATAGGCCACAATGGTAAAAGACACGGCTGTAAAACTGTTGACAGGACGTCTTCAGCTTTAAACACAGCTAATTACTAATCTTTCTATTCAATATTTTTAATTCATGGACATTTAATCCGTCAATTATTTTTCAAAAGGCCATAAAAGCCACAGAAAAGTCTCTATTTCTCCGGTGACGTCACGGCTGTGCACATGCACTGCCGAAGCGCGGTCATGCTGTGTCGGGAGCGAGGAGGACGGCTGTTGACTTCAATATGATGGGAAAGCTGTTCGTAAAAGTTAAGTTAAAGTTAAGTTTCTTTTTTCTGATATCGAGTAACTTAATACATTTGTATTCTTAATGTTTGATATTACATGCATGATAGTTCCTGTTTTTAAACGTATTGTGACCTAAATCCTAATTAGCTCTAGGTTGTAGTTACGACCACCTGTTTAAACCACCTGATAGTGCGTTTTACTGGTTTATTTTATGTAAAGAGAGATTCAGCCCATGAATAGATCGGGGAAAGTGAGGGTGGCTTTTTTTTTTATTTGTTAATTTCTTATATTTTGGTTCACATTAGTTCACTTTTTGTTAAGTAGTTTAATCACACTGTTCACCCAGAGGGCAATAGAATTTTTTTTAATTAAAATATTTTGTCTTATGAGCTGCTATTCTATTTTCGTTAGTTCAAATAAAATATGAATAACAGTCTTGACGCATCGCTGTCAGTGATATTTTGTTATACATATACAGTTAAATATTTTGGGAGTGTTGAGCCATTTCATGACAGCGACACAATGTCGCCAAGTTAGGTAAAATAGCCTACAAAACCATTTTCAATCCCTAACGGAAATCACGATACATAAAATACATAACTACATAATAAATATAGAATGGTGATAACCCAAGTGGCCTAGTTTTCCTTAACATAGTCCTCAGTTTAAACAAAGTTTTTTTATCTTTGTCAATTAAAAAACTGCAGCATTTAACAAAGTGGAATCCGGCAAAACACAAGAAAGGAACATTTTAAGAGACGCAATTGATAATCTTGGTGTCATCCAGGGAATAGCAGAAAAATAAAGAGAATATGCATGGGTAGCACAATGAAATAATGCATTAACAAGGACTTCTAACATTTATTACAAAAGACGTGCCTGAAATTATTCATGAATAAAGGTAGGAATTGTAAGTCATCGTGAAAATTTGACACGGGATTATACAAATATACAATATAGACTGACTTATATTGGGCTATTACGAATCCCATATAGAAATTCATCAGATTAAAACAAACCATCATTTTAACAATTACTACACAACTTTTTCCACGTATATTATATCATTACTTTACATCGAGGTCCGATCGTGTGCCGTAGAAAATCATCATCTGAGTTTGTACAGCTCTCATACTGCAGATTAATGTCGTCCCTAGGCTAAAACATTCGGGGCTAAAGCCACGGATGTTTTTTAATTAGCCCCGGATATAATATTTTATTTATTTATTTTTTATTTATATAATTATTTATTTTTTGATGACATCTTCAAAGTTCAAACAAATCTCATACTGAATGCTTCAATAAAACAGTGTTTTTGGACATGTTTTATTATTACTATTGTCATTATTTATTTATTCTATTTCATTTTTTTTGTTTTGTAAGCTGCGACTTTGGCTTTGGCACGCAAGTGGTTAACATGCTTCCAGGTTGCACGTAACGTCATTCATGGCGTCAGGCAAGCACCGGGCGCACAGAGGCAGCCAGGCAGGACGATGTCACAGAAAAAAATATCCCAGTTCTTTACCCCAAAGGTTGCAAGCAGTCAAAGAGGTAATGGGAATAGAAATGACTTTGTAAACCTGTGTAATTTCGCGGGGGGGTGGGGTGGGGTAACCCTAGCTAGCTAGCTAGCTAGCAGCTAGTTGATATTACATGGGACAAAATGATCTGATATTAGCTTCGGTCTGTAAATACAGAGGACTTTGAGGACTTTGTATGTACCTAAAAGTAGGTAAAAGTAGTAAAAGCTTGGGCTTCTTCTAGACTAGGAAAGTAGTTAAAGTTCAAGTTGGGCTATAACGTTGACCATTATGTTTATTTTCTTTTTCATGCATGGTAGCAGCTACTGTAGCTGGCAGACAGGAATCCTGCACAGCCTGCCTCCTTTACTGTAGCTGTTTAATGTTTAATTGATTAAGATCCCCATTAGCTTTTGCAAAGCAGCTGCTGTTCTTCCTGGGGTCTTGTCTTCAGATTTTCAGAAGTGACAATATATAAAATTCGCACCAAACACATCTTAATACATACAGTAAATGAGCAGAAACTCATACAGAGCATACAACACATACAAAATATAATTATGATACTAAATCGTTCATACCATAACAGACTAGCCTATTTTGTATTAACTGGTAACAATGAAATACCTTAATCAATTGAATCCAGATAAACAGATACCTGTAGGGTATGTGGAGCATGTCTCTACATCGGAAAATTTCAGACCGCGCTTCGCACGCTCATCTGATTTTCTCTTCTGGGCTAAGCCCCAGATGTGTCAAAATCCTGGAGACGCCCCTGCTGTAGATTAATGTCGTGACCGCGCGTCGCTGGATCAGGTCACTGGGCTGCGCATTGCTCGTTCACAGTGACGTGAAGCATGATGGGAGGTGACACTACTGCGCATGCTCTATGGGCCCAATATGCGGAAGTAACCCGGAAGCCTGAGAACTTTTTCGGCGTATGCGCTGGGTGAGCAACTTCCATAGAAATGAATGGGCCGCCATTTTCAGTCCGTTATCCAGTTCTTATAATACATCCATGGTGTAGTGTCCATCGTTTCGCTCTAGATTTTTGGCCGAGTTTAGAGCAGCATCCGGGTACTTTCAGTGCACTGAGTTTTTACTGAAATTTCTGTGTCAGCGCACTAAGCACTTAAATGTAGTGTTCGAAGTATAGAAGTGCACGGTTTGGGACACACCCGTTGTTTTTCCATCAATTACAACGATTAGCTTGATGTATTTCTAAGTGCAGTTATAGCATTTGCACAATAGTTGTCATGGTTTATGGGTTTTTGTCTGGGTTTTATTTCTGTTGCTTAGTTTCTGTGTCTTTGAGTTCTGTGTTTCGGTCTTTCCTTATTTTGTCGAGCCCCATCCTTGTATTTTCTGGTCTCTTTACTTCCTGTCCAGTACACACCTGGTATTACTTTGCTGATTGCTCCACCTGCTCCTCGTTTAGTTAATTCTACCCCTCAGTGTTTAAATATCCGTTGGTCTGTTTTGTTATCTGTCAGGATGAGCTGCATTTCCATTACTTCTAGATTTGCACAAAACCTAAATATAGCAATAAAAACACTGGTAACGGAAAGAACTAAATTTTTAAAAAATATCTCAAATATCACTAAAATGTTTTTATGCTCTCATGAGGTAGTTTTTCAGACGTGTTGATGTAGAAGTATATTTTAGAAGTGTAATGGAAACACTAGGGGTCTTGTGGCCAGTTAATTTCAAGTAAAGATATTTAATTCCCAGCAAAACATAAACATATCAGATGTTGTAACTGAGGCATTTTACCATAGAAATCATAGAAAATGTTCATTCTATTTCTTATAGATGATATTATTAAAACTGTATGCATTTTATTTATGTTTTGTTAAAGCTAAAGGCTATAATTTCTTGTACAGAAAACCAGTCTTAGTGATAGCTGGTAGCACAATTTAGAGTGTAAAAAATGCTATTTTCATATAGAACTAAAAAAGTAAATTTGTTGCACTGGATTCATCATTAAATCAATTATTTCAGGATTACTGGTAATATTTGTAGAGATTAAAATAAGATCATCAGACATTACTCATTTATTTATATATATATATACCATTTTAATGGTAAAAAAAATCATTAATGTATTAATAATTCATTTAATATTTATTTCTTTCGTAAGTGACCATGGTATAAGCGGGATAACGCCCTTCGAGGTGTCCATGATCAGAAACAATGGACTTCCACTTCGCGTCGGATGGGTAATACCTCCAGGTTGTCCCTTTTTTCTGATAATGGACACCTCATCAGGTATTATCCCTTACTTATAGAATTACTTTACTCATTCCTAGATTAACTGACCTATTCTCTGCTTTTCTTGTAGGAGGACACAACCACTTACATTTTGTACTGTGTTCTAGGTGAATTTACGCTAACACAATAACACGTCTTCATTCTGTAATAATCTCACATGTCAGCTTTCCTTTGAAACCAACATAACACGTACAGCCCTTGTAGTTGTTAGATATAGTTAATTATGGGTATGTCATTTCAGACAGAAGGCAGAAAAATAGGCCTTAATATCAACCCTAGGATAGCATTTTAGCTAACCAAAGTGGCAGATTTGGAATAATGCTATATGACTACAGCAAAATCAAGGTCACTGCAGTCTATTTACTCAATATTTGAGGTGGTGATTACGTAAACAGTCTTTATCAAGACTGAAGCCGTTTGTTAACAATGAATTTCTGCTATAACACTTTGTTTTGTGTAGTGGGCCCTCTAGTGGTTAAACTCTAACATAACGCCTGCAAACTTGACATAAAAGGAAAAGAGTTTATGGTGAAACAGTGTTTATAAGCCAAAAAAAAGACTCGCACTCAATTGGGTTTTACTTTACTTTTTTTAATTCACTAGACAAAAGTCAAATTTGTCTGTATGAAAGGATGTTTTTTTTTAAACATAAGTTTAAACAGCTTCACCCCATTTTTCATTGTCATAAAGAATGTTTTGATTGTAAAGGGCCGTGAAATCTTTATTTCAATTCTTAATCCTCACAACCCAACAATGCTGAGGTGATCTTCTTCGGCTCAGGAACAATCCTGCCCATAGCCAGTATCATAGGGCTTTCATAGTGGTAATATTCTGAGCCCTTAAATAGTTTAATACCATCTGGACCGCACAGACCAGCATCAATATCAGACAAGGGCAATGGAAACTCTCGGATAACGGCCCACTCCGTGGCAGAAAGGTCAACATCTTTCATTCTGTTTCCTGTTGGAAGAAAAATCAATCAAGAAATCTGGAAAACAGTCATAAGCAAACAATATCCAACATTCAGGACCAGTTTTTTTATAAAAAAAATAAAAAGACAAGACTTTAAAATGGTTACCTTGGATTATATGGACTATGTGTTCATCTGGACACACAAAAGCTGCATCCACAGGTCCCTCAATGCCCATCTCATGTAAGTATTTAGGAAAGTCGCCAATGCGGGTGATGTTGGAACCTACCAGATAGGTGTAAATCCGACCACCCTGCAAATGTTTGGTAAGGGAGAGGAGATTTAATTTCCTTTGTTTCCCATTGAAACTTTAATGAAAAAATTGAGATAACATTTTCATATGAGGTGTACCTCAATCAAGTACATCTTGTCACTGTAGGAGAAAACAGCTTCCACCCTGTCGCCTACTTCTTGCCATGCCCTGGTTATAGGTAAGGAGTGGAGGCCATCAGGGATGGTATCCAGACGCATGTAGACACGACCTGTGCAGATCAGACAAACCCTTAAACCACTTCTCCTCCTACAGAAACACATCTTGGTATTTCTTTAACATTTATGGTTTATATTTAGATGAGGAAGTTAAGACTGCTCAGGCTGCTATTAAAAAGACTGTCTTATAGAGAGAAGCCAGCAACGTTGCATAGATACTAATCTAAGCTAATTATCTTATAGATGCTAGCTTTGCTTAAAGGGGCCCTATTATGCTATTTGGACTTTTCTGAGCTTTCTCATTGGGCAATGAGTTTTTTTATCACATAAATGCATGTTTGAGTTTTCCAGTGTGTCTCTACATTCGGTGTCCACGGCACTGAAAAGAATCGGTTTTAGAGAGTTTTTTCTACTTGGATATTTCACCAACGTCTCGGGGTGGGGGGCAGACTCAGTTATTAGTCATCTTTTACAGATTGTGCATGTTTATGGGAAGAAAGGCACACCCACTAGAGGTGGGATTTATGGCTGTTTGAGGAGCCATTCAAAAGACTGGCTCGTTCTCACAATAGCTTACAAAATTTCACAATATATAAGAATGACAAACAATCAAAATATGTTTCTATAGAAAATCTACTATACAAGATTTTAGAAATTATAGGAAAAATTTAGATTACAAAAAAAGGATAAATCTGAGCAGTCCATGCACATTAAAAGGAAATGTTTTGTATAGAACTCACAGTAATTGTATCCAAACAATACTCTCTGCCCATAGATGCTTCACATGAATGGAGCGTGTTGAACATCAGACTTCTATGATGTCACAAATGTGATGAAGGCAGTGTGGAAAATTTGTATATAAAAAGAATGGCTTGCAAATGAACGGCTCACAGCTGTGACTCGGTTCCCATTGTTCATTTAAAAGAGCCATTCAAAAGAATCGATTTGTTCATGAACATCACATCTCTAACACCCACCTTCACTGCATCATAAGGCAAAAGACACCGTGGTGGACACAGCGTTTTCAATGCAAACATCTCAGACAAGAAATGCTGCTTCGGCTGTGAGGGAAAGCTACATTTATTCAAATTTCCGAAGAAAACAACGGCTAGACAACAATGGATGGAGTTTGTTTTTGGGAGCCAGCCACAGAGTTGCACCAACGTTTCTATCTGGGACCGGCACTGCTAGATGAATGAGGGCCGGTAAAATGAAGGATTTGCGATCAGGCTATTGGAAGGTCTTTTCCTACAATCAAGGACCGTGTTTCCGGTCCTGAGCAATAAGCTATAACCAAATAAGTTGTCTGTTTTGTTTTGATAGTTAGTGTGTGAGCAACAGTCAGACTAAAGGAATAAACCCACACTTACTTTACCTGATCGCTACCAGCAGGTAACACACATGTAATGATGACCAGAAAGTTAGCGATCAACACAAACAAAGTGCTAGAAATGTAACAACCAGGCTAAAACTATCTAGCTGATTAGCCATGTGGAACAATGGATGTATATGAGGAAGCCAGAAAAGTAGCAATCACCACCATCAGTTCTAATGGCTTCCAATGTTTCTATGGCGAAAATAGTGCGCGCTTTCCTAATACTCCTGGCAGTTGACCAATCACAGGCTGCCCGCATCAGGTGGAGGCGGGGCTTGGGGCGAAAGAGGCTCATTCTGCTTGTTTCTGCCAGAGGCTGATCTGAGGGCCTATGGAGAGGATCTATATACAATAAATAAAGGGGAATGTGAAAAATAATGGATTAAATCCTGCCCTTGCAAATTCACATTTTAAAATAAATTAGCCTGAAATTAGCATAACTGAGCCCCTTTAACTTGAGACTAATGTTTTATAGATAGACCACCAACATTAGCCAAGAGACCAGTGTAAGCTAATTATCAGCCTTAAATTGATCTCTATTAAGGGTTATACCTGAATAAAAATCATGACTAAGAACTCGAAATACAGGGGGATCACACTCCTCAGCCTCCCTGGTAAGGTCTATTCAGGGGTGCTGGAGAGGAGGGTCCGTCGGATAGTCGAACCTCTGATTGAGGAGGAGCAGTGTGGCTTTCGTCTCTGTTGTGGAACAGTGGATCAGCTCTACATCCTCTTTAGGGTCTTTGAGGGGGCATGGCAGTTTGCTCAACCAATCTACATGTACTTTGTGGACTTGGAAAAGGCATTCGACCGTCCCCCCCGGGGACTCCTGTGGGGGGGTACTCCGGGAGTATGGAGTGCCAGACCCGCTTGTACGAGCTGTCCGGTCCCTGTACAGCTGGTGTCAGAGCTTGGTTCTTGGTTCGCATTGCAGGCAGTAAATCAGAATCGTTTCCAGTGCAGTTTGGACTTTGGACTTTTGGACCCTTTGTCACCAATTCTGTTCATAACCTTTATGGACAGAATTTCTAGATGCAGCCGAGGTGTTGAGGGGATCCGGTTTGGTGGCCACAGGATTGGGTCTCTGCTCTTTGCGGATGATGTGGTTCTGTTGGCTTCATCGGGCCGTGATCTTCAGCTCTCATTGGAGCAATTTGCAGCCGAGTGTGAAGCAGCTGGGATGAGAATTAGCACCAAATCCAAGACCATGGTCTTCAGCCGGAAAAGGGTGGAGTACTCTCTCCAGGTCTGCAATAGAGTCCTGCCCCAAGTGGAGGAGTTCACGTATCTCGGGGTTTAGTTCACGAATGAGGGCAGGATGGAGCGGGAGATCGACAGGCGTACCGGTGCAGTGTCTGCAGTGATGCAGACTCTGCATTGGTCTGAAGAGGGAGCTGAACCAAAAGGAAAAGCTCTCTATTTACCGATCGATCTACGTTCCCACCCTCACCTATGGTCACGAGCTGTGGGTAGTGACCGAAAGAACAAGATCGCGAATTGGCTGGCCTGGGAGCGCCTAGGGATCCCTCCGGATGAGCTGGCGAATGTGGCTGGGGAGAGGGAAGTCTGGGTTTCCCTCCTTAGGCAGCTGCCCCCGCGACCCGACTCCGGATAAGCGGTAGAAAATGGATGGATGGATGGACTAAGAACTTTGCTTAAAAATTTGACAAGTGTCAGTTTCACCACTTTTTCTAGCAGTTATATGAAGCTTCAAAATTCTAATATATTGATGTGGCTAAATGCTAACACTAGCCTGCTAACATGCAGATGAGGTTTATGCTAATAGGCTGGTATGAAAGACGTTGCCATCTATTAACAATGACCTGGTATTGTGGAAATTGAAATTTTGCATCACATATTGTACAAGTTTAAGGCCTTACTTGCTTTGACGCAATCCACCGATTGTGTCCCAGGTGGAGTTCTGGTTCCTGGTCTTTCCTGTCCCATTTTGTCCACACACCAACAATGTCCAGTGGAGCCATGGCACTAGCAAGAAAATAAAATATCATGTAGGCCTAGTTAGTATGGCTGCCAATGTAAATATGCAATTACTTTAAGTAATATTTTCACAAACAATAGAATTTATTAAAAAAAAAAATCTCAAGCGATGCTAACCTGCTGTGGTTGATAATGTCCATTTTCATCACATTGCGGTAAAAAGGCTCCAATTAAAACACCTTTGGCCTGGATGCTGTTTCTGTGGCGCTCACAATGACGCTGGGGCCCATCTGCATTGAAATGATGCACAAGCAGATCCTAAGAAATGGGATCTAGAGTAATATTTGGTAAAGATTTCTTGACATGAATGAGATTCATCCAACTATGTCATCTTCTGCTTCCCATTTCTGATCAAATTCAGGATTTAGATAAGTTGTATACAAGCCTGATTCCAAAAAAGTTGGGTTCCACTATTTTAGATGCAGCTTGTCACAGAGAAGCAGACCTCTACACAGTTTTATATCTGAGAGACTCTGCCTCTTTGAAATAATCCTTTTATACCCAGTCATGTTACTGACTTGAGGCTAACTAACTTAATTATTTGTCAAATGCTCCTTCAGTTGTTTTTGATTTGTACCAACAAGTATAAAACTTCACCTGTTGTGCTGCAATCCACCGGTGGTGTACCAGGTGCGGTTCTGGTTCCTGGTTTTTCCGTCCCTTTTTTGTTCACACACCAACAATGTCCAGTTGAGGCATGGCACTATTAAAAGATCATAGAGTTATAACATCTGTAACTTTTAAAAACAGCTACTAAAAACACACATGAAAAACAGTAAAACTCAGTGAGTCTCCAGAGAGATGCTAACCTGCTGTGGTTGATACTTTCCATTTTCATCACACTTTGGTAAAAAGCCTCCGATTAAAGTACCAGTGGCCTCTACTCGGGTTTTGTGGTGCTCACAGTGACGCTCAGCTGTTTAAGAATGGGACATACATCCATACAGTTTATTAAGAAATATAAGAATTTTTAACTAAACTATGGAGCTAGGATAGCAACATAAATTTGTAAGTAATGATTCCACTTTTGTAACTGTTGTCTCCATATTTTTAAGTGTAACAACAATCAAAGGTAAAAATCACATACAGATTACCTTTGCAAGTCTTAAAATACAAGCTATATTCAAGATTCGAGATCTTTTTTGTCATTATGCAAGCATAATGAAATTTTGAGGAGTCTCTCAGCTTAACTACATATATCTACAAGTACAAAGCATTTGTCCCTCAATTTGTACACCTACTCAAGAACCAATCAGATTTTCTAATCCATAATCAATCACACATAGAAGAAATTTCAGTAGAATTAGCTGACAGCAAAGACACGTTTTTCTATTTCCAGAAGAAACCTTTAAGTCTTCATAAAGCAACGTGCTTTCAGGGAGCTGTGAAAATTGTTCTAGCCTTGGTCAAACAGCAATACTTTTCAACATGACGTAAAGTTTGTGGAGACTGAATCTTAGCCTTGCTCTCTCTGTGATTGGTTAGAGATTAAAGAGATCTGATTGGTTCTTGAGTAGGCATGTAAAATGTGGGACAAAGGTTTTGTATTTGTAAAACTGACTTGTATTTTCTGATATGTAATTTAAGACTTTAAGACTATTTTCAGACTTGTAACATGGATTAGTACCTTCAGACTTCTGAACTGTACTTGTATTTTCAAACTTTTAAATATTTGTTTATGTCTTTAGACTATTGTTTTCAGACATGAAAAATTTGTTTGTATTTTCTAACTCTTGAAATTTTGCTGTATTTTCAGACAAAAATTTACTTGGAATAAAAGATAAAAAGGGTTAAAAAAAAAAAGATGCCTGAACTATACTACCCATGCTCTTTATGTTCTGCCTATTCTTTCAGATGAGACTTAGTATTTAGATATGTAAATATTAAATGTCCTGACAAGTCTGAGGCTTTACCTGCTTTGCTGCAGTCCACAGATGGTGTTCCAGGTGGAGTTTTAGTTCCTGGTATTTCCAGTCCGGCACTGTCTACACACCAGCAATGTCCAGTGGAGCCATGACACTAACACAGTAATAAAATATCATGTAGACATAATGACTGCAAATGTAAAGCGATAATGCATACCCAAAAATCTGTGAAAAGTCCCAAAACTAACCTGCTTTTGGAGATACTCTCCATTTTCACCACACTGGGGTACAAAGACTCCAGCTATGGGTTGTCCTCCGGTAGTGGTGGTCTTTTTGCTGTCTCTGTGCTTCTGGCATTTAGTCGTGGAACCTTTTGGTTTATCTGGTTGAGAGTAAGACGCAAAATAAAATGAGATTTGTTACATTAGCAAAACAGACAGGACTCATCTGCTTCATGATTATCTGGTGCAACTAACCCAGGGAGTCTCCAGGCACCAGACAAATCAGACTGTTTACATGCCTTAAATTAGTTATTCATGCCCTAAAATGATATTTCATTGACCTGGTGACCCCCATCCTGCACACTACAGCTGAACCTAAACCAGTCATGCAATCATTTAAAAGAAGTAGAAGTGATTCCCTCTCCTTTTTAGGTCCATATATAACGTAAAGCTCCACCTGCTTTGCTGCAGTCTGGAGGTGGTGAACCAGCTCGGGTTTCGGTTCCTGATATTTGGATTCCTCTCTTGTCTACACACCGACATTCTCCAGTGGAAGCATGACACTACCACAGTAATAAAAGATCATGTAGTTATAATGACTGCAGATGTAAAGTGAAATCATTTTAGTTAATCTTATACAGAATAAAGTTAAGAGATGCCAACCTGCTTTGGTTGATAATCTCCATTTTCATCACACTCTGGTACAAAGACTCCAACTGAAGTATCGATGCCCTTCAGTTCATCTTTGTGGCGCTGACAGAGACGTTGTGGTTCATCTGGTAAAAAAGAATATTGCCATAACACCATTTAACACCCATTAACAGGGCCTGATCTGCTTCATGACTATCTACTCCTCCTAAGATGTGGATTGTAGTAATATTTTAAGGCAAGGCAGGTTTATTTGGACATCACATTTCATGAATGAATGAACTAATTATAAGCAGCTGTGAGTTTCAGCAGACCTGTAGTTTTCTGTTTTTTTTTTTTGTTTGTTTGTTTGTTTTCAGAAACTGAATGCTGCCTCTCCACCTTTAGTTCTGACTCTGTAAACAGAAGGTAGACTTGACCCCGATGAGCTGAGGGATCTGGATGGTTCATCATGAACCAGAAGAATGGATTTTGGCCCTAAGCCATTCACTGCTTTGTAAACTAACAAGCACTGGAGTTCTATGGTCCCCTTTCTTGGTCTTAGGACTGGAGCAGCAGCATTCTGGACTAACTGCAGTTGTCCTTAAATCCTCCAGATGTTTTTAAGTGATAACAGGCTGAGTGAGTGGCAGCATGTAGATGTTGAACAGCAATGGCCCCAAGATGGAGCCTTGGGGAACTCCACAAGTTATTTTGCTTTAAGTGTAATAGTTACCCAAAGACACAAAATAGTCCCTGTCATTTCAATATGATTCAAATTAATGTATTTTAGTGCACTCAGTTAAGACTGATTAACTGCTAAAAGTTCAAGCTATGTTTAGCTAGTTTTGGTTGTGCCTATAGAAGCTGAACCTTTTTTATTCCCGTCACCCTGCAGACGTAATGTTTTGGAACAGTAGTAGTGATTTAGTGGCTGGATTGTAAACCTCCTGGATGGGATAGAAATTCCTGGAAAACTTCAGTAGATCACCTGAAGCAGGGGTGGCCAACATCAGTCCTCAAGAGCCACAATCCTGTAGGTTTTCCAAATTTCCTTGCTCCAGCACACCTGCCTCAAATTAAATAGATCCAATGACTCATTAGTTTAATTCAGGTGCGTTGAAGCAGGGAAATTTGGAAAACCTACAGGATTGTGGCTATCAAGGACTGACACTGGCCACCCCTGACCTAAAGGGTAGCTGTCCATCACAGTTCAGCACCACAGAGCAACAGACTACCACTCCTGAGACACTGCTGATGATATAAGTCAGTGTTTCCCAATCCAGGTCATCGGGACCCACTGCCCTGCATGTCTTAGACATGTTCCTACTCCTACACACCTGATTCAAATTAATGAACTTCCTTATCAAGTTCTTTACAGGCTGTTGTAGGTAGGGTTACTTCTAAAACATGCAGGGCATGGGGTCCCAAGGACCTGGGTTTGGAAACACTGATATAAGTGACAGCACTCTGGTTGGATGAGTTTTTAAGGTTAACATTACCAAAGTGCATTATTAAACAATTTCAACTTAGATCTTCCTTTTCAGATGAGACTTGGAGTATGGAAGTGTAAATATATTGCATGTCAGGAGAAGTTTGAAGCCTCACCTGGTTTGCTGCAGTTTACATTTGGTACACCAGGTGGCGTGTCAGTTCCTGGTATTTTCTGTCCTTTGCTGTCTGCACACCAATGATATCCAGTGGAGCCATGGCGCTAGCATAATAATAAAAGATTGTTCAGGTATGACTGTAAATTTAAACAACAAATAATTTAAATGGAGATGATAATACAAAATGAAATTCTCAGTAGATGCTAACCTGGTCTGGCAGATACTGTCCGTTGTCATCACACTGTGGTAAATAAGCTCCCATTAAACCGCCTCTGGCCTCCACACGTTTTTTAAGGTGCTCACAGTGGCGCTCCGTTATGTCTAGACACAAATTAGATAAATGTTTGCTCAGTTTTAAAAGAAATAGACAGTAAGGTCTTTTCAAAAGGAATATTTACACAGTTATTGTAACTACTGGAACCATTTTTCTTTCTTTTTTATGTCGAACCTGCAGAAAAGAGGTTATTTTAAACTAGTGTTTCTAAAATAGAGGGCCATGGAGATGAAATGTAATGAAAAATGTGAATAAAAAACTAAATTAAAAGAAATTAGTTAAAACATTTCGATAGAAAAAAAAAAAACCAGAAATATAATGTATATATTGAAAGATAAAATATCTTTAATATATATATGAAGCTGAAAAATAAAATAGCAAATATTTTATATATAGAAAACCAAAATATCAAATAAAATAAATGAATAAATTAAAAAGATGTACGTTTGTAAGTGAGGTAAAATATTGTTGAAACTGCTTTTTTTCACAGAAACTTTACTTTTTTTTTATAAAAGGAAAGTTAATTAAATGTAAAATAAATGATAGTGTATTTCTTTTCACTTAAACAAAGGAAAGATATATTTATAGTTTATCATGCTATGATTTTTCTTTTTTCTGCAGGTCTTGATGCTCAGTTCCAGTTTTAAGTTGAGATCCTCTGGTTTTCCATCAGACTCCAGCATGAAGTGACCCGCATGCACAGAAGACATGACATCACACACAGTACGCTGTGTTTACCAAGTATCGCTGCCTTCCAGTTATCTTCCCAACTTGCTGTAGTGTATTCCGCTACAGACCATAGCATTGATGCTCCAAGGTAAAATTTAATAATGAATATTTTATATTGATTAATAAATGAAAATTTTATGTAAACATTATAGATCACTACATAGAACAGGACCCGGAGATTCCATACTTAAAGATGGATGCACCCAGTACCACCTGCAATTTGTTGTTGTCTGAATTTTAATTTCTTTCTAATATATTTTGTGTGGCCCTGCGACAGACTGGTGACCTGTCCAGGGTGTACCCTGCCTCTCACCTGTTAAAATGCTGGGATAGGCTCCAGCTCACCCGCGACCCGAAATGGAATAAGCGGTCAAGATAATGGATGGATGGATATTTTGTGTGCACTAAGTTCCTGGTGTAAACGGCACTGAGTTGTTATTGATAATTACCTTATTTATGTGTGGTTGTTCATGAAATGTTGCATCCATACATGTGGTAGATCAATCACTGTTAACAAAATTGTGCAATCCCAGCAGAAAAAAGTGACGATCTAACACTGTTCTGTCCATTGTTTACATTCGATGTTACTGTGTTACTCTGTTGGTGCAGATTTGGAACATATGTCTCACGTCAGTGACATAAAACTTGGATGAAATGCGATATGACCATTCAGACCATTCAGACTTTACTTTGAAAAAGTAGGCTATTGATCTGATTTAATTCTACATGAATTTTAAAAAAACTGGATTTGTGCTGTTCAGATTGTAATCTAAAGATCAGATATGGATCAATGTGGGCAAAAACGTCCAATTTAAATCCCTTTTGCCTGCAGTGTGAGCGTAGGCCCAAGCAAAGAGATCCACCAGTTGTAAAATTCTGGGGACTTTAAAGGAAATAGACCCCTATGATGAGTCAAATTATTGGATCCAGGTTTCCCTTGCCCGGATGTGGGTCAGCGGGGCCCCCTTCTGGAGCCAGACCTGGAGGTGAGGCACGGAGGCGAGCGCCTGGTGGTCTTTGCCCATGGGGCCCGGTCGGGCTGCTGACCTTGACTTGGGACGTTGTGGGTTGGTGGAGGGAATACTTCAAAGACCTGCTCAATACTACAGACACGTCTTCCGACGGGGAAGTCGGGGGACCCTGGTGTTGGCTCTCCTATTTTGGGGGCTGAGGTTACTGAGGTGGTTAAAAAGCTGGATGGATAGATGGATTTGTGCTGTTCAGATTGTAATGAAAGGATCAGATATGGTCAATGTGGGCAAAAACATCTGATTTAAGTCACTTTTGCCTGCAGTGTGAATTTAGACTCAGGCGAAGGGATCCACCAATTGTGAAATTCTTGAGGGGATACAGATGGTAAAAATGGTAATTTGCCATAAAATTACATGTGTATAAATAAATAAATCACATCAGTTTCAGAGGAAAATCAAAAACATCTAACGAGGACACACCAGATAAATACTGGCCACTGTCTTTGGTTGACTGATCTTATCTTGATTGTTGATGGACCGACTGCAGCCAGCAAGGTAAATATTAGCCAACACACTTTAAACCAACATCTCTGTGCATCCCTAATGCATACCCTCTCATATCCTGTATGCTATTTACTTTATCTCTGTACTTTATACATGTAAAACAGCAAACATTAAATATGCTATTTTCATGTTTTCTCCATGAAATTACCTGCAAAGATGTAAGTTGTGCCTGCATCGTCTGTAGTTATGGCACCAAGTTTGACATCACTGCATTTCGGGGGTTTACCATCACCTGCAGGTGGATAGACAACATCGCACGTGTTACTGGTTTTGTGCATAAAATAATCACCTTTCCATCAATTTTTGTGTTAAACTCACAAGTATTAGGTATATAATATTAGACATGAGGATGTAAAAGCTAACTTCAAACTAATTCTGCACAGTTATATGATCGTAATCCACGTAGAACCCACCTGCAGCTGAATCCTGCCTGTGAATGATGAAAAGAACAAAAAATGTTAGTTTTCTGGGCTTCTGTATAGCACCGCATTATTTTTCAGACGCGGGACTAAAGAAACATGATGATGAAGCAGTCTTCAGTTTGTCTAATTGATCCAGCTGGTGAACTTAGTGAACCAGCAAACAGAGTTAAGAAATAAACGTTTGGCCATTTTCACCCAGAACAGAAAACCTAAACCGTTGAGATGAGATGTTAAAAATCGTAGATTTCTTGTCAGTAATATGTTAAAAATGTAAAATAAAGAGGGAAAAAAATCTGTTTATGATTTACTACGTCCTATATTCATACTCAATATTTATATATTATCCTCAGAAAAAACCTGTACACAGTTATGACCTGTCATGGATGAAAATGCTTATAAATAAGTGGAATTCATCGATACTCACAGCGGTCCTGCCCTGGTGAGGGCAAACGCTAAGCACAGAAACAGAGTTTTAGAGACCAGGTCCATGTTTGCTGCTCTGAAGACCCACGCTGGGACACGGTCCTAAAGTGGAGCTTTGCAGGAGCTGAACTTATATTCCAAAATGATTATGTAAGTATTTACGTATGTGTGGGTGGATATGTCGGGAAACTGTGTGCACACTTCTCTGACATTTTTGTTTGTTTCTGATGCAATCATTTTCCATCAATCATTGCAGTCTGCTCAACCTTATTTCACTAAAACTGTTATTTCCTTCTGGGATTATTAAAGTAGTTTATCTTTGTATTGTATTTGGTTTATTAATTTCTCTGTAGGTATGTGATGCAACTATGTTCACTCCATTTAAGTTGAAGTTATCTAACAGCAGAAGCTTCTAGTAACCCTTCATGCAGAAAATAATCGATCTGTTTGGTTAATATTTTACAAACTGTATGTTTTATAATAGCTTTTGGGGCAAAAATCTACCTCTGACCTCCTTTAATTGGATCTACTCAAAGCGAAGTGTAAAGCATGTTGGTATAGTTTTTTTTACTTGAATCATTTTTGTGTGTAATTGATGTCATTGATTGTGACTAATCATGGAGCATGGCAGTAACACAGGCTGCCACCAAGGAGAGTCTGTGGAATCTGGTCCCTATTTTAACCCTTTCATGTATGAATTATTAAGAAACACCGCCTCATGTTTTTATATGCAACAACTCACTGATATGGTAAATGTATAAAAAAAACTATCCCCACCCATTATTATACTAGAAAACAGATGTCAAATAGGTGTCCACTTCAGTGGACAGTACACATGAAAAGTTTAAGGTCCAGTTTATTTACCTTGTTGGGAACACCCAGCTCTTGGAACTGATTATTGTGCCTCCAAATGCAACAGATTGCAAGATTTTGCCTGAACTACCAGTGTCATGGGGCATAAACATGTACAGTATTTGGGTCTAGAAGGGAATAGAAAGTCAGAGCATAGACGGATGGCTGGTCTCACAACCATTGAGTGAGCAGCTCCACTACATCCTGAACATGAAGAGGCTGTTTCTGAAGATTCAGTTTTCTGGTTTCCTTAACCAGTCAACTTTTAAGAACTGGCATCATGAATATGTTTATGATGAGTTAGACTGGATCTACTTCGACTCTGTTGAACTTTAAAGTACCTTCAAAGCATTTTTGTTGTAAACTGGAACTGTATAGTTAAAGTAACTTAATAAGTTGAAGTTGAAGGCAGGTAATGTTCACAGTTTGGGCTTGTATTTTTTCATGTACTTAAGCAAACCAGAGAGCTTTTGTGACTGACCATGGAGGTTCTTGAAAGCTAATTTCACTTTCAAAAGAGGCACTTAGACCACTTAAGTGTCCTCTTTGTGTGACATCAATGGAAGTCCTCATTCAGGGATCAGACTAACAGTAATTTAACTGTGTGGTCTAATGGGATTTATTACCTGATATCTGGAGAGTTTAAAGAGGTAAACATGACGTTTGGTTCCAGTTTAAATCGTTATCACAAAGACATCTACTCAGACGAAGGTTGGCCTCCAGCATGTAATCTGAGTAAATCTGGGAATAAAAAGCTGTTATTTGGAGGGGTGTTAATGGTCTGTAACAGGATCAGGACTGTAGAGGAAAGAAAGTTAACCTATTAATGTTGGTTCAGGAGGCCACGTCCCCATCTCACCTTTAATCACATGCTGAGATACTTCTACCTGCTTCACCCACTCCATTTTTCTCGTTCTCTCTCCATCAATGTCTTCATTCATCCTCCCTCATCCATTTATCCCCCCTTTTCCTCATCCATCCATCCATCCATCCATCCATCCATCCGTCCATCCAGCCATCCATCCATCCATCCATCCATCCATCCATCCATCCGTCCATCCAGCCATCCATCCATCCATCCATCCATCCATCCATCCGTCCGTCCGTCCATCCGTCCATCCGTGCAGACCTACAATCTTTTCTTTCTTCTCTCTCATCTAGCTTCCAAATTAACCAGTCAGAAAACTCTGATTGGTCTGCACCCACATCCACACCTTTTATTAAACCAGTATTCCCAGTTTTATAAGCCGTGGACCTTACTGGTGAAAATCCTTTAAACATTTGATCTTTTTCTGGTGTGACACTTCCTGCTGTGCAGTGGGTCCTCTAGCCAAACACTGACGTTACTTCAGAACCAGAAATGGCTCCAGCCAAGAAAACATTGGACTCCATGAAGCAGTTTTCCTTTCTCCTTTTTATTCAAACAAAAGTCAAACTCAACAGTATGAAAAGTTTTTTACAAAATCATGTATAGACATGATTAATGATCTTCATGTGTCATTGTTTATATCTTTCTGTGAAAGGTTTTACCTAAATCCTAATCCTCACATCCTATCATCGCTGAGGTGACCTTCTGAGGCCTTGGAGCAATCCTGGACACACCCAGTGTCCTAGGGCTTTCATAGTAGTAGTACTGAGAGCCCTTAAATAGTTTAATACCATCTGAACCGCATAGAGCAGCATCAATATCGGACAAGGGCAACGGCAGATCTTGCGTGACGACTCTAGGTGTGCTGGTGAGGTCGACGTCACGCATCGTTTGTCCTGTTGGAAGAAATATGAATAAATATTTGGTCATCACTCATAAGAAAACACCAATTTCTTAGAGGAACTCAGAAAGCTTACCCTGAATTATATGAGCCGTGTGCTCATTTGGACACACAAAAGCAGCATCCACATGTCCTTCAAAGCCCAGCTCCTCTTTAACGGTTTTAGGATAGCCTTCAATCAAAGTGAAGTGAGCATCTGCTTTGTAGATGTAAAGCTGATCGCCCTGCAAACAATCGAAATAAAAGAGACCTCCTTTTCCTTTCTCATTTTAAATTTAACACAGAAATTAGGAGGAATTTTATGAACCTTACTTTAATTATGTAGATTTTGTCACTGTAGGAGAAGACAGCATCCACCCCATTGGTCACTTCTTTCCATGCCTTAGTAATTGGAAAAGCATGAAGGCCATCACGGTGGGTGTCCAGACGCATGTAGATAGGACCTGATCAGATTGAAAAGCATCATAGTAAAAGCTTTTCAGCATGCTAAAATAATTTCCTCCCTCTGTAGAATCACATTTTAGTAGCTCATTAACAATATATATTTGCTTTAGTAGTAAATCTCTTTCTCAGAAGGACTATTTTTTCAGCCTCCTGTCTGAAATGACTGAATGAGTATCATAGGATAGCAGCCCAGTTAGTCTAGGAATTAATTAAGTAACATCTGTGCAAAAGTGTGCAAAATTAAATGGCAAAGAAAGATTTAAATCTGAGTAGTTTTACAGATGTTTGAACACAAGTTTGTCTAGGCAGAACCACCAAAATGGCCATTTTGGAGCATTTTGGCATCTTATGCCACCTTCTCAGGTACCAGACCAGAAAACTTAATTATAATGTTCCTATTTACTGTTACTGTTTATTTGATCCAAATACAGCTGTTTTCAACTCATTTTGAACATTCAGAGTTCTGAGTACTAAATCAAACTGAAAAATTCAGTGAGACGCAACACAATATCTTAGCATCCCATTGGTTGATTTCAACGATTGATGCCTCTATCGACCAATTGGAGTCAGAGGAAATTATTGGAAACACCTGAATTTACCACAAATACACAAATGACGATCCAGACAGAAGTAAACCCAGAGCCTGTGGTTGTGTCGGATGAGGGTAGAATGTTCTATTATTGCCTTTTAAAAAAAAATAACTGGTACCTTTGTGATTCATTTCAAACTAATGCAGTCATAGGAGACATAAGCAGTGTTTTTCAAGCTGGAACACAACGTTTTACCAAAAAAACATCAAAGGTAAGACATATGTCATGTTTTTGTGAAGTGTTGTTTTGCTACTATTGGCTGCTAGCTTGCTGACCAAGTCAGCAGATGTGGCCTAAATATGGTCCACGTCTGCAGTTTTGTTTGGCCCATAATCAGCTTCATCTTACAGCATTGATTCCATGAGAGTGTAGCTTCCAAAACCTATCCAAATGAGCACCATATGTGGCCCACAAGGAAATTACTGTTCTCTTTGTCCAGGCCAGCTCCTCATTTTTGGATTGCATCTGGCCCACACAACACTTGCCAGCACTGTAACTGAGTCATAAGTGTCAAAACTAGCCCAGAGTAGGCCCAGACATGTTCAGCAGAGTCTCTGCTTTCATATGACGCCTTGTTTGTGTGGTTTGCTTGAAGTGAAAGAATTTGCAGAGGCTCTAAAGTGGACACAGACTGTTTTTGCATTTTTGTTACAGGCCTATAAAAAGTGCTTGTTGTTTGAAATGTGTTTTGTTTACAAGGCAATGATTGGTAGCGACTTTTAGCTAACCCTTTTCTTGTCATTTTGGTATGCTACATTTTAGGATCAGTGCAACCTAGCGCATAGATCATCTGTATGCCACACATTTCTTTGCTAGCTTACAGTCCAGTAGTTTAGCTATTGTTAGCTTAGCTAAACGCAACAAAAGAAAACAGACTGGCTACAAAACCAGTTAAAATTTATTATTACAAATGAGCATCTTAATGTTTAGTCATTTGGTTTCCAACCATTTCTGTTACAGCGCTAGCAAAAGGCTAACATTGCCCTGTTAATTTTAACATAATGCTACTGCTACCACAACAATGAGTCACTATTTATTTCTGCCTGCATCTCCTAACATAAAAAATTTGCTTTTAAATGGGTTTTTATTTATTTAGATGCAACAATTTCATTAAATTCATAACTTCATCAGATTAATTTTAACTCGAGTTACAGCATTTGCTTTTGTTGTCAGACATTTTAGAAGCCAGACATTTATTATTTTTAAACAATTTAACAGGTTAGTTACTTGTCATTTTTGGTGTGTATATGTTCTTTTCTTGGTATCTTAAGACAAAAAGGCTATGATTACTGGTTTCTCCTCAAAATGTGCTTATATTTCTTACATTATTGTCATTTCTGTGAGCCGGCTCTGCTATGCATGGTTTTTGGGGTCGATTGACTCGGGTAGCAACAACTGACTTACTGGCTTGGGTATCATTTACTTTGCGTGCAGAATTTTCTCTTCTCTTCTTTTTTTTTTTTTCTTTTATAATCTCAAATTTGAAGGCAGCATAAAAGATGGGGAAACTTGAGCCAGTGAACACACTTTGACTCTGAGGATTTCAAGCAGTCCAGGAGAAAATTGCTCCTCATATTGAGATTTAAAATATTTTTTTTGTTTGTTTTTTTAGTTGATGATAATTGTGTATATTATGGGTGCCATCAAAAAAACGGACAAAAGGCAGACAAAATATCCTCTATCACTTTTGCTTCTTACTTTAACATCATATTTGCACATGTAATTTTTTCCATATTTACCTGCAAAGGCATACGTTCTGCCTGCATCATCTGTGGTGACGGCATCGAGTTTGACATCACTGCATTTAAGGACTTTATAAGCACTTCCATGACCTGGATAAAAATACATAATGTACACGTATCAGTTATATTATACTCATTGTATTTCTTTACCGAAAAATGTATTTTCTTGAAAAACTCACCAAAGTCAGCGCAGCGCATGAAGTAGTTGCGAGCATCTTTGGGGTAGTTGCCAGTCACCTCTCCTGATACTGGATTGAAGCGGGTGAAGTTGTGTCCGTGGAAGCAGTAGTAGTGCTCCAACCAGCGAAAAACGGAGGTGCAGCCAGGTAGGTGGGACCACGTCTTGGTCTTTACTGCCTTTGTGTTAATGTCATAAATATGCACATTTTGCTCTGCAGGGGGGAAAGGGGCTTTCTTTAGAAGAAGCTTACCAATAATTTATTGAGAAAGTAAACTGCAGCAGTTTTATAGATTAAAATTGTTAGAATGGTTTTTATAATAATGTAGCTCTGTGGTTCTCACACCTCCTCAGAACATATCAAGCTCTCCACGTACCACCTTTACAACAGACATTAAACACAATAAAAACAAAAACCCTTTTCCATCACACCTCAGACATGTATAGTATTTTCATTTGGCAGGTTAGTTCCAAATTAAAATATTATTTATTGTTAAGTGGTGGTAGCCATCATTGTAAAAGGGATTTATCACTTTGTTTCATAACTCGAGGGTAAACCCCCAATAAAGTCCTGATTGAGGGGTCTGAGACTTTTTTTTTTAAGTTTTGAATACTTTTGATAACACATGAAATCTGTTTGCCATTCCTACATTTGGTATCCCCTTTTCAGCTAAACCTCACCTCTATGATAATTTTTTTTCATTTCAATTTAATTTAGTAGCATGTTTGGTCCAAAATACACAAAAATAATCTAATCTGAATTGAAAAAAAGTAATATTTAGTACAATAAAAACCCTTTTTTTCCATTAGTAGAATGACAATAATTACAAGTATATTGAAAGAAATGCAATGGCCATTAGATCTCCAGTTTATGTGGTCTATCAAGGTCAAATAAAACCCAGAGTTTCAGATCTGAACTTTTCAGTGAAGCTGATAACAGCACTCCGGATGACCTGGTTTTGTTACTGTGCTGTAAAAATTTCCCTGGAAAGTTTGAATCCAAAAACTCTGTTTTTTTTATAGCGGAAAACCAAAAACATGGTAATTTTCATTTGATACTACAAAAATATTTATCTGTAATATATAGATTAGTCTGTCTAATCTGTAAATTGATTAAGATTGGACATTTCTTCAGCATACCACTAGGGGGAGCACAAGCACCACCAGTGGTACACTTACCACAGCTTCTGGTTCTAGCTCATTGTTTTCTTATGGAGAGAAAATTGACTCAGTATCATTGTGTCTGTGTGTGTGTGTCTGTGTGTGTGTGTGTGTGATACATGATTTGCAAATTGTGTAAACTAATGTGTGTGTAACTTTGGGTATGTGTAATATGTGGTTTGTAAACTGTATAAACCATTTCGTGCATAACTTTTGGTACTTTCAAATGTATGCTCATATAAACAAATATCTTAAATGTCTTGACTACACAGAAAAAAAATTTACACATGTACAAATTGCAAAAAAAATGGTCATATTGTTTTTTTTCATCTTCATCATCTGTACCGCTTTATTTCTTACCGCTTAGTCCATTACAGGTTGCGGGTAAGCTGGAGCCTATCCCAGCATTTTGACAGGTGAGAAGCAGGTACACCCTGGACAGGTCACCATCACCGGGCCAACACAGAACCAGACAAACAACCATTCACACACACACACTCACTCCTAGGGAGAATTTAGAGTGACCAGTTAGCCTAATGTCTTTGGTCGGTGGGAGGAAGCTGGAGTACCCAGAGAGAACCTGCAAACTCCACACAGAAAGGCCACCACCCCCCAGGTTTGAACCTCCCCCCAGCCAAGGCTCAAACCAGCAACCTTCTTGCTGTGAGGCTGTGGTGCTAACCACCACACCACCATGCAGCCACAGTGGGTCGGCCACAGATCAGTTTACAAGCACTAAAGGAGTTTTGAGATTTCAGCTTCTGAGCCTCACAGCTTCATTAGTAGATGGTGTGTTTAAGTGCTAGTGGAAAGCTGGGTCATTTGCATTTTCCTCAGATTTTCTTCTCTGGTTATTTCAAAGTGGGAAAATGCTTTCTATGAGTACCCAAAGTTATACACAAATTAGTTTACACTTGTACATGGTATTGTCTCCATATTTTCTGTCATTGTTAAATTTGGGGGAGACTACAGTTTAAGCCAGTGAAGTTAGAATTTCAGGAACATACCTTTGAAGAACAGAACTGAATCAGCCTTACACTCTCCTTTCGGACACTCCACAGCAGCATCCAGATGAGTGGGAACTCCAGGAAAATCCTCCTGAATCTGTTTAGGATAGCCTTCCTCCAGAGTTTGGTTAAAGTAGCTGAACACTTTATCGTCCTGGAGATTATACCAACTATGGTTAAAGCTACAAAATAAGATGTCTCTTCCTTTTAAATCACAATTGAAGGTCTCAGCGAATCATACCAGGAACAAGTAGATGTGATCGTGGTCATCTGGGTTGTCTGTGCTGTGCATACGAAAAGCAGCATCAACATGACCACTCAGGTCCTTGAAGTACTCTCTGGAGAGCTGAGCTGGACCACTAAAACCCTTCCACAGATGGTCACCTGAGAAGAAGTTGTCAGATTACCATAGATTTAAATAAAAAATAAAGAAACAATGAGGATATTGCTAATCTTTTTGTAAAAAGAAATAATACCTTTGAAGAAGAAAGTGTTTCCCTTCTCATCAGGAGAGATGGCATCAAACTCAATACCTTCACATCGGTCAGGTAGAGCTGCATTTGCATATTAATTTCCAGACCAAAAACAAGATATTTACCATTAGTTTAAGAGGAATTGTTCAATGATATACATTAGCCTTTAACCCTTAAAACTGCTGGATCATCAGCACTACTGAGCGTTATCTCTCTTATCATCATCAGTGTCTCAGGAGCGCTAGTGTGTAGCTCTGTGGGGTAAATGTGATGGATAGTTACCCTTTAGGTGATCTACAGAGGTTTATCAGTCTATCCTGTCCAGGAGGTTTACAATCCAGCCATTAAGGTCTCTGAATGATCCATGATAACACATTATTACTGACCAGAAAGTTATTGTGCAATTCAGTTGTTTTCTGAGTCATTTTTGTCAGAAATGACAAAGTGAACTCGTTTTCTAAACAAAGAACTTATAACTTACAGAGATTCCAGATTCCCGATTCCCAGTACCAGTACCACCAGTAGTTCATTGCTGTCTTCATTAAATTTCTTTCTAATATGCTTTATCTCCACTAATGAATTATTAATTATGTTAGGAATGCACCATTATGTCTGCCTAAAAAGAAGAATAATGCTCCTCTATGGCTGGAATAAAGCCAAGAAGACGTTTCTGATGCACGGTGGCGCCACAAAGCAGCTGAGCTGGAGTTGGTTTAGTGAGGATAGCAGGTAAATAGTAGCAGGAATAACTGGAAATGAGGAAAAAGTGGAAACATGGAAATAGTTTCTGTTGTGTGTTTGTTTCAATAACAATATTTTTTCTCCTGAAAGCCAAGACTTGAGAGAACGATGAGATGAGAAAAGGTTTGGTCACTGTTGGTCTGTGTGTTATTTCTACAAAGTTCTGTTAGTAATAAATTCTGCTTTCATCTTCTGGTCGGCCTTTATGCTGCTACATCTATTCATACATTCATTTTACATAATTTTAGCCTCAGAATCTGACAGCTGAGGCTGGAAACATCTTTGGGATTAAAAACTTCAGCTTATACATGTATTTTTTTTTAAGGATTGGAGTTTTAAGGGTTAAAAGCTTTGTGTGGCTACCTGTAAATAAGAAACTCACCATCTGTTGCTGAATCCTGCCTGTTGATGATACAGAAAAAAAAGTTATTTTTTTGTGCTTCAGCACAAAATGATTGTTTTTCAGTTGCAAAAACGGAGTCATGGGTCAGTCAGTGTTGCAACACTAAGGTAAGACGATGATAAAGCAGCGTTAGGTTTGTTTAATTGATCCAACTGGTGAACTCTGTGTACCAGCAGACAGTTATGTAATGAATGACTGGTGCTGTACATTTGGACTGGACCAGTTAAACCACCAATAAAAATCTTACAAAGAGGGAAAGGCTGAGATAATGTTGTTTTTATTAGTTTAATATAAAAAAAGAAAATTTTAAATAAATACAAAGCTGCATATAACTGCCTACATCTGAAGGTTATAATAAATACATTATAATCAACCTGTAGAGAGTTTCAAGGGTTCAAGTTTCTTGTTTTTAAAGGTTGAAAACATTTGTGAAAATGAAGCTCATTGTGTTTTCTGGGACATAGCAGGACTAAACCTGCTCACAGTTTGGACCTGTTCTGAATGACAGTCCATTTAAATAAGAGGAGTTAATCAATACTCACAGTGGTGCTGCCCTGGCGAGGGCGAACATCAAGCACAGAAACAGAGTTTTGGTGACCGTCTTCATGTTTGTTCCCCCTATGAAGTCCTCTGATCTGGAGTTTCAGACAGTGAAGTGTACCTATACAAGAGCTGAACCTGCACTTATATCCTGAAACATTTGTGGGTGGGCTTGTTAGGAAATTCTAACTTTGCATGAGTGTCAGTTGGAAATTCTGTTGTTGCAAAATTAGGCTCTGACTCAGTCATTTATGATCAAATTCACAAATTTCACTATGAGTAGGTGACACACTTTACTGTGTCACCTACTTTTAAATTATGCAAAACCAAGTGATTATTTTGGGGGGTATTTTTGGTTTCTTTCCCCCTGCTGACGCTTTGCAGCTTCACTCTCCCCTCTGCCTGCCAGTACCAATATTCTTCTTTTTCTACTCAACAACTTTATGAGCAATGGCTCCTGGATGTTCATTAATCCCCAGGACTGTATTTTGGGGTAGATTTGATTGGATAATGCTTTTTTTTTTTTTTTTTTTTAAAGACTCTTACAATCTTGTCAGTGTCACATCAGCGTGGACTACAAATAGCAAAAGCCTTATCTACAATTTACTTAGGTAAAGCTAACTAGCCACAAGATGCCTCTCTTCTCTACAGTAATCATTACAAACTTCTACAGAAGATCAACATGCTGGAAACCAAGATTCAACGGCTTGAGGTGAATGTGGAAGTAAATTGATTGTGTGGAAATTATACAACTTTGACTTTAATAACAGTGGACAAGATCTTGCAAACACACGGCTAATTAGCACAAACATGGCTGGAAAGAAACATGAGGACGATGTACAAGGTAATAATTCTTTTACTGATAGTCCTCCCTGGAAAGCCGAATAGTAAATCATCTCACAGGGAAATGGGAGGATGAGTAACAGGCAGAGCCCAGCTTGCTGAGATTAGCGACATGACCAGCTGTCCTGCTCTGCAATCCAGACCAAGTACCTCCATAACCCCTCTCACTAGCAAGACAGTCGTGGTCAGAAGGAAAACTAACAAGTCTCCTTAACAACCAGACATGCAACTACAGAACAGGTTTGCTCCACTGCTGCAGGACTCTGGATCTACATCTGATGACTGGGATGAAATCTCCCTACACACCAGGGTCAGACCAAAAACTGTTCAGAAAGTAAAGGCGAACGACCGGGCCTCAGACTCTGATTGTTGGTGACTTTGGTGTGAAAGGAGTGAGAAACGTGTGGTAAATGTATAAAAGTACTGTGCTTTCCCAAGGAGATGGTATCAGATGTGAGAGACAAAATTACGCAAATTGTGGCTGCACACCCAACAGTGGAAAACCTCATCCTGCATGTGGGGTTGAGTAAAGCTGTGAAACATCAATCTGAGGAGCTGAAATGGGACTTTACAGAACTGCTGGATACGATCAGCTGTCTGAATGCCCGGATATTCATCGGTGGCCTCTCACTCCGATCAGAGGAGTGAAGACATTCAGCAGGCTGTTTAGTCTGAATACATGGCTGTCGGCTGCATGTTCCACACATCCAGTAATTTCATAGACAATTTCAGCTTCTTCTGGGACTGCAGGCACTTTTTAAGCCAGATTGATTCTGCCTGAACCGGTCAGGAGTGAAGCTGTTTGCCTCCAACCTGTTTTAGTTTCTGACAAGGACAACAGACAAGAGAGACCTAAACATCTTGATAAAACAGAGTCTAAAGGAAACCTTAAGGAAAAAACTGCCTCAGCCCCCTCCTGAAGAAACCCCCAAAGCTTCCAGCAAGGACCCCCCTTCATCTCATCATACTCCATGGGTCCAGGCTGCAGCTATGTGGGTAACCTGGCTTTCTCCAGCATAAGTCGGGTCCCAAAAGTCAAGTAGTTTATTTTATCCCTGTTTCAAAGACAACAAAAAAGACTGATAAATGTTCAGAAAAGATTCACACAATAAATTCTATAAATTTATCAAATCTTGTGTTCATTCCTCATCAGCCTCAGCCTGCCCAGAACAACACCTGGAGAGATCATGTTTTTAGGACACTGAAGCTAGCTATGCTAAATGCCATCTTTGGCATTTTTTAATCAATGATTTTATTACAAAACACAAACTTAATTTCTTTTTTCTTTTTTTTTTTAAACAGAAAGCTGGTTAGACAGAGAAAATAATGGGTTGTTCTTATAGAAGCGACCCCTCCAAACTAGGGCTAGATCACATCAGAAAGGTGGAGGAGTGGCTGTTTGGTTTAATGACGTCCTCCAGTGCAGCAGATATCTTAGAAAAACGTTTCTTCATTCGAATATGTGGCTGTCCAGATGACCTCCCCCTCTTGTGCGTTGTTTGTTGACATTTATAGACCACCTAAATACTTAAATAAAAACAGAAAGAAAAAAAATCTAAAATAGATAAAATGCTAGAAATAAAGTTCCAGTGTGGGTAATTAACAGTTGTTCTGATAAAAGCAGCAAATAAAAAAGTTTTTAATCCTGATTTAAAACTGCTAAGTCAGCAGACCTGCAGTTTTCTGGGAGTTTGTTCCACATGTGAGGAGCATAAAAACTGAATGCCGCCTCTGCATATTTAGTTCTGACTCGGGGAACAGAAAGTAGACTTGAAGAACCAGAAGATCCTGAATGTATTCTGGTCCTAAACCATTCAGTGCTTTGTAAACTAACAGCAGGATTTTGAAGTCAATTCTGATGACTTTGCTGAACTGTTGTCAATAATCTGTGTTGACTTTGACTGTGTAGTTATTGATGGTGACTTCAACAGTCATGCTGATGACAGGGAGGACAGAGAACAAAGAATTGTTGTGTTCTTGATAACTTTGGTCTAGCTCAGAGTGTGAAACCGATGACACTGTCTAGGTCTAGTCATCTGTAAAGGTCTGAGGTCTGTGGTGATGGATGTTGCTTTGTCTGATCATTCCTGTGTTTTCTTTGAGATGCTGTTATTGTAAAAAAAAAAAAAAAAAAAAAAAAAAAGCCCAAACAGGGGTTATCAAGAAACAATATACCACTGAATTTTTTCTACAAGCTTTCTCTCCATCACTTCCCCTTTCCTGGCTGAAAATGATATTTCGTTAACCAAAGGGTACCAACAAATTTGTCCACGTGTGTAACTATAAATCTGAGCGAACCAAAATAACCTGTGGAGTTCCCCAAGGCTCCATCGTGGGGCCACTGCTGTTCATCTACATGCTGCCACTCGCTCACATTATGAAAAACAACAGCAGTTGTATTGAGACAGTTGTGAATTCGGCCTATGACTCAGCAGGATTTATAAAAACTTGTCCATGCATTTATTTTTAGTAGACTGGACTACTGTAATGCTGTCCTCACAGGTCTCCCTAAAAAGTCCATCAGAGAGTAGCAGTTGGTCCAGAACGCTGCTGCTCAAGTCCTCACTACGACCACGAAAGTAGATCCTAGAACTCCAATCCACAGATTGTTAAACTGGCTTCCTGTCTGGAAAAGAATTGACTTCAAAATCCTGCTGTTAGTTTACAAAGCACTGAATGGTTTAGGACCAGAATACATTCAGGATCTTCTGGTTCTTCAGGTCTACTTTCTGTTCCTCGAGTCAGAACTAAACATGGAGAGGCGGCATTCAGCTTTTATGCTCCTCACATGTGGAACAAACTCCCAGAAAACTGCAGGTCTGCTGACTCAGCAATTTTAAATCAGGATTAAAAACTTTTTTATTTGCTGCTTTTATCAGAACAACTGTTAATTACCCACACAGGAACTTTATTTGTAGCATTTTATCTATTTTATATTAGATTTTTTTCCTTTCTGTTTTTATTTAATTTCTTTTAAAGTTTTTTTTTATGCATTTATTACTACCTACATCACACTGTAATTCTTTTAATGTTTTATGTAAAGCACTTTGAATTGTCTTGTAAATGAAATGTTCTATACAAATAAATTTGCCTGGCCTTAGGAAATTGATCTGTTTAGTTAATATTTATCAAAGGTCACATGTTGGTCAAATAAATTTGAACTGTTGTTCCTCTTTTCTTTTTTTCTTTGAGAGACTTTTCTGGAATCATTCAGTTTTGCAAGAAAACATGACTCATGAATAACTTTTAGAAACTGCAAACTTGTTTTAAACTAATGTTTATTGGTTTTTATCTGGTTTACACAAGTGTTGAAACACATTTCAAGCTAATGCTAAATACAATCTTTGGTCTAGTGATTATTTAGCATGATTACAATGAGTCTTAATTTGTTTTGATCATTAAAATTAAGATGAAATATTTCCTGCTATAAGCATGATACACTAAACAGTCTAAATATCATACAAGCACTTCTGGGTTAAAGTCATCTGTGCTGCATCGTTGATCAATTTGAGACAAAGAGAAAATACAAGCTCATGTATAAAGCATATAGTACTTGTAATTATAACCACAATTCCCAAAAAGGTGGGACACTGTGTAAAATGTAATAAAACCAGAATACAATTATTTCCAAGTCTTATTCCCAGTAGAACATAAACAACATATCAGATGATGAAACTGAGACATTTTACCATGTGATGGAAAATATGAGCTGATTCTGATGGCAGCAACACTTGTGGAAAAAATAGTTCCAGGGTGATGTTCAGCATGGTGTAGCATCTCTTCTTCTAACATGTCTGGAAACATCTGAGAAGTGAGGAGACCAGTTGCTGGAGTTTTAGGAGAGGGATGTTGTCCCATTCTGGTCTGATGCAGGATTCTAGCTGCTCTACAGTCCTGGACCTTGGTTGCTGGATTTCTGCTTCCATGATGCTCCAGATGTTGTGTACTGGTGAAAGGTCTGGACTGCAGGCAGACCAGTTCAGCAGCTGGACTCTTCTCCTGTGAAGCCATGCTGCTGTGATGGATGCAGGATGTGGTTCAGCATCGTCTTGCTGAAATCTGCAAGGCCTTCCCTGAAAGAGACGTTGTCTGGATGGGAGCAGATGTTGCTCTAAAACCTCCATGTACTTTTCAGCATTGATGGAGCTTCACAGATGTGGAAGCTGCCCACGCCATAGGCACTAATGCAGCCCCATCCCATCAGAGATGCAGCTTTTCACCTGTCCACTGATAACAAGCTGGATGCTCCCTCTCCTCTTTAGTCTGCAGGACACACCGTCCATGCTTTCCACAAACTAGTTCATTTTTATCCAGGTTTCCACTTTGCCTCAGACCATTTTAAATGAGCTTTGGTCCAGAGAAGACAGCACTGTTTCTGGATCTTGTTCACATCTGGCTTCTTCTTTGCATGATAGAACCTTAAAAACAAACTACATAACTAGCAGCCCCTATTGACTACTAATTCAGCATCCATGTAGCATCCTATCTGTATGATGAGCTCTCTCTAGACAGTAACACAGTCCTGACTCTTGTCTTGTAAATGGGGAAACAGGATAATTGAAAGAAAAACATTGTCACAGGGAGAATGGGTGGGATTCAATAAACAGACTTCCTTCCACTCCTTTTTGAATATTGATATTTTTCATTAAGTTAAATTTAGTTTCTGTATTATTCATGTAAAACTTTCTCTCTTTCTTTTCCTCCTATAATGTTTTCTTGTATTTCTTTGTTGAACCAGCCACAACGCGCATTTAAAACCATCAGTGTGTTGATATCCACTTCTTAGCGTGTGAAGTGGTGTGTAAAGCGACATCCAGCTGTCAGAAAATGTTATGAAGCGACTTCTCAACTTCAGGATGGTGCTGGGCAGCAACCTCTCGAGAAATGTGCATATTCGATGTCACTGTGCCATAAAACAAGTCAGGAACGCAGAGTTTTTAGGTCAGAAAGTTACATAATGCGCCTTTAACCTGCATTTTATATTTGATAAGATGGCGACACAAGCACATTGTGAGGCCCAGTGTCTCCCCAGTTGCATAACTTTGTACATTTCCTCTTGTAAACTATGTCCAAAGTTATTTCCTTTTAGTCTGCTACGTTTAAGACACATATCCATCTGTGTAATGTGTTCTAAGTACCCACTCTGTGAATCACCTGTAAATTATTGACATAGTATACTGCTGTACATTCTTTTTTATTTGTTTATACCTGTACTTGTTGCATTTTGCACTTCTGGTTACATACTAAACTGCATTTCCTTGCCCTGTACATGTGTAATGAAAATAAAGTTTAATCTAATCATTTGTGGGTATCACAGTAAACGGAAAGTAAAGATTGGTGAACCTCTGCCCCTTTTTATATGCAGTCAGGCTACTAACCTGTTGCCAGTTTACCTTGTTTTCCTTACAGTTTATTCCTGTTCCAACTTTTTAGAGCTGTGTTGCTAATTCAAAATTAGTTATTTTCCATGAAATGGTAAAAAGTCTATGTTTATTTTCCATTGGGAATAGAGTAGGGATCGAATTTTGCTAATGATTCTGTTTTTATTGACATTTTACACAGCATTGCTACTCTGGGAATTGGGGTTGTACTTCTACTGTATATTAAGTAATTAATGTAATCTTCTAAAACTACAAATTAAAACCAAATATGCATTGCTATTTTTTTTTATCTCAAAAATTATTATTTCAAATTAAAACAAAAAGGAAGTAGCAGCTGTTCCACAGATTTAATCCACTTAAATCAGGTCAGCAGGTGGTTGTGACTGTCCATATTTTTGAAAATTCTGTTGTCACAATCTTCTACAGTTCATTTGTAGCGATAGATCTTAATGCAGTGATTCATGCTGTCTGACACGACCACATGGCCATCAGGGAGAAGTGCCAGACCCCGTGGACTGTTCAGGTTGTTGGTCACCAGAGGCCAGCCAACTCCCTTGGATGGATAGATAAGAACACGGTGCCATTGCTTTTCCCAGTCAGCCACCAGGACATCCCCATCACGGTCAATACAAAGGCCCCAGGGGCAAGTCAGGACAGGTCCCAGACCAGAGCACACACCAAGAATACGAATAGTGTTCCAGCCAGGCTCCAGGACTCGGATACATGGAACACGTCCAGATTCATTGCCCCGTTCTGATACAGCCATGAGTCCAGTGGTGAGGCAGGCTGCCACCAAGTAGGGTCTGTGATATCCGGTTACCACTGTTCGCTCTAGCCTGGCCCCAGTTTTAGGATCCAGTTTTAGGGCGGTTAAAGTTCCGCGTTTGATATCAGCAACCAAGAACTCATCGCCTTGTGTAACAGTAACCCCTCTGGGAGCATCCAGCTCTTCATTGGTGGAACCAATCATTGTGCCTCCAAATGTTTGCAGGAGGCGTCCATGACGACTGAACACCAACACGGCTCGTTCAGCAGCACAGGTCAAGGCAATGAGACCCTTTGAGTTCACAGCCACATCAAAGTAGTTGCAGATACGGGAAGACCTTTCTGATCCTGAAGGCGACACCTGCTGTACAACATTCTTCTGGAGATCTGTCACTTGAATTCGGGCATTACCACAATCCACAACAAATAGCTGCCCTCTAACAGTTGCATGGACACCACTTGGCAAGTTGAAGTCAGTTCGGCCTGAGCCTTGTTTTCCAAACTGTTTAACCAGATAAGCTGAGTCAAGTGCAGATGAACCAACCTCTGCCTCCAGGTCCCTCAAAACTGGCCCAACTGTCTCATTCTTGTAATTGTATCGCTGTGTTTCCTTGACTTCATGTAATTTATCACCTTCAATGGTTGACATTGACAGAGACCTGCTCACCTGGTTTCCATTCAAACCCTGGGTAACACCAGTCAGAGAGCTTGTGATGTTCTTGTTAGACTCTGTGCAGTTTTCTTGGCCTTGCTCAAAATTTGAAGGCTCAGAGGCAAGACGCATTCGGTTGACCTTTCTGATTTCCTTGCATCTACCACTAACTAAAGGCTGTAGTTTACCAGAAAGGTCAGCAGTGGACACCGAACAGCAGTGCTCTTTCTTCAGAGATCCATCCACTGGAGTATTCAAGATGTAGGTGTAGCAGGAATCCTCGCTGTCCACTGGGGATGGTGGGCTTGTGCTGTCCATTGATGATTCAATAAAGGTCTTCTTCTTTGAGAGGCCTTGCTGTGATAGTGAAAGATGTCTTGAGGAAAGGTCCACAAGACTCTGCCTGGAGAATGAACCTTTGTGTCTGATCGGTGGAGATTTTGTTGCCTCCCTGCATTTTCCATGAGTTTCTTCAGGAGGGCAAGATGGCTCTTCACATGAGACCAGGACAAGGGCCTTTTGTCTTCTTTTTCCTTTCACTGTGTTGTTCCTTTTCCTTCCATTGTTTCTGCCATCAGAGTCATCACCTTCTGATTCTCCTTGACTGGAGGCTGATGGGATGGCAAGGAAAAGATCTTGTCCCTGTGTGTCTGAACACACAGATTCTTCCTCCTCATCTTGGGAAGACTCAGATATACCACGATGTCTTGGTGTGGGAGACTGTGGTGTTTTAAGTTCTTCCTCAGTCTCTGTAGAGCTTGACAGATGTAGCTTCCGGACAACCCGCAGACTCCCACTGTTTGTCTTATTATTCTCTTCTGGGGTGCACCTTTGCCCACCTTTGTTTGATTGTGGTTCCTTTCGGATTTCAAGAGGAGCTGTGTTTGAAAATGTTGTATCACCTGAATGCAAGGAACACTTCTGTCCCTGGAGACCACAAACACCAATGGAGTAGGTCATACCCTGCTCACGTACGTCAACTTCCCCAAAATTTAAGGCCTTGGACTGTGGACTTGGTAAGAAACTGACGCTTTTGAGTGTTAAAGAGATTTCCCATGGCTGTGTGACCTCAGCCACACCTCTTTGAAGCTGATTTTTGTTGGCTCCGCCAGCAGTACTGCCCCATCTTTGAATTTGTTCCATCAGATGGCCAATTTTTCTAAGCTGCTGATCAACAAGTGACTGCACAACTCGAAAAGCTGCAGCATTCTCCCTCTTCACTTGGATAAGGCATCGCTGGGCTTCCCTGTGTTCCTTTTCAATCTTTTCAAGAAGGTGCCGCTCCTCTCGCTGCGCTTCAATCACAGCATTGTCCAGCTCTCGATTTACCTCCTCCACTTCGACTTGTTGTCGCTCCCTGAGGCCCTGAAGTTCTTGTTGTCCTTGCTCTAGGTTTGAAAGTGCCTGGGTCACCCATGGAGGAGGTGAAGTTAGAGATGTAGGTGTAAAGATAAGCTCCCTTGGGGTGAAGGATAAGGGAGGTGAGGAAGTCACATCTCTCTGTTTTGGAGTGCTATGTGTCAACAAGGCTGAAAACCCAGGGAGGGCTCTTCTTTCTGAGTGAGACCTCATTAGCATTGTAAATGGTAGATTTGAGAATGGGCAGGTTTCAGTTTTCTCTTCTCTTTATGTCTGTAGAGACAAAGAAATGCAATGTACAAATGTGATATCCTCTTATGAGTACATCAAAAACATACAAGAGGTTGATTAAACACAACATGGAAATCATAGACCACTAAAACATTCAAACACTGCAGTGTATAATATTTTAACAGGCCGAGGGAATTCAAAGCCTAAATTAGATCGTACCTGATAAGCATGTCTTGAGGTAAGTACACATGAGAACAAGGAAATACAAAATTTTCTGTTTTGACCCCTTTGTTTCCTAATAGTCATATCTATACATAATCAGTTTCTACATGAGGACGCAGTCAGTGTGAATGCCATTTTTTTTTTTTTTTTAAAGATTGCCCTTAAATGTACGGGCAACAGTAAAGTCGCAGACATATAAAAATTTTTCTCCACATATTCTTCAGGGAAAACCACCTTATCTAGAAGTTGTCTAATAAATTTGCAGTCGTTCCGGTTCTGGTCCAAAACAGGTCTTTGGTGACAGGTTCTGTGTCACTGGTGGTGTTTTATATAGCAACGTATTGTATAACCTGTGATAGATTGCCAGTCTGACCAGGTGTACTGTGCCTCTTGCCTGCTGATTTCTTGGATAGGCTCCAGCTTCCCCATGACTTGGAATAAGTGGTTTAGAAAATAGATGGATGGCTGTTTAATGACACATCAGTTTCTTAATAAAGTCAGTAACTGTGCATTTATGTGGAAACACCTAAAGCTCTAAAACCTCATTTATGCTCCATTAAATACACATAAAAACCAAGTCTTCTGAGTCCTTTGATGTATGTATTTTTGTCAGTTTTTAGAGAGCTTGTGGGTGTGTAGCCAGACGTAACAAACAAGTGCAACTATTAAAAGGAACTAGGAGAACCTGTAGAGAGTTTCAAGGGTGTTTTCATGGCTGCACAAACCACCGCTGTCCTTCTCACTGTCTATCTATTCTCTAAAAATGATCATCTCGATCTACTTCATTGTCACCAGGTTTGTTATTGTCTGATACTGATGTCAGAACTCGGAGGTGAACTCTGCACGGCATTGGGTTGCAATGATTCTGAATCAGTGGCTGGAGAGCTCAGTTTGTAAAGCATCCGTCTCCTATGCACAAGACCAGAGTTCGATTCCCCCCAGGGTACCAATGTTAACACCTTCCAGTTGGGTCCTTTGGCAAGACCCTTACCAGACAATGGGGGGCTGCAGGATTCAGTTTTCAATTGAAGACATGAGATATGTCACTGTTATTCATGAGAAGCTCAATAGCGATACAGCTTCCCATCATGTGGTGGCAGTCAGTTGTTTAACAAATGAGCAGAATAAGACATTCAGCTAACTGCTAGCCTGTAGCAAAAGTTATGGAAAATTATTTGAGACAAATATTGAAGACAAAAGTGGTCCCAAACCCCCCTGAAAGGCAAAAAATTGTGTTAAAGCTTGGATTGTTAATGCAGCATCTAAAAACCGAACATCCAAAGTTTGTGTAAAAGTCAGTGGAATTAAAAAA